>NW_022900943.1:19856111-19895430 GCF_012274545.1 Fukomys damarensis | reverse complement strand
CTGCGGTCGCCGCGCCGCCGCTCCCGGCCTCTGCCCGACTAGGAGTAACCCGCTCCCCCAACTCAGGGCTCTGTGGGAAGGGTCCCAGGGGAGCAGGGTCTCGATTTCTTTTCTCTTCTCCGCTCTTCTCGGGAACAATGGACCTTTGAAAGTGTGTGTGGACGAGCCTTAAACTTTCTGGAGAGGGCTAGGGTGGATGAATAAACCACACAGGAAGTCGACTACAGTGAAAGGTCGGGGCGGTGTGTGGGTAGTCTTGTCTTCGGTTCGCGCGCTTATATTTATTTTCGAGATCTTTGTGTCTTACTATTCCCCTGGGTCAGTGGGTCCTCTCCTCCCCTTGCTTTCTCTAAATTAGGGTGAAGGCGAGGCTTTAAAATCGCTTCTGTAAAGCAGGGGCTTTGGCTCTGGACTCGCTCTCAGCTTTTCGTTGCAGAGATGGGAGGTCCTGGAAGACGAGGGGGCCCTGATGGTGGGGCCCCAAGGTGGTGCAGCTGATGGTACGAAGTTGCTGCGTAACACTCTCAGGGATGCAGCTAAGGTCCTGACTTTCCTGGTGCTCTCTGATGAGGGCTGATGTGTGTCAGCAGACCTCTCCGCGGAGCGGAAACGGCTCACTTAAATTCTCCCATAAGGTTAGGAAAACAGACTTTGATATATGCTTGCCTTCACCAGCAGCTGCGGTTAAGGGTGGCGTGTCTGATAATTTTCGGAACTTTTATCCTGCCCGTGAGCCACTCACAGCTTTGAGTTCATGCCCCTTGTGCCAGTGAGACAACCGACAGGCTGCCATGCTGCTGCGTTGCACATGTTGAGGGTTTGCAGAGGTCTTGTGAGCGCTTCCAGTGTAATGTGAAAACAGTTTAGGGAGAGAGAGAGGAGGAGAGGCTTCTTCTGAGGTGAGGGATGACTGAATTCCCAAAGCAGCCGGGCTTGTTGGAAATGGCCACTCAAAACAGGACGTGTAAAACAGTTTGCCCTGTAGTTCTTTGGTTGGATAGCATATAAAGTTTCTTTGGTCCGTGAAAAAAATGTTACTCTTTTAAAGATTCATCCGTGCATTACACTCTGGTTGTGCTGCCTAATTAAGGCTTCTTCTGAGTTTGCATTTCGGGGCAGAGCAGAATAGTGTGCAGTAGACTCGATCTCTTCATAGAAAACTTTCACTTCATTGTAAGCATTGTCTACATTGAAATGACTCCCCTCAACTGCCTGTATCTGAACTAGATGGTTAGGGAACTAGGCTTTCAGTTCAACCCAGCCCACGCTGTGTTCTTTGATGAGTGTGAATCTACCGGCTGAAAAAACTAGGTTAGAAGTGCATTCTTTCTTCATCACCTGTTCAGTTTATCAGCCTGTGGACAAGTTAAATTGGGGACTGGCTCCTTGTGAATGATGTGCGTGCGTGTGTGTAAATAGGATCTATGGATTCCTATGTGATGCCTATACAGAGTTCCAGAGTCATGGTTAATTGACTCCTTGATCCAGCCTGTAACCAGTGAAGTTTTGAAAGTGTCAGACTCACAACAGGAAACCCGAGTGGGGCAATGTATTTCCATTTTGTAGTAGACACAATCAAGCCTGTCCTCAAGCAGCTACCTAGAAAATGAGAAGACAGAGAAAGGCGCAAAGTACACTTGTGAGTCATTTCTGAAGTGGAGAGATAACTCCATATAGCTGTGGGCTTCTGGGCAAGTTTCTAAAGTTGAGAAAGATGAGTGATATTTTAGAAAGAGAAAATGTAAAAATCACAATTGAATTTGCAGTTTGAGACTCAGCAGTTTGAATGTTGCATGTAAATATCTACATGGCAAAGTGCTTTAAAGTATTTATGAGTATCATCGATCTACCCACCCATCATCTATCCATTGAACTTTTATTAACCACCTGATATGTGCCATACCCTCTGGAAGGGATTTCAACACCTGTTTTGTGTACTGTTAAGTTTGTAAAAAAAAAGAGAGTTGATTGGAGAGGAAGCACTTGGGGAAGCCAAAGGGCAAGAAGATAGCTTGTGGCTATGAATATGAGAACACCTGTTGGAATGAGTTTAGGGAGGGTGATAAGAAAATTAATCAGAAGGTCCAGTAAGTGTGTGATTAGGAGAACCATTAGGCATAAGATTTTTTAAAGAAGCAGAAGTAGAAGTGAGTGGGGGTGAGGTGGCAGAGGAGGTTTTGGGGAAAATTTTTTTTTTTTTAATTAGTGGGATTGAACTCCGGTCCTTGCACTTGCAAGGCAGGCCACTGAACCATGGACCTTAATCCCCAGCTCTGGAAAAAATATTTTTGATGGCAGTAGCAGGGATTGTATCTAGGGCCTCACCTTGCTAGGCAAATGCTCTACCACTGAGCTACATCCCCAGCCTAAAAAGTAAATGCAGTTTATTAAATCGGATGAAATAGTGGAGATGGAAAATTAGTGCCAGGGGCACTGTTTTAAAGTGTAAAGACTGAAGAACTTGAAGTTGGACTAGGTTTTGGAACAAGGCTCTGATAATTACTAATCGTTTGATATTGGCAAATCTTCTGTTCTTTGTAAAATAAATTATCAAATGCTTACTGGACCATTCTGAAGATTTAATTCAATTCAACTTCATATATATGATAAATTGACCACATAGAATATAGCTGTTTGGTATTTCAAAATGTGTATGTGTATTTAAAACTATAAATAGTTGAATATAACTCATAGGTTAACTAGTTGATCTCAGCTATAGATTTACATTTTATTGTCCTTTCCAGGTTATTCTGAACCCCATCTTGGGAGAAAGTCTTTGGACTTCAGGCTAGCTGTTGAAATATAGCCTTCCTCACTTGTCCGGGCTTCTTTCCTTCACAGCCACTGGAAGTCTTTCATTTAATTTGGGTTGTGAACATTAATTAGAAGGAATGGTTGTCCGTCCCAATACATCAGTTGAGAAGGGCTTGTGTGAGTTTGGGCTGTAACTCGCACCCTTATCTCCCTGCCTCCCAAGGGGAGTTGGTGCTTCTGCATTCTTCTATCCTAGTAAGATGAGAATGGGAAAGAAAAAAGAAGAGCTATGTTTCTGCATTTTTGAGGCCACGAAACTTAGCAGTTTTCTGTGTTTGTGAAGATAAATGGAGTAATTGTCAATTAGACTGCTAAAGGCTGTTCTCTCACTAGTAGCTGCTGTCTAGGGGAAGCTTGAATCTAAGCAATACTTGCCTTAATTCTCCACTTGAAATGGACTTAATGACTTAAGCTCATCTGATATTTTATTAAATTAGCTTTGATAGAATTAGCTATCAAATTAAATATGACTCTTTTGATGAGAACAGGTAAATTCTGTATATATATATATATATTTTTTTTTTTTTTTTGCCTGGTGCTCCATATTGTGAATCTTAAAATGTAGTTGCAAGGGATCTTAAAAATAATATAACAAGGAACTTAAGACCCAGAGAGACTACCTAATCAGTTAAGGTCATATAGTAAATCAGTGACTGAGGTGGAACAAGAAATCCTTTGTCCCTTCTCGACAACACTTTCCCGCCGCTTCCTTATGTGTCCTCATTTATTCCACTTTGGCTTTGTTAGCAGTTGCTGCCTTAATGGTCAAATAATTCATATTTGAGTTTAGGAACCCATTGCTCCCCAGTTGAAGGCAGATAGTGTGTTTTTTCATTTCCTGGTTCCTACTCATAAGATGGTGCACATAGTGGGCAGTGTTACTTGTAACGCACTTCTACCAAATAAGGAACTAAGAATAAAAAGAATATTAGCTTTACTTGCATTTTCTGTAAAATAAGAAACAAACTGAAAATACTATACCGTAGATACTTTTTCAAAGAGGCGAGTTCCTGGAAACATTCAGATTTTGGCTTGTGAATCATCGGATAAAAGCATACTAGGAATAGTTTGTATGTTCTTTTGTTTTCCCTGGACTTGCTTGGGGAAGCCTTTAATGTTGGTTGTCAGGAAGTATGTTCAGCAAAAATTTTGTTCCATTTCTAAAATATACAAGGCAATGCTGGCTGTTGTGAGCAGTATCAAGACATAGGCACAGGGTCTAAGAAGTGTCTCTTTTAAAAAAAGTGGAAGACTTGAAATCTTTCCTCATGAATCAGTCCTGCCATCTACAAGGCAAAGCTGTTTTAAAATGATTATTGGCTAACCTTGTAGCTAGATTTGTAACAAGATACATATTTTCATTATATCCTGGGGGAATGATAAACCTTTTACATTTGTTATATCAGGAAAATTTGACAATATTTGATGAGAATTATTAAGAAAAATTGCTGAGAAGAAATGGTGGCATTCTTAGCTTTAATACATTAAAGAATTTAAGTCTTAACTTTAGTATATTAAGGGATATATTTAATACTGTATTCAACTGCTCTTTCACATTGGTGCCAGAAAGCATTGCAGTTTAAGACAGTCCATATTGAATCACTGAGAAAAGAATTGTCTACCTTGACTGTATGTGATTGAAGTATGTATCTTAAAACACAAATATCTACTATAAATAGTGAAGGTCTCAGGTCAGGTTACTGAGTCTCTTAAAAGCTATTATTGATTTAGAGGCGTTTACCTAGTTATTGGCTTGATCTTTCCCCCATATTGGAGTTTGAACTCTGGTGTTTGAGCTAGCGAGTCAGGCACCAGAACCACTGAGCTAAATCCCTAACTTTGGCTTGCATTTCAGAGACTATAAGCATTCGTTTGTCATAATTGTGTCTGCCAATGGTGATTCACTTCCCTGAAGAATGAATAGTTTTTACCTACAGTGAAATTGAAAAACTATTAACATTTTAGGGATTAGCAAAGTTTAATTTAGCACAAGGAAGAATGCCCAAATCTTGTTTCTGAAGGAATGAGAAAAATGTCTGAGATTTTTCAAAACTTGTGGGTGAAACAGAAAGCTCCCCCCAAAACCCATAATTTTTTTTGGTACTGGGGATCAAACTTGGGACCTTGTGCTTGCGAGGCAGGTGGTAGAACCACTGACCTAAGTCCCTCGCCCAGCAACGTTTTTTGATATAATCAGGGCCATCATTGTAAAATCTGTAAACTTTATATGGAGTTTTAAAAAAAAAGTTAAAAGGTGTTTCTTTCATTGCTGGATAGGTACCTATGAATACCTGCTCCCCAGTTGGCTTGTGGCTTATTCCAACACAGGAAGTACTGCTGAAGTTGAAGAGCTAGCAATCTGGTATGAAACAGGATGGGTATGAAGATGCAGCTCAGAAGGCCAAATAAAGTATGATGAAAAGTCCTTTCAGCTGGGTTAATGACATCTTTTGATTAATGACAATTGCTGCTTTCCCAAGTGCCCACGCTGTTTAGATATTGCATGCCTTACCATATGACCACACTTTGCAATCTAGTGCCTGCTAGTGGGTAACTTTTCCAAGCGTCTGGGTGCTGTGTCCTCTTGCATGTTTCTTCTTGCTTCCTGATTGTGCTTGTAGGGCTAGAGCACATCATACAGCTCTTGTTTGCCTGTTTTGTTTTCAGCCATCCCTTTTGAGCACCTCAGAGTCTGGCCACCAGGGAGGTCTTGCCTTTGGCCTGTCTGGCACCTTGGAGTCTTGGTGAGCATCAAGGAAACTTTTGAGAAGGCATAATATGGTCCCTTTGTTAGGCTAGGTTTCGCTTGTTCTAGGAGGAGACAAGACTATGGCTGTTACGTGCATTGGCATGGGACTTGCAGGTGGCATCCTACTTGTTGGCCTGCGAGAAAATATGGAAGGTTTCGTGGATCTGTCATTTTCCCCACCATATTCATCATTGCTGGGCAGTTTGTTGTCATTTTAGTGGCAGAATTTAGTGATAGATTTTAGAGCACATTCACAAAGTAAGGAAGTTACCAGTAGTGGTCTGATGGAACACATTTGGGTGAGTGAATCTGCCAGGGCTTTTAGAAAATATAAACTCTATCCCATTCACAGAAATTGAACAAACTGATATGATCACCTCTTCAGATCCCCCAGCCCCGTTTCTTTGCCATGTACTGTTTCCTCATCATCTCTTTCCTTTCTTTAGTGCTGCCTCCTGCACTCTTTGAAGGTAGGGACCATACATGTATGTATATTTTTTCACCATTGTGTCTTAATTTTCTAGCAGAATTCTTGTCTCAGTAAGGGCTCAAAACTGAATGTATTCCCTATTTGGGAAGGTTTTGCTCTCAGTGGCTAAAATTGTATTAAAAACAGGCTGTTATTACAGTTTTTTGCCATTAGTACAAACTTTGCTTTAATGGTGGTTTGACATCTTACTATCCATCTGGCATAGTTCTTGGTTTGAAAGGCATGTCAAAACATAATATTTCCTGTTGCCGTTCCATTTCAGGGTCAGTATATCTTAAGATTATGAACTTCTGGGGTGTCTGTGTTTGTTTTTAAGCACATCTCTACTGTTGTATCTTTTCCCTCACCTTTTGCCATTCTACCAACACAAGTTTCTTAACTCTTTCTTCTTGAGAAGCATTTTAAAGCATCACCCTGACACTGCAGAGAATGCATCCCACAGGCAGCCCTGCCCTTTGCTGTAATCTTAATTAAATCAGCCTCCTTCAAGTCGGGCTTCTGCTTTGGTTTTTTCTTTGAAGGTCAGCTGCAGGCTGATGCAGGCCTGCACTGCCATTGTGTGCCTGTGCTCAGCCATCCTTCAGTGTCAGTGGACTGGAGCCTCTCATCTTCCAGCCCATTGGGAACCGGGGTGGGGGGGTGGTCTAAAGAGCGTGGGGGTGAGGGGAGAAAACAGCAGAGCAGCTTTTCAATAGAATGGGGTGGGGAACCAGGAATAATTACAGCGGGGAGAACGGAACAGAAAAGCGGAGAGAGACTGATTGGTAAGATGACCCTTTCCTTCTTTGACTTACTTTCCAGGTTGAGTTTATATTTTAGTTCCACTAGAAGACAAAATTGTAGCAAGTTTAGGGATCTACAGGCTTTTATTGGAGATTCGTGCACTGTTCTGCAAAATGGAATGAGAGCTCCTACCTACATGCACTAGCAGAACAGAGGGTTTTGTTAGGTGATAAGGAAATGGAACAATAGGAAAAAGCTGATTGGTTAACGGTGGGTTACTTCAGGTTACTTTTTGTAAGAGTTAAAGCAGAGAGGAACTTTATTACTTATTATTTATTATAAACATCTCCTGTTTTTAAGAAAATAAATTTGTTTTGGAATTTCTTTTCCTTAAAGTTTCAGTTTGATTATGTGGCAGTTGGCATGAGTACCTCTGTTTTGGATTGGACTAATATGTTGGTCCCTGGGCAGGAAAGAGTTCAAAGCAGTATCCTCCCATAATTTTGTTTAGTAGTTCTTTACTTCCACTTAAAGGCCTGTGTACTTGGCTCTTTTTAAATTTTCACTCTGCTTGAGAAAGAGTGTTAGGTATTCTTAATGGCTATCCTTTCCACCACCTTGGTCTGTGGAGCTACATTTTTCTCTCTTTAGCTTTTTGATATAATAATGTTCTTTTAGCCTTTTGGTTGTATCAGCCATGTAGGATTTAGAGTCAAGCATTGGTTCTTATGGGCATGTTTAACACAGTTGAAAAATGATAGGACTAATTAGTATGTTCGGTGTCAGAAAAGTCAGATAACCTTGCATAAAGGATAGGCATTTAAGAATGAATTAAAAATGTTTCTTAAAGGTCACGTATTTAGCTTTACCATTGGAAAGCATTTCCTTGGGCTATTTTTGGCATTAGGCATCATAAATAAAAACTCTTTGTCTTGAGTGATCCATATTTTAATGAGATTCTAGCATAATTTCTCAAGGGGGTATCTATCTTCTTTGGTGAAATTGTAGCTAATTTGCCAATCTTAGTTCCTTTAAATAGACCATAGCTATTTTAATTTTGTTGTTTTCAGGGTAAGCAGACTCTTAGTATTTTAATTTTTGCTATCCAACTATTTACTGTTTCCTGATTGTAGTTTTCTCGTAGAGCATCCCTTAACTAAAAAATGAATTGTGGAGCAGGAAAAATAAATATTTTTAAAACTTTAAATAATATCCCAAATGCTTAGTGATAGATTTTTAAAACAAAGCTAAGGCTTTTAAGGATATGTTTAAAATGTTTTTGATAATTTCCCTATTTTTTTTGATTTTTTTTTTTTTTTTTTTTTTTTTTTTTTGGTACCTGGGATGGAACTCAGGACCTTGTGCTTGGGAGGCAAATGGCAGAACCACTGAGCTAAATCCCTGGCCCTGTATTATGTTTTAATGAAGTTAGTATCTTTGGAGGCCTTCTTTTTCAGCAGGAAGATAATTAGAATAATACATGGTTAGTTTGGAGAATATCCTTCACCATGTTTCTGTGTCAATCAAGTGGAGAAAGGAAATAGGGGAATATTAAATAATTGAAGTTTCTCATCCCTTTATCCTATCACTTCTTAGGGGTTGGCTTATAATTAAGGGTTGATTTATTCCACCTCCATGGGTGAACATTGGCCTGAGTACAGTCATCTTAGTAAAAGTGAACCGGGATAAACATAAGCAAAATAACTTCATAGCTTATCTCTTGCTAATGTGCCAGACTGATTTTGAGAGCTGAACGAAAAAGACTAAATATGACAAGTGCAGTAGTGGAGACTGACTGGTTGCAACCATGTAAAGGTATAAAGGGATCTCAGGGTGTTCAGTTCTTTGCGGGGGGGTGTGTGCTGATCCATAGTTACACAGATCTCTGAAACAAAGTGACTTGATTTTTTCAACAAGCTGTTTTCTCCCAACTAGCTATATGTATTTTTATGTATATGTATTTTTGCTAAATTTCTTACAGTTGTTTTAGAAAAGTACATTTTATTTTGTATGCTAGGGGAATAGAATAGAATAGTATATTACTCTGTATATATAAAAGTCCCCCAAAACTCTTTGTTCCAGAAAGTTTATATAAGTTTTAAGTACATGATCTTTGACAATATTTATCACACTTAAAGATTTATTTGAAACTTTGAAAAATTAAAGGATCTAAAAAGTCAACTCTTATTGAACAGTTTTTATTATAAAGAAACTGAGTTCATCATTTATTAACATACAGTAATCTGAATCTAAAACAAAACTAAATGTAATTACCCCCTGCCCTCCAAAAACCAAACCCCCAAACCTGAAAATCACTTTGATGTTTTTCTGTATTGTGGCTCTTCTAGGAGTAGGAGGTTGGGAATATGGAATCATTAATTGAAGATTCAAAGCAGTTAGAAGCTGGTTAAATATTTTGTTGGATCAGAAGTACAGCTAATAATAGTACAATTTATTGTATTTTTCATATTAGTTCAAACACCTTTTCTGGCATGTCTTATTTTTAATGCATACTTTTTGCTATTTGGTGCATAATTTTACTTTTTGAATATGCTAGTCAGTATGTTATAGAGATCTTCCAAAAATCTTAATAAAAAGCTAGATTTTGACTAGTTATGGAAACTGTTGGAAAACAAAGACTATTACTTGTAGAATTAACCATTATGTTGAATATTGTTTCAAACTTATATCCATCCAAAAAGAGAAAAATTTGGTTAGGCCATTCTAGCTTCTTGTATATTTCTACATGAGTTTTCCATTTAAAAATAAATCATCACAGGGCCGGGGATTTAGCTCAGTGGTTCTGCTGCCTGCCTTGCAAGCTTAAGGTCCTGAGTTCGATCTCCGGTACCAAACCAAACCAAACAAAATCCTCACGAAAAGCTTAGGTAGCATTTGGAAGAGCTTAAATCAATCAAAGGAATCATTTTCATTAAATGTTCAGTGCGATGGGGCTGATGTGCGTGTCCTACACTGAACTGAAGGACCCTTTCGCATTGGATGGAAGGGCTGGGTGATTCTGAGGACTGGTGATTCGGACAAGTATCCTTGTCTATGGAGGGAGTGATAAGCATGTGTGCTAGTGAATTTGTCTTGTACTTCAGCATCTCAGCAGTAGAGAGACCATTAAAACCCAACCTTGTTAATGAACTCTTACTAGTTCTGAATTATTACTGCTGTCTCTGTTTTGAGGCCGTCCGCTGTGAGCACAGCAGAGTGGAATGCTTTCCTTTTACCCATGTGCTAGTACATTTCATAGTATGTGCTTTGAACTACTGTGTTACAGAACATTGTGAAAGGTTAATTGTCCAGGTAATTTGCACTCTGTATCTTTAGAAGTCCTGCCTGTCGCTTGTTAGGTTTCATATTAGAATTGCATTTCCCGAACTCTGGACCTTGTGCTTTCGAGGCAGGTGGTGGATAGTGTATTCTTAATTTCACCCAAACCAGAGACACTGATAGAGATAAAATTTCCCAGAGCCTCAAAAATATTGAAGAAGAATTAAATGGTTAATTCTGATCAGTGTGTGTGTGTGTGTGTGTGTGTGTGTGTGTGTGAGAGAGAGAGAGAGAGAGAGAGAGAAACAGAGACAGAGAGACAGAGAGACAGAGACGGAGACAGAGACAGAGACAGAGACAGAAATACAGAAGATTCTGTGGTGCTTGAACCAAGTCTTTGGGAGCATATTAATTGCACAAAATCAAACAGCTTTCTGTTTTTTTGTTTTGGTTTGTTTTGTTTTTTGAGACAGAGCCTCACTATGTAGTTTAGACTGACCTAGAACTCACTAAGTAGCTCAGGCTGGCCTCAAACTCACAGCGATCCTCCTGCCTCAGCCTCCCAAGTGCTGGGATTACAGGCGTGAGCCATCACGCCCGGCTTCAAACAGCTTTCTGAATGAAAGTGGACTTAATTTTTGGCCATCTGTTTTCTTCCAAATATATGTATGAATACCTAGCATTTATGTCAAATGCCTGTGTGGGAATTTGTAATCTAAGTTCAACCACCAATTATGGAGGGACCTGCTGTGGGTGAGGTCCTGTGCAAACACCAGGACAAGAACAGATATCATTGCTCTGGTCTCAAGAAGCTGTAGTCTGCTGCAGCAGATGGTCGAGGTACCTGAATTAACTGCAACACAAGGCTCAAAGCAAGAGGATCCTGGAAGAGTTTTAAACAGAGAAGAGCAAACAAATTGCAAACATACGGGAAGCTGGTGAAAGCTTTGTGGATGAAATAACACAGTATTTGAAAACTGTGGGAATATCTCAATTTTCTCAAAATCATCCTTTTTGCAGGTTAAAAAAAGCATGGTCTCCTTCCATGCAATTGAATTTTCAAAATTATTGCTTTTAGTGATTACCTATTGTAATTTATTATCAAATAAGTTGAATTCTCTTACCAACTGTATTCATCCCTCCCACATCCAGCTATTTGAGGTAATATACTCATTTTTACCAAGCCTTTTATTTAAAAATTAATTTTTATAGTGTCTTTTGGGGAACAACTGAGAATTAAAAAGTAGTAAGTACTTCTTTTTTGGGTTTTTTTTTTTTTTTTGGTTGCGAGGATCGAACTCAGGTCTTTGTTCTTGTGAGGTAGGCAGCGGAACCACTGAGCTGAATCCCCAGCCCTGGTAGGTTTATCTTTGAATGCTCACTTTTTTCTAGTCTTATGTTTTTATCTTTTCAGTTAATGTATTTTCATGATCTTAATAATTTAATTGTCTGCTTTTAATATTTAACTAAATTGCATGTGTAAAGGTTTTTCTTTTGGTTCTGCGGGGATTGAACTCACATCTTTATGAGTGTGATGCAAACGCAGTATTACTGAGTTAGACTCAGCCCTGCCTGTATAAAGTTTTAGTTGCTTGTTTGATTTATAGTAAGCCTTTTGGGCTGCCACTTTTTATCATCGAGTAAGTAAGGACTCAGTAATTCTTTCAAGGGACATCTAGATACCAAAAATCTTGCTTTAAAAAAGTAGGAAGTGCATTTCCAATTTCAGTATGAGTAACTTGTATTACGTCTCACTTGTGAGTCGTCTGTCTCATTTTAGGGCTTGTCAGGGAGTTTAACAGCCCTTAAAATATCATAAAATATTGATGTGTTCTTTCTAAGTACTGAGTGATTTCTCCTTAGGAAAGGGGCGTCACATGCCTGCACACACATGCACACCGTGTATCCAACTGAAACAGTGGTCTGCAGTCAAATGGAAGTGGCACCTCATGCTGGCTTTGAAGTCTTGAATGCCAGGGGAAACTGCGTTATCTTTTTTCTTTGAGATCCCTCTTCTGTCCCCAAAGTAGTCCTGATGGCTTTATGGACTAAGTAGCATTGTGGAGGTAGCCTGGGAACCTGAACACCATTTAAAGTGTTTCTGTGTCAGTTTTCACTGTCTTCCAAACAACTGGTTTAAAATTGAATGTAGAAGTTGTTCTCTGACAACTAAAGCTCACAGCTGCTTACTCAGTGAATGAGGTGTCGTTTTCCCATGAATAATACTGATCTAAAACGATCATTCAGTAGGTTTTAACATAATTCATTTATGGTACTATGTTCAGAGCAGACCTATAAATGTGAAATAACTCTTAAAGGTAATGTATTTGTATCATATCTTTAAAAATCTTAGTGAGCTGGGGGGGCCGTCTGCTTAAATATGGTTTTTCTGTTTCATTTTTTAATTTCTAAGATAGGGATGCTTATGCCCTTATGTGTTTCAGTAAAATAGAGCCCCCCCCCCCGTATGCATGCATGCATGCCATTTAAGTCTGTGTGCACATCTCCTGAATTTTCTGTTAGGTTGCCATTTTGTGACCTTGAAGGTACAAATTATTCTCAGTAAGCTGGTTACTCCATTGAGCTGCTTGCTCACTGCCTTTTATTTTTTTGTGGGTACATTATCTTCACAAAAGGGCCCTTCAGCCTGTTAAGTAATGACAGCCTTTCTCACCCTGAAACAATGAGGTATCAGATGATTGCAGCCCAGACACAAAGGATTCCCCCTCCTTTTCAGAGCAGATTATGGTTGTGATTTCCCTTCCCTCTTGACGAGTTTGGCCCTCAAGAATACTTAGTTTAGTTTCTGCACTTGTTAATAGAGGGTATAAAGCAGTCTTTGTTGTGTCCCTTCATTTGTTCCAGCGTGATTTATCCATTGTTTTTGTCTGCTGCTTGGCACATGCAGCAATTTCTCCAGCAGCACCTTGAGTGGTGGTGTTTTTCCTTTATCGTGATGCATGTGCTTCAACTAAATACTTTTGTTCGCAAGTCAAATCGCACAAACCAGGTATTTTTCACAGACACACTGACTTTGAGGGTGGTCTTTGTCCTGAATGAAATCAGCATAAATTCCTGATCCAATTTCCTTTTTGTTCCCAATAATTTTCAAGTCATTTGGGTTTTAGGAATGCTTATTCGTGGTATCACTAATGACCGTTTGTATTTAATGGGTTTGCTGATCGTGTAGAGCAATTTGGGGTACCTTTGTGACTAGAATCTTGTTCTTTATTTGGCAAAAAAGGGGCATTAACTTAAGGTTATTGAAAGAAGTCAGGTGGCTCTAGTTGTTAAGAAAATAACCTACTGGAGGAGTCCAACATCACTTACGTATCCATGGTCCCTACTGTATGATATTTATGGTTTATCTAGCCAGCTCTTCCTTCCCTCTCCCTCCTTTTCTTCTTTCACAGTTAGCCAACTCTCATTCAGAGTTTATTCTTATTTATATAAATCCTCACCCCAAAACAGGACTCCCCAACCCTTCGGAACTAAGGTGAGGAGGGGGCAAGTGATTGAGTGTAACTTCATCTGTATTTACAGCTACTCCCTGTGCTCACATTAGGCCTGAGCGCAATGGTGGCCTTAGATTCTCTTAGGAGCCTGAACCCTACACTATGGGGGATCTGGGTTGTGGCTCTTCATATGAGTGTCTAATGCCCTGTGACTTGAGGTGGAGCTGAGGTAGTGAGGCTAGCACCAGGGAATGTAATGATTATGTATGAAAAACGTAAAAAAAGAGAAACGAACACTCTCCTACTTACTCCTCCTGGAAAAAATTGTCTTCTTGAAATTGACTGGTCCTCTGCTGCCAAAAAGTTTGGGAACCACTGCTGTGAAGAATATAAGAAAATAGAAAAGGATTTGGCTTTTTCTGTGTCAGCTTTTCTTAGGTAAAAAAGAATCATGTACTGTATAGTCCAGTGAACTTCTGCGTGAAGAATGCCTGAAAAGATTTATATGTCCTCTCAAGCTCAGCACAGTTCTGATTACACTATTGGAGTTACTGACTCTCAGTTGTTGGGCCAGACACAGTAGTGTAACTGTCAAGAGCCAGAACTTGAGAGTCGAGTGTCCGGTTCTCTCTACTGGTTGTGTGATATTTAGGGAAGTTATATTTCTCATGGGCAAGTGGGGATAATGGTACTTATAAATTTGTTTTATTAACTAGGTAAATAACACAAGGTATTCAAGAACTGTGCTTGGCAATAAATGTGTGTGTGTGTGTGTTTTATATTTTAAGCATACTATTTGAATGTCTATTGTTTGTTAAATTCAGTTTCAGGATTTAAAGAGATAGGATAGACTTTTGACCTTTTCACTGTGTAGATTCAGAGTATATAGTTAAATTTAGTGGGAGAATTCAGCCCCCAAGCTTGAATACCTATGGCTCAGAACTCAAAGTGTGAACTTGCTTTAGTGCCACCAAGGTATATATATATTTTTTTTAAAATGTAAAATCTAGAGCCTTTATACCAAATCAGCTAGAATCACAGGGGCAAAGGGCCCAGAAATCTACATTTTTAACCACCTTCCCTGGTTATTTTTCTGCACACTGAAAATTGAGAACAGTTTGTGAGAACAGTTGGCTCTAGATGCTCATAAGATTCACTTGTGGAGCATTTAAAAAATACAGATGTTTGGATCCAGGCTTAACCATCCTGATTTAATTTTTGGGGCTGTGGCCCTAGGTCTTAGCATTAACAGGTGGTTGTAATGTGCATCTTGGGTGGAGAAGCAGCGGTGGTAGAAGACAGTTGGTGAAGGTGGCTGTCCACAGAGTTAGCGTACCAGGGATATAAGCTGACTTGACACAGTACTTTCAGAAAGTCGTCACAGTGGTCTGGGAGGGAATGGCGAGTTACTTAAAGGGCATAGATGGGCCGATGAGAACATCCTGGGAGTAGAAGGTGATAATTGCAAAACTTTGTGTGTATTTAATGCCACTGAACCTAAAAATGGTTGAGACGGCAAGTGTTATATTGTGTACATTTTACATAATAAAATGTCATCACATTTTACATATTCTGAATCTTACTTAAAAAATCTTTTTTGTTTTCACAGTGATAAGGTATCATGTATGCCACTGGCTCCAGGGGACAGTCCCCTGCTTTTGTACAGCCTCAGAATGGAAGCAGTCATCGCTCACCTGGTTATGTTCCAGGGAAGGTTGTCCCCCTGCGCCCCCCGCCTCCTCCAAAGAGCCAAGCGCCGGCCAAATCCACCTCCATCCGACAAGAAGCCCAGGCAACCTTTGCATTCTCACCCGAAGAACAGCAAATCCAGCGGGACAGCAGGAAGCAGAAGAGACACAAGAATACCTTCATCTGCTTTGCTATAACTAGTTTTTCATTTTTTGTTGCACTTGCAGTCATTTTAGGAATATCCTCAAAACATGCTCCAGATGGTAAGTGTGTGAGCACTTGTGTTTGTGTGAGTGCATGTTTGTGCCTCTGTTTAGAATATTTTCCAGAAGGAGAAAAGGAAGGAAATATAATAGTTTTTAAGAACTTTTATGACATTAGTTTAGCTCTATTATTCAGGTAATAAGTATAACTCCTTATAAGTGAGCATAGTTTTTTGAGGAATCCATTAGAAATTAGAAAACTAAAAGATCTTTTCTGTTTTTCTACTTTGTTCTGGTACTTAAATTGTTCTTGGGACAGCTCTTTTGGAAATGCTTTAGGAGTCTTTACCAAATTCTTCTGGACTGCCAAAAGGTTTTATTTTTGGATTCACAAGTGTAGTGATAAGCTAGATATAATTTTTTTTTTTTTTGATACCGGGGCTCAAACTTGGACCTTCTGCTTGTGAGGCAGATGGCAGTACCTCTGAGATAAATCCTTGGCCCCAAACTAGATTTGATTTTTAAAAATTAAGTGGCTGAAAATAATATTTGTGTTTTGTGGTTTGAAATGGATTTGGTAATATAGTTCCAAAAGAGAGCTGTAAATATTTTCGAGTACACTGTATGTCCTTAGGAAAATTTCCATCATGATGTGTAACTTCTGATAGTTTTGGCTAAAAATCGCCATGTGGGGAGGTTTTACTTTCTTAAATGGTCTTTGTTTTTCAAGAAACTAGATGACCAATTTAATAGTAATACATTTACTTAGAATGATTTTGAAGAAATTTATTGCCCGCCAGCTTCAGAAACAATACTAATAAAGAGTTGCCTCACAAAAGAACTCAGTGTATCTGTAAAAAATCAGGGCTCAGGAATATGTTAGAGAGAATCACACTTCTACAACCTGGATCGGGCACCATACTTGTCTATGTGTTTTTTTGTTTTTTTTTTTAATAAAGTCTACAACAGGTTTTTGTCAAATTAGATGCCCCTTTAAATGGATATAACAGTTGAGAGGTTTTGTACTACTTATAAGCCTTAGAAATACTGTTCAGTTTTCATAGGTGCTGTATAAATTTTATAGGTTTTAAGGTCCATGTGGAGTGGGGGTAGAGGTCAGGGGTACATAGTGCCAGTATTTCTAAGAGAATAGACTGAAAGTAAGAGAGATGATCCTATTAACATCTTTATTGACCTAGCCAAGAGAACCACATTATGAATGCATAACATTGATTTCCATTGCTTGTAGTAGTACTGTGTTAACTTCCTATTTCCTCTTCTCAGTGGAATAGCCAAGTGCACTGCTGTTGATTCATACTTCCCAAGGAATCTGCAGTAAAGGGATGCTAGACTGGTGGGAAATCAAAGCTTAAAGCTGTGGCTTTCCTAAAACATTGAATTGCTGCTGTGGTTCCTTGAATCAGCCTTCTTCAGTTTCACATTTTGGCAGTATAAGTGCAGATTATCAGTGGAAAGCTCTGGTATGCTCAGAGCCAACCTCACTGTGGTTTTTGCTGTTACAAAGCACTCACTGCTTTGCAAGTGGGCAGCCAGGAAGGCGAAGCTTGCTGTGCTATTTTTCAGTTCTTTCTGCACACCACAAATTTTCTCATTAAGTGAATTTTCACTGGAAGGAAACAGACTGGAACTTTTGGTGATTGTTCTGGTGAAGTGTGTTCTCCTAGGAAATAATTATAAACAATTAAGAGAAATTATGTAACCACAGTAATAGACTCTAGATCTCAAAGACCTGGATGTCCTTCTCTGTGGCTCATTACAATGCTTGTTACATGGGACATGGGTTTGCCTTGAAATAACACCAAGGAGAACTCCAGATACATGTTAACGGAGGCTGAAGAAAAATTGAAGAAATCCACAGTACTAAGTCAGAAAAATGTTGAGATTTGTCATTTCTTTGATGGGAAGAAAAGTTTAAGGATTGTTTTTACTTTTGTTTATTTTTTTGCAGTGCTGGGGATGGAACCTAGGGCCTCATGCATGCTAAGCAAGGATTCTACCACTGCACTGTATCCCCACTCTCAGGATTGTTAATAGTATAATTGTAATGATCACTGATTGATCCAAGGAATTAAATAGCAGTTTTGTAATTCTCTGAGAAAAATGAAGTCCATGAAATAATTGCCAAGGACTTACCTAGTGAGACAAATTTTAACTGTAGTTTCTGCCACCTCTATGAGGAAGCAGAAGCTAGCCAATGTGTTTTGAAATATGATTGCATTGGGGTTACACAAGTTCCAAATGAAGACCCAGAATTAATTATTATATATTTTTTGGCTTGTACCTTCCCCCTTAAAAATTTTTCTTCTCATGGTTCTCAAGTGTATCTTGCTTATTGCTCCCTTTGCTAATTTAAATACAGGTGACTTGCTGTTCTAACTTGAGCAGCCCAACTTCAATGGCAGGGGATATTTGGGACATTTCTCATATTCTTATTTGTCTTTCATGTTCTGCTTATTTAAAAACTATCTATTCTGTGGGTTAGTGTCACTTATTCTGTGAAGCTATCTCAGTTACTTTAGCTCCATCCCTGCTTGGCTAGAGGTCATTTATACCTAACATAACTACCACATTCTTCACCATTTAATTATTAAATATGTAATGGCTATTTCTCCCAGGCTGGCTTACAAACTCCCATGGAATATGAGCTCAGTCTGTGCTTTGAAAATTTGATAGTTACCTAATACAAAGTGAACAAATTGATAATAAATACTTGGCCATTAGTTGATAAAAATTAAAGGATTTCGTGGGTAAATAGCTGTGGCTTCATTATCACCTATTCAACAGGCAAATTCTAATTCTAGTGAGGAACGCTATGAATCAACAAGCCCACTCCTGAAAGGAGAAACTTTTGTGCTGCTGGGCTTGCTAAGCAATCTTGCGGTTAGCTCTTCCGGTTGGTAATTCCCTCATATCTGAAATTGAGAAGTGATGTTTCTGCACTTTTGTTAAGAAAGTATACATGGCTGAACCCTGATATTTTCAGTCCCTGCTTTGGAAGAGGTGCTGCTATTGCCAACTTTGTGATTCACTGTGTACAGACAGACGCTGTGAATATGTAATGTACATCTTATTTAGCAATTTTCATTTACCAGTGTATTGTGATTTTTTTTTTTTTGGTAGTGCTGGGGATTGAACCCAGGTCCTCATGCACATTAGGTAAGTGCTCTACCACTTAGCTACTTACCCAGGCACATATTTTCTTATCTAAAACAGCTTCCTAGAGTGAGTACCAGGGCAGTGCATAGTTTTACTTCTTACTGTTTGTTTGTTTCCAGAGTAGATGGTTCAGGGGAACTCCATTTTTACCTTGTGCAATTTGATCTGAACTGTATGCCAGCAACTTAGTTCTGTGGTAATACTTTTTGTTTTTTTAAGCATCATAGTAAAGAATATGACATTTTTCTAGTGGTTGAGGAGGATAAAATTTCCATTCTAATGGCAGGAAATTGAAATATTTCAGCACCTTACTTGAAGATGTTTTCAATGATGACAATACTTGGATTAAGCTAATAGTACTTTGGCATTTGCTTGGGCTGGATTGATGTTGTGTTGTTTTATAGAGAACTGCCCAGATCAAAATCCCCGTCTCAGGAACTGGGATCCAGGGCAAGATTCTGCAAAACAAGTTGTTATCAAGGAGGGTGATTTGTTCCGTCTGACCTCAGATGCCACAGTGAATTCTATAGTCATTCAGGATGGAGGTGGGTAATAGTCCCTGACTGTAGGAGCCACAAGTCTGCTTTTGATTGTGAAGGTTATTTGATGTTCCTTATTAGAAAACTGTTCTTAGGCTGAATAGCCTTTAGTGTCACTAACTGTGGGGATGTGTTTAGTTCCTAAGTTTGAACCACAGAAATCAAGAAGTATAAGGACCTTAGAAATAACTCAAGACCTTAGTATATGGACAAAGAAACAAGACAAGTGATTTCTCTTAGTTGAATCTTTGTTATAACAGATGGAGAAAGAATTAACCCAGGTTACTCTATAAACCTGAGATTCAGATTTATAGATTTTTGAGGTATTTTTTCCTAGAAATAATTTACCTCTAAAGTGAATACATTGAAATTCATACTCCTGGACATCTTTATTATGTTGAGATATTAGCTCTTCATTTTTTTCCTTTAATTTGTATTGAGACAAGTTTATTTTTCTAAACAGACTCTTAGTAAATTTTTGCCACCTTAATTGTGCAAGTGTGTTTCTTTCCTCTTTAAAGTGAAATTGATTTCTCTGCATCCCAAGAAGATGTCTTAGAAGTTGGCTTACCATATTGTTGCTTTCTGCAGGACTGCTTGTATTTGGGGATGATAAAGATGGATCCAGAAATATTACTTTGAGGACTCGTTACATCCTGATCCAGGATGGTGGGGCGCTTCATATTGGAGCAGAAAAATGCCGCTATAAATCAAAAGCGACAATTGCTTTGTATGGCAAGTCAGATGAAGGTGAAAGTATGCCAACATTTGGCAAAAAGTTTATTGGTATAGAAGCTGGCGGGACACTGGAGTTACATGGGGCCCGGAAGACATCTTGGACGTTGTTGGCGAGGACTCTGAACTCTTCAGGCTTGCCCTTTGGGTCCTATACCTTTGAGAAGGACTTTTCCCGGGGCCTCAATGTGAGGGTCATTGACCAAGACACAGCCAAAATTTTAGAAAGTGTGAAGTTTGATACTCACGAGTACCATAATGAAAGTCGGAAACTTCAGGAATTTCTGAGAGTCCAGGATCCAGGACGAATTGTTGCCATAGCTGTCGGAGATTCAGCAGTCAAGAGCCTCTTACAAGGAACTATCCAGATGATCCAGGATCGATTGGGAAGTAAGCTGATCCAAGGACTGGGCTACAGGTATGCTTTCCTTGCTCTTCTCTCTCCAGCTCCTGGTTAGAGGAGAGAAAGTGGGGAAAAAACTCACAGTACTCCACAGCCTGGTCACTCCCTTGGGTTTGCATTTGCCTTGAAACATGCAACTGGACAATTGCATATGGAATAGAACAGCTCTTGACTTTGATTTATGAAGTTTTCTGTGAACTCTCCTGTCACATTTGAAAAGAATAGAAATGTGATACTGAAAAAATAATCAAACAGTTTAAAGATAACGGACTTGTTGGGCCAGGGATTTAGCTCAGCGGTTCTGTGGCCTGCCTTGCAAGCACAAGGACCTGAGTTCAATCCCAGGTACCAAAAAAACAAACAAACAACAACAACAAAAAAATAAAGATAATGGACTTGTGAGGAGACTTCTTCCTTTCATTATATGCTGGCTAATTGAGGAAATGTAGGAGTTGAAAGGTTAGGGATACTTCCTTGCTAAAATGTTAGGCTTGTCATAAAAGCCCAGAGGTATGGGGCAGCTCAGTTTTCTTGTATGTAATTTTTTTTCAGAATCTTAGCATGCTAATTTGAATCCACTTGTTTGATTGGCTCAGACCTATGAGTTCTGGCATATGTGAGGAAGGAAAACATGGGAAAACTGAAAAACCCAGTTAGACAGAATCCATGTGTACTTCATGGATTTTGTGCCATCTACTAATTAACTATGGGTTCCTAATGCAGTCTTGAGTCAAGGGGAAGTAGCTATGCAACATTTAATTCAGAAAACAGACATCACAATTTCACTGAATGCTCCTCAGCAATGTTGGGAAATATCTGCAGTAAGAATAGTATAAGGACCTCAGAATCCTTATACTGAAGTGAGCTGGTTATTTTTTCCTGAGGTGGTAGTTTATTGAATGGAGCATTATCTATAGAAATTCTAGAAGACAAAAATTAGTGAAGAAAAGGAAGTCTGCAATATTTGTAGAAATGGATTTTAGTCACCTTTTTTTTTAGGAGACAGTAAGTCCTCAATGCCCATCAATGTTAAACAAGGACACTGTCTCAGGGCTCATTTAATCTAGTGAGTAAAAAGAGACATACATACATACTAATCATACAATAAGATATTGGCTGTGGTTGCAGTCTGTAATGGGAACATAAGTAGAAAGAGTCCATACATTGGCCTGTTGACCTATTGGTGCAGGCATCCCAAAGGCAAGAAACCTAGAGGATCTTCAGAAATACGTAGAGTAAACAGCAAAGAAGAAAAGTGTTCTATGTAAGGGAGTGCCATTAGTGAAACCATGGAGGTTATTCATTTTTTATAAGTATACAAAAAAGGGCTAAAAACAAGAATGTAGATATTAATGACTTAGCATACTGTGATACCTGTATAACCAGGAAATAGGACATTGCCAGCAGAACCCCTCCCTCATTGCTGTGAACTGATTGCTTTTTTCCTGACCAAAGATAACCATTCTTTTGCATTTGTGAGATACACTAAAGTTTAGCTTGCCTGTTTTTGTTTTTTTTGCATACCAGGGATTGAACTCAGGCCCTTGTGCTTGTAAGGCAGGCACTGGAACCACTGAGCTGAATCCCCGGCTCCTAGCTTGCCTGTTTTGAACATCATAAATTGAAGCAGACAGCGTATTTTGTGTCTGGTTTCCTTGTGTTCTGACGTTCAGCATTGCTATTTCAGTGTCATGTATGTTATTTTATGTAGTGCTGGCTCATTTTTGTTCTTTATTTTCTATTATATGAACATACTATAATTTGTTTATTGGTGGACACCTGACTGGCTTTCCGGTGTGAATCTGTTATAAAAAGTGCTTCTCTAAATATTCCTTTACTCATCTCTCAGTGAACATGTGCATGTATTTCTATAATTTACAGACCTGGAGTAGAAGCATGGTCTTTTCAAAGTTAGGCACGTTCTGTGTTAGTCACCTTTCTGTCATTGTGACAGAATAGCTAAGATTATCAACTTATGAAGAAGGAAATTTTATTTTGGCTCTTAGTTTGAGAGGTTTCAGTCTGTGGTCACTAGGCCCCAATACATTGGACCTATGGCTATGTAGAATATCATAGCCTGAGTATGTGGTGAAGCACAGGTGCCTACCTCATGGCAGCCAATAAAGGGAGTAGGGTATGAAGGGACTGGGCCCCGGTAGCCCCTTTGAGGACATATCCTCAATTGACTTAAGGCCCTACCTCCTACACGTTCTCCCAGGATTCCATCATCTTGGGATCAGGCCTACAATTTAAGAGCCTTTTGGGGACATTTGTGATCCAAACCATAAGACCCACTGCAGTTCATTATCTGGTAGTGTCAGGGATTACAGCTTCTATTTTCTCACCTTGTCACGGTTTTTAGATTTGCATGATCACCAGTTAGGACTGTTTTGAATTTGACTATTTTTCCTCAGCTTACTAACTAGGCTGCTTTCTCAATTCCCTTTGAAATATGTCACTGCTTTGATGGAGGAACTAGAATTGTGAGCTTTAGTTGATGCTCCATTCCACTGACATTACCGCTTGTGTGCATGGAGACACACCCTTTGAAGACAATGTTCCAGTGTGTTGAAATTTCCCTCTAGTGGAGGAGGGACGTGGAAGTGTTTTGGAGATAATGTCAGTAGACCGAACTACTGTTTTACACTTGCTGAGACAGTGTTGGCAAATAAAGGATGCCTGTGACATTCTTCTTTTTCTCTTTGAAATATGAAATAATAAATTGGGAGATTCTGTATTCAATCTTTTTTGCTCTATCAAGGGAATAAACAGCTATAAAACACTGTCAGCCAAAGAGTAGCTAATCTTCACAGGAGTGCTCTGGAATTCTAAGGGTGTGAGCAAGCTTTGGTTCATTTTTATCTGAATATTCAGCCATCTGTCTGGCATAGATTACATTTGGTATTTTTTTTCCCTCAAGGTGGGAAGTTGATATTTTTCTTTTATGGTGTGAACCAAGAGCCTTAAGGCAAATGTTCTGGCTTTTTGTTTTCTTTTTTTCTTTGATTCTTGCCACAAGCTTGAACAAGCCTTTCAGATATTTAGCATCACAGAAGTCAAATGGCATTTTAAACGCGTTTCTTTCACCAAATAGACAACAGTATGTAAAATAAAAGTCTGTTTTAAGAGTGATTCTGAAGGTTTAAGATTGCTAAGAAACCTCTTCACTCAGTGGTTTTCAACCTTTTCTGCACACCTGGGGACTTAAAAAAATCCTTATGCCTGGTGACAGTCTTAGATCAGGATCTCAAAAGGGGTCCTGGTGATTGAAGTAGGGGTCTAGCAATCTGATCCCTCTAAAGGTGAACCTGTTACAGCTTTCAGTGATACAAATAGCCTGCTACGCGCATGAGCTGCAGACTCACTGCTACTGCTACTTGATTCTGACACTAACTGAAGTTTGAGAATCATTGCTTACACTCAGTGGTTCCAAGTCTAGATCCTTCAGATTTGCTAGAGAACTTTAAAAACATATTCTTACTGAGCCTGGCCTTTAGATGCTATGATTGCATTGAGTTGTGTTGGATCTGCACCTTGGTATGTATTATGTATGTACTATGTGAAACAAGTGTGTACCAAGGAAGGAAGCCCGTGATTAACTGAAGTCCTAGTGTTTCACCTGTTACAGAGCTGGATAAACAAGTACTTGAAAATCAGGTGTGTCTACTTCTGTGATATTGATTATTTCAGTCAAAGTTTGAGATTGCAGCCTCATGGGAAAAGAGGCTTATGGATCAGCAAAAAATGAAACACAGCAGTGAAACAGCATCCCACCATCACATCTGTGTCAAAGATTTGGGTTAACACCATGCCAAGTAATCAAATATGTTACACTTTTTTCCTTCTAGGCAACCTTGGGCTTTAGTTGGTGTCATTGATGGTGGAAGTGCTTCTTGTAATGAATCTGTGAGATACTATGAAAACCATAGTAGTGGTGGGAAGGCTCTTGCTCAAGGAGAATTTTATACCGTGGATGGTCAGAAGTTCTCTGTGACAGCTTACAGTGAATGGGACAAAGGTAGGCAAGTGTAATTTACACTCTTGTAAGGTGTTGGTGAGTATTGTGATAAATTTTTAAAAAAGTTAATGCTGTGTTCAAATCCCAGTCTGTCTGCATGGATTTCTCTACCAGTTGAAGTTAAAACTTGTTTCCCTGCTATATTTGTCTTTCATACTCAAGAATTCTTTCTGGACTAGAGAATGACCTATTCTTGTATCCCCGGCTGAACTTTGTTCTTGATATTTGAGTTTTTAGAATGTGACTAGCTGGTAGAAATAGATTTGCTTCCTGGATTTGATGCCAGCTGAGCCAGTTTGAGTGACAGGTTGAGCTGTCTTTGGTTATGTGCCTTGGCAGTGAAGTCAATTTTATTCTTTGAATCTTCTCTTCTTGCTGACCCACTAGCAAATGCTCCCTTTGAACACAAGCTGGATAAACAAATTTTTCATTTCCTTAGCAAGTTTTTCCCTCTGATCCAATTAATACATTTATCTATGGACAAATTGAAAACAGGAGAGGCACAAAGTAAAAATTAATCTTCAGTCGTATTATTCACGGATAATTACTTTATTGCATAATATTCTACGATTAAAAAAAACTTAATGTACATTCTTCCCTCATTTTGTTTTAACTTGTTTTCCTAAAATAGTTATCTTATGTCTTTAAATTTTCTTCAGCATAATTTTTTATTAGAGTCCATCTTTTAGGACCAGCACTGGCTATTTAGGAAGCTCCTGACTTTTTTCTTTGAAAGAATATTCAACTGTAAAATTTTTAAATTATTTATCTTGCCGTCAAGAGTTTTTAGCTTTATAGATGGCAGCTTCCTGTCTGTGCTTGCCCATCACCTTTCTTTTCCAAGTAAATGCGCTACCAACTTAACATGAAATGAGTAAAAGAGGTGCTAATGGTATCTGTAACTACCCAGAAAACTTTGTTTGGATTGCGGTCCTGCCTCTGTTTTGAGTACCAGCATGACAAAGTTGACTAATAGGGATTTCAGGTGACAGAATGTGTGGGCTCCTGCCCTAGCTCTTTCACTTACTGATTTTACTTCCTAAACCTCTGTTTCCTCATCTGAAAAATGGGGATACTAGAAACTGTCACATAGGGCTGCGAAGAGTGTCAAATGTGAAGTTTTTAGCAGTGTGTATAGTGAGAAGTCATGATGCAAACATGACTTGCATTATAATGGTTTATTTTGTATCATCGTCATTGAAGAATGTCTTTTGCTTTAAAACAAACCAAGTTCTTGAAATGTAACAGGAACTTTCTTATGTTGCTTCCAAGAAAACGTCTGGATTTGGGGTGAGAACCTGGTATCAATTAGGGAGCCAAGCTCCAGCTTTTTCCTTCCCGAGATTGCTGCTGCTTCTGCCACAACATGGTTGTCTCTGGCAAAAGGGAGTGGAGTTTATTGCTCACATCCCTGGGGAGTTTCCAGGAAGTGGGTAGTTGCTGGCAGATCTGGATTCGGCATTTCCGCTGTCATCTTCATTTCCACATTACCAGTGACTGCTCATTCCTGGACGAGGGATGTCCTCACTGTGTGTCATAAGCTTTTTTTGTTTGCATACATTGTTCAGTGACTCTTATCTCTGCAAGAGGTGGAAATTCTCTCCTCCAGGAAGCAGAGATTGAACTTACTTCCTTCTAAATTTCCAGATCTTTTGCAAATAAGAAGGGGTCTGGGAGATTGAGAACCAGTTTTGAATTTCAGAGATTTTGGGAGAGATCTGTCTTGTTTATAAACTTAAACAAGAAGAATAAAACATAAGGCACAGAAATGAGGGATTTTTCTGAGGTAATGTTAAGATTGTCTGTGTACTAATCAGCTATCTCTTTAAAGCTTGGCTCAATTTGAGGCATTGAGTATTTATTACAGATCCGTTCTGTGCGTGGACACTTCTGCTTTCACTCCAGTGTGATATGTTCTTCTCACATACTAAGACTGGGGACAGCGCTACCATTTTATTACTCAGTTGAAATACAAGGGATCTGGACTTCAGACATTTAAAATAATAGTTTACTAAGTGATGTCTTGCATCTTGGCTAGGGATGCATGGCGCTCCCTTTCCCTGAGGGCTGGGATCGATATTTTCATGTTTTTATCATTTATACCTGCAGCCTGACTGGCGTATTGTTAGCATTTGTAAAAATTTACTGAATTATGTTTACCTTAACTTTTGATTTGTGAACCAGGGAGAAGATTGATTTTTAGGGGAAAAAAAATCTTATTGATGCATTTATTCTTCTTTCTTTTTTGGTTTAGGGGTTTCTCTGTCAGGTTTCCGGGTAGAGATTGCGGATGGAGTGAAGCTGCATCTGCTGGATGATGTTAGTAGTTGGCAGCCTGGAGACCGGATTGTGGTTGCAAGCACAGACTATTCTATGTACCAAGCCGAGGAGTTCACTCTTCTCCCCTGTCCTGAGTGTAGCTGTTTTCAGGTCAAAGTCAAAGGTATCAGAAGCTTGGAATATTTCATAGGAAACACACCCTTCTCTTGGGACTTGAATCCTGGAGTCATTTTCTTCCCATTCATCACCACCAGCAGCAGCACTGATAGTTAATGTCATGCTCGGGAATCAAAGCCTTAGCTGGGATGCTGACGCATGCCTGAACTCCTAGTACTTGGGAGGCTGAGGCAAGAGGATTGATGAGTTTGAGGCCAGCCTGGGCTACACAGTGAGTTCAAGGCCTGCCTGTTGTCTCAAACAACACAACAAAACAAAAGCTCTCAGCAGTGGAGTTTAACAACTCTGGATCCCAGAGGATTGCACAACATTTTTCCTATAAATGATACATAGCAGGCAAATCAGTGTTTCTGTGCCTCAGTTTCTTTGTTTTTAAAAAAGAAAAACAGCTAGATTAGATGAATAGATTTCCGAGGCCCTTTCCAGTCTCTTCCTTATTAATTTCCCACTACCATATAATAATAGCCCAACTATCAACTGGATCTGTTTTGAAGTAGAAATCTTTCTTCATTAAAAATAATTCCAGGGTTTTGGAGGTTTTGTGTAGTAAAAAATAGGTCTCACTAATATTTAAAATGCAACCAAACTACTATAATCTTGAAAAATACCACCCCACCCCACTACCCTGCAGTACTGAGGACTGAACTTAGGGGCCACTGAGCTCTTTTTTTGAGACAGGGGCTCATTAAGTTGCCTGAGCTGCCCTCAAACTTGTAATCTTCCTGCTTTAACCTCCTATGTAGCTGGGATTACAGACCTGCAGCGCTGCACCCGGCTCCATCTTTTGATACTACAGGGCATAAGCAACACACAAACATAAATCAAAAATCCAATAGCCAGAAACCGCCCCAGAATCATGATGCTATTACTGTTTTTCTTGAAATAAGAAATGAGACTAGGGTCTTGTCAACAAGCCTCTATGAACCCAACTAATGTCATTTATTTGTATTTTTCTTTCCTGAGTTTATATAATAAGGAGAACAGAGAAAAATTCATTATTAAAGTGCTTATGAACTTCCAGTAAAGGCAAAAATTTAAAAGAATTTATAATGCTATTCGATGGGGAAGAAAAGATGGTCATTTCTGTATGGCTATTGTCCAAATGCAGATTACTTTAGCTTTGAAGTAGAAGCATGAACACTTGATACTCTGATAGCAACATCTGCAAAAGCATTTGTCCTTGTGGACTCACCTGCAGTACAGGAACTAGAGAGAAAGACTAGGTTGTTAGGCAGATCCCAGTCATTAGTGCTGTTCAGGGATGGATTGAGCTGCTTCAGAAAGGAGCAACCTCTCTGTCAGTTCCTGGATCTAAGAATTGGCAGGAAAGGGAGTAGTGAGGATTCAGGCTTCCGGTGGGTGGTTGGACTACATCATCTTTAAAATCTCTGCTTCCTAGGGAGGAAGTAAGTGATTTAGAAGTATTCGAGAATGAGAGCAGGTGCTAAGTTGTTGATAAAGTTTTAAGGTTATAGAATGAAGAAGAATGTCTTTGAAGTGTTTCTTTTTGTTGTTGTTCTGATGTTCTTTTCCTTTGCCACATTAACCAGAAACTCCTCAGTTCCTGCACATGGGAGAGATCATAGATGGGGTAGACATGAGAGCAGAGGTTGGAATTCTGACCCGGAATATTGTGATCCAGGGAGAAATGGAGGACTCATGTTATGCTGAGAATCAGTGCCAGTTCTTCGATTATGATACCTTTGGAGGTCACGTCATGGTAGGCAGAAGGACTTGATGATTTTTAAATCCCAGGTGCTATATGTGTGTGTGTGTGTGTGTGTGTGTGTGTATTTATATACATACATATATATGTATGTGTGTGTGTGTGTGTGTGTGATTTATTTCTCTTTTAAGTATAATGATGATATTTTAAAAAGTTAAAAGAAAATGTTGTACCTTTATTTAGCTGGACCTATAGTTTAACAAGAGTTGTTCCAGGGGGCCAGGGATTTAGCTCATGTTGCTGCATCTGCCTGGCAAGCTCAAGGTCCTGAGTTTGTTCCTCAGAATTGAAAAAAAAAAATTGTTCTAGGAAGAATTAAACCAGTATGTGGGGAAGAACCCAGTTATATAGAGACAAAAACACAAATGAACTTGGTATCCATGCATGTAGTTCTGGAAATAATTTATTCTTTTAAAAATATGATATTAATACAGGGTAAGCAGTACTAATATGCATATATGAGATTTGTTTTTGTAAAATGTTTTTGTGTACGAATTTTTAGTTTGTAAAAATACTGAGCACTTATCCATTTTAGGCAGTATTCTATATAGTAAGCTATTGGACTTCTGGTCTGTGTTTTGGATGTGTATATTTTAGTCTGTCATTATTAGCAACATTTTTATTTCACCAGTTTCAGAAATATTGATCACATTATTCCTTTGTTTTTAGTTATGATTAAAAGTCCAGTGATTAAACACGGAGAGTGCCCAAAATTTGGATCATAGAAAAATTTTGAAAAGAACTTACGCAAACAATATTATATACTAACTAAAACATTGGAGAACATTTACATTTAGAAATAAATAATATCGGGCCAGGTATTTAGCTCAGTGGTTCTGGTGACTGCCTTGCAAGCACAAGGACCTGAGTTTGATCCCTGGTACCCGCCCCCCAAATCAGATAGGTGTTGGTTTTAGAAATGAAAGAATTAGATAAGACTAGGAATGACTATGATATACACAGTCCCTGACTCAACAGTTTTCAATTTTAAGATACGTGTACAAGTGATATGCATTTAATAGATGCCTTATTTCTGAGATATATATTTTTTGATACTGGGGATCAAACTCGGGACCTTGTGCTTTCAAGGCAGGTGGCAGCACCACTGAGCTAAATCCCTGGCCCCTGATTTAGAATTTTGAGGTTCCCATACTAGTAATGTGCGGTTGGATACTCTCAAGACAATGGGTATCTTCCAGTAAGCCACACGACCACCAGGGATAACAACCTGTATTCTGCAGTGCACTGTTTTGTTAAACTGTGATGTTCAGTAAATTAAGTGCAGTAAATGTATTTTTAACTTACAATATTTTCAGATTAACAGTTTTTTTTAACAAACTGTAACCTTATTTTAATTTGTTGAGGAACATCTGTATTTGAAAATCATTTTTGTAGCTTTCCTGGTTATGCATACCTTCGTTTCAAATGAGAAACTCTTTCTATGGCTCTAAAAAGCATGTATCTATGTAAAAAGGCATTTGTTACATTATTGACTGGGGTCTTGCGAAAATAAGATGCCAGTGAAAAGGGAAAATTTAATACATGTCTCCCTAGGATGTTTTCTATTAAAATGCACTTGTTTGTTATGCTCCTGTTCTGATTTTGGTTTTCTTGTCTGATAGATAAGGAAAAATTTTACTTCAGTCCATCTTTCTTATGTGGAATTGAAACACATGGGTCAGCAGCTCCTGGGGCGATACCCTGTGCATTTTCACCTGTGTGGAGATGTGGATAGTAGAGGTGGGTACAGACACCCAACATTTGTGGATGGCCTGTCTATTCATCACAGCTTCTCAAGGTGCATCACCGTGCATGGCACGGATGGCTTGCTGGTAAGTAGCCCGGTATTCTGACAGCATATGTCATCGATCATGGAAATGTTAGCTTTCTTTAAGTCTCACAACTTCTCAATTTTGTCTAAGTAATGTGTTTTATCACATGCCTTACTGTAACCCACTGTCACTGAGAATTCTGCTATTTTTCTGTCTGGAGGAAGCCTCCAATTTTTTACCATTCAAAATATTCTCCTAAGGGGGAAATGAGCCCTGACATTTGACTGCCCATTCTGCTCAGATTAAAAACTACTTCTTGCACTTGTACCGAGTGTACTAAACTGAGTAGCACTTGTCACTGCAATCTCAGTCAATCTTGTTACCAGTGACAGTGTACACTTGTATTTCTGCAGATAAAAGACACCATTGGATTCGACACACTAGGTCACTGTTTCTTTTTGGAAGATGGTGTTGAACAGAGGAATACTTTGTTCCACAATCTCGGGCTGCTCACCAAGCCAGGCACTCTCCTCCCCACCGATAGGAACAATTCCATGTGCACCACCATACGAGACAAAGTGTTTGGAAATTATGTCCCTGTGCCTGCCACTGACTGTATGTGAGTAATCGGCTGAGAGAGAACTCATGTGATTGATGGTCAAGGCCTTTGACTTTTGGGGAAAATGTTGTGGGGTGAGTTTTTAGTGGGCAGGATTTTATGAAGAATGGTTAAATCACCTTCGAAAATGCCTTGCAGGGCGATTTCAACTTTCTGGATTGCTCATCCCAACAATAATCTGATTAATAATGCAGCTGCAGGCTCACAGGTAAATAATACTAAAGTTTTTCCTATTTGTTTTTTGTATTATTTGTGTCTATGAATGCTCTCGTTTGTATGGGTGTGACGTTATCTGTGCCATTGCAACCCAAGCATGGCCTTGCTTTTAGCACTGCTGTTTCTTCTAATTCTTTCATACCGTTTAGTATCTATGAGTCCATTAAGACAGATGACAAATGGACTAGGATTGTGTCATCTCCAGAGTTATTTTTTACTCTATTCTGGCTTTTCATATTTAATCCTGTCTCGCTAAGTATCCGATCATTTCAGTTTCTGATGCTGATGAACAAAGGAAGCCTTCGCTTTTCCTTACGCCCGTGGATCAGTCTGTAGGGTGCTGTGATAACTGTCACTCTAGTCAAGGGGTACATCCTTGTGCTAAATGTAGGGATTGTGTATATTTAGGGATTGCATCCTGATAAAGCACCTGAAAACTCAACTCTGTGCCGTGAATGAACTTTGCGCCTTGAGTTGTGTCACACACACACACACACACACACAAGAATAGTTTTTAAGAGAATGAATGGAATATTTTTAAATGGTAGAAATATCTTCTGGGTAAATCTGGAGAAACTTACATTTCTAATTAAGTTTGATTCAGAAGTCCTGATTTATACTATAAATGAATCCCTTAAGACATTATACTATTAAGACTGAAAATATAGTGAAAACTACAGTACAGAAATATGAATGTTACTTTAATACTTAGGTGTTCATGTCTTCACGTCATGAGTATTTAAAATGTTTAAATGGAAAGAAGTATTTAGCATCATTTCTAAGAAGTAAGTGAGAGGTTGGTTGAAGGAAGTATTTCTCTGAGATAAGGATACAGGCATCACTGGGTAATGGTTAAGGTCACTACTGTGATTTTGCTTGAAAATATAAAATTCTAGTCTGAGGGTTCTTGTCATTTGAAGATTCTCATTTCACAGGGCAGAGATCTGGGCACTGTATCATTTCAGGTTTTCACGCATTCATTTCCATCAAATGTCATTGCTCTTGGGTGGGGTTAGTGCTGGGTGTTTCTGAGTAGAAGGTGATTACTGAATGGTTGTGCACCTTAGCCCTGCCGTCTTCTGATCTTGTTGCATTGTGATTCAGCAGCCAGGGCAAAGTTTCCTCTCAGCTCTTTTCCAGAGTCAGGGTTTGAAGGGTAAAGCACATTATAAATAGTCTATGAAAATGTAGGCTGAGGTTGCCAGGTGCCCTTCCTGGGGCTCAGGTGAGGAGCACGAAAACCTTCATGTATTTTCTGTGTTTTCATTCCGTGAATTCTTTCTTCTCTAATGCTACTGTTCCTGGAAAGCTAGTGTTTGGCAGGGCTTTCCTGCCAACGTAAATCAGGTTGTTTCTTCATTGCCTTTTCCGGAGCCCCTTTACCTGTTTTGACATCACAGTGTTTAACAGGAAACGGCTGCTACCTGCTTGTCTGTGCCCCGACCCCGCTCCGGGACATCTCAGGAGGCTCCGCTCCTCCCTCAGCTTACAGGGATGTGGCGTGGAACCTTCTCACCAGCCCTTTAAGTCTTCTGTTTGTTTTCAGAGTAGTTCGTTTTATTAAGACCCACTTACAAACTTTTGTCATGAAAAAATGTTAAATATTAGTTCCATTCTTTTTGGCATGTAGGTGTATATGTTTCCACAGTGATCCCTTCCTCTACCCTCCTACAGGACTTGTTTATTAACAGCCAGTATGATAGCTCTTACTTGCATCTTAGTTATCTATATTCAGCACTAGATTGTAAATTGTTTGAGAATGGTTTTACTGTGCACTCAGCATGTAACGGGCACTAAATGAATGTGTGATGAATTTGAATTAAGGGTATCCTTTTACCGTGTGTTTAGATTTTAACAGCCTGTATAATCGAATTTCTGTAATCCTTTACATTGGAGCTGGTTTTAAATTCAGTTGAAAAAAGGAAGTTATCGCAGAAATTGGGAACATTCATTTCTATTTTCATGTTTCATTTAGAGTGTCAAAAACTTTTCAGACTATTCTGCTCCTGTCAGGGGCAGTAATACTGAAATTGAGCAGACAGGGTCCAGACCAAGACAGCATACTGATTCATGCATGTGGTAGTTGGCTTTTTTTTTACCCATTGGCAAAAATTTGCTTCAGGACAGGAAGCCCTTTGGAGTTGTTCTGAAAGAAGTCAGTGAGCTCTACTTGGTGGTGGACAGTTGTTTAACAGGCATGACTCATCTATTGATCAGGTTTGGAGGTAAACAGACAACCACATTGCCTAAAGGCTGTGCTGTCCCGGTCACATGGAATGCTTATTTGGTTTTCATTCTGTATAACATTTTAAAGCAGATAATGATGGAAAAGTTGTTTTGAAAGTAAATTTTGCTATTTGCCAGTCCCTTTTTTTTTGTCCAGTTCTACAAGCAACATTAAATTTGCTTTTTAAAAATAATGCTTGATATAACTGCTTCAGGGATGTTAGATGTATGTGCAACTTCTTACAGTCAATTGTGAACCTAAAACAATGAAAATTTTGTTTTATGAAGATTGAACTTGTTTGCAAGCAAGTTATTTTTGAGGGTGTTTCACAAAGAGGCCTCATAATCTAAGACTTTCAATAATCTTATCTTTTCATTATAGGATGCTGGAATATGGTATTTATTCCACAAAGAGCCTACCGGGGAGTCCAGTGGATTACAGCTCTTAGCAAAACCAGAACTCACTCCACTGGGTATATTTTATAACAACAGAGTCCATTCAAGTTTTAAGGTAGGTTTCTAAAGTTTAACAATCAGTGCATATGATTTACACGATCTGAAGGACGGACTGTTGTTACTATCTCTTAGTCCCTTCCGTGCTGCTACAAAAAACATTCCAGACTAGGTAATTTATAGTGAACATCATTGTAGTTGGCTCGTGCTTCTGGAGCCTGAGAAGCCTGAGGTTGAGGGTCCAGTGTCTGGTGAAGGCATTGTTGCTGCATAAATCCATAGTGCAAGAGGAAGGGGAGGGCATGAGAGAGAAGAAGCAGAACTTCCATTCCCAGACCCTTTTACAATCAGCATGCATCTGTTCTTGAGGGTGGGGCTCTCACGATTTAATAGCCTCCGTAGGCTTCATCTCCAACACTGTTGATTTGGGGGTTAAATTTCCAACACAGGCATTTTGAGAAATAGCAGTTTTGGTAGAACTTGTCACCAGAGCATGCTTCGTGATGAAAAAAGAAGGACAGCAAGGCTTCTATATTCAGGGGTATACATACAGCATTCTCTTAGTGTACGCAGTACAACATACTTGTGTACCTGTGATCTGATTAAGTCATGGGTTTTTGTCCATGTGGTCTCCTGCTCTCTTGTCCCTCCCCACCCTCACACTTTCTTTGTAATCTCTGATGTCCTTATGTGTTTCTAGAGCTGTACACATTAGATAATATACTTTGAGGTTTTGGACACATACTTCTCTTTTCTCCATTCACAATGCTGGTTGGGTGTCCATTTGGCATTTAATACCAGTTACATAAATAATGAAATATTGCTTAAGAATATTTGACCTAACTTAAGAATCCTCCTAAGATGGAATGATCTCTGAACCCATTCAGAAGCTTCAGTTTTCCTAATATTAGGCACTCACCCCTGCCCTTCCTGCTGATGAGTACATTTGGTTCATTTTGTGCCTACAGGCACTTGCATTTTTCATCATATATGTAATAGCCAGGTCCTTGACCCTGGTATGACTCATACCAGAGTTATTCAACACTTTCCACGTATGCCACTCAGAGAATCTTTTCAAAACTTAAGTGTGTTACAATTTAAAGAGCTTAGAATCATTCGATGAAGATTTGAGACAGGAAAAAATCCTTTGCTCTAATTATTTTAGGAGCTGAATAGTGAAGGCTAATAATTCCTGAAAGTAGCATTTCAAAGTGAAAGTCCTCAATTAAAAAATTATAAATGATATAAACAGCACCTCATTCTAATTAGTTTTTTAGTGTCATACACCACGATGACGTGATAATCTCTTGTTAATTATGAGAAGCTAAATAATGTGACTGGATAATTTGTTTCTTTGTTTGTTTTGATGCTAGGGATTGAACTCAGGACCTTGTGCTTGCAGGGCAGGTGTGGTGCCACTGACCTAAATCCCCGGCCCAATTAGGTTTTAATTTGTTAATAATTCTACAGCATAAAATAATAGTAAGGAAATTGTATTAGTTACTTTTCTCTTGTTGCTGACACAAAATACCTGCCACCTAAAGTTAAATGGGAAAGGGCCTATTTGGTTTACAGTTTGTAGAGGTTTCAGTCCATAGTCGGCTGGCTCCAAGGCAGGGATGGCAAATGGGTGTTGCAGAGGAGAAACAGTGTGGCATGTACAAGGTAGTGAAGGAACAGGAGAGTTTAACAGCATCTTCCTGCCCCCTTTGTCTTACTCAGACTACCAGGACTAGGGTGGCGCCAACCACTCAGGTGTAGTGGCACAGTAATCACACACCTGTGATCTCCACACGCACATTCCAGATTCACCTTCCTCTGACCAAATGAGGCTTTGGGGGGACATCAGATCCACATCATAATACAAATTGAACCACTGGAGTCCTCAAAAAGAAACCTGCTGTCTTGGGGTCACTCGTACACACAGACACACAGACACACACACATACACACACACACGTACACACACACAGACACACAGACACACACACACGCGCCCCTCTAGTGGCTTCAGCTGCTGGTGCCTCCCGAATCTGTCTAGTCCAGGTTGGTCACATTTATTTGATTGCCTACTGAGTTTCATTTCGTTGTCTCAAGTCAGAGTCTTTAAGTGTCTACTTATATTTTACATAATGTATATATATTGTACAAATATATTCAAAACTAAAATTCTTCCTTTTAGGCCTGGCTCTCTTCTGTATGTCTGTTTCAGCAAATGAAACCACTAGTTCTTTAGTAACCCAAATTAAAAAAAAACAAAAAACACTTCTCTTGCTCCCTTTTCCTCATCCCTGTCACAAAGTAATAACAGTTCTGCCTAATAAAAAGTTCTCACTGTATAGTTTTCTCTTTTGCTACTGCCACAAATACTGCTCTTTACTTGCTTTTTTTTTTGAACCAGGGATTGAATTCAGATCCTTGCACTTGTGAGGCGGGTGGTGGAACCACTGAGCTAAATTCCCGGCCCTTTACTGCTCTTTTAGCTGGCCAAAATTATCTATTTCATTTTTTATCTTTTTCCCCCTTTCAATTCATTATACATCTATTAGCTGTAATTTGTTTCTCCTTAAAGTGTAGCTGGTTGCAATGTCTTTATTAAATTCCTATTCTTTTGACTCTTAACACCGTGTCAACCCTTTATGATTTGATGTTTTCTCTTCTGTAGCCCTTCTTCACTTTGCTTCCCATTGTGCATTTTCATTAGTGTAGCCAGGATTTTTTCCCTCATGCAGTCCATTCTGTCTCTCATTTCTAGACTTCCGTACAAACTTCCCTTAGTACTTTCCTCTGGGGTCTTCACCTGCTCCCTACCCACCCCACCCCATTCTCTCGGTTGGTTAATTCTTTCCCAGCCTGGGGTTTCAGCCTTACAGAGGTCACTTCTGTTAGGTGACATTCTGTGAATCCCTGTTGCCCAGGTGAAAGGCCTCATCTTGGTGCCTCTCTTTGTCATTTGGTTTATCACGTAGGACTACAGTTATTGAATCGATGGCTTCCTGATAGTATTTGTATCAGTAGCAGCATAAATGTGTGAAACTAAGTTATTTGCTGAATGGCCAAATGAGTAAAATTCTAAAAATATCCAGGAAAGTAGCTGCTTTTCTTTTCACAATACCTTTGCTTTGCTGTTTAACACTCCCTCTTTTGAGTGGAAGTGACAATTTAAAACTTACTTTTTGACTAATTTTTATGTATTTCAGGCTGGCTTATTCATTGACAAAGGTGTCAAAACCACCAACTCCAGTGCCGCTGACCCGAGGGAATACCTCTCCTTGGATAACAGTGCGAGGTACAGCTGCTTTTTAACATCTCATTCAAGCCTTATCTTGCCAGAATAGAACTTTGCAGTCAAGCCTGCTGTGTTCTTTTCTCTAGTAACATGTTTGGAATGAAGTGTTAAACATTTGTTGAAGGGTTTCGGAAAAACACTCTGCTGTCCCTGGTCCTGATGAAGGGCCTTTATCTTATTGAAATGGCAAAGAAGTTGGCACTTCTCTCCCTTCTCTCAGTGGCAGATTATTTTTAGGGGAGTTACAGAAAGAGAAAGAAAAAGGAAAGAGAGATGTTTGTTGAGAAAATTTTCAGATTTGGAGAAGAGTATGACTCAATGAAAAACATGTTAAACTAGGTTGTGGTAATTAATCCTTGACAAAGCATATAGAATTTATGCTTAGTGGTCAAGATGGAACATTTTGTACAGTCTATTTCAAAGGAAAGGATCCTCGGTTTGATGATCAAGCTGGTTCTGGTTCAGTCATTTGTAGCCTCAGATTCAAATCCTAGCCAAGCTCTTTGTTGCCTGTCCTGTATGACCACAAAATGCAGTTGGAAAATGGGTCAGGATTTCAGTAGAGCTCTCTTACGAGCTGTATGTGAGCCAAAAATAAAGAAAATGTCTCAGATGGAAATAAAACTATCTGGAAAAGATGGCAACTCAAAGTCATATTCAGTAGAAAGTGGGTACATATTTTTTATACTTCAGGTTGACTGACCAGTTTATGGACCAGTTATTGGAGTAAAGCAGTGCTGTACTGTAGGTTGATGAATCTGACTTAAGTATGAGCTAGCGTCCTTGTAATATATTACTAAGATATGAGGTCAGGAGAAAACTGGGGAAAAGTTGGTAAATTACTCATAAGGATTCCGCAGAGGTCAAGTTAAGCATAAAATACTGCAGAGCAATGATCAGATAGCATTTGACAAGGCCAGAAAGTGTGGGCATTATTTAAATAAAACTCAAGGTACTGGATACCTCATAGCTAGTCAACATATGGGGTAGAAAAGTGGAAGAGATAAACGTAAGACAAAGGTGAAAATAAATAAGAGCAGATTATGAATTAAGAAGAGAATATTAGCTGACAAAGTAATCTATGTTAGAAGGTTGCCCCTGTTCTTTTTAGTTTTAAAAAAGTTTTATGGGACAGGGATTTAGCTCAGTGCTTCTGCTGCCTGCCTTGCAAGCACAAGGTTCCAAGTTTGATCCCCAGTACCCCCCCCAAAAAGTCTTATGATTTGTAGAATTAAGAATGTGTAGTGCAAAGTTAGCATTGCTAGAAAAATCCTAAGAAGAACAAATTTGGCTCCTTTTGTGACTTGAAAAGTTAACTAATATAATTTGTATGATGTGTGTTTGTAAATATTTATAGGAATAGGTGAGTAAATATATTTTAAGAATCCAGTGATATTTTAACTAGACTTGACAATGAAACACTTTATTCCTAATAGTGTAAGAAGTTCTTTCCCAGATGTATATATGTGGTGTTATGAAAATGGTAATCTTTCCTCTGCACTCCATTATTTCTCTTACCATTTTATAAATGCATGCATCTTGTTAAGGAATTGTATTCCATTTGAAAGTTGTTACTGATAAGAACTGTTTAGCCAGGGATTTAGCTCAGTGGTTCCGCTGCCTGCTTCGCAAGCGCAAGGACCTGAGTTTGATCCCTGGTACAAAAAAAAACAAACAAACCAGAACTGATTGTAGAAAACGGCAACGAGAAATCTGGCAGCTGTGTGTGCTTAATTTTATATAAACCAATGTACAGAATATGCCCGCATGTCTTTGTGCAACCTAGACATGAGCAAAAGTGATAGAACATTGAGAAGTGATTTGAACATCAGGCCCGTGGAATCCAGAAGATACTCTGTCTGTTCATCACAGAGGAACCTGACCCAACAGTTAATCAGATGAGGTTTTCCTTCTGTTTTCAAGGTGTGAAACTATAGGAATCTAAAGGGCCTTAAAATGGGAGATTTTAACTCAAGAAAGCATTTTGTCTGAACTTGGTAAATTTCATCTAAAAATGTGAAAGCATTAGAACCAACTAGTTTTGTTTAGAGCAGAGGATCACTAAGGGAGGGCCAGGAAATGTGTTGAAATCACATAGATGATGATGAAAAATACAGTTAACTGTATTTTCTGTGTACCAAGTGGGGCAGTAGTTGAAAATAAATGACAGCAAAGCAAGTAGTTAATGATTGAATTATATAGATAGGAGAGTCAGAGAGCTGAGGCAGCTGTAAGGGGCAATCAGATGTTGTCTTATGTTTCCCTGCCCTGCCCTCCCCCTCCCCTC
>NW_022900943.1:19855593-19856078 GCF_012274545.1 Fukomys damarensis | reverse complement strand
CTCTTCTTTCTCTTCTCCTTTTCTTTTCTTTTTCACCTTTTAGAACACGTATGCTTTCTTTTCCAGAAGTCTTCTATCTGCTTAATGTTGTAAGTAGCTTCTGGCTTGGATTCCACGACTCCTTTAGGTCAGTGTCTTGGGTCATGCAATGTAAGGATGGATGTACGACTCTGTCCCCACTGCTACAACTCCGTTTATATCACCGGCATTAAGAACCTCCAGAATGGTCCAGGAGTCCATTCTCCAAGTAGTAGCCTGTGATCTGCTGAAAAAATTTCTGCTTAATGTTGTAAGTAGCTTCTGGCTTGGATTCCACGACTCCTTTAGGTCAGTGTCTTGGGTCATGCAATGTAAGGATGGATGTACGACTCTGTCCCCACTGCTACAACTCCGTTTATATCACCGGCATTAAGAACCTCCAGAATGGTCCAGGAGTCCATTCTCCAAGTAGTAGCCTGTGATCTGCTGAAAAAATTGTGTGTGAA
>NW_022900943.1:19798595-19855243 GCF_012274545.1 Fukomys damarensis | reverse complement strand
TTCTGGCTTGGATTCCACGACTCCTTTAGGTCAGTGTCTTGGGTCATGCAATGTAAGGATGGATGTACGACTCTGTCCCCACTGCTACAACTCCGTTTATATCACCGGCATTAAGAACCTCCAGAATGGTCCAGGAGTCCATTCTCCAAGTAGTAGCCTGTGATCTGCTGAAAAAATTGTGTGAAATGTGCAATGAAGAACCACGCACTTGCTGGCCTCTCTTTCCTATCTCCCTCGCCTCTCTCACTCTCTGGCCAGCTTGCTTGCAGTAGAGTGCTGAGCTCATGTGTGCATCGGGGCATGCGTGCTTGCTGGTCTTTTTGCAGCATTGCTTCTCCCGTCCTGCACATGTAGTGAGCACCTAGTGTGCCAGCACTAGTAGCACTAGTAGTGGTAGTAGCATTGTGCAAAGGAGAATCCCAACTGTGTAGTTGAAAGATCTCAATGTGCTGAATTGAAAAGCGTAAGGTGGTGGTGTCTGTGGGGTTATTTGAGTTGTTACAATGGACATTTTTGATACCAAGTTTTGTACTTTTACATTATAAGTACATTATAAGTGTCTTAGAGCAAGGAGAAAGAAAAGGCAATTCTGTCTTTATAATAAATAAGTCTATTAAACATAATGTATTTATTTTTAGACATTTCAAGCTGTTGAATGGAGTTTTATGTCAATATCTGAAACATTTAACACACAACTCAAATATTACAGTTCACTTATTTATATGTTGAAGTATGTGGTTAACTTATACAGTAAGTTTGTATTAATAATATGTAATTTAAGAACTTGTGCAGACATGTAGATTTCCTGGTTTGAGAGAGTGTGTGTATGTTCTTATGGAAATGATGTTTGTGCTTATAATGTTTTGCAATCATTTTATAAATCTATTTTAAAAAACTGAAACTGTAAAAGCAGTTCTCTCAATAGTTGTGTAAATAAATGTAATGTTTCTTTGAAATGTAATGATTAAGTTGTATATTAAGATATTTTTGATTTGTTCATTTTGGCCAAATTTAAATCCTGCTTTTGACCCTACAACTTGTGACAATAAATTGCTAATTTTTTTTTTTTTTTTTTTTTTATTTTTATTTTGGGCAAATTTAAATCCTTCTTTTGACCCTACAACTTGTGACAATAAATTGCTAATTTTTTTTTTTTTTTTTTTGGTATGGGGGATCAAACTTGGGTCTTTGGGCCTGTGAGGCAGGCGACAGCACCACTGAACTAAATCCCTGCTAAACTAAATAGAATAGCTAATTTCTCTTTCTTTTTATTCCTTTTTAATAAAAATCTCTCTCTTTTTTTTTAAAACCTTAGATTTCGGCCTCATCAGGATGCAGACCCTGAGAAACCCCGTGTTGCTGCTATAATCGACAGGCTGATTGCTTTTAAAAATAATGACCATGGGGCCTGGATCAGAGGAGGAGATATTGTTGTTCAGAACTCAGCGTGGGTATTCATTCGGACATTACTGTCTGGTAACAGTGATGTATTTGTTCTTCAGGATATTTTTCAACCTAGTAGAATACGGTAAAGTAGAGTGGTGGTGCCTGGAGTCATATTATTATTCGTGGTGGTAACAGGCAGAACACGCTCTGAGGAAGTATGCTAGAGTTAACAGACTGCAAATGTTTGGAATCGTCTCATTCTGGTGCTTTTATTGGAACTGAACTTGTCTAGTGACATGAGAGCTTTTGATGAGACTGAACAGAAACTTGGAATTTAGCTTTTTATAACAAACATGGTTTATGTCAGAGCACTAAAAAAATGATTCTGAAACTACGTGGACATTTTTTCTTCCTCCTGGTTATTCCTTTAAGTTTTTCCAATTTTCTTCCTTTGCCATTCAAAACAAAAGCTGTGTAAATCCACATTAATAAATCTGTTGACTCTTATATCTTTCCATGACCTGAGGCAGGAAGCGGCTCACTTTTTTTCCCACTTGTGTAATCTTTTGAGAGAGGCCCTGGGGTGGGGGATTTAGCCCAGTGGTTTCACTACCTGCTTTGCAAGCATAAGGTCCTGAGTTTGATCCTTGGTACCAAAAAACAAAAACAAAAAGAGAGACAAAGAGAGGCCTGATGCTTGTAGAGCTGAGATTGGTCTTAGTCTAGAAAACAGAGTTTTTGTTTTGGCACTGACCATTAGCTTCTTACTATTTCACCATCATATTTGACTTTTCTTATTCAAAAAATTGATATTGTTTTTAATTTTTAGAAGTGGCTTTGGTGTCATCTATTTTCTAAAAAAAATTATAAAAAGTTTTAACTAACACTTGTATACTGCTCATTATATTCTAGGAATTGTTCTAAATACTTAATTATTTAATGTGTTTAACGCCCTTAAGAATTCTATAAAGGGCCGGGGATTTAGCTCAGTTGCGATTCCACCTGCCTTGCAAGTGCAAGATCCCAAGTTCAATCCATGGTACCAAAAAAAAAAAAATCCTATATAGAAGGTCATATTATTTCAATTTACAAATGAGAAAACTGGGGGAGAGAGATTGAGTGACTTACCCAAGGTCATACAGCTAATAATTGGAACGATCAGGATTTGAATCAGATACCCTCCCCACACTTTGTGCTGATGGGAAGTTAAAGTTTTCTGTGTTTGGAGAGAGTAAACATTGGGTCTTTCTAGATTTTTATAATTCAATATTGAGAGAATTACATTTTATGTGATGTAAATTAAAATGTTCTTTTGTTCTCTTTTGTTTTACAGATTTGCAGATAATGGAATAGGACTGACCTTTGCCAGGTTTGTAATGGCTTAAAAATGTGTACCTCATTATTTTAGAGATATAAAGTAAAGTTATCTTTAGGTTTTTTAAGGGGGAATCACACAGGAATATTTCATAATTTATTAGCACTTAAAAAAATAGTACCCTCTTCCTGATTCCCCTGAAGGGCCAGAAATACATTTTTATTGACTAATCAAATTCATGCTGAGGTAGTAGCTGGAACTGCATAGAAAGGTAAGGTGATTATAATTTTTGCTTAGAAAAAAACACTTGTGATTTAGACTAAAGGTTTTAAAAAGTAGAGGAAGAGAGAGAAAGGGAAGCACAAGGAGATTAAAAAACTAGTATTTTTCTTAGAAGGTACTTTATCAGTAATATTTAAGAACCAAACTTACATATTTTTCTTTGGGTTCTTGTCCTTCCAGTGGCCACGTGAAACATGCTTCTCATTTAGTTGTATTCTGAGTCATTTCATTCTCATTTGCAATATTCATGGTTGAGAATGATGTTATTTCATTTGTTTGTGTATAGCTTGTAAGCTGTAATTCGTACGAGATGTTTTTACAGTTGAAAAGCAGTTTCTGAGTGTGCGTCTAACATGCGCAAAGACAGATCCCCAGCACCTCCCTCCCAAAAGCAGTATCTAAGGGTTTGATAATGAGTATTAGAGGAAGCTATTGACATTTTAGAAAATTTTAGCTTTTTAAGTTACAGCTTGCCTTCTTTAGGGGTAAATTTAAATTTCCTAGGGAAGGGTGGCTAATGATTGTCCTGATTTTAACAGTGATGGCAGCTTCCCAAGTGATGAAGGCTCTAGCCAGGAAGTATCTGAATCTCTCTTTGTTGGGGAGAGCAGGAATTATGGCTTCCATGGTGGTCAGAACAAGTATATGGGTGTTGGAGGAATAGACCAGAAACCTCGTACATTACCTAGGAACAGGTAAGAATTACTTTAGTGTTGGACACCTAGCCCCCAATGCAGTTTCTGTAATAACTTTAGATTTGTTGGATTTTACTGTGACTCTTTTCCTTATCGACACTGCTAGTATTATTGTGTGTATTATCTCTATCAAATTTTGTGCAATTATTAACCATTTCATAGATTGTGTTATCGCTTTTGTAACAAAGAGGCCAATCTTAGTCTTACATAAGAACTTATATAAGCTGGTGATTTTTTTTTTTCTTTTTCCCTTTCTTGAGACATAAAAAAGTGCCAGACCATAAACTATGACATTAGGTCAGTTTTCCCTCAACTTGTGATGTTGGGTTTTAGAAATAGGCACTGGAAAAAGGAAACTGCCTACTGAAAAGTGTCCTAGAAAATGAGCATTGGTAGATGCCAACACTGACTCAAAAACCTCACTGCAGCTGTATAATTAATAGTGTTTGAGCTATTGGAGGAGGTGGGGTAGAGTTTTCGCATGTTTTCCGTCATCATGATCACAGTCATTAAACTAGTACTTAGGGCTAGAAAGATTCTTCAAAGCTTTTAAAGAACTATTAACTAATTAATCCATACCTCAGTTCTGAGACTCAGCTGGAGTTGTCCTCATTTTACTTAGGTGAAAACCAAGGAGAGAGAAACTAAATCTTGTTTTAAAGCCCTCACATCTGAGCCAGTGCCATGATCCATCAAGATTCAGCTCCTTGTTGAGCACGGTGGTACACACCTGTGATCCCAGCACCCTGGGAGGCTGAGGGAGGAAGGTCATAAGCCAAGGTCACAAGCTCGAGTCTACACTGAACAACTTGGCAATTTAATGAAACCCTGCTATTATATGTAAAATAAAAAAGGCCTGGCTGGGGGTATAGCTCAGTGTGAAGGTCCTGGGTTCAATCTGTGTACTGGAAGAAAAAAACCACCTCCTCCATGCCATTTCTGGACACTGAGCTGGGCGGGTCAAGACCGTGCAATGGGGTGGATGGACTGTTAACGTCCCTAGCTTTTGACAGCGTTTCCTGTGCTCACCACTGTGAAGCTATGTTTTTTCTGTTGTTACAGTACTGGGTGTTGAGCCCACCAGGGCTTGCACATGCTAGGCAAGCGCTCGCTGCGGAGTCACATCCCCAGGCCCAAATAAAACACCTTAAGTGGAACAACGTTTTCCTGGTGACGTTTGGTTCACATATAAGAGTGAGAAAGCCAGAGCTGCCTCTTTATAGAGGCCTCCATCTATCCTAGACAGGGCCTTTCTTCTCAACCAGTTTATTGTATAACTATTCTTATGGCCTCCATAACACTATCTGAAATTATCCTTTGATTTTTGTTTGTTTGTTTGTCTTTCCTACTATAGTACATATTTTATCCCGTCATGGATCTTGTCTTCGTTGCCACAGTATCTTAGAATTTTGCTGAGGCCTTACAGGGCGTGAGGAATATTTCTAAAACAAATGGGTGCTGTTGAAAGAGGTGCACGTGCATTAAACAAAATCTTGTATCTTCAACAGGACATTCCCAATTAGAGGCTTTCAGATATATGATGGGCCCATTCATCTCACCAGAAGCACTTTCAAAAAATATGTGCCAACTCCAGATAGATACAGCAGTGCGATTGGCTTCCTAATGAAGAATACCTGGCAGATAACCCCCAGGAATAACATTTCCCTGGTGAAGTTTGGACCACATGTAAGTATGTTCTTACGTTTCCTGTCAGTGACTAAGGAGAGGGAGGGACAGCATGTTTCCAAAGACAAAAATGCAATGGATTTGTACCGAGTTTTTACTACAGGGAAGAAAAATACGCCTTGAAGTGATAACACTAGGGGATTGTAGAGTTTCACAGGAACAAGAAGACGTGAGTTTTGGGAAACGCAGTGGACTAAGCTGATAGGGTAGTCCCATCTCCATGGAGCGAGCTAGGTCTTTCCTGGTATTTTATTTGTCTGAGGCTGTTTTAGGGAATTGGAGGATAGAAGTTAGGGAGGAGGAAGAATACTAGGGCAGAGTGATAAAAATTGGGCACTGATACAGGAATGGCTTCCTGAAGACTGCAAAGAAGATTTAGAAATTACTGTTTACAATGTAGCACTGCTACCAGCCAGGCTTGGTCAGGCCTGAGTCTGGGCCTTGTACTCTTTGGGTTTCTGGATTCATTGGCTCATCTGCAGCCAAGAATCTAAGAAAATAAAAAACCCATAAAAACATTCCAGTTTTTAGGTGGGGCAGAACAAAAGCCAGGAAATACCCATGTGTAGATTAAGTGAAACTTTAGCTCAGCGGGCTGAAAGAGTTGAATCCCCCTTGTTTTCACAACTGGGGGGTGGAACACAACATGAAGGAACTTGGAAAGTTTATCTTTAATAAAAACTCCCAGGTTTTTAAAGATCCATTTTAATGTCTTGGTTCTAGCTGCCAACAGTAGTAGTTTTCTTAGCAGTTTCACCATCCCCCTTTAGCCATAATACACATAACAATCTGATTATGTCCCTGTAGGCTTTAACTGTCTTGCCAGTTCCAGGATGATGGCAGGGGTATGAGAGAGATGGCTCCTTCGACTCCCTAGCTCCCTGCTCCCATGGGAAACCACAGTTGGAAAGTAGCTCATAGTTCTTTCATAACATCTAAAAACAAACTCCGGCGTTGCCCAGTTGAAAATAGAGCTTGAGAAGAGCTGAAGGCACCCTTTGACTCCCTAGCTCCCTGCTCCCATGGGAAACCACAGTTGGAAAGTAGCTCATAGTTCTTTCATTAACATCTAAAAACAAACTCCGGCGTTGCCCAGTTGAAAATAGAGCTTGAGAAGAGCTGAAGGCCCACAAAGCGTGTTACCTTAGTTGGCTGGTTCTCTTTTGGGCTGTATAGGTTAGAAGTAGACTAGATGGCTTTCCACATTAATAAATAGGCAGGGTTTTTTTCTCAGTGCTGTGAATTGAACCCAGGGCTTTGCACAAGGGCTCTAACACTCTACTGCTGAGCTACATCCTCAGCTCTTTAGGGAGGGTCCTAGATCACCTTTCCAGTATGGAGACTGGCTATGCACTTACTGCCCACGTGCACCTCCATGTACAGGATTTAGTGACCACTGCACTGGAAAGCAGTTATGGTGGACACAGAGTTGGGTTGTAGCAGGGGATGCTAAGATGGCGGTAGTCCTCACTTCGTGATATCCTTGGTTTTTACTGCGGTCAGGTTTCTCTGAATGTCTTTTTTGGAAAGCCTGGTCCCTGGTTTGAAGATTGCGAGCTGGATGGTGATAAGAATTCCATATTCCATGACATCGATGGCTCTGTGACGGGATACAAGGATGCTTACGTGGGCAGGATGGACAACTACCTGATCCGCCACCCGAGCTGTGTCAATGTCACCAAGTGGAACGCAGTGGTCTGCAGTGGCTCCTACGCCCAGGTAGGCCCAGGAAGCAGTCTGATGCCTGAGCCCTGCCGCTGCTGCCAGCACTGCTTCTGTGAAGAGGACGCTTCGGCTTATTTCTCTTTCTCTTTGGTGCTTTCTCAAGTATGATTTTCTTTAAAATTAAAGGGGGGGAAAAAAAAGAATTATACTGAAAAGACTCCTACTTCAAACCAGTTTTGAAAGTGGAAAGTGACTTGCAGAAGGGTGAGGTGACTTGCCTTGGGTTCAGTATGGTTGGGGGGTAGTTGGCACCAGAAGCCATGTTTCTTGACTAAGGTTTTTGTGCCACACTTAGAGGGAATTTTATCCTTTGACTTCAGAGTGATTATGTCTTCTCTATTCAGGGAATCTGACTTTTGAGGCAGAAAATCTGTGGGTCACACCAAGTGAGATGTAGAAGCTGGGAAATGAAACTGAGCGGACAAGGGAGGCATGGAGGAAAATTCTTGTAATTATACTACAGAATGTTTATGATGATACGCAGGAGGTGATAGAAACTGGGAAACGCCTCTTTGAAATGGTTAAGTGCCTGATGGATAGCCAGTGTAAGGGCTGGCGAAGTAGTTACTCAGTTAAGAACATAGACTTGGGAGCTAGGTTACCTGAATTGCACCTTGGCTTTATTATTTCTCAAAGGTGAGTTGGGCAAGCGAAGATTACACTGTGCATGTGCATAAGGACCGTGCTGCTTCCTCTGCTGAGAGGCTGTGGTGAAGCCCAGACACACTAACGGGTGGAAAGCATTTAGGGTGTGGTCTGACTGCTGCAGGCGCAGTGCCTGCTGCTGTGGGTGCTGCAGTGCTGTGCATCAGAAAGGCGCATTCTACAGTGAGCTTTGGGTGGTTAGAAGCAGTTCCGCAAGGGCTGCTCCGACTGCCCGGAATTTCAAAGGGAGCCGATTTCAGACAGCAGGGCAGGGCTTCATAACACACTGTCCAGGGAGACAGAACGATGAAGGAAGGGAACGATGAGAGGTAGAGAAGAGGATTAGAGGCAGGGCAGTGGATTCTCCAAGGGGTATTGGGCTCTGATAGCTCCGAAGGCGGGAGGGAGCCTCTCTTGTTGATTTGCTTCTAGGTGCTTTTTTTGTAGCGGGAGCTCTCTCCGGGAAGAACCGGTGCTGTGATCTCTCCCTTCCGCTGACCTCTGCTTAATTCCTGTCAGGAGTGTGTTTGTGGGACTTTGCTTGTTGCTTCTCTGAGCCCCCAGAGTCTGACATACTTTCCATGACCTTGGCTTTTTATTTTTTTTGACAGTGCTAGAGATTGAATCCAGGACCTTCACACTGAACCCTTCAGTTTTGAAACAGGGTTTCAGTAAGTTTCCCAGGCTGGGCCCAGACTTGCAGTCCTCTTGCCTCAGCTTTCCTGCGTGTGGCGGTTACAGGCGTGCGGCACTGCTCTCCGCTCCACCTTATCTTTCTATAGTTGGAGGACTTTGAATCATGACTATTACATAATGTTATTCTTAAATTGAGAAACTTTAAAAAAATGTTTAGAGTCTTACCTATAAACAAGACAAAGGACTCAGAGGGGATAAAGACTAGACAGAGTTTCTTGTTTATTTTAGTGAGGATAGTAGTTTCTTTGTTGAGTGATTTCTCATTCCCATGAGAAAAAAAAAAGTATGACTGAGGCCTGGAGAAACAAGGAGGGAATGGAGAATGAGCTACAGTATAAGGCAGAATAAAGTCGTTTAAAATGTGATTTTTTTTTTCTGTTCATTTTATCCTTCATCAGAATTGCCCCTACTTCAAATTATGTTTGCCCATCTATACTTAATAATCTGTGAACATTTAAAGACTAAAGCAAAAACAAAAATAAAAAGCCTTTAGTGTTCCTGTCATTGAATTTCTTGCCAACCACGTGTATTCATGGCACTGAATCTGCCTGCTATCCATCTAAAATGCTACATGCCCACTAGTGAAAACTACTGTTTTTTTTGGTTCTGGGGATCAAACTTGGGACCTTGCGCTTGTGAGACAGGTGGCGGAATGACTGAGCTAAATCCCTGGCCTTTATTTTCTAAATTATTAGTTATAAAATTGTCTATAAAATGCCTAGTATAATAGCTTATAATTTTATAAATTATTATTTATTAGTTATATAATAATTATAATTATAAATGTACTTTTTCATTTATTTAGTATTCAGTGAATTCTCCAGTTCTTTGGATTTCTAGTTATTTGAGATATGTACCTACAGCAGAGCAGTAATTTTATTTTTATTTGTAGCTGGAGAAAGAAATAAGTTATCTAATAGCTCTAGGAGTCTGTGCATAGAAGAACCACCGGTTGGAAATGCTCTCCTGAGAATTTGTAACTTGGGCAGGAAGCCCAGACCCGAAGCCGTTTGCTGTTACTTAGAAATAATGAAGGGAAAAGTTGGAAGCGACTTGATCTCAAGATAGAGCAGCCATGATTGAGCTCTTTGTAACTATTTTTAAATGGAATATTTGCTCTTTGCTGACCTGATGAAGTGCACAGGAGGGAAGATTGCAGCAGGGAGGATTAGGGTTACCTTGTTACCTTGTTACCCTGGCTCATCTCAGGCCAGAGAGACACATATGTCTGTCTGCCTGCCTGCCTCTTTCTTGCACATTAAATATATGTCAAATATGACTACATTTAAGAAAACCATATATTGAAATATATACTAAATATATATCTAAGTGAAGACAATCAGTAGTATTAAAAGTATGTTTCCTATATGCATTTGAATCTTCATGTGGTATCAGTAGAGATGATTATTAATCAAATACAAATGAGAGTAAAGAAGCCTTTCTGGCTCAAAGGACATATTGAGGAGCCAATACTAACAAAATTGCAGAAATGACAGAAAATACAGAATGTGGATTAATTGTAAATATTCTACAGATGTCTTAATGCATCTGGAGAATTTAGTTACTGGATGCTGGTGTAAATAGCTAAAGTTTGCTTAGCTATTTAAACTCTTACTTTCTTGCCTTCACGTCTTAATTTTTTACTTTTTATTTTTTAAGGTGTGTGTTTGAGGAAATTATTCTGAGGCTAGTCCTTTGGGGGATGCATTTGTGGGAGGTTTTGTTTTGGCATAGAAAGTGGCTCAAATGCCAGTGGAATGAATTCAGGGCTTCCAAATTTGTCTTGGCTTATTATGTTTTTCCAGTTGCTGCAGAATACTTTAAAATTTTTTTTTGAATGAGTAAAAAAATGCCTTTTTGGACTAAAGTAGATCATGGAAAATTGAAAGCCACAGTTCTAAGATATATACATTTTCCATCTCTTGGTTTAGAGGAAAGCCTTTTAAATTTGACTGAAGGGTATCAGTTTTCACATTAAGTTACTAATTTGTTTGTGTGTACATTCTTCTTCAGATAGAGGGATTCAATTGACAGGCTATATAAACCACACGAGTTTTATATTTTGGTGAACAAGCTGGCCTGTGGTGATGGGGCTTATGATGAAGATCCTGGGTAGCAGAATGCAGAGTCTGTTTTTACCACATAGCAGTTAAGCAGGCTGCAGTGTACATGTGGCTTAGGATGTAGTTAGTTAGCTGCTGCTCATTCAGTCTAGCACGGATCATGGAACCTGTCTTTTCAAAATAAGAGCCTTGACTTTGTGCTGGGAAAGTTTGTTTGGCTATTTAAACTCTTACTCTCTTCCCCTCCGTCCTTCATGTTTTATTTTTGAAGGTGTACGTACAGACATGGAGCACTCAGAATCTCACTATGACCATCGTGCGAGATGAGTATCCATCCCACCCGATGGTGCTCCGGGGCATTAACCAGAGGGCCGCCTTTCCGCAGTACCAGCCTGTGATCATGCTGGAGAAGGGCTATACCATCCACTGGAATGGGCTGGCACCCCGGATTACTTTCCTGTACCTCGTAAACTTCAACAAGTAGGCTCCTGTTACTGTCATTTCAAACATTCGAACAAACAGTGATGTGGTGGCTAAAAAGAGTAACACTTTTAACATGTCTTACTGAAATTCTTTATTTTGTACAGTTAATATTTGCCAATAATAATAATTTTAAAAGGGAGAAAATAACGTTATTTCCTTCCTAGGAAGAATGTCAGTTTCACGTACTTTGCTCTTGTGGAGAGGTGGACAGGATGTGTAGTTTGTGTTGATGAATTAAGAGATTATACAGATTGAGTCCTGCCATTTTAAAAGCGTTTTTCAGGATGGTGAAAGTATTATGTACAGAAAACTATTGAGAAATAGGTCGTTGTGTGCTGAATGCTTTAATTCCCTCTAGGTGTGACAGGAAGAAGTTTTGTGTGGTTTACTAGATGATCGCCTATAAAATTAAAGATTTTCAGGCCTAATTTATATTTAACAGAAGAAAGTGGACTTGATGGGTAGCATTTGCTGTGGGCAAGAAGTGAAAATTGGGGCACAAATCCCAGGTATTTGGCACTTCTGCCTGACACAGAAGCATTCTTTGTCTCTTTTATAAGCATGTGCCACCATGTCTGACGATTTATTATTATTATTTTTTTTTATGGTAAAAGCATTCAAACTGTTTTCCCCCAGGCGAGATGTCTTTTTTTTTTTTTTTTTCTGGTACCAGGGATCAAAGTCAGGACCTTCCGCTTGCAAGGCAGGTGGCAGCACCCCTGAGCTGAATTCCCAGTCCCAGGGTGAGATTTCTTAAAGCCCAATATGGATAGAGATGTAGAGTAGTCAGTGAAAGAAGTAAATGATAGGAAGATGGAGAAGAAATGTCAGCGATCAGTATTTCAGCAAGTTGTACTGATACCAGGGGCAGTGGTGCAAGCCTGTAACCCAGCTACAGAGGAGATTGGGGCATGAGGGTTGTAAATTGGAAGCCAGCCTGGGCAGATTATTGGGACTGCCCGGATGGATGAATGGTGTGAGTGAGTGAGCAAGCTAGGAATAGCTCAGTGTAGAGCATTTGCTTAGCATTTATGCAGCTCTTGGTTCAACCCCCAGGATAAAAAAAAGAAAAAGAAATTGAGGCCTGTGAGGTTGAGGTGAGAGATTACAATAAAATCATATGCAGTTCTGTAAAGTACCACGCAAACTTGTCATCAAGTAGTAAGGAAGTAAAACATTCTAAAATGAAAAAAGGCTAAGCCTAGAAGTTTCAGAGACCCACATGGGCCTGAAATATAGTTGTCTTTTCCTTTTTTTACTTAGCTAAAAGTTTATAAAAATTACATGGTCGGCAGAAGCAAGAGGAAGAAGAAATGCATAATTTTTCCTCAGAGTTTAATGTTAATTATAGGGAGGGCATAGAGCTCATCATAATTCTGCTTCCAAAAATAACACTGTAAAAATTGTAAAAGTTTCACTTACATATTAAGCATAATAAGAAAAAATAGAGAAAAAAATTGAAATTCATCTGTACTCTTTCCAGTCAATAGAAGGCATGTGAACATTTCCAGGATATGGTTCTTTTCTTTCTCCACCCTCAGGATTTTCTGACCACATGGATGTACCAGAATTTTCTTTTACTGCGTCCTCTGCCAGCAAACATTTTAAGGCTTCCTCATCTTCCTCATCCTTTCGCTATTATAAGCAATACCTCATAGAACATCTTCTCTGATAATTTTTGTCCACATTTAGAATTACTGTTTAGAATAATTAAGTAAACTTGTGTGGGTAAAATTCGAGTGAACCATTTTAAGGTCCTGTTTCATATTATTTAAGATTTATTTGAAAGATGGGAAAAATTCCAAAAATGGAGAGTGGTCATTTTGCACAACCCTTTGAATATACTCAGTGCCAGTAAAGAATGATTAAATTGAAATGCTACATTTTATGCTATTTCTATTTTATGACAATAAAAATAGTCAAAAAAGAAAAATAACATACTTCTAGTGCTTTTAAAAATTAGTTTTATGCTCAAGGGCTTTAAGAAAAATACTATGACAATTTGGTACTATACATCAGAAGCTTTAAAAAGTCATATACTTTTATATTCAGCCACTAGAAATTCATCTTAATGGTATTTAAAAAGTTAGAAATATATTTATAAACAAAAACATTTTTCAAGATAATTTTAACTGGTGTATCCTTCCATTGTGAGGCTGTGTTTTCATCTTGATACACACATAGCCAACCATCTCACTTCCCTTCATTAACCATTTGGACTGTTTTCAGTGCAATTTTATCCAACTTCTACTCCCATTCCTCTCAATCCTGTGGAAACTAATTTTTTGTAAGCTTTATTATTGTTTGACATTTATTGATAAGAGAAATGTGGGTAACAGATAAAGGTGGCTGGCTGATTGATTAGTATATCAAGGTTTCAAGACTTCCATTATTAGTAGCTCAACACAGCAGAGATTTAAAGAAGTGAAAAAAAATTTTTTAATTGAGTTTATTGGTACATTTTAGGGATATAGTACAGTTACATTAATGTTAGGATCTTGTACCTCTACATGACAGGTCCTCCCTTCACCCCTCCTCCCCTCCCCATTAACAACCACTTTATTTCCATCTGTTCATTTTCTCACATTTTTTCTTTTCCCTTATTACCCTTCCCCTACCCCTCCCACCTTCCCTACACCTTTAGACCTTTTCTTCCCATTTCACAGTGTCAGTTATCTCATTAGGATTTTTATGTACTATTACAGTTTATTCACACCAGAGAAACTATTCGGTATTTACACATGTGTGACTTATATATTTCACTTAGGAGTATATCCTCAATATGTATCCATTTTCCTATCATTGAATCTAATTTCTCATTCTTTATGGCTGAGTAATATTCCATTTTATAGAAAAACCACATCTTCTTTATCCAGTTTCCAACTGATGGGCAAATGGGCTGTTTCCAAGTTTTAGCTTTTACAAACTGTGCCTCTATAAACATAGGTGTGCATATATCTCTATGATATGATTCTTTTAAATCTTTTGGAAAGATACCCAGCAGAGCTATGGCTGGGTCAAATGGAACCTCTAGTCCCAGCTCTTTGAGGTATCTCCATATTGATTTCCATAGTGGTTGCACCAGTCTGCACTCCCACCTACAATGGAGAAGGGTTCCTTTCTCCGCACAACCCCACCAACATTTGTTATTGTGCGATTTCTTGATAGCAGCCATTCTTTGTGGGGTGAGGTGGAATCTCAGTGTTGTTTTCATCTGCATCTGTCGAATGACCAGTGATGTGGAACATTTTTTCATATATTTACTTGCTGCTCTTACTTCTTTGCCTGAGAAGTGTCTGTTCATTTCAGATGCCCATTTTTGAATTGAGTCTTTATATTTGGGGGCTGCTTGTTTGGAGTTCTTTACATAAATTTATATGTGGTGTAATTCCTAGAATTCTGGCTCAAATGAGAAGTGACTTTTTTTATTATCTCTCCTTTAAAGGAACGACTGGATTCGAGTTGGCCTCTGCTACCCATCAAATACAACCTTTCAGGTTACCTTTGGCTTTCTGCAGCGGCAGAATGGCTCTTTATCCAAAAGTGAAGATTACGAGCCCGTGCATTCGCTGGAAGAACTGCAGAGAAAGCAGGCTGAGCGGAAATTTTATTTTGACTCTGGCACAGGGTAATTCAGTGAAACCAGATAAGAATTAATGCTATTTTTCTTCAATGGTGAAATTACTAGTTCTTCAGAGTGTCTAAGAATAGGCTGTGTGTGACAGCTGTTAGAAAAAGCAGCTGATGTGGGTACTTCTCTGCACGTCATTATTAGGGGTTTTAAGGAGAACTAGAACAACTTGTAATTATAGTTGACAGAAAGAATTGAATGAAGATGTTTGCTGTTTGCCTATTAAGGCAGTGGTGGGGGGGAGAGGGAGAGAGATTATCCTTGTCAGTGAACCAGTAGGCTTAGTTGAAAATGAAAATTATTTTTCCCATAACAACTGTGAAGATAGTTAAATATTACATGGGCTATAGTTCGTATTTTATTGAAAACTCAATTTTCTTCTCCTGCTCACTTAAGGTTATCTCTCAAATCACTGTATAACTGTGGCATATTTGCTTTCAACTTTCTCTAGGCTGCATCTTTCCACTTTTTAATTCTAATCCTGTTTTGCTGGGGTCCTGCTGCCTTTGTCGCTTTTGTCCAGTGACAGTCTCTCAGCCTGTGGGCTATGGTAGGCTCTCTCTCCTGTACTATTCCAGCAAGTAGCATGCTCTTCAGCCCTCCATCCTCAAGCTGACCTTCCTCCTACACACTGTTGTCTAGGTACTTTCGAGATGCCAGTGTAAACACGATGAATTTCTTCTGCAGATCCGTCCATTAAAGGGCGTGCAAAAGAAGTAATTGGAAAGCAAAAGGTTTAAATGTTGTAATTCCTATAGTGTAGGATATTTAATCTGCCTTTGGGGGGAACTCTTTAAGTTCAGCCTAGAGTAAGCAGTGGCATCCCGAGAGGGTGACACTGGAGCTGAGCCCTAAGGAGCGATTAGGAGATGGAAAAAGTGGTGGGTGAGGTGTCACAGCAGAACGAACAGTGTGCCCAGATGCATGGAGGCATGGAAGGACCGCATGGCATGTTTGGGGAAAGGCAGTAAATTCAGAGTGGGGAGACAGGTGGTGAGATTGACTGCGGGAAGGAAATTGGGGTTCATTCATTAAATGCCTGGTTAGCCTTTGAATAAGATGCAGTTCATTTGCTCTCCAGGGTCTGCAGCAGCCAGTGTGATAAGCATCAAAGTTTTCTTATAATCATCACTAGTTTCAGTTTCTAATAGACTTAAACAACTTATCTGTACTTGTGTTTTGTAGATGACAAAATCCATTCCCTGTTGCTTTTCCACAGAATTAAATGGAACACCCAAATTTGTTGAGGACAATCTTATAACCACAAATTAATGATTATCTGTATAAAAAGATGGGGAAATATTTTCTGGTCTGGGCATTTCAAGAATCCTTCAGCTTCTGAAGATCTATTTCTTTTTAATTCTGTTTGTTTTGACTATTTTAATTATATATCAAAAGGGCTATCCCCAGTTAGGTCCTTGTCACTCCTTAGACTATCTAGTAAAATCATTGGCTGTAGAAACATTTCCTGATCTTTTACCTTGTAATTGCAAGTTTGCATTGTTCATTGAACTCATTAATTAAAATATGAATTCTTGATTTCTGGTAACCCCTAACATTTTATCAAGTCCTTTAGAATCTTGAGTTGTTTTGGTTTAGAAAGACTAGGATTGTATATACATAGACATTGGATTGTTGCCTGGAAGTTAGATTTTTTCTGTTCATCTTGGTAGTAAGAAGATAATTCAGAATGGATGGGACTGTTCTTTTAGCTTGCTAGGGCCCAGTTATAGACAGAAGGACCCTGGGCCTATGTGCTCTTAGAAAACACAGGAATTGATTTGAGACTGTCCTTGGCTTTAGCCAAACAAGGCAGAGTTGCTGTTTTATTATTCTGAGTTTTGTGCCTTAAACCAAAATGATTTATGAACAACAACAAAAAGAGTAAACCACACTAATTCACTAATTCACTGAGTCCGAAACTCAATACAAGTATATAGTTTTCTAAGAACTTTTGAGCCATGCCAAATTCCATCCTCTCAAATTACCTAGTGAACTAATGTAAACCAGAAATTAACTTTGATATCTTCCAGAGCGAGTAAATCAAGGTATCAAAATATTTTCCATAGCAGAACTGCATTTGACTTAAGACCCTCAGAGGATAAGAAGGAAAGCAACGATTTTATTAAGTTTGTAATTTATTTCTCTTTTAAAGAAAATTTATTTATTGGAGAAAAATATCCTTTTGGCTGTGAGTCAGTCTGAGGGATTTTATTAGTTTGTGAGAGGAAGTCTAACACCATATCGGTGGGTTTCTGTTCTGTGCAGGTTATTGTTTTTATATCTCAAAGCCAAAAGCTACAGGGAAGGCCACAGTTACTGTTCATCTCAGGGATGTGAAAGAGTCAAGATCCAGGCAACAACAGACTCAAAAGACGTCAGTAACTGCATGGCCAAGGCATATCCACAATATTACAGGAAGCCATCTGCTGTCAAGCGCATGCCGGCCATGCTCAAAGGACTCTGCCCGGGCTGCGGCACCCACCAGGTAATCAAGGGAGAGTGAGGTGTGGCTGGGAGGAAAAGTAAGAGGGTTCCCTTGCGGTCTGTGGAATATTCGAGTTTCTAGTTTACGAAACTTTACCTCATCACCTGAATTTTGGCCCAGTCTAGAATAGCATGCTCAGGATAAACAAAATAGTCCAAATTTGTAATGAAAGTACTTTTTCCCTGTGATTCATCAATTTACTCCAATTGGCTGTGGATTTTACACAATTTGAAGTTAGAGGTTGCTCTGTTGGACATCATTTCTTAGTTCCCAGACTGGTGACTGTTTTGATGTTGTTATTAGGGTCAGAAAATGATAACAAAAGTGACTTGTTTTATTGGCACTGTGAAATTTTTCTCAAAATAAAAAAATGCAGCACATATGAAAATTGTTTACTTCTTCTGCTTCCTCTTTTCTTTTTTAATAGTCTTGAGGATTGAGCCAGAGCCTTGAGCATGCTAGGCAGGTGTTCTACTCTTGCACTACATCCTCAGCCTGAATTATTTCTTTTAAAAAATGTTTATTTTAAGGTGGAAAGATGTGCTATTAATATTCACTTGTAATTAGAAATACAGGGCCGGGGATTCGGCTCAGTGGTTCTGCCGCCTGCCTCACAAGTGCAAGGGCCCGAGTTTGATCCCCAGCACCAAAAAAAAAAAAAAAAAAAAAAAAAAAAAAGTTGCGGACTAGCTCAAGCAAGACCTTAAGTGTCATCCGCAACACTGCAGACAAAACAAAAAAAACCCACCCACCAAAAAAAAAAACCACCACGTGACAAAGGAAATAAACCCAGAATAGGAGTCACAATTGCATATCCGTGCAGAGTTCCTGAGGACATCAGACCAGTTGCAAGTGAAAGAGAAATTCTGTGCCAATACTGCACAGATTCATATTTAATCATGACAGAAAACAAATACAGACTAAGAAATGGTTCTCAAAGTGTGGCTCCCCCGGTATCTCCTGGGAACTTGTGAGAAATGGGAATTCTTGGGCCCCAAACACTCAGACTGAGTCAGCAATTTGATGGTGGAAGGTAGAGGTCAGTGCACGCTTCTGCAGCCCTGAAGGTGACTGATGCATGGTCACATTTCAGTTCCACAAGGATTTTTTTTTTTTTTTTTTTGGTACCAGGGATCAAACTTGGGTCCTTGTGCTTTTGAGGCAGGCTGCAGAACCACTGAGCTAAATCCCAGCCCCGTGAAGCTTTTTTTTTTTTTAAGCAAGAATTACACAAAAATACATAGTGCTTATCAATATGAAAAAACTTTAAAAACTTTTCATTTCTGATCATTCTCAGTGATTGAAGAAAACAAAATTTCTTCTACTACCTAAGTTCTCTTTCTTGTTTGTTTCTGTCTGTTGGTGGCATTAAACAGTCGGAAGCGAAAGATAGACTTAGTCTTCTCATTAGGATTTAAAAGTTTTGTTTTTTTGGTTTTTGTTTTTCAGTGCTGGGGACCAAACCCAGGACCTGGCATGTGCCAGGCAAGTGCTCTGCAACTGAACTACATCCCCAGCCCCTATGTCGAGTCATTTTTGTTGGCATTGATATAACTGCTGTATTTTGGAGGAGGATACAGTTGTCTTATGTACAGTCCTTATTCCTGTCCAGGTGGTGTTTACCAGTGATCCTCACAAGAGCTACCTCCCTGTGCAGTTCCAGTCACCCAGTAAAGCAGAAAGTCGGGGCGGAAAACTGTCTGTTATTTCTGTAAGTACTATCTGATGTCGCCTTAGTCTGCTTGTGCTTCCATGAACAAATACCATACACTAGGTGACTTACAAAAGAAGTTCTGAAGACTGGAAAGTCCAAGATCAAGGCACCGGCAGATGTGTCTGGTGAGGGCTCACTTCCTGGTTCATAGATGGCACTCTCTCGCTTTGTCCAAGGATTGCCTTGGTCTTCTTTTGTGAGGGCTCTGATTTCATTCATGGAGACTCCCTCCTCGTGTCCTGATTAGTTCGTCATGCTCCCCCATACCATCACTGTGGGGGTTGGGATTTCATCGGATGATTGGGGGAGGGTATGAACATTCAGACCACAGAATGTGCCTACTGCTGCAGCTTCTGGCTTTTATTATTCATCTCAGTGACCTAAGTGAACCCCGGCAGTAGTCACCGGTTTGTCATCACATGTTGATTATTGGCGGGACGCAATACAATAGAGCTGTAAATACTTTCTAAACATTCTTTGAAATTATTTTTATTAAATTTTTTCTGAGTAGATTGTATTTGCTGATTGCTCTTAAACTCATGTTGAAATCTACTCTTCACTGAGTAAGAGAGTTATAGATAACTCAGATTTCATTTCTGTAAGAGGAGAGGCATCTTTGGTTACAAAAATAGCAATGCTTAACCTTGATTTTTTTTTTTTAATTTAAGAGTAAGATCTTAAGTAGATTAAGATATAGGAAATAAAGATTTTTTTAAAAAATCTCTTTAGCCTCTGAAAATTATCTATCTTTTTCAGGTAAGAAAAATAAAGATTCAAAGTGTTGTCTTTTCTGAGTAGATTAGGGAGAGTACACACATGAGTATCAGCGTCAAGATAAGAATTTGGGCTTGGAGACAAGGTAGCCAGGGTCACGTGGCGTATGACCTATTCTAGTTATGTTGATCTGAGTGCTGTCATAAAGAGTGTTCTTTGGGTAACAAGTGTCTAAAGGACGCAACTTACAGCCCACTAGGGACTGTGCCCAGTCTCCACATCTTTAGGAAGTCACTTTTTTTCCCCAGTGGTTGGCAGCCTAGCCACAAATCCATATACGTATGGACAAAACCCTTCCAGCGTGTATTTGTATTTATTCCCCTGTTAGCAGTCATTCATTCACAAGCTGCTCAAGATGTACTCGTATGTGTGTGAGATTTGCTAGCTCAGCCTCTTGGTGCTTTCAGCTGTGTGCACCCTGACCCCATCGTGCTAACGTTGTCTGGTGGAGGCTGCCACGCCTAAGGGAGGCTCGTGGGTGACGCACCCACAGTTCTGAAGCTCACTGCATAATTAAAGATACTGTTTTGCCAAACCAAAAATCTCAGGCGCGATACGCCTCAGGGCCTGAAGTCATTCTTTTGACTCCTTTGCTGTACACTGGGTGCCTGGGATCATAGAAGAGAACATGAAGTATTGTCATATTTATCTCCAGTGCTTTTCACACGCATGACTTGTGCATCCTTCCCTAGCACTTGGGCTAGTTTTTTTGTAAAGATTCATTTTCTTTAACCAATGACTTTTTGGGGTATGCTTTTCATTGGGACAATTCGAGTATGTTGAGGATCATTATACAGTTTGTCTCAAATGTACTTCAATTTTAAGTATTCAGATTTTTTAAACATAAGGAAATCAGTTGTAGTCTTCTCACATATAAAATTTACCTCAAGACTTACAAAACTATTCACCAGATTAAAGCAATCTGGACGTGGCTAAAGAAGCTATATGAATTGAAGTGGGATCAGTGGTGATTAAAAATAACATTTACATATAATTTTGCCAAATAAAGACAAATGTGGTGAGAGTGGTTTCTTTTGTCAACCTTTAGTTTATAATTTTACAACTTACAAATAGAAATAGCAAGTCAGTTGTTTTCCTTTCTGGCTGAGGAATTAATGATGTTTGGAAGTGTCTGGAGTTTCTCTTTCTTGAAAAAAATCAAACCATTAAAGAGGGTGATTATGGAAATTCACCTCACAGTAGTTGTAAAGCAAAATGTTGGTCATACCTTATACTTGAAATCTCAGTAAGAGTACCACTTTGCTGTTTTGGTATTAGAAGAGCTATATTTAGACCAAAGGAGATAAAGCAGTTTGACTTCTGCAGTATTCCAAATGTAAATGTCAGTGAGAGGAAGGGACCTGACCGTGGGTCAGATCATGTTTGGTATATGTGTGCAGGATCAGAGGACAACCCGACTTACAGTGACGTGTGTGTGTCTAAATGAGTAAAGGCGAGAACATTGCAGTCGCCCAGCTCAGCTGAGTGGAGGTGGCCACGCCTTGCTGAGAGCATCTTCTCTCATCAGCAGAGATCAGTCAAGGCAGCAGGCACAGTTTTCACACATTGTGAGAAAGAGTGAGTGAAACTCACTCGTTTGAATTCCGGGAGTATCATCTGAATCATGGGTTCAGAAGGTTGTGGAAGGACAGGCACCCTGCAGGTGTACTCGAAACGGTGATGATGAAAGGAGCCGTGTTTGCATTCTCAGGTCAATGGCACCGACTTCACCTTCCAAAGTGCCGGCGTCCTCCTCCTCATCGTGGATGCGTGCAGTGTTCCCTTCCGGTTGACTGAAAAAAAGCTTTTCTCTCTTGCTGATGTTGACGGCATAAAAAAGTATTTGAAAACAAGCATCCCTCCAAGGTAAGTCAAGCTAACTGGGTGTCAGGAGCTGCCACTTTAAAAGATGTGGAGTCTTCCCCACAGTTTACACCTGGTTACCCCTAAGCCTTGGTTTGTATTCCTGGTCTTAATCCTCCGTGGATATTCAGGGCTCTGCAAAAGATATCCATTCCTTCCTGTCAGAGGGATGCCTGTGTGAACCAAGGTGCTTGTCATTGACAAATGATTACTGTGAATCGATGGCAGAAGTTGCATTTTACAAGATTGCAAATGGTAGGAAGGCTGGTAGAGAATAGCTATTCCGAGCATTACGTGCTCTCTTTTTAGTATTAAGTTGATTTAGTTTACATCTATTTTCCTCAGACTTATTAATGTTTTGAAGTAATTTCCGGGGAGTTTTACCTTTGTTGCCATGTCCCACGTATAGATCTGTAGACAGCATGGTACTATGGCTGTGATTTAGGAGATCATTGCCTGGATCACTTGGGAATGACTGGAAGAGAGTAAACTGATCTTTAAGTGGTTAGGTGTCCAGTCTTTGTTTTAAGAGCACTGATTTTTGTTTTGTAGATCTCTGAAAATAAATACATAGGAGAGAAAACTTTCTTTTCCTGGGTTGGACTGACTCTGCCTGGGGACAAGGAGATGAGTTCAGGGTTCTTCCTGCACCTTACCTTTGATGCAGATGTTAAGTACATTCATTAAGGCTAGAACATAAGCTTCCCAGGGAGAAAGACCTGTCTAGCTTTTGACAGATCCTTTGTGTTCATTATAGGTTAAAGAACCAGATCTCAGTAAGTCCCATGAAGTCAGTGTATCGTTTTGGTGCAGTTTTCCATGTGTATGTATATAGACACTCTTTTGTGTCCATCCATGAGGTGACTGGTTCTAGGACCTCCTGCAGATGCTCAAAATGCCTTATATAAAATAATGAAATATTTGCATATAAGCTGAGCATAGCCTTCTGTATACATACTTTAAATCATCTCTAGATTATCTATAATGTCTAATATCATGTAAATTCTAATATATATACACACACACATATACACACATATAGTTGTTATAATGCATTATCTAGGGAATAGTCACAAGGGAGAAAAGTGTTCATGTTCAGTACAGACACAAGTTTGTTTTCCACATATGTTTTTTCTGTGATTGGCTGAAGTTGTATATGTAGAACCTGTGGATATGGAGGACCAGCTGTAGCTCTGTTTTGTGGTTCAAGACAAGTACAGGGGAATTCTTTCAGAGTTTTCTGTACTTCGGGATTTAAAAGTTTTTCCTAATGTTGAAAACACATGCACTCACTTTCTCTAAAGCAGTCTAGGACACAAGTCTCACTAAAAATATTTAGGACAACATAGCATTCCTGCAGAATATCCTATAGATTTAAGAGTAAAGGCTTTTGAGAGACTGGCAGTGCCATTTCTTGATTTGGCTGCTGGTTATACACGCAGGCTTAGTTGGCAAAAACTTAAGTGTGTTACATGATTAGAAATGTTTTTCTGTATGTTGTTTGTCCACAGAGTATTGAGAATAATGGGGCCCCATGTAGTGATTTCTAGGGAGACTGAAGATGTGTGTGTGTGTGTGTGTGTGTGTGTGTGTGTGTGTGTGTGCGCGCGTGCATGTGACCTGTCAGTGATCTCATGAGACTGGCCTCAGTGACTCTAACCTGGTGATAAGGTCAGCTCTGTAGGTGTGGCATGGCTGGCTCTCTGCCCTCACTCTGATAGAGTCACAAGCAACAGTGGAATGAGAAGAGAGATTCTGTCTCTCTGCATAGCAAGTTAATGTTGTAAAGATATCATTTTATCTAAAGGAAATCAGATTTAACACATTTTCATTAGTGGAGGTAAATAGGCTACTTTCCTGTCATAATTGGCAGTCAGTACAGAAGTTCATGGAAAAGGGTATACTCTTTTTAATAAATTACAATAACACAAGGGGCTTGCTTTATCTATCACCTATTTTAAAAACCATGAAGCCATAGTAAGTATGCCATGAAGAGGAGAGAGAATCCACAAACAGGTTTGAATGTTGCGTTATTTACTATATCATACAGATGGCAGCTTCAGTGCTACATGGCCTGCAATTCCAGCTACTTAGGAGCCTGAGGCAGAAGGTTTGAAAGTTTGAGCCCAGCCTGGATAACTTAAGAGAAACTGTCACAAAAAATTAAAAAATAAAATAAAAGGGGCTGGGAATATACCTCAGCACTTCCTGGTATTGTGGGGGGGGGTGGCAATTGAAACAATTAACAGTTTTCAATCCACAAAGACCAACTTTTATTTTTATGTATCCATTAATTTATTTTTTGTAGTCCTAGTCTTTTGTAGTTCTAGCCAAGTGACCCTATCACTGACCTGTATCCTCAGACATTATTTTTATTTTTTAGAAGTGTGTTTATCCATTCATTTAATAGATAATAGTACATAAGTGATTGAGCATCTGAACTAAAACAGAATGATCCTTCTGTGAATAATTGATTCTTCCTTAAAAGATCCAAGTCCCAAACCACCTATTAGTCTAGCTGATGTAAATAATTAGCTTTTGGTTTCCCTGCATTGTTTTCTCTTGGAAAGGGAACCTGAGAAGTCCCATCAAGGGCAAAGGAATGGGAACTTGTACCAGACGGGATAAAAAAGCATCTGCGTAGTTTCTTCTCTGTGTTCTGCTTTTATCAAGTATCTCTATGCTGTGCTCAGTTCACAAAACTACTCAATAAACTCATGCTTAATGACTGAAACTGGTTCTGATTTTCTAACTTTCACATGCAGATCGATAGTCCTGTTGAGTACAAGAGAAGAAATAAAGCATTTGAATATTTCAGAGTCATTAATACCTCTGGGATTAGCCAAACCAGCTCATCTTTATAACAAAGGTTTGTATTTGTATTTTTCTGTGAAGTTCTTATAAGGCCTGCGGTATGTGCATTTTGATGGTTAAATTTAGCTGCTAGGCTGTTTTTATGAGCTTGTTTGGCTGGAGTGGGCATCATTCTGGTAATTTCTAAATAAGGGGACAATAGTAGAGGAAGTATATTGAGATATAGTTTGTTATTTGGGTGGTAAGAGTTAATTTGCTTATGTAAGGGAGTGTGGAATTGATAAATATATACTGATGTCTTTGTTTTTCTCAACTGTGACTAATGTCTTGCCCAAGTAGCTGTACAAGTTGAATTCTTTTTGTCTTTTTAGGGAGCGTCATATTTTTGGGATTCTGCGGAAACTTTAAACCATCATGGACTAAACTGTTTACCAGTCCTGCTGGACAGGGCCTTGGGGTGTTTGAACAGTTCATACCTTTGCAGCTGGATGACTACGGATGTCCCCGAGCCAGCAGTGTCCACAGAAGAGACCTGGAACTGTTAAAGCAAGCTTCTAAAGCACTTTAGAGACTGATTGTAACTTAAGTGCTGGGAAAAAAATGTGAACTAACTTATTTAATTTATGGCATTTTAAAATGACACTGTTAACCTAATAGAACCATTTTCTGTCTGATACAAAGGGGAGAAAAGAAAGAGTTCAAAGAGATTGCTTGAATACCAGCTCACGCACCTTCTAGTTGTACATACATTAGAGAATTTGTCTTTGTAAGGCTGGTGTCTTCAGAGAGCAGCTCTCTTGTTCCTCACCTGGTGCCTCAGGATATGGTAATGCTCATCAGCAGGGTTTGACTTTTGCTAAATTGGGATATACTATGGTGGGCTGGTGGTTTCGGAGAGTTCACTTGGGCTCTGTAGAGAACCAGCACCTTGGATACTTGAAGTCTGACCCTCAGTCGTGTTGTGTGGCAGTTGACAGGGGTGGTTGGTATATTCAGCAATGCCTGGAGCCCTGTTTCTGGGTAATGTTGGTGGATTTTCTATGATCCTCAGTGACAGTTTTAAGTGGTGTCTCAGGCCCAGCTCATGCCCATTTTTGCCTGGACATGTGCTATTTTTATTCATTTCTATATTGATTACTTCTGAAGGTTCCACTTTCAAACAGGAAGTACATTGGGGCCAAAGGGCATTTAGGGATTAGAAATCCCTCTAATTTGTGACCATTGGGCAAAAACTTGACCTGTGTCAAGGTCTGAAATTGTTGGGACCATTTTGCAGCTTTAATTCTTAGCTTGTCTTGACTGTATATTTGTGTTTAAAATACAGAGTTGAGCTGAATATTTCCTTTTTTTTTTTTTTTTTTTTTAGAAGAAGGCCGTTTTCCTGAACTCTAAACTTGTATCTTTTTAACTTGCACAGAGGAAGTCTGTTCTTGATGTTGCTCTTGTACCTGGACTTTTTGTTTTTGTGAGTGAGGGTTTTTAAAAAGATTCTCTACTCACCATCCTGCCAGGAAAATCCTGGAAAGCTTAATGTTAACCCAAAATGATTGTACCCAGGGTGGGAAAAAGGATCCTTTTAAGGACCAGCGTCATGGAGGGAATATTGAGAAATTAATCCTTTCTAGCCTTAAAGGAATGTAGTCGTTCTTAAAGTGTTGATGACAGCTAAGAAGAGAGCAATGATGTCTGAGGTCCCTTTCCCCTGGAATCCTGTGTCTCCTGCCAGTAAGGATTGCATTTGCCAAAAGGAGATGGGTTCCACAGCCTAGGGTGCTGCCCGCTCCCTAAGAGCAAAGATGCATCAGAACGCCTTTGCCTTTTCATGAACCCACAAGGCATAAATCTGGTGAGGAGGAGGCTGAGTGTGTTTGGGCTGCTGACCCTGGCAGTGAGTGAGTACAGACAAATTTACTTCCTTTCCCACCTGCCAAGCTGATGGCTTGTACGTTTGTGTCCAGGAGAAACAACAGAGCGGCTCTGCGACTTCTTACTTTACAAAATGTGCTACCTCAAACTACTGCCGATAGAAACCATTCTGACTGTAAGTGCTCACCTGAAGGGCATATGTCTTAAAGTTTGGTTTGTTTTTTTGGTGAGATTTTTTTGTTCTTATTTTTTTGTATAGTAATGAATGAGATCTTACCTATTAAATACATTATTGGGTCATGGTTCCTAAGGGTGATTAAAGTTTGTGTGTGTGTGTGTTTTATGACTTAAATATCTTTGATGTGTGTTTTTTAGAGTTTGATTCTTTAAAGATTTGGGAAGGATACTTTTTCTGATTTATCTACTAGTAATCAGGGCCTACGTTAATAAATAAAAATATGTGTGCATGTACTTTATGTATTGTGAATGTGAATCCCTACATCTCTTTCTATCATGTTTTAAATTCCAGGTTCCAGCTGTAGAGGTTATTGACAGGAGTAAGGAAATCCACCAAGTAAATTTTGTGAAACTAAGCCCTAGAATGTGGAAATACATTGGCTGGTGCAGAAATTCTCAACCTTGGCTGGACATTGGAATACCGTAGGAACCTTTAAAAACACATAGAAGTCTCCTACCCACTCACTCCCAGATTTGTGTTTACTTGGTGTGGGGTGCGTTTTGGGCATAGGGATTTTTAAAAAGTTTTCTGGCTGAGTCTTAACATGCAGCCAGCTTTTAGAACTACTACATTAATTTAGTGTTTAACTTTGCTCTGTAATTTTTCGAGTTTAAGAAATTACATGTATCTGTTATTTTTATTTCAGATTCCTGTATTACAGAACTTCCAATGCTAAACAAAGCATTTCACTGCTTGTTCTTTTTAATAGCACCTTTAAATACAGTTTGCAGTCTTTAATCCTCTCTGATTGTTAAGTTGGCCATACAAGCTGACATATTTCAGGCAGTTGAAATATGTTCTCTGTTCTCTTTCTACTGATAAATTGCGTCCCAACATGATTTATACGTTTATAAGCATTTTCCATCAGGTGAGGTGATTGGCTGAACTCCAGGAATGGGGCTGTCCACAAATCAGGCGGCTGATGAGAAACGCAGGGGTTTCTTATATATCCGCGGACTGGTGTTTTATGTCTTCGCTGTGAGGGTCCTGGCTCTCCTCCGCCTGAGCCAGCATGTCATATATAATCTTTGGAGTGTGTCAGAGAGTGCTTTGGAGAAGAGGAAAGGCACACACAGCCACGCAGCCGCAAGCTGATGCTTGGACCCGGGGGGTGTGGGGGGTTCGCGGCTCTTTTGCTCTCTAACTTTGTCATACGTCCTCGTGCCATTAAGCGGATTTTGAGGATAGGTTTCTGATGAGGTGATGGACAGTGGCTTGAATGCTTCAGATAAATGTTTTCATTCCGGAAATGTTTGGACTACTCACTTGAAAGGTACTTGAATAGGAAGGAATGCTCTCTAAGGATTTTTTCCCTGTTACTCTTAGTAGGTAAGTACATCGATTCCACTAAGATAATGCTTGTGGATTTTGTGATGCAGAGTTGGAGTTTAGCCTCCAACATTTTTCTTTAGTTTCAGGTACTAATTAAGGCACAATTAATAAACTGAGATTTTCCTGGAGGTGAGCACCTTTGATAGGGCAGCAGATTTATATTGTTATTGTTAGTCTGACTTGTTAATGGCCCAGTGTGCTAGCAATTCAATCAGGCATTCTGGGCTGGAGCTAATCTTCTATAAAAGACCAGGGAAGAAGTAGTCAGGGAACGTCATTCCAGTTCTGTGATCACACATGAGACAAATATGTGCAGCTTTCTGGATCCCTGAGTCATTTGGAAGAAATTTTTTCCCTTTCATCTAGTCAGTCTGAGGAAGAAGCTGATAAAATGGATGCTTAATTAGGACTTCGCACTGTGGAGCTACACATTTTTTTTAATTCTTATGTGGTAAATTCTGAGGATGACTGAACTGTGATTTTTAAGCCCCATACAGGACATGCAGAAATATCAGCCATACCAAGCTGTGAAATGTGATGTCTGAAAATACATTTAAAAAATTTTCTTCACATGCATAAAATCAGTCAAAATATGAAAAATGCTAAGTTTTCTCCTCAGGAAAACTTAGACGTCGTGGTCATAATTGGCTAAGCAGAGTTGGCAAACTATGATGTCTGCCTGTAATTTTGAGCTGAGTTTCTTGTTTTAATTTTTTGATTCATGTGTATTTGTATATATTTGTGAGGTAGGTTGTAATATTTTAATTCCTTGTATACAGTGGGTAGTGATTAATTCAGGGTGATTAGTGTACCCATCAGTTTAAACTTTTATTATACTTCAGATTTTAGTACCTCAAGATATATAATGCAAAATTGTTAATTGATAGGAATGAGTTCCAGTGTTCTGTGGTGAAGAATACACTGTTGTTCATAGTCCTTATCTTGAAATTTGCCTGCAGTTTGAGAATTTAAAAAAATAGTACAAGTTAAGGAATTAACCTGTGACCAAATGACACGAGGCACTGGATAAGATGCAAAATCCCAAACCCCAACTCAGGCCATAGACTTGGTGTCTGTCAGAGTTGGAGCTGGGAATAAAATTGCATAATAAAGCTCTCAGGTGTTCTTATGAACTTTAAAATTTGAAGTTCCCGTAGCATGGCGTGAGCCAGGCCTTCCTCCCACTCAATAGAGATCACATTGAAGCATATTTGAAGCACTGTTTTTGCTTTTTAAAAACTCTGTTGATTCCATCTACATTGCCTTCCCAGAACTTTTTTTTTTGAACTAGTGGAGGGTAGATTTGATGTTCAGTAGAGTATGTGGCTGTTAACTGAGACAGGTTTGTAAAGTACACTGCTAGGTCCTCCATGATGTCTGCTATGTTCACCTAAAATTACCCCTTTGGCTACACTTGTTTCTATTCAGAAATCTCAGCCATCTTTTGTGTTCTGCAGTTATTATTTTAAGAAGTTTAAAGGAAAATGCACATTTGGCCAAAATTAGACTGCACAGAATAACAAAAGCAGGTTTCTGTTTTTGGATGACACCGTAACCCTAATCATTTTAAATTTATCAACACTGATAATTGTGGGTGTATTTTTGTAAAGTAGAAGGAATGATGTACAGTTTACTTTGTAAGCAAAACCGTTTCATTATATCATCTTTGTGAAGGGCCCCAGAAGTATTGGGTGAACTTGAGGGATTGTGAAGTTGATCTTTGACAGGGAAGAGGGGTGGGATTGGGCAGGTGTGGCTGGTTGATCTTCTCCCATAGCCCGTGTTGATTACCAGCATCCAGTTCCTGAGGAGAAAGGCATAGCTCTGGAAGGTTTCTGATGCAGGAGAAAGTGGAATTTGTAAATATCAAGGTAAGAAGCATGATCCCAATATGGTAGTGGGGAGGAGAGAGCTAAGACGGGAAAGACAGACTGTGATAGAACTTGCTTCTTTCACCAGCGCACATGTGGTCAGTCTTAAAGAAAACAACTTTCAGTGAGCAGGTAATGGACTGGTGACACAGTGAACTGCCTGATAGCTATTTGCAGTAGGGATGGTGATGTTTATCCCACATAAGGTGCTTTATTAGTGTTACTTGGGGCTGCATGCTACTTCTGATCTCTGCTTTCTCATCTATAAAATGGGACTATTAATATTTTTGTGAAGTTAAAGGGGATATTAAATGAAAACCGTCATGGCTAACAAAACACACCTGGTAATCAAAAAAATCGGTTGTTAAAATAAAATTTCCTGCTACCTTCGAATTAACATAGTTTTTACACAGATTGGGAGTTCGGCAGTTTGTGTTCTTAAATTTCCAAGATAATGCCAGGTTTGGAAACTGCTGAAAAGACCCTAACTTTAATACACTTCTGGTGCTCAGTTATTGGTGTGTACAAAACAGAACCTGAACCCGGGCAGTATTTGTTGAGTGAATTGTCTTGAGCTTTCCCAGGAGGTTTGCATTTACACCCTTACTTGTTCCGTGCTGTAACGCAGCACAGCGGCAGTTACTGAGTAGAGTTATGAGTGTGTGAGAGAGGCGGGATCCGGAATGAAAACATGGCTACACCCTGTTGTGCAGTTGCTCTGTCTAGTTTCTGCTCCTGTTCTTGCAAGGGGAAACTTCAGTTCAGCTAATAGTTTGTCTCTGCCAGTCCCTTTTTTGTCATAAACAAGGAGTAAAAACAACTCAGTTCTAATTAACTGTTTTCAACCACCCACATTTTCATTCTTCCTATCAAGCAGGAAAAATGTTAATAGGCAATGAAGTGGTTCGTTGCTCAGGTTTATATAGCAAAGCTGAATTAGATAACTTGGAGTACGAGTGCCTTTGGCAGCACGTTTCTGTGCCCATTTCTTCTTAGTCACACACCTCCACCTCCTGCCTGCTGCCCAAGGTCCACTAGTCGGGGAGCTGGAGAGAACCCCATTTTAACTGCTCCCTATCCTTTGTGAATTCCCTGTTTGGCACTCAGGATCTTCAGCCTTTGAAATTAGGTTTCATGCCTAAAAAAATTCTTTCAAGCCTAGTAATGCCATTTTAATAATCTGCCCACAATACCAGTGCTGCTAAAAATAATGTGCACTTGGAAGTTTTGATTATTCTTCTGATTTGGATGATGTTTAAGGCAGTTTTGGATTCTAGGATATTGACTTACATAGGGGAAAGCTATCTATGTGTGGGTAAATGTACATATCTGGAAAATGCAGATAGAATCAGTTGTCGAGTAATGGAGCCACTACCATCAATAGGATTTAAGGACTTGTATTTGGGTAGATGGCCTTCTGTTTATCTTTAGTAAAAGGAAAAGATTTATGTGATGTGAAGAAAAACCAGAGTGTTATCTTTAGAAAGGCTGTGAATAATACTGTGATTTTCCTTCTGCTTTAAGTAATGTTCTGAGAACATGGACTGAACAAGTAACATCACCTGGCTCTGAAACAATCCATTTGCCTTCTGGCCCAGGGACTTGGCCCCAAGAAAGTACGTTTATCCCATCTTGTATTTGGAGGCTGTGCTCAGTGAACACTGGAAAATCCCCATTGTTAGTGGTGTCTTCCGTTTCTGTAGATCACCTTATTTCAATAGCTGAAAGGGAGAGATTGGTAATTAATTATAGCTTTCCTTTGTCACGGCCAGCAGAGTGAAGGATCTTAGTGGATAGATGAAAAATAAACAAGGTTAGAAATCAAGGCTTAGGGGCTTCCGGTGCGATTTTGTGTCCCGGTTATGTAAAATTTTTTGTGGGGAGTGATTTTATCAAGATGATGATCTATAATTTCTGGCTCTTTTAAATTCCTTGAAGTGAGTTCATTTGATTTCAGTTATAATTTAAAAATATATCTACAATCATAGACTTCAGAAGTTATTGACAGAAATAAGTATTGAAGTCATCTTAATCAGTTTAGTACATATATTATTGTGCCCTACTAATTTGATTGAAATAACATAAGAGGACTTGTATTTGGTCCTTTATCTGCTTATGATAGACAAATTAATATGAACCATAAAGCTAACCAGTTAGAGTCTAAGAAACATTGGAAGTAAGAAAGAGGAAAAAGAATGTTTTTTGCTTTGGTTTTCTTGAGCTTTTCCTATTACTATTTTTAACCTTAAATTAGCAACTCAAAGCTTACCTAATTACTGAACTTTCTGAGTGCACTTAGTATTACATACGGTGGAGTTTTAAAGCAAATTCTGTCCTCTGCGTAACTCTGTGTGCTGCTCTCATATGTCTGAGAATTTGTTGTAGCGATATAGTTAGCTTGTTGAGGGCTACAAAGATAATGTTATACTGATACGTGTGGTAGAGAGTCCTGCTTCAAGAGTAAAGTTAAGTCTGGTGTTAATCACCATGGAGAAGTTAGCTATTTATACAGTGCCTACTTTCGTAGTATAAGTTTCTAAGTAGGGAAAGGAGGGCTTAGTCTCAATCTGATTAGATTTCTGTGGGTCACATTATCATGAAATGGGCTATTGAATACTGATGGTTAAAAATTTAAGGTAGTTCACAGTAAATGTAACCATTATATAATGCAAACATAATTTTTTTTTAAGTTGAAGTTACCATATGGAAAGAGTTTTAAAGGGAAAGAGAATCTCTGTATTATGGAATATTATCCTCTGTACTCTAGCATTCTTTGTTGTTTACCAAAGGCTAGGACTATGTTTCTTAACGTAAGATTTATGGGCCATTCCCTTCTAAATCATGGGTTTAGATACCATTCAAATAGCGAACATGTAGAGAAAATTAGGCAGTGAGACAACTTGTTGGCCAGAAAGTAAGTTGATACAAACTTTTGAAAGAAACTGGTAGTATGTGAAAACTGGTGTGTGTGAGTGTGGTGCTTGGAAACAAATCCAGGACCTTGTATGTGTTAAGGAAGTACTCCATCTTTGAGCTATCACTATCCTTAAAAGCTTTGTATATGTGCTTCCCTGATTATATTTATGACTGAGAAATTCTTGATCATGAGTACAAGCAAACATGTAGAGACACTCGTTCCTGTGTTTATATTGGTGAAAATTGGAAAGAACATAAAATTTATCAAGGTGGTCCAGCATAAACACATTGAAGTTACTTGTACAATAGAATATTAATTACAATGAGTGAATTATGTCCATGGCATCAATATAAATACATTTAGCAGCATAATATTAGGTAGATAAGGTACAAATGGATAATGTGAAATAACATTTGTGGATGCACACTTGTTGAGGATCCGTGATCCAATTTCCTGTCTTTAACAAGAGATACTCTTTATTGCTATATTTGGAGATTCTCCCAATTTCTTTCCTTAAATGTTTAAAAAATGGACTTTAAATTTTAGATGTATATAAAAACTATGAAGCGGGGGCCGGAGATTTAGCTCAGTAGTACAAGCACCTGCCTGTCAAGCACAAGGTCCTGAGTTCGATCTCCAGTTTCAGAAAACAAAACAAAACAAAACATAAAAACTAAAAAATCCAAAAAACTATGAAGCCTAACAGGATCCCCATATACCCCACACCTAGTTTTCCTTATCATCATCATCTTATAATTGACAAGGCACATTTGTTGCAGTTAATGAACTAGTACCGATATAAACATTAGTTTGTTTTATGAATATTTTGTTTTTAACAAATGTCCTCTGCCCATCTAAGAGATCACTGTAACTTGTTGGTCATATCCTCTTAGGCTTTTGTAAGTGTAGCAGTTTCTTAGCTTTTGTTGGTGACGGTGGTGGTGGTGGTGGCTTTTCATGACTTTGATATTTTTGGACTCTAGCGTGTGGTTGATCTTTTTCTCCTGTTTAGCCTAGGTTTAGCCTAGGTTCTGGGGAGGAAAGATGAAGGTGAAGTTCTGTTCTCATTACACTGTATTAAGTGTCCATATAAACGTGACGTCACTTTTCATGTTAACCTTTGTCACCTGATGGAGCAAACGTTGTCTGGTTTCTTAACTGTAAAGCAGCTCTTCTGCTTCACCATACTGTATTCTTTGGTTTTTGTTTGTTTTTTGGTACTGGGGATCGAACTCGGGACCTTGTGCTTGCGAGGCAGGCAGTGGCAGCACAGAGCTAAATCCCCAGTCCAAGCTGTATTCTTTGGAAAGAAGTTACTATGTGCAACCTATACCAATCTCCTTAAAAAAAATTGTAGGTTAAAAAAAAAAAAAAGTGAATTACCCCACGTCACAGAATCAGTCATATTGTGGCCCGAGATATGGTTTGGGCCACATAAGGATTACTTAATACATAATTAAATAATTTAATAGAATCACAATTTAAAACATCATGAATAATTTATCTCGGTTAAATTTTGCATTAATTTCTGTTAAATTAAGGTAGTGGGTTTGGTTGGCATGTGCGAAATCTTTTACTTTCTTGAAGCAACTCTTATTAGGTCTCAAATCTGGAATTAATAAATACCAGATTTTTATATTAACACCCATACATCTACAGAGCTGAGCTCAAAATGAGTAAAGGGAAGTTTGCACATGTTGTAAATAGAAAGGAACTACCATCGATGAAGAGGAGATAAAAGTTCCATGGGGACCAAATTGCTCTCCTGAAATCCCATCTATAATAATGCCCTTTGGGAAAGAACTTCCCAGTGCCCTGGGTCTTTGGAATAGGGTCTAAAAGAGAACAAGAGGTACACGCCCAGGTGGTGGTCTTCTTAGACTCTTGGGGTTTCCCCCATGAATGGACACATCCTGTGGGATATGACTCAGTGGTTGGCCACTGGCCTAGCATATGCAAGGCCCTAGATTGGATCCCCAGCACCAGCGAAAAACAAACAAGCAGCAAACAAAAGCATTACAGCTGAAGTGCCGGGTCACAAGGCAGGGGCCCCAGATGCCCAGCACTAAAAAGGTGCTTTCTAAACAGCTATGAGGCTGTACCTCAGGAGGAAGGAAAATGACCGCAGAGTTAAGTGCTGAAGTAAAGAAGCAATGAGCAGCCAAGGAGTGGTATAGAGCTCCATTTAAAAAATTACTTTCCACGAATAACACAGATTACAGTTTGTGTTTCAAAAGAGGCTAGAAAGAAAATATAGTAAGTTGGAAGACATGAAGCAGTGTAAGTCTGCAGAATTTATTATAGTGTGTTGAGATGCTTGTCTTTTTCGGCAGAGAAAAAAGATAATTTTTATTTTGTTAGTTTATTCTAATGTAAGAGATGCTAGAAATAAAGAGATGAAGAAATTTTAAATTGTGAAGTAAGAAGCTTAAAATTGATCTAGTCAAGATAACAGTTCAGAAAAATACAAAGATGGTAGATATCAATGTAAATATATCAATAATTATTAAAATGAATAAAGGTTAAGCCAACTTTTAATATTGCCTACAAACATTTCTGTTTGAATTTAAAAATAGTTTTAAGCTGTTTATGGACGTACCTTAGAATGAAAAATGAAAGAATATGGTCTGTTAACAAAAAGTATTAACAACTGCTAAACTGAAGAGCGACTAGCAGAATATTAAGCCAAAAAATGCATAAAGAAAAAAAAACAAGGTAATCATAGGAGACAGCAGTAGAGACAAAGAAAACTTCTAGATCAAAAAGGCCAAATTAAGGAACTAGTTGCTCTGCTGAATCAGGAAAGTGGACATGGGAGTGTCTTCTTTTCTAATTCGCAATCTGTGGTCAGTCATCACTTTCATGAACAGAGTATGCCATGTTTTTCCCCTGTATTGTAGCACATGTTTTCAAGTCTCCAAACTTACCACAGGTTCTTTTATCTGTAGCCCTTCATACATGCTTTTCTCCACACAGATGTTTTCCTTCCCAGGTTTTTCTTAGAAAATGAATGCTTTTTGTGTTTGTCAGTGCTCAGTTTTTTGTGTTTTTCAGTTCTCGGATTGCATAGCACCTCATACTCCCCCACAGTGGCACATGTAACTTGGATACATTCCTTTGTCCCCGACTAGATAAGAAACTTTCCAGGTCTAGGCCTGTATCCCTTACCCTACTGCACAGCAGTACCTGATACCTGGATTACTTTTTCAGGAAATATTTGAAGAAACGAGTTATGTAGAAATAGCCTGGGCTTGCAATGGAGGGATTAATTCTACTTAAGGAAAAGGCTTCAGAGATGAAGTGACCATTAAGAAAAACGTTGGCGGTAGAAGGCACGGTGTGAACACACGGCTGGGCCAGAGTGTGTGGCAGGAAACTGTTGGTGGTCAAATGGAGTGTACCAGGGACATCATGTGGCAAAGACTGACGAGAGGGAAACGCAGAGAGTTTTCAGAGACATTAAAGGAAACACAAGAGCAGATGGCATTTCAAAAGTCATAAAAAAGAATTTCAGGGGGCCGGGGATTTAGCTCAGTGGTTCAACTGACTGCCTTGCAAGTACAAGGACCCGAGTTTGATCCCCGGTACCAAAAAAAAAAAAAAAAATTTCAGGAACAAGACAATTTCAAATGACATCTAATATTGCTGAGACATGCAGTCTACGTGAGAACCCAAAGAAATGGTCTGATTTCCCGTGGATTTATTTCTAGAGAAGGAGTCTCGGTGGGAGCAAGTTTTAAAAACGGACTGCTGAGTGAGAATGCAGTTGGCGAAGGACAGAGTTGAATGGATGAGCTCTGTGGAATCCCTGGGGGTGGGCAGGTACAGAGGAAGCAGTTCGGGAGTCAGCATGGGGGAAAGTGATAAAGGAAGCAGGCATTTACGATCTAAATAAGGACAAGAGCGGTTTTTCTTGAGATTAGGTACATACAGAGGACATTAGCCAGGAGAGAAAATCATGGAGAAACAATTGGTCTTTAAGGCGTTGGTGAGAACATCTCATGTAAGTGTAAGGACTAATTTTGAGGATACAGGCAGTCATGAATGTCACGTTGGCTGGGATGGGCTGTAGATGGTGTTAGCCACTCTGTGGGTTGGAGGGACTGGAGGTCACGAAGAAGGTGATTTTCTGTGAGCCTCCGAGCTCTCAACACCTCATGTTACTTCCATCTCTTTTTAAGATCCACCTGACATTCAGGTGGCAGATCATGAGGCAGATAATGCAGTTCATCAACCAGATCGCATCAATGCCGAGGCTCACCGTTACGTTATGTACCACTAAGGAACACAGAGAAGCAACAGAAATCAACTTGATAGTAATTGGTCACACTAGCTAGCCTCTTACTGCTTTGACATGTTTCCCAGCCATTCCAAAGGGTTTGCCGATTTGTCCTGCCTTCAGTTGAGTCTGGCTCGTGATAGGCAATCATTCTGCACTCCTCTCTAACAGATGATGCCACCATCGACTTGTGAGCATCATCTTTCCTAGTCCCTGCGAAGCACTTGGCTATATGAACATACGGTCATAAAGTCATTCATTCCTTCTCTCCCACAATAGTATTTTTCTGCTAAGTTTCAATGTCTGCCTGTATACCCAATAGATCTTATTTCACTCATCTCACATTTTTCCACATTCTCAAAACTTTTGTTTAAATATCAAGTCATACTGAAATGTTTTGAAAACACTTATGCACCAGTTAATTCAGCACTGTAGAACCAGATTGCAAATAACTTCATGTAAGTGTTGACGTTGACATCAACAGCTATGACCTATGTGCTAGGTTCCTGGGTAATGACTACTGCCTCAAAAACAGGGATTGTAAGGCCGGGGATTTAGCTCAGTGATTCTGCTGTCTGCTTTGCAAGCGCAAGGACCTGAGTTCAATCTCTGGTAGCAAAAACCAAAAAAAACAGGGATTGTAAAATGCGAATCCATGACTGCAAAATGGCATCTTCATTCTGAAGATGTTAATGTGAAAAAAGTATTGTTGAAATAAGAAAATTAATTTTTACAGAAATATGCATATGGAAAATTACAGATAACGTCAGCTTAATTCTGACAACTCTTTGCCACCTAACTTTCACTTGGCATTGCTTAACAGATACTGTATTAGGCTTGATTTGAGTCTTACATTCTTTGTTATCTTCAAAGCAGGTATGAAATACTCAAGAGGCAATACTCTGGGAAAGAGGAAAAATGAAGGATCTTATATTTTTGTTCTTAAACAGCTCAAACTGGTATATATCTCCTCATCAGATAGTGGCAGGTATAATTTTGCTTCTAAGTAAACCTGGATCTGTTTTAATTCTTGAGTTCCTCTTAATTCTTAGGGAAGGGAAAAGATTACAGCTTTCTGAAACTGGAAAGGGCAAAATCATTTATAGAATTGTAGTGCTGGAGGAGCCCGGGAAACATCTAATTCTATGATGTCATATTTACAAATTGAACAACTAGAGCCTGGCGTGGTGGCGCACGCCTGTAATCCCAGCACGCGGGAGGCTGAGGCAGGAGGATGGCTGTGAGTTCGAGACCAGCCTGGGCTACACAGTGAGTTCCACATCAGTCTCAACTACATAGTGAGACCCTGTCTCAAAAAACAACAAAAAAGTTGAACAACTAGTAAATGCAAGTCACTTGTGACAGATGAGTTACGCTCAAGTGTATTATTCTTTAGTGTGAACCAAAACAACAAACAGGTTAAGCAACCTAACTGGAATTTTAGCAAGTAAAAAACTGCTTTTGGAAGACATGGTTCTACATGCCAGGTACGTGTTCTTTGCTTTGCATTACACATCCTAAGGACAAACCCTCTACCCTGTCCCTGTGTCTGTCTTCCATCAGTCACACCGATCTCTTCTCATTTTCTGTTTGCTTTGGTTTGTTTTTGTCCCTTGTTGGATTAGGGTTGGTTTGTTCTGTGGAAATAACAAAGGCCTGGATTTCCTGCTCTCCAGAGCTCTGGGGTCAGTTAAATCTACAGATGTTTATAAGTGGTAACAATCCTGTCGGCGGACATTGCAGCAGTGCTTTTGTTTGAGCCTGGCCTCACTGAATGATGCTAGTTAAAAGAGAATTCCAGGAATTTGCTTTCACTTAGATCAGACATTTGAACCAATTGAAGAATGGCCCCCACTTTTTCCAATTCTTATGAACCCTTATGAGACCCGAATTTTGTTTATGCAATCTGAGAACAATTTTCTGCTTTCATCTGATCTGGTTTAGGGTAGGGGAGTGGGAGACAATTGTTCAAAAGGAAGCTCTTTGTTCATCCGGGCTCTTGGGTCTGTTTCATAGGAAAATTTCCATAGGAAGTCTAGGAAGAGAAACAAATGGCCGAGGCAGACAGTAACATTTATTCTGTTAAACATTCTAGTGGCTGCTTCTGTGGCCAGCAGGGCAGCCAAGCCTAAGGAATTCCAAGAAACAGAGCCTTTTTTTTTTCTTTTCTTTTAAATGGAGCCCTATGTCTGGCCATGATGCTAATTGTTTCACTTTAGCAACTTGGTATATGGTATGAAGGGGGGTTGGTGGTTTCTTTTGTTAGAAACAGGCTTAACTCCTGGTGTTTATTCAGAAAGGATACAATGAGAAAGGATGGTGGATCAGAGCTTGAGAAAGTAAACACAGGCACCAATCTCCCTTTCATGATAAATCACGTCCTGTTTCTTGCTTCTGTGGTTGTCAGATGATAAATGATTGTCTTCTTGGGATTCTTTTTTCCGAGCAAAGGACACGGTGTAACCATGGATAGTAGATATCTGAATGAAAGAGCTGGCAGGGGAAGCGGGCACGGGAGGGGAAGCTGGTGATGACTGGAACAAAGTCCAACATTCCTGAGGATAACTTGATTTATAAGAATCAACAGAACCTGGAAAAACCCTAAGCCGTGCAACATTTTTTTTTTTTTTTTTGAAATGTTTTGCTGGATAAAGGCTAGCCAGATCTAAATAAAGCTTTTCCATTAGGGTTTCAAAATAAAACCCTGGAAAAACAAAAAACAGGGCACAGCTCACTTTCCTTGCCACTGGTGAAGTTTTAAGTTCAGCCAGAGGATTCATAAGCTGAAATTTGAAAAAGATGGGATCAGTTTCTGAACAGCTCAAGAACCTGTCCCATCCTGGCGCGTGTAAACACTGCAGGTTTGCACTAGATGAAGCCAATGACTTCGTTTTCTGTGTCTTAAAATTAGGGTGCAATATTTGTAGGACTCATACAGAAATGAGACCAATGTCAAGTAGATATGTGAAACATCCATGACTTAGAAACGCTGTAGAGGTTGCGTGCCTGAGCAGGTACCCTTCATTCCTAGATGCCTTCTCTGGCGTGGCCACGAAAAGGATGTTCAAGTCTCAGTTTCCCCTCTGTGGAATAGTGATACAAAAAAGTACTAATCTTACAAAAACATCCCACGTGAAAACCCACATGTAAATGTAGCACTTTGTAGTGTCTGTGCCTTAAACACAACTTTGTATGCATTCATTCACCTTTTCATGCACCCAGTAATATTAATGGAACCAAAAGACATAGTAGTCACTCATTTAGTATTCGTTACATGAAAATGTTTTATGGCAAAGCACCACTGTCACTTTTTCAGTAGCGTACTTCACCAAACCACAGCCTGCAGACTTCTTTTTGTAAACAGTGTTTTATTGGGACATAGCCCCACAAGGAATTGACTCTGTTTGCTTTTGTGCAGAAGTGAGGGGTTGAAAGAGAGACTTCATGGTTTATAAAGCCCAAAACATTTACCATTTGCCCTTCATGGGGGAAAGTTTTACTTTTTGCTGCTGATCTATAGCATTACCCTAAAGCAATTATCCTCATCTCTTAAACATTTTTACTTTTCTGTGAATAAAGCATCCTTGGACTCTTCTAGAACAAAAGTTTTCAAATTGTGTTTCAGAGAACACTTTTTCTGTGAGCTGCTTCTTCATGGGTTCAGGAATTCAGAAAATACTGCTTTCTATTGAATATTGTTAAGGCTGACAGCTAACAAAAGAATTTATGTGATTTTGAGCCAGTGTTTTCAGATTTATTTGGCTCTATTTTTGGCATTTCTTCATGTTTTATAGAAGGAATTTGCCAAGACACATCTTAGGAAATGTTGGTAAGCAAAATTTATTTTGTATGCTATTTTCAGAAAATTGGAAGTGACTGACATGTGCATGATGTTGAGAAGGCTCGTAAGGCCCTGCCAGTTTACATTGAGAAAGAATACAACAACCACATTACCACAATGTACAGCAGCGTGTGTGCCAGGTTTGCTAATGCTTGTTTAGGTCTTATTGAAGTACTTCACAGTGACGGTCTACAGCATCTCTATACTGTATTGCTGTTTACAAAGTCTTTGAGGATGCTGTTTGCTGTGGATTATGAACCAATTAGACATTTCACAAAAGTTATAGGGATGGTATTTAGATTTATCATCCAAGAGAAAGGTATAGAAAATGAAATTTAATTGGTTTATATATATGGAGATACGCAAATGGTTCATTCTATATCACTCTGCTTCATGTATTCCCATTGTACATGTTATCACTGTTAACAATTGTTGGATATCTTGATATCTTTTTATCAATCCCTTTTGTTTTTGCTGTCAGATTTGGAAATTAATTTTGGCCTATTCTGAAGCTCAGAGATCTTTTTCCTTTTTTGTGTCCAGTATACTAATTAGCTCATCAAAGGCCTTCTTCATTCCTGCTACAGTGCTCTTGATCTCTTTTTTCAGTTCTTTCTTAGAATTTCCATTTCTCTGGTTATATGTTAGCTACATTTCCCATTAAAGCCCTTAACTTATTAATCACAGTCTTTTCAATTCCTTATCTCATGATTTCAACACATAGTACCTGAATGTTTGTGTTTCTGAGGCCTGCTCTGCATTTTAGTATGCCTTGCAATTTTTTTGTTGAAAGCTAGATGTGATTTGCTGATGAAAAGATCTGCAGGAAATGACTGTTAATGACATGGTGATAAAATATGGGGAGAAAGGAAGCAGTCTATAGTCGTGTAATTAGGTTTCAGCCTTTTGATGAGCATGTGCCCCTGGCCTGTGAATTTCACCAGTGCTTCAGGTTCTCCTCCCCACTCTTTGGTAGCACAGGATGGGAACAGACAACTGGATGTGGTTATTTCCCTTTCTTTACGTAGTTTAAACTCTTAAATATGCATTAGGTTAGGCCCCAGTAAAATGGTTTGGGGCGGGGATTTGGCAAGAGTAGAAATGCCAGAGTGGCTGCTTTCCCCCTTCCCCCTGCAGAGGGCCTCAGTGGATTTTTCTCCTGTCTTTACTGTGAGAATCTTGTAGAGAATTTTAAATCATAAAAGTGTAAAATCTCCCCTATCGATGGGTCTTAAGGGTGTTTTTAACACTCAAACTTGTTTGTCTACATCAAGGTTCCAGGAACTCAGTTCCAGAGTAGGGTTTCCTACCCTTTTGCTCAGAAGTTTCTACTCATGGATTTTTTTTGCTCTGGTAAATTGTAATGCTTTATAACCACCTGTGTGTTTCTCCAATTTTTGAGGTTAAGTGTTTTCTTTGTGGCCTCACTTCTCTGAAAGTTTTAGCTAGAATTGTTGATTTTCATTCATTCATTTTACTTGTTGTTTACATGGAGTGATGACTTCAAGCTTCTTACATGTAGAAGGGAAACTAGATATCTGTGTTACTCTGTATACCTTCCTGGGCCCGCAGAACATATCAAAGTATTCTTTGTCTGATCTCATGTGTCAAGAAGTTATTATAACTTTATTTTTTGAGCTGCCAACTTTGCTCCAAACATATAGCAGCATTAAAAGTACTAGGTATAGAAATTAAAAGAATAACATCTGCCTGTGTTAGAAATACAACAAAACCACAAAGTTGTGATTGAAGGTTGATTCTGGCACCTGCTGGCCTATGTGTCTGAAAGCAGGGAGGAGCTTCTTGAAATCAAGAGAGTCAGATTCCCCTGGTTAACAAAGAAGTCTGGAAAATTCCTTAGGGCTATCATTTCCATCAAAGTTTTTACCCCTGCAAAAGAACAAAACTGTGTAAGTTTACTACTTGAAGTTAAGCAAGCCCCCACTGAGGGGCACTGAATATGAAACTAATTTCTGCAGTGTCATCAAGGGTATGAGGAGTAAAGGAGTTGTTGTTGCAAGTCACCATTAGAAGCTGGGAAGGCCACACCGATGTGAATTTAAGCTTGGAGGAAGACAATGGATTGAAACACAATAGAATGGATCAACTCTAGGCTGACACAGCTAAGGAAGAAAACAGGGCTTTAAAATTGTTTTAGAACTGCCCAAGAATGGAAGAGAAAAACAGGAAAAATATGAAAACTCAGGAAAGAGATGCGGCAGACAGATCAAGAGGCTTCAGAATATATTCAACAGGAAACTCAGAAGATGAAAAATGATGATGTAAAACAATATTCAAAGAAACAACTAAAATCTTTCAGTTTAAGAGATTCACAAATCCTTACAGTTAAAAAAGCATAAAGAAGAGTGAAGTGGATAGCTAGAAAGAAATATACCTGCAGACACAAATGGTAATAATACAGAACCCCGAGCACAAAGGGTAAAGTTTCAAAAGCCACAGGAGATGAAGACAAAATTCCTGCTAACAAATACTCATAGATGAACAACAGGCTTCCCATTTGTGCCAGATGCCACACTAGAAGAATAATGTTTTCAAGGTGCTGATAGAAAGTAACTCCAAACTTTGAATTCTAAACCCAAATAACTCTTTACTAAACTCTGGGCTTCTCCTGCCTCTGTTCCCAAATCAACTTATTACTTCTCCAGTCTTCACCCTTTTAGTAAGTTAATCCAATTTTAAGCCAGTTGCTCACATGAAACCCAACCACATACAGACACACACATGCACACAGATTTACTCTTGGTTTTATTTTTTCCATTCCTCCACCTCCAATCTATTAGCAAGTGTCATCTACTCTACATGTAATGCATACTCCAAGCTCACTTGTATATCCTTACTGTTATTCCTGTAGTCCAAAATACCACCATCTCTTGCCACACTAATCTTTTAAAGGGTCTATTGCTTCTACTTTTCCACTCCTCTTTCAATTCTTTGTTCACATAGGAAGCAAATCGGTTTCTAAAAATGAAAATCCCTCTAACTTCCTCTAGCTTTCATTGGCTTTGTAGTCACAACTTATGATTAAAGCTACAGCTTCATGACTTGGCCTGAAACTTCCTGTGTGAAATGACTGCAAGCCCCTTCCTACTCTAGCCACACTGGCCTTTCTATTTACTCAAATGGGTCAAACTTAGGCTTTATTAGGGATTTTTCTGTTCTTTCTATGCAGAATGTCCCCCTCCTCTCATAACCCCCCACTTTTTGTACAACTGTTTTGAATCATTCATGTCTTAGTTACTTTCTTGTTGCTGGGACAAAATAGGCAACATCCACAAGTAAAGGAGGAAAAGTTTGCTTTGGCTTGCAGTTTGCAGAGGTTTCAGTCTATCGTCAGCTGCGAGGCAGAGGGACATCACGGAGGAGAAACAGTCTGTGGCAGGGTAGACAGGAGGTAGCATGGACTTCCTTCATTTCTTTTTTATTCCATCCAGGCTCTAAGCATTTTGGTTGGTTCCACCTACACCCAGGATGAGTTTTCCCTCTTTCGCGAGTCCATCATCCACACCTAGAACTATGCTAAACCAATCAGGGAACTAATCCAGTACCACACATCCATGATCCAGTCACTCCCCAAACCCTCACCTATGAGCCCATGAGGCTTTGGTGGGATGTCTCGATGTGAGCCATGACAACTCAGAACTCAGCTCACATGTCATATCCAAAGAGAAGTTTTTCTTGCATCTGAAATAGCCTTTTCCCTATTCACTCTCTGTGCAACTCTATGCAGATGGCACTTACTATACACAATCTGAGAATTAGCTTGGCTTTTGGTTTGACTTGCTAATTTTCTCTCTCCTCCTCTACAATGTAAGTTCCATGAATTTAAGGATCATACCTACTTTTTTTAACTTTTATCTCTATTGTCTAGATGTTCCAAATATATTTGTTAAATAGACTCAGGAGAGGGAAGTCTATGGTAAAAATGATCAGTGTTGGGGATTAGATACATTTAAATAGAGAACTAGGGTTGACACTGGAGGATGATAATTACAGAACAGATGGTAAGTATTAAAAATCTTGACACAGTTAAAATAACAATGCAACCTATAAAAGAATGTGAAGGGAATTATAAAAGACTAATTTTCTTATTGTTCAAAGTAGGGGAGTCAGCCTTTTAATTTCATTTTCCCAACTTTTACTGCTAAATTTAAGTGCAATTTAATTTTTTTTTTTTTTTGTACCAGGGATCGAACTCAAGTCCTTGCGCTTGCAAGACAGGTGGTGGAACCACTGAGCTAAATCCCCAGCCCAAGTGCAATTGAATTTTATGTTGTACAACACAGCACACAGAGTAATGTCTTGTTTTCTAACTCCCCTGCATCTGCCCACCTTCCTGTTTATATATACAAGGAATGATCAGAATTTACAGTGAACATTTCAATTTTAAAAATGTATTGGGGTATAAGACGCATTGGCATTAATTCCACTAAAAATACTCCTAATCTGGAACACACTTAGAGCCACCTTCTGAAACAGCGTTGGAAGTCCTCTTTTGTGAGCATCGTTATGAGGTCTGATCAAAAGCATGGTGCCCACTGCTGCTGAGTGCCATCAAATTGAAAGGCAGGCTCATAAAAGCATTACGGTGTGCTGTCACCTACTTTCCAGATCTGGTACTATCTGATTCCGCGCTCTTCCTCAAAATCAAAATGACCATGCAAAGCAAATGTTCTGAATCCGTTCAGGACATTGAGACATCCTTAACAGTGCAACCAGAGACACAAAAGCAGATTTCCAGAACTGCTTCAGGAGGTGATAGAAGGATGGGACATGTCTGAAGCAAAGGGGAGTATTTCACGGGGGTTAATGGCAGTGTGTCTTTTACTATGACAAATTTTAAAAAATCACCATATTTTTTATTGTACTGCATATTAATATAAAAGTGATATTATAAAGAGAAAAAGATAATTATTTCTGGGCTGTTGGAATTCTGGTGACTTTTAAAAATATATTTTATCTATTGCTTAAATTGGTAAATGAGCACGTGCCAATCTTGAATGAAGTTAAAACGCAGGAACTAGAAAATGAAAGAATAAAACTATATGGATAGAGAACACACTCTTCTGAGAAGCTACCATGAAAGAGAGAATTGAGAAGGGTGCACACTGAGGGGCTGCCCACTCTCTAAAGCTTTGCTCACTTCTTGCTTGAGAAGGAAAATACCAGGGTACAAGCGGATGTTGATAAAATGGCTTCAGAAGCGAGGAAGGGTACACGGGGGCATATTCAGAGAAGACAGAAGGGCGCAAGATCTCCTCCTGCAAAGGAGAGAGCAGCTGGTTTCGCAGGTCCTTCTTTGTTTATAGGTGATTTGTCTGTTGTGAGAGGGTGAAAAGAAGGTGAATTTAGGCAGTGCAAGAGGGTGTTAAGATTTTGCCCCATAGTGGGATGTAGACTGGGTTGATGGCTAATTATTTCTGCTCTCTCTGAAGTTACAGATGAGCTATTACTTGCACAAACTTTGAGGAAATTGGAAGAGGTATAAAAATGGTGGGAATGCTACTGCTAGAGAAGTAAAGGTCGATTGGTGGGCACCGTTGCAGGCCCAGCAGAAGGTGCTGGTTGTGAACCTCAAGTGGGAGCCCTGCAGGTGTGGGCGCGAAGGAGGTGAGCAGCTGTGTTTGCCATGAAATGTGCTTTGCTCAGAGCATGTGGCCCAAGGAGCACAGGATCCATAGGAAGTTCAGGAATTCGCAGGAGGGAGATGGTAGTGGGTTCGAAGATGAATAAGAAAAGGGGAGAGGCTCTGATGAATACGGAGAAATTTCCACAACTTCAAGTTGAAGGTGATGACAAGTTGGAAGCAATGTTATCCCCAGGGTATTTGAGCTGCGTATCTTCCAGCCGTGCACAGTGAACGAACACAGGCTGGGGCCTTTGCAGCAGAATTCTAGGCCTAGTTCCTTGTGGTCTCTCACAAGCCACTTACTTGGGATTCAGCTTCCTTAGTTGTAAATAAAAGGGTTGAATTAGATCAGTACAACTCCAACTTTAGCCAGCACGCATACACTATTTGAATATCTTGTTCAAGTGCAGACTCTGATTCAGTAGGTGTTGGGCAGTGTCTGAGGTCTCGCATTTGTAATAAGCTCCCATCTCAAGTCAGCCTGTTGTTGGTCCATAAACCATGCCTTGAGTAGCAAGCCACAGATGAACTCTATAGGTTTCAAAAATTCTGATTATAAAGCTTGAACTGTACAATATTTCCTTCTCCTTTCTCATCTTTTTTTCTCTGAGCTTTGCTAATTCATCTTGAAACAAAATCTTTGGACACATCGATAGATTTCCCTTAACTGGACAGGAAATTAAAAAAAAAAAAATGCAAACCTTGCAGGATGAACAATGCCCAGCAACGGAAAGAGAGGGTTTTTGATGATGTCTTAGAGAGAGTGCTGGCCTGGGTTGGGCAAAGTGTTACCGTCTTTTCCCAGGCTTGGTGTGTCAGGCAGGAACTTGCTATCGTGCAGGAAATGGCTCCAGTACAAACAGGCACATCAGAGACCAGGGCTGGAGGAGAGACTCTGGTCGTGGCAAATGGTGTGCTAGGGACATGCAGATCAATTTCCTTCCTTTGTAGTATCAAAAGGTTTTGCTGTGTCAAGCTTCCTTTGCTTAAAAACATATGTTCTCAATTTAATATATTCAGTGCTGACCACCACAAATCCTCTTACTTAGTCAATTTTAAGCTTCATTTTGTCTTAAGGCTAAAGCCTACCAGAAGATCATCTGGTACTGCCAGAGAAACCCATGTAAACTGTTTCCATATTGTATATTTCCCACATGTACCATATTTCAAACAATTCCAACTATGGACAGAGATGTGTTTTTCTGGGCTGAACATGTTTTTCATAGGCAATAAATACATGTTTCAATTGTTAGAGAAATAATAAGTGATTTAGCAGACTGAACCTGAAATATTAAATCCAAAGGGAAGATTTGTTATACAGAGAAATAGATGAAAGAAAGGAACATAAAATTTTTTTTTAAACAGTCATAACCATTTGAGGGCAGTTTTCATTTAATGAGATGCATGTTGGTGGTGGTAGGAAAAGCTAAATATGACTAATTTAGAGTGGCTGTTTCCTTTCAGAGTGTTTCAGTGGAAGAGGAAGTCATTATAAGAAGTACCCATTAGCTTGATATTACACATGAAACTGCCCATAGGCCAAGTTTAAAAGGATGGCCAAAGGCACCCAGGGTCTTAATGTCAGCTTCTAGCCTTTCTTCCTGTGTGTACCCTGTTTTCTTACAGAGGGAGCTCTGCCATGCTTGGGGGCTGAATAAAGGGCTGATATTATTTAGTGGCCCCTCTTGCTTTCTGGCGGTCAGTTAAACCCATGTTCAAGGATGGTAGAAAAAGAAAAAAAGGGCTATCTTATGTAGGATCAGTTAGGTTTTTAAAAAAAATATCCTGATCCAATCCAAGAAATGTCTTGGAATATGTTTTAGGTTTTGCTGCCGTCTAAGCCATCTTTATCTCCAGGGAATGGTGGTTGGGTCTTACACATGGAAGTCAGGGTATTTATTGATAGCAGCCATTTGCAGTAGAGCAAGCACTCTATGGAACAACGGAAAATGCAGTCACAAAAACCCATTGCATAGGAAAAGAACGCCATATGCAATAAACACGAATGAACTTAATAAACATAAATGAACTCCCTGCTTGCTCTCCTTACCCATCTCTTACTGTGCCTTCGTATATTCTGTTGGATATGGGAGAAGTTCAAGCCTGACTGAACCAGGTGTGCCGTACTCCTGTCTCCTGAGCTAACTGGAAGACCTTGCTAAGGCTGAGCAAACTCACCTAAGTGAGTAGATGCTGGTCCCAACAGGCTACACCTCCGCCTCTAGTCCCTGACTCCTTCGCCTCGTCCAAGAAAAATCACTCTGCCATGTCTGGCCAATAAGATATCGCCAAACGGTACATGTTCCTCCCATGATCCTCCCCCGTGGTTCCCTATATAAGCCTGTGCATTTCCTGAATAAAGCGGAAGCGTTCCAGAAACCTACCTGGAGTCTGCCTGGTGATTCCCACCTTGCCCTTGCAGTCTGAGCTCCCAAAGCTTGTTCCGTGAGCGGGCTCGCAGACGACAACAGTTGGACTCACAGGCCACAACATAGATGACAGCATTGACTAATTAAGCTGAGGAACCACCCAAGGTCACTTTAATTGTAGAGTCAGAGCTCGTCAATGGATGGAAATGAAGTAACTGAAATAACCTTGCTTGAAATGCATTTTATTATCATTTTGCTAAAGCTAAGAAATTCTAAGGATTGTCACAATAGGCATTAGGCATTGAGGATTTTTTTTTCCTTAAGGAGCTGGGTGTGAGGATTATAAAATTGAACTGCTTTGGATAAAGTATAGATGCTTTTATACACAGAATTTCTACTACAAGTAACAAATTAAATTCCAGATGTTCATCACTACCCAATCTCTACCAGATGGCTAAGTGCGTGGTGGCTAGGAATGTTTATTGAAAGTGAGGCATTGAGCACCTGTTCTCCAGAGACCTTCCACTTGCCTTTTCATACAGGAGTGATGAAATATTTAGGCTTCATTTGATAATTAAAGAGGCTAGGAACATTTAAAAATTATTAATTACTTCACTGTTAAGGCAAGTTGAGAAAATGTCCCCTGTGGAACGTTTTTGAAATTTTATTGTTTCAAAACCTGGGATACATTTTTGAAATCTAATTCAAAGATTTCAGATGAACTAATTCAACCCAAAGGAGAGCTACTGACATTTATCATAGTGTCCTCATTTAAAAGGCAAAATAGCAAAATAGGCTGCTATCAAAATACAGTTGTTGCTGTAAAAGTAACTCATTTGCTAAAGAGTCACAACGTAGAACCTCCACTTCTATAAACCAAAGAATTGCTTCTTTGTTTTCTGTTCCACGGAGCAGATGGTCCCTGCATCCTGGGCACAGTCTCCGTCAGTGGGGCAGGGCATTGTGGTATTTTTGGAGGTGGATCCTTTAACCACGTCACTTCTCCCTTGGGTGTCATTCTTCACTCTGATGTCAGTTTGACCTCTACAGTTTGAGATCGATGCTAAACATTAAGATTACAGTCGTTGCTACTTTTGAGTGAGTGCTTCAATTTCTACTAAATCGTTAGGAACTTAACCAGTGTCTGGCTTATGTAATGTTAGTCCCTGTCGACTGTAGCTTGCTGCCTACTTAAAAGATTGGGCAAGAGGAAGGAAGTAATGTGGCTTTCTTCACAGCTTTTGCCTCTATATAGTCCATCACACAAGCACATCCTTTCTTTCTACTTATGCTCCTTTTAGGAGCAAAACAAATTACGCTGTTAGGATTTTTTGCCTTCTTCATCCTTACGCCTTATTACGGGCTTAGCCCGAGTTTTTTATTTTATGTTTTTAAATAGACCATTGCTTTTTCAGAGCAGGCCAAGGCTTACAGCAAAATTGAGCAGAAGGTTCAGGGTCCCCCTGTGTGTCCTGTCCATACATGCACAGACCCCTCCCCAGTATCTCATCAACAGCCAACCCCAGAGTGCTACTGAAGCAATTCATTTTGTATGGATCTGAGCTTGGGGCATCACTAAGTTGAAGAATGAAATCGTGGACAAAAGGAGTGAGTCAGGAGAGTATTTATTGGAAATAAAAAGAAAAATAGTGCTTGATGGGTACCACCACAAGGGGATTCTGGAAGTGGAATTTTCAACATGCTTTCAATGTTTTGGTCTTAGCTTAGATTGAAACCAGTTATTTTTTATATCTAAGTTTCTGGAACCAGGTTCAGATGAAACCGGTTAGTAAGTTTATCCACCCTGGAGGTTAGGAAGGAACTGTCAGCTACTTTAGCTATCTGCCTAAGAACCTTTTCCCCTCTTATCTTAACTTTTACCCTTCTCCTTATGACTTGAATTTAGTGTGCTGTTATCTGCTTTTGTCTAGTCAACTCTAATTTAGGCAGCCATGACTAACTGCCTACTTACAGACTAAATAATAAGCTGTCTATTACAGTGTATAACACCGTTTCTTACAATGGATGAATCTGTCACCTGAGTGGGCCTGAGAGATTCCTGAAGCTGATATGAGGAATTTAGCTCAGCCTAAACGTAGGATGTTTGGAGCTTCACTGACTTCTGTTACAGAAAATGAATTTTCAGGACTATTCAGTAAGAGGCATAAGGAAGGTTTATATTAGTCAGAAATACACAAGTATCCACTCAAAGAAATAGAGTGCGGGTGTTAGAGAGAGGGGCATCTCATGAGCCAGAGGTGGGTATATTTATGAGGTCTTGAAGGTGTGTTCAAGATGAGTGTTCCGGGTGTGTATTCCTGCCGCCTGTCGGGTCACCCATTTGGTGGGCTCTGTCAGACCGCAGGCCATTTTCATGTGTTTGAAGTTAAGATATGCAGCCCAGAAACATTGCTGCTTCCTTAAGAAAGGAGGAAGTGTAATATTCATGTGAAGAGGTTACCTCCAGAGCCAAATTTATAGGCTTACTTTGTCTTTAAGACCCTTTGGAAAGAAAAAAATTTTTTTGAGTGAGTTCCTTGGAAGGGAAAGAGGCTTGAGTAATGTTTGTGTCCTGAAGCTGCAGTTTCTTTTAAAAGTGCATTTAAAATTCTCAATTTTCTTGTCTCTTTTCTGTCTATTTTTAGAAAATTTTTTCCATTCTACCTCAAACTTACATGGATACATCACTATTACCCACATCTACAGATCACATTAGGCCTCCTTGGAGTTGTATACTCTGTGGGTTTGACACATGTCTAATGAAAGTATTTGCAATTATAGTGTCATACAGAGCAGTTTCACTGCCTTAAAAACCCTCTGCGTCCTGCCTATTCATCCTTGTTCGTCTGAATCCTTGATCTTTTTACTATCTCCTGGGTCTTACTTTTTTCAGAACATTACATAGTTAAATTCACATAGTATGTGCCCTTTTCAGGTTGGCCTCTCACTTAGTGATATGTGTTTAAGATTTCTCTGTCTTTTCACGACTGGATTTCTTTTTATAAGCATAAAATGTTGAGGTAGAGTGAAAATACTTAAACAGTAGCTCGTCAAGAGTTGGGGCTCTACAGTGGGACCTTTGTATGGTAAGGCCCCGGGTTAACATACCTGCCTGCCAATGTACTGAAGTTTTTTTTGTACTCTTTATTCTAAGTCCGTTTTGCCATTGTGTTGTTCACACCTGTTTGACGTTCCCTTGTTCTCCTTTGTTGCGTTCCATTTCAAAAAAACCTAAGAACCTAATGAGGTTTTTGTTGGGTTATTGTTACGAAAGGAGGAAACTTAATTCATCTCTGTAAATGAAGGGACATAGAGAATGCTTTTCTACTCAGACTAGTTTGCCTTCTAATTCTAGCTTCCTCTTTCAGTAGAGGGCACTCCGACCTTACGTAGAGCTGGGTTTTCTCATTTGACCAGTTGTAGAAAGTAGCTAGTTTATCAGAGCCATCCTTGTTTTACGGGCAGCTGTGGGCACACAGTTGGTATAGATACCAGACTGTCAAACTAGGGCTCAGTTCCATCCTGGGTTACCCTGACCCCTCTGATTCATCTCTCCCCTACAGACTCTACTGTTTTCTGTTAATTCATGTATCCTTTTCCACCAGAGTGAGTGCTTCGGGGCTGGAGTCTGTGTATTTAGGTTGTAGCACAGTGCCAGACACAGGCTACACACTCAAGAAATATCCTTTGAACAAGGGAGAATTCGATCTGATTGGAATAAACAAAGGGAAGTTTGTGTGTGTTTGTTTCTTCAGAAGCCACCATTTTACCTTGTGAATTCAGGAGTGTTTCTGGCTGAGGTCCTGCCCAGGCTCCATATTGCTAAATACAGTGTATCAAGAGGCAAAAACGGCAACTGCCTTAGGTCCCGACTGGGTAAGTCAGTGTGTCACCCGACTCGGCATGGTATTATGTTGATGCTCAGTGACCTGCTCAGGACGAGGCTCCTAGCTACAGAAGTGCTACTTCCCTGAGAAGAATTTGGGCTCACAAAAACCAAGACGAGTACAATGTGAGAATTTGAATTTCCTCTTCCCTGGTCCTTAAAGGTCGGGCTCCTCATTTTTGAATCTCGAAATACTAGCATACATTCATCCACCGGCTCATGTACCATCTCGATCATCAAGCTCTGCCACAGGCCACCAGTAACCTCTCTCTGTGGCCTCATTGGAAAGTCAGACCTTTGGACAACTCTCACAGCGCTTTTCTCTTGTAAGTTTTCATTCCTGAGTCTTGCCTTTTCTTTTGGGACTTTCACTCCTTTAGGAAGGAACTTGTCATTTTCTACTGCATGTGTTATTTATGTCTAACCCTTATATCATTTTAGTAGTTGATATTACCACAGTCTTCTTGCTGACAGGAGACTGGAGCTCAAAGAAGTAAGATATCTTGACTGTTGTCACCCAGCCAGCTGTGATTGAGACATTTTAAAATGTGTGGCCTGACACCAAGTCCATATTATCTTGGTTATGTTATGCAGCCTAAGACAAGATCCACTGTGGCCCCCAGAAGTTTGAATACTAAGAAAATTGGGAAAATAATTATGGTTTTCTTGTTTACCAATCACAACTTGTTCACAGAAGAGAATATGTGGGTCAGTCCCTCATATTATAGGTCTTTAAAATTTTTTAAAACTGGTATATAATCTACATACAGTAAAATACCAACATCTAGCCTACAACTTTTGTGAAGTGTTACATATTGTGCAGAGAGGAGCTAATTTGGGAGTCTTGACTGCTATCTTTAGGAAGTCCTGTAGACAGAGGTTGGCCCTTGGCCTTCATCTGGGAGCTTCAATTTCAGGGAGGTTCCCACTATTCTCTGATAAAAGTGGCTCATTGTGTGTTTATACTGAGCACTTGCTTTCCTCATGGGAGTCTGAGCTGTTGGTATATGTTAGGCAGAGGCTGCCTACTTGACTGGCTCTCAGTAAAACCCTGGGCAATGACTCTTAATGCATTTCCTTGGCAAATAATATTTCATACATGTCGCAATTCCTTGCTGTGGGAATTAACATCCTGTATGGCTTCACTGGGAGAAGATGTTTTGAATCCCAAACCTGGTTTACTCCAAATTCAGCCACACGATCTTTCTCTATGATTTTACTTTGCTTCTTCTGTAATAAAACATGGCCATGTGTCGCGTAAGTCCTCCGAGCAAATTGTCCCACCTAGGAGCGCTCTAGTGGATCCCTGCTTGGTTTGAATGTAGTTTGCCCTCTCAGAAACTCACATTGTAGTTTAATTCCCACTGTGATGTACTGAGAGGATAAAAATGTAATACAACTATTATGTTCAGAAGTGGGGCTTTGGGAGGTGATTAGGATTAGGTAAGGTCATCAGAGTGGATCCTCCATGGTTGAACGCTGGTGGCTTTATAAGAAGGAGAGAGACCAGAAGACATAGAGATTTCCAGTCTGTTGCTGTGCTATGATTTGTGTTATTTAATGACCTGTCAGCAAGAAGACCATCATGAGATGACGCCTGCTGACCTTGGACCAGAGCTCTGAGCCAGAATAAACTTTCTTCTCTGAAATGTACCCAGTCTGTGGCACTGCATTATTAATAACACAAAACGGACTAGCACAATCCCTAACATATATAAATAGGTGTAAGCCTCATGTGGATCAAGGCATAGAATATTTCCATCATTCCAGAGAGTTCCCTCATGCTCCTTCCCAGTAAATACCCTCATCTCCAAAAGAAGTGGCCATTATTCTGACTCTCTATGCCCTAGATTGGCTTTGCCAGCTCTTGAACTTCAGTAGTCAGAAATATATTTACTCCTATATCTGACTTCTTTCATGCATTATAACATATTTTACATTAATCCGCAATCACAGCATGTCAGATGCTCATAAATATACCAAAGTTTATCTTTTCATCTGTCGATGGACATCTCTCTGCTGCTTTTAGGATTTGATCATTGTGAGGTAGGACAAATATTCTTATATAAACCTTTGTACAGACATATACTCGTCTCCCTAGGAGAATATCTAGGAGCCCCATTGTTGGATCACAGAGTAGACACATTTTTACCTGTGTCAGAAACTGTTGAACTGTTAGCTAAAGTAGTTGACCCGTTTTACATCTCCATCTGCAGTAGGAGTGTCCCTGCTTCGCATCCTTGTTATTCTTCTTTTCAGTTCTAGCCTTTCTAACAGGTATGTGTCACGAACTTGCAGTGATTTGGTCTTGTTTTTCTGATGACTAGTGACGTCGATCACCTTTCTACATTCTTTTTGATCATAAGGATATTTTTCACTTACGAAGTGGTTCACTTTATATTTTGAAATGATTTTTAAAAATAATTTCTAACTTTGTTTTCAGTTTGTTCAATACCTGAGCTTTCCTGATTCTAATTGTAATGCCTACTTTATGTTGTTCTTCCATAAAATTTACCATTTAAAATATGTACATATGAGTTTATTTAAAAAATATTAGATTACAATTTTTTTTGTTTGGTTGCCCCTACTCTGGAGTGCTCTTATTATCTGTAAGGATATTTCCCTGTGTTTTATTTTCTCTTTTCTTATAAAAGCATTGTCTGCAATTCGACTACGTGCGCCCCCCCCCACTTTTTTTTTTGGTACTGGGGATCGAACTCGGGTCCTTGTGCTTGTAAGGCAGGCGGCGGAACCACTGAGCTAAATCCTCATCCCTGGCCCCTTTTTTATTGCTTAGTTTTATGTATAGTTAAATTTTCTTAATTTTTGAAGGAAAACACAAGTCGGGTTATTATTTCTAGCTATATAAATGGGGAATTCTATTTTTTTGTTGTTATTGTTTCATTGTTTTTCTTAAAAAATATGCCCACGTACTTTTGGAGATCTGCTTCTGTTACTCATCTATTGGTTTGGTCACTTTATGTGGATCTTCTCTTTCTTTTTCCTTGGCTGATCAGTTTGGGGTCTATTCCCAGAAGTTTTCCCTTAGCACAGAGCTTTCTCCTAGAAAGGTACTTGGGCGCATTTGTTTTCACAGTCCATAAGTCCCAGATTGAATCAGTTTCTTGAAATCTTTACTGCTATCCCATTTCCCTCACCTGCAGGAAGGCCTTCCAGTTCAGTTGCTGTCTTCAAATTACCTGGCCACGTTTTGCAGCAAATATATTTTGCAGTTACCTCACTCTTAAATCTGATACTCTATTTGTGTCCCTCACCTTCCTCCTTTGTAGATAGATGTAGGTATAACGTGGGGTTTGGTGATTTGTCCCATCTGCTCTTCTGGGGTTCGTGAGGTTGTTACTGATTTCGTTGTAGCTAATGTTTGTGACATTTTGGGATGGCTCTGGTTGTTTTTATGGCATAATTTAGGTGGATTATAAACTGCGTACCTGTACCACCATCATCCCATAGTACATTCTGAAAACAAACTGATATATTTTCTTTTTTTCCTAGTTTATATGATCTCAAATTGTGGAACAGGAAAATGTATCTCCAAGTAAGAGAACTCTTAGGTACCAGATAAATTTTCAACCCCTTGGAGTCGGATTGGTTTACACTGGTGCCTATTGGGCCTTTGATTCAGGCTCTTTTGAGAGAAGGGCTGTAGTTTGAGTATGGTTTGTCCCTTTCCCTTCTGAGATTCATTTTGAAATATAATCCCCATTGTGAGACAGTAAGAAGAGGAAGCATGTGGGGCCTTTGCAAGGTGATTCAGGCTCTGCTCCCATGTGTTGGAAGCAATTCTACATAATTTTGGGGAAAAGTCATTTCACAATTAAAATTATTATTAGGCCTAGTTTTCCCGCCTATAGGCCAGCTATGGCATGTCCAGGTCCAATGGTCTGATGATACTGTGATGCTCCAGGTCAAGATTAAACCAGCTGAAGACATCCTGGGGAGGAACAAAATCTTCATCTGCATAGCTCCCCATTGTTCTAGGATTTTCCCTGCTGCTGTCCCCTGAGTCAAATGTTACAGTTGTTTCTCCAGATGTACTGAATTAAGTTGTGGCAAACCCGGGATTTAGCTCAGTGGTTCCAGTGTTCAATCCCTGGTACAAAAAAAAAAAAAAAAAAAAAAAG
>NW_022900943.1:19772772-19798107 GCF_012274545.1 Fukomys damarensis | reverse complement strand
AAAAAAAAAAAAAAAAAAAAGTTGTGGCAAGCTTGGGGGCTTTCATCTTTGCTACCCAGAGCAGTATTGATCAGGCCCAAAGCTCAGCTTCTCTTAAGTCTCATTTTTTCTATCTTTTGTCTATTTATTAATTAGTAAATTAATTTGCCTTGTGCTGTATTGGCTTGCAGGAGACTAGGACTCATTGCAGAGGTTCTAGTAACGTCCCCTTTTCCTGCTCCCTACATTTGGTGCTCAGTGAGGAAGTGATCAGATCCATGGGCAAATTTGCCTGTGAGACAAACTAGGAGTAAAAGAGACAGCACACAGATCTCCTGGGATAATTTTTGGACCCAGCTGTGGTCAACCTTCTATCTTTGCTGAGGTGAAAATATGGTCATTCTCTGTCATCAGATCAGTGTCAAATTGCTTAAGTTGCTGTTAAAGCAACTGGCACCAAAGGACACTGTGATAAACTTGCTAAAAGATGTAGAAATATACATCCCATCTTTTCCCAAGGAAGGGACAATTAACTTACTGGCATGGGCATGTGTAGGAAGCATTCTCTACTCATTTGGGCCGTAGTCCCCTCTGCTCCCTACATGCATGGATTATCATGTGATTAATGGATTAATGAGCTGTCTTGAGGTTGGGTCAGCTATACAAGCCACTTCGGCTGGATTGCTAGTGTGTTCCCTTTCTCATTACATGTGATATTGGTGCCGCCTCAGGACTCTGCGAGCAAGACCAGTGCGAGATGTAGCCCTCGGACTTTGGACTACAATTGTGAGCCCAAATAAGTCTCTTTATAACGACCCCTTGTGTGTTATTAGCAACAGAAGAGGGACTCAGGCAAGGGGCTTGGGAAGACTATGTAGCTCTATGTTTAGTTCTTTTTGTTTTGTTTTGTTTCCTGGAAGAAAACAGCTCCCCTCCTTCCTCTACTTGCTTTCTTTCCCTTCATTTGAATCCCTGGGAGTATACTTTACTGGTTTCTTATGTAAGGAATAGTTTAAAGGAAATTTCTTAAACTCCTTTCCTACTTCCCAAAGCAACTGTAGACAGAGGGGTAGATCTAAGTCCAAGCACAAAATGGAACTCATGAGATGGTTTAGAATGTTTGTGTAATTAAATCTCTCTTTGGTAACCTTGCTTTCTTAACTTTCTCCTCAGGACTCCTCCCCTACTCAACTTAGATTGTAGGCCTTCTAGTTATGATTTTTTTTCTTATTCTGCAATGAGTGGCCAATTTTATAGTGCCCCAAACTAGGGTAATTACTAGTCCAGTAGTTCCCAAAATTGGTTTTCCTGAACATCAACTGGGATTTCAGAATCTCACAAACCAGAGATTTGAATTCAATACCACAGGGTAGGCCTAGGAATCTGCATAGATATGTATTTTGGATGATGCTGATATAGTTGGTTGGTCCAGGGACACCACACTTTGAGAAACTTCAGTGATACCAAAAGTATTTCCAGAGACCAAACCAAAATGAAGTTACTAGGTATTAGTGCCCATGCTTGTTACTGGAATGAGAGATGAGTCTGAATTTTATGGCTAATATGAGTCTAAAATGCAAAGCAGTAATTCCAAAATAATGTATAAAAGGCAAAACCAATGACCTTTGACATTCTCAAGAGAGGTATCTGTGGTCTTCTAAATTTGTTATGTAATTTTCCCTTAAAAAATGTGTCTGTAGGGCCTAGGATTTAGCTCAGTGGTTCTGGCACCTGCCTTGCAAGCACAAGGACCCGAGTTTGAATCCATGGTACAAAAAAATGTGTCTGTAATTAAGAATGAAGAGCAACAATCTTAGCAAGACATCGAGTTTGGGCTGTACTATAAATTCATTTTTAATAAGTGACTGCCACACGTTTCTGTTCCTTTTTTTTTCCTGTAAAATTTTTAAAATTTTAAATTAATTAATTAATTATGTACTGAGGATCGAACTCCAGACCTTGTGCTCATGAGGCAAGTGGCAGGGCACCACTGAGCTAAATCCCTGGCCCCTCAGTAAAATGATAATTACTTGTCATGATCCTTCTGGTCTGTTAAGAGTGTTAGATAAACAATCATCTGAGATTATGTGAGATTAAATTATTGCACATTCATGCTTCTCAAATATTAGCAAGTTTATTAAAATCTGAATACTAGCTGTGAGGTAATGTTTCAAATACGATCTGGAAGAGGACCTATAAATACCGATTTGTAGACATTTCCCAAGAAATGCTGGTGGTCTAAGGGTCACAGCTTGAATAAAACCACTTTACAGGAGATATTGGTAGCACCTAGAAACTAGTAATTAATATAACAAATTGAGAAGTGGCAGAATTGGAGATGAGGAGACTTTTCATGAAGGACGTTGGATGTTGGAGCTTCACATGGGGAATCATGAATCACAGGTGAGAAGAGGATATCCGGGCAGATGGAATTATATGTTCACAGAGAGCAGCACAAGAGCACAATGTGTACAATGTGGAAGCTTCTCCTGACTCCAGAGACAATGGAAACTAGCTAACCCTACTTGAGCAGTAGAGGAAATGAAACCAGTGGAAAAACTAAGTGTCTGCTTGAGCTGTGGAGGAAATGGAGACAGTGGCATTTGAACCTTAAGGAAGCAAAGTGAGCCAAGAAATAGCAGGGTGCACTGGTGGTACGACATCTCCTTGAGATATTTCAGAGCAAAGGCAAGACGTTTGCTTCCAGGGATGAGTTAAGTAGTTATTCTTGCACCGGGCAGATAAAGCTTTGAGCTCCATCCGAATCTCTGTTTCTGTGATATTAAAAGTGTTTTTAGGATTTGGGAGCATAAAAACAAAAAATACTTTTAAAGATATTTCTGCATACATAAAGTCTATTTGATTAAACTGGAAACATACCCACCCCCCAGAAAAGTAGAATGCCAGAACAAGGTCTCCAAAGTTCTCTTTACAATAACTCTGAAAATAAGCATTTATAATTGCAAGCTGAATTTAGGATATAACTCCTCAGCTATATTCCTTGACAAACACTCCCACAGTAACTCAGCTTCTCATTAGGATGGGCTGCCAGAGACTGTTGTGTTATTGGGCAGCAAGGAGCACTGCTCCTGGTCAACGGATGTAGTAATTGGGTGTTCTCATTAGTGGCATCTGGAGTTTACAGAAAGCAAACACCATATGAGAAAGCACATTAATAATGGTGGCCCAGTGACTTTCACATCTCTGGGTCTTCATTTCTTTTTAAAGAGAAAATGATAAGTAAACCCAACAAAGCCAAACAGTCACTGTGTATTTGTAAAGAGAAAAATAAAATTCATCTTTCCCATAAAATTTTCAGATGACAAATGTACTTTCTCTCTTTTTATTCCCCTCAAGAGTTGCTATATAATTTAGATCCTGGATTACTTAAAAAAAATTGAACCTTATCTCCTCACAGGAACTAGTCATGTGTGAATAGCCCAACACACTTCAGTTTTTACCACCCAGTTCCACAGGCAAACAGGTGCTGCAGGTCCAGCTGCAGAACAGAAGCCAAGGGCTCTTTATTTGTCACTGATTGGCTCGGTAAATGAATTTGTCACAGAAATCCTGCCTGAAAGGAGCAATCCAAGTCTGTTCGTTTTTATACTTACTTTATGCTGCTGAGAACTGGGTTTGACTCAGACAGATGCTGTGCAGCTCCTTCATTCTGTCATTTATTCATTTATGAGCATGCATTGAACACCTGCCATGTGCCAACCACTGTGCCAGGTGCAAGGATACTAGGGACTTAAGAAGTGGCCTTTAGAATGTTCTTTCTGGTAGACCGGTTAGAGAAATAAGCAGTTGTTCTTGTCATCTCACAGTACAAGGAATAGGTTCGTGGGGAGAGACCACAGACAGGACAAAATGTGAGCTGATTTCTTGAAGGAAAAAAAGCATTGCTTGGGGTTGGAAAGATTCTCCTATCGTGGGAGAAGGGCATGCAGCACAAAAGTAACAGCACATGCAAAATTGTAGGAACTCTGTGGTCTTTGGAAGACCATATGGTATTTGGACTGAATTTGGATAGGCTCAGGTGGTGCCAGGAATTGAAGTTGGAAATATAGGAGGGCCACACAGTGACCAGCTCAGTAGATGGAATGAGAATAAAATTCATTTTTCATTCTCCATGGATTGCAGTGCTATTGTAGCAGTGACAACAGTGACATGGGCTGTTCTCGTTGGTTATGCAGATCATAGTATTTCTGCTAATGCTTCTTCCTCGGGGGTCTGTGAACATTGAAGAATCTGAAAGACACCCTGGAGACCTTGTTATTCTAATGAAGCTGAAATAGTAGGTAGTCAAGGTGCTGTTGGGAAAAGCCAACGAATTTTTGGGTTTCCTCCTTGAGGAAAGACTTGCAGAAAAGGTAGGAACAGCTCTGTAGCTTCAGCTGAGGACAAACAAAAGCTTGTTCAGAACAGTGTGGATTAAGAGGTGAATTTATAAACAAACATGTCTCCAAATCTCTGCCCCGACTGGACTCTGCATAACTAGACACTGCTCGGATGGTGCTCTCTAGTGGCCCATAGGAAGAGAGCATTTCCTATCAGTAGAGCAGAAGCGAATAAATTAAACAACATATGCAAACAGAATGCAGACCACAGGCTATTATTATATCTTGAGTCCAGTAGATTTGGAGGCACTTCTGTGAGGAGCTGAGAGAGAAAAAACAGGATGCCGAAAAGCAGTAACAAATATGAACTTCCGGTAGGATAAGGACCAAAACAGTCATTTCTTTAATGTTTAAAATGTATATATAGAGGTATAGGATTAAGTAGAATTATGTGAACAAAAATGATACATGAAAGGATACGGACTAGGTATTAAAATGGGCTCCCTTCAATGAGAGTAATGGCGGGTTTACAGAGGGGAAGATAGGAGATTTTAAAAAATCAACCAAAAATGGAAAGAAGAAAAGCTCCACATTTATGCATTATGTAAAATTATGTCTAATTTGTATATTCAAAATAAAAATTCTTTTATAAGTAAAATAATCCAGATAATGAAATTGGTGAAATTTCCCAGAGAAGTAAGTTTATGACAAGTAACTTATTCATACTTTGTAGAATTTTCTTAGTGATTTAAAAAAGCAGGTGAGGATTATTTTTTAAAAATTATAACATTAAAGAAGTTCAATGTGTAGAGTGGGATTTGTGGAGCTGTTTTTAAAGCCCCGAAGCACAAAGACTGTTTTCTGAATTCCTGGCTCTGTTTCTTGACATAAAACTGTGAGAAAATTTTGAACCTGACCCTGAATTGTGCTTCCTTCCATTTGTAACAGCCGTGTGGCCAAACTGTGAATGTCTGGTTGTCTTGTAGTGATTTCATTTCATTTTTTGCTTTCACGAAAAAGATAACAAAAAAATCTGTCTGAAGATATCTGCTGAACTACATCATGGTATGTCCATCTTTTCTTCTGAGGCTGGTAACGTACAAGAAAGAGATCTTTTAAGCTCACATTTAAGAAGGCTGAAAGTCCGCAATCAGTGGCCCCATTGACTTGATCTCCGGTGAGGGCCTTTTGGCTGTATCGCAACACGATAGACAGTGTCATGATGGAAAACGTGGCCAAGGGGGCGTCCAGTCACGCGGTGAGACAGGAAGCAGGCTCTTTTTATAACCACTTGCTTCCAACTGACCTGACTCCATGAGACCAGCATGAATCCTCTGCAGTGACGCCCTCATGACCCAATTACCTTGCATTAGGCTCTACCTCTTCAGTACCTGCACAACGGGCGCCGACATTTCTGACCAGTGAACCTTTGAGGGATGCGCTCAAACCATGGCAAATGGTAGTGTAGATAAGAGGATCCCAGGCTCAGTCAGTGCTGTCACTCAGTAGATATGTAAGCCTTGGCGTCATGGTATTTCTGCTCTTTGAATTTCTCACTTGCACAGTCGGGATGATAATAATAGGGTATAGATCATAGGTTTGTTGTGAAAATCTAATAAGAAAAGGGTAAATACTGAGCGTGACTCTAGGCAGTAGTGTTGGATACTGGGAATCGAACTCGGGCCCGTGAGCTTGCGAGGCAGGCGGTAGAACCCTTGAGCTAAATCCAGAGCCCCCCTCGTTTCTTGATTTAGAACTTATTTACTGAGCTTCTACTATGTTCTGGGCTCTGTGTTGCATAGTGAAGATATGAAGAGACAGACCTAGATAGCTTCGGTTAACCTGGTAGTTCATAGGGGAGGCAAAATATCTAATGGCCATAAAATGAGTAGTTGACACCGTGATATGCACTGAGAAAAAAATCTGTAGGAGGCGGTAAGGGTACTTGATCTGGTTGGGAGTCAGGGAAAGTTTCTCTGATTAAGCAATGTTAGGCTGAATTCTTAAAGGTGAATAAATAACAATTAGTTAAAACCGAGAATACAGAAAATTCTAGGCTGAGGGAAGAGCTAAGGCAATGTGGAGAATGATGCATTCTAGACAGAGCATTTCAGTAAGTGTATATTGCTAGTTGTGTAACCAACCCCACTCTTCTGTTCCTGATAATACCAAGTTTACGGGGGCTGTAAGATTAAATTGTATCTACTTGCTAATGTTGCTAAATTAAATATGAAAACATATTTAAAGCAGCATATTACTTTATACGTTGTAGGTGTCCCATAAATGTTCTTACTCTAGCATATAGGCTTTGCCTTTGAGACTTTTAATGTAAATTAATAATTATTATTAATGTAAAGTGAATATCGAGCACTATCTCAGACACATGACTTTGTCAAAGGTGACATTTTACCCCAATGAAATCTGAGCCTCACAAAGAGTTTCATTTCAGTGGTTTTTGTGCTATTAGCTTCCCTTGCTAAAATCCCAGAAGGTGGCTGGTCTGGGGAAAGGAAATTGGTTTGATGACTACAGCCTATAGCATTCTCCAGCCATATAGGCTGCAGGTAATAATCTAATCTATGTAGGATAATAACAAGGCACTAATTTCAATTTGCTACAGTTTAATTCAATTCTGACTCTGCTACGTATTAAACTAGTTTCTGGGTAATCAAGAAATTATGAAAACAGAGTCTATGTTCAGAAAGGGAGACTTTTATGTAGTAAAATCAGTGCTTATTAGTATTTTGCTCCTGGAGGGCAGCACAGGGTGTGGCTGTTAATGGTAGGAAGCAGCCCGCCCTGGAGAACAGCTCCCCATCCTCCCAAAGCTGTGCCCACCTGTTTCCCTCCTTTCTGCTCTGACTCTAATGATATTAGTGATGACACAGAAAAAATTTCACCGTTTTAACCCTCAGAGACCAAATACTCCTGCCACAAATCTGTCTCTTGTCCCTGAGCACTGCTCTGCTCCTATTTACATCGGCTTTCAAGTCCTGTACAACCATGTCTTCCTAAAGAACCACACTCTCCCCAGCAGAAAGGAATTCTTAGAAACAAAGTTTAATTTTCCAGCTTCTATGACACAGGAAAACATTATGAGAGGCTTGGGTTGGAAGTTGAGTGAGCCAGTTTTTACTACCTACACTGTCTTTTTGAGTGGCTTACAGAAACCTATAATTAAACTTCAAAGCAACAACAGCAGTAACAACTTTTCCTGAAAAATAAAATACAACCATCCCTCATCTTGTTCCCAAAAAAGAACAATCAGTCTCCAGAGTCACTCTGCATACTTTAATATATAATTATCCTTTAGGAGTTGGAAAACCAGTTTCCAGAATAAATCCAGCTCACTACTCAGTTTTGAAAAATAAAATTTTATCGGAACAGACCTGGTCATTTGTTGTATATTGTCCTTGGCTGCTTTTGTTGCCCAGTGAAAGAGTTGAGTGCAGATACTGTATGAACCACAAAGCCTAAACTATCTACTGTCAAGTTTTTATAGAAAATGTTCACTGACTCTTATTCACTGCCTTCATTTCACATAACTAAATTTTTATGTTAATCATCATCAACACATCATATAGAAAATAATAGGGCTAGTGTAATTTTTTAAAAAGGGAAAATACTAGCACATTTGAGCAAAGGAGAAATATGAGAATATACATCATTTCTACTCTTTCCTCACCCTCACTTCCCACTTCATGTTTCTTTTACCCTTAGGCTTAGTAGTGCTGGTGCAATAGGCTGAATGTTGAATGTCCCTTGAACTAGGGACACTGAGCTTACGAGGCAGGCAGTGGCACCACTGAGCTAAATCCCCAGCCCTGTCCTTTTCTTTCCAAACATTACCATTTTGTACTTTTTTAAAAAATTAATTTTAGGACTGGGGATGTAGCTCGGTGGCGCAGCGCCTGCCCGGCAAGAGCAAGGCCCTGGGTTTGATTCCCAGTATCAAAAAAGAAAAGTGGAAAAAAATAAAAAAATAAAAAAAATTAATTTTATTTGTACATTTTAGGTATACAATATAATGACATTCATCACTGGAAATTTGTACCATTACGTACTCTATCTTGGTGATTTGTCCTTTTCTTTGTTACAGATTTCTTCACTTTCCACATAGCCATTCTGATCTCCATATTCTTCAAAATAACTGTTACAGCAGTGACTTGATGACCAGAAGCCCTCTTAATCCAAGTGATGATAAAGGTAATTTCACATTGAATTCTATGGACATCCATTGGATTATTACTATTTCAAACTCTGATGCTAAGCAGCTGACTGCCTTCCCACCCAACTAGAACAGGTAACTGTGGACTCAATGCTTATTTCCCCCAACATGTTGAGTTCCTAACCTTCAATCTGATGGAATTTGGGGGTGAGGGCTTTGGGAGATAATTAACTAGATTTAGATTAGATCAAAAGAGAGGAGCTCTTTGATGGGATTGGTGACCTCAGCAGAAGAGGCACAGACACTGGAATTTCCCTCCACTGTGTGAGAAGAGGAGGCTACCATCTAAATCTAGGAAGGGGGAGGCCCTCATAAATCACTGACTCTGCTAGCACCTTGACTTTGAACTTCCCAGCTTTGAGGAAATAAACTTCCGCTGTTTAACCACTCAGCCCATGGTATTTTGTTATGACATCCTAATCAGACTAATTATAATAATCAGCACTAAATTCCCATTTCCTAAAAGGGTCCATTTTTTTTTTTTTGCAATCAGTTCTGTTATAAATTCCTATGTGGGCCAAGATTATTTGTTGCTGATAGTAGAATCTATTTTAGATGGTTTGAGCCTAAAGTGATTGATTTTCACATAGTAAGTAGTAGAGCAAGTTTTCTGGGGGACCATGAGCCAAGTTTGGTTACTATCCAATCAGGGACAACATTTCTGTGGAGACTCTTAAACTATGGAATTGTTCTCATGGAAACTTTCCTGCTGTTGTTGCTTGCTGCTGGACATGCATGATATTCCTGACATTAAGGTAGGACAGAAGAAATAAAAGTAGGTAGAAAGGAGACAAGGAAAATAATTATTTTTATTTGAAAAGAACAATAATTTTTAAATTGTTCTTTTAAGAAAAACTGCAGCTTCAGGATACAAAGTTGCCCAAGCATACAATAACTTTTTCTCTTCTGGGAAACTCACTCCCCTCAAATTCCTAAAGGTCTTAAAGATGCCATAAACCTGTAAATTGGCCCTGAGCTTTTCCTCCTGTAGAAATGCGTCCTCAAGGAAGTGACACTATTTAAGTGGACAGTGTATCTCTACACTTCAAACACATGCAAATGGTTTGCGTTCTGATATAGCCCACTAAGACAGGTGACCAGACAGACGGTTGGAACACACAGCCTAGATAACCCATCTTGAAGACACTCGCAAGGTCACATAAAAAACCCCCAACCTAGACCGTCATGTGTCTCTCTATTGAGGGCCTGCACTTTTAAATTCTTTTAAAATCTTTTAAAATACTTTTAAAATCTTGCCTAATAAACCTTTCCATACACCTCATTGACGTGTTCTGAAAATATTTTCTATGATGAAAGTAAAAAAACCTACAACTGGGCCAGGGTTGTTGCCCAGGGATACAGTGCCTGCCTGACAAACATCAGGCCCTGAGTTCGATTCCTGATACAAAAAGAGAAAACAAAACCCTACAACTTATTCCGTGTGTGAGTGAGTTAAGGTTTCCACCTCCTCCTTGGGGGATCTCACTGGACCCCATCCAGTGAGCATGGAAGTAGGACTGTAGCTCACTTGCCCCAGAAAATCCATATACCTTTTCCTAAAAGAAGATCTAATCGCCACAGGTAGCTGCCACTGCTCATCCTTTATGCATCGTGTCTCTAAAGAGTATGTACACAAGAGAATCTGAATTATATAGATGTTAGAGTGTTTGAATATGAAGACACATGGGAAAGAGGGCCTGAAATAGGTGGTAAGTAGATCCATATATACTATGTACCACAATTTCCATGAGTCTAATGAAAGTATTTGTGAAGACATCAATACAGAAGATTCTCAATATGCTCTTTGATTATGTGATTTCAATACTCAAGCGGATCCTCTATTGGGGAAAGTAATCCATAGTGATTAACAGAGTCTCTGTTGGGAAACTACTCATCATTCTAACTCCATTCTATGGGAGACATGGCACACAAAAATACCATCCTTGTGCTTTAATGAGATCCAATTATAAACATATTAGGGTCCTGGCTAAGTATATAGCCAGCTTCTGTAAGGACGCTTTAGGAAGCACTGGCCACAAGAGAGAAAACCAAATTGAAACTCTACCCCTTTTTTCCTCTTCCAGCATTACTTGCAGTTTGGAGAAATTGTGTGTGTGTGTGTGTGTGTGTGTGTGTGTGTGTGTGCGTGTGTGCACATTTCTCTGTTTTCCAAGATCTTCTGAGCAGTTCAGATCTCTGTTTTTTGCCTCCCCAGGAAGGAGAAAGTATCAGTTCAGGCTGGCAGGCTGTGTATCAGTGTCCTTCCAGAGTCCTCCTAGGTTTTGCTTTTCCAATGACACATCATTCCCTTTTAATCATTCTAACAGTGCAGTGTGTTTAGCAGTGAATGCTGTTTTCTGGTAATCTTTCATCTTCTGTGAAAAAGCAATTTATCTTTCTAAATAATAAACTTCAGAGTCTCATTCTCCCACATGCAATTTTCTTGCATTCTTCTGAGGTCTGAGTGTTGAAAAAGATCTATAATATTTCTATAAAATATTATAAAATACAACTCAGAGAACATTATTGTCTCTAACAGGAGCAATGTGGGTGTTGGCTAAGGGCAGGGGCTAATGGGATACTAGATGTTTCAAATATCAGAGGCTTCTTTTGGAGGGTAGGAAACAACCATTTAAAAATCCACTGAGAAACCTTGTTCATAAAGTGAAGAAAAACTGTGGGCTGTATTTTCATGGAATCATACTTTGCCTAAGAGAACTATTTGGTCAAAAAAACCAAAAAACAACCCCCCAGCTTAGAGGGTAGAGATGGTTAGATTCACTTTGTTAAAAAATAGTATATGTATTCTTCCTGGAAGGAAGAGAAATTAGTTTAGTAGAAAGTTTTAGAGCAAAGTTTTTTAATCGCATAAGATTGGATCTAAATTCTAACTATTCTATTTATTACATGTGAGTCTGAAGTTCTCTTTGAAATGTAAGTTTCGGTATCAATATGATGGATACTAAATAGTAGCCATCTACAGCAATATTATGAGGATTAAAAGTAGTAATGTATAAAAAAAGTATTTCAGTGCCTGGACGTATCCAGTAGTTACTATTTTTGCCGGTAATTTTTACAGGCATCATAATCTATGATTACCTGGAAATATCCAACTGGAAAGTTTCAGGGTAGCATTTTCAAGTACATATATCTGATCTCTTAGTTTTTATTTTTAGACTACCAAAGACTCTGTAGATGTATTTTAATTTTTTGTTAGCATATATTTGTAGTATGCAATATTTAAATTTCTAGTGGGGAATTGGTACATGCACATGATACATATTGATTTCTTTTTTAATCCACTTTCCCCTCCCTCCTTCTCCCCCTTCTCCTCCCATGTCTGGATTCCCTTCTTTATTTTGATGCGTATTTTTAATGCATGATGTTTGCGTTCCTCATGTGGAGTTGGTGTGTGTACCCAACACACCTCAGTTTCTTTTTTCATCCCCTTTCCTTCTCATCCCCCCTCCCTCCAACTCTTGATCCCTTTTCCCCCTTGAGAAAGCTATACAGTATCTCCCTACTTTCTATTATCTGTCTTTTATTTATACTTTAGGTTTCTCATATAAGAGAAACCATGAAATATTCAAGCTTGTGTGTCTGACTTATTTCATGTAACGTTATGGTCTCGGGAATTCACTTTGCTACAAATAACTCATTTATCTTTTTCTGATCACTTAGTTTTTAAAATAACAATAAATCGTATTCATTTAACCTTTATGTGGCAGGTACTTGTCTGTACTTTATCTTTTCTGCCATCTTCCTAAGAAAACCCTAACATGCCAGGCTAGAAAAGTAGCATTTTTGCAATCAGAAGTGGTTGCATGATACAGTCTTGCCAAGGACTGGAAAGCCGAAGTCTGCTGATGATTTCTGGAAGGTTTCCTTTCCTAATAGCAGTGCCGGCCCTTATCAGTATGTAGTCTTTTCAGATCAGCTCCTTGCATTTAGGAATGTGCATTTAAATTTCTTCTATGTCTTTTCATGGCCTGATAGCTCATTTCTTTCCAGGGTTGAATAACATTCCATTTCCTGGACTTACTGCAGTTTATTTACTCGTGGTTGCTTTTGAGTTTTGGTAATTATCAATAAAACTTGTACAAATGTGCACAGGTTTTTGTGTGGACACAGACCACAATTCATGTGGGTAAATACCAAAGAGTGTGAGTTTTTTCTCTCTCATTGAGTTTATTGGTACATTTTAGGTATACAGTACAGTTACATTCATCTTTGGGATCTTGTACCTTTTTACATGACAAGTCTTGGTTCTCATTTTTTCCCCTTGTCCCTGCCCTCCCTTCACCCCTTCCTTCCCTCCCCATTTACAAACACTTTATTTCCATTTTTTCATTTTCTCATATTTTTTTCTTTTCCCTTATTACCTTTCCCCTACCCTTCACACTTTTCCTACACCAAAGACTGTGATTTTTGTATCATACCATAAGAGTCTATTTAAGTCAGTAGGAAACTGCCAAACTGTCTTCCAGACTGGTTGGACCATTTTGTATTTCCACAAGCAATGAACGAAGGTTCTTGCTGTTCCATTTTCTTAACACCAAAACTGCTGTCAAAATTTTAGAGTTTGGCTATTTCAGTATTGTTTAGTGGTATAATAGTGCAGTAGATTGTAATTCTCTGATCTCATGTGATGCTGGACATCTTTCATGAGCTTCCTTCCCATCTGTGTACCATCTTTTAGTGAGGTATCTGATCAGGCCTTTTTGTCCTTTTTTCAGTTGGGTTCAGTTTTTTCTTAGTGTTGAGTTTTAAGTGTTCTTTATATATTTTAGATAAGAGTCTTTATCAAATGTGTGTTTCACAAGTATTTTGTCCCAATCTGTTGCTTGTTTTCTCATTCTCTTGACATTGTTAGAGTAAAAGTTTTAAATTTTAATGAAATCTAGCTTGTTACTGTTCGACTTTGGTGTCATTTCTAACAAAATAAAACAAAAACCCATGGCCATACACAGAGTTATCTAGATTTTCTCCTGTGTTAGTTCTAAAGGGTTTATAGTTTTGTGTTTTGCTCTGTAATCCAGTCTGAGTTCATTTTGGTGAAGGATGTGAGATTTGTGTCCAGATTTTTTTTTGTTTGTTTCGCACATTACTTTCTAGCTCATGCACTATTTGTTGCTACATCGTATTGTCATTATTCTTCTGTCAAAGATCATTTGACTACATGTTTTTGAATCGATTTCTGATCTCTTGATTCAGCTCTGTCAATCTACTTATCTATTCTTTTGCTGGTTCTCCATTATCTTCATTACTGCAGCTTTTTAGAAAGCCTCAAATTCAGGTAGTGTCACTCATCTGACACATATTTCTTGTCTCCTCTGGATTTTCTGGCTGTCCCTATACACTTTAGAATTAGTTTGACCACATCCATAAACTAAACTGCTGGGGCTTTTATTGAAGTTGGCTTGAATCTATAAATCAAGTTGAAAAGAACTAATACTTTGACAATATTGAGTCCTCTTGTCCATGAACATGAAATAGCATTCCATTTGTTTAGTTCTACTTTTGTTTTTTTTTCCCTAGCCTTTTGCAGTATTTTGCATGTGTGTGCTGTGATCAAAATATATGGTTAATTTTAAATTTAAGAAAATGTGTCACAGTAAAAGACACATTACCATTCATCTCCTTTGAAATACTCCTCTCAATTTCTACGTATTTATCTTAGCGTTCTCACCGCTTTCTCAAGGAGTTCTGGAAGTCCTCTATCATGTCTTTACAAGACTTAAACACAAATATGGTGACTACTGCTGCCAGTGCCATCCAACCAAAGGCAGGCCCATAAAAGCATTATGGTGTGTCCTTATCCACCTTATTCACCCAACCTGGTGCCATGAGACTCTGGCTGACCAAAGTCAAAATGACTGTGAAAGTTAAACATTTGGAACAGATTCAGAGCACTGAGATAGCCACAACAGTGCAGTTAAAGACATTCATCAAAGAGAACTTACAGAACTGCTTCAGAAAGGGGCAAGGATGATGTGGTATATTTGAAGAGAGAGAGAGAGAGATTAATGGCAACGTGTCTTCTATTATAATTTAAAAAATTCAAACATTCACTGCTTTTCTATTATACCTCATAGAGCTTGTATATAATTTACTAAGTTTATGTAACTACTAAAATATCTAAGAATTTTATTTTTGTGGATGCTAATGTAAATAGTACTGTGTTTTTAAATTTTAAATTCCACTTGTAAATTGTGGATGTATAAAAAGCAATTGATAATATATTAATCTTGTGTCCTATAACCTTGCTATAGTGACTTATTAGTTCCAGGAATTTTTTGGTGATTCATTCACATTTTGAACATAGACATTCATGCTATCTCTGAACAAAGGCAGTTTTATTTCATCCTTCCTAATCAGCATACTTTTTATTTCCTTTTCTTATTGCATCATCTAAGACACAATACATTATTGAAGTGATGAGAAAGACCATCCTTGCCTTGGTCCTATCTTAGCAGGGATGTTTTAAATTGCTCATCACCAAGTATGACATTAGCTATTAAAATTTTGTAGATGTTCTTCAAGTTGAGGAAGTTGTCCCATTCCTAGTTGTGGAAAGATTTAATCATGATTAGGTGATTTTGTCAAATGATCTTTTCAGTATCTTTTTTGTTTTGTTTTGTTTTTTTGAGACAGGGTCTCACTATGTAGTTGAGACTGACCTGGAACTCACTATGTAGCCCAGGCTGGTCTCACACTCACAGAAATCCTCCTGTCTCGGCCTTCCAAGTGCTGGGATTAAAGGCGTGTGCCACCACGCCTGGCTTTTCTATATCTTTTGATATGATCATGCAGTTTTTCTTCTTTAGCCTGTTGATATTATGTATTGAATAGATTGACTCATCAATGTTGAATCAGACTTGCATATCGGGAATAAAATCTACTTGGTCATGGTGATGTATTTTTTAATACAATGTTGGATTTTATTTGCCAATATTTTATTGAGGATTTTTGTATCTGTGTTCATTAGCCTGCAGTTTTACTTTCTTGCAATGTCTTTTAGATAGTTCAGTAATGGATGGCATATAAAATGTTAGGAAATATCTTCTCTGCTTCTGTCTTCTCAATGAGATTGAAGAGAATTGGTATAATTTACTCTCTAAATGTATGGTACAATTCACCAGTAAACCCATCTAGATCTGGTGTTTTTTTAAAAAAAACTACATTAAATTTTTTTTTCATTTTTGTTAGTACATGTTTGCAGTATATAATGATTTCGTTTATCGGTGCATGTACATTCATTGGTACATGTACATTACACATTTCCATTCCATTTACCTCCTCCCTCCATCCCCTTTTATGTTTCTAGAATTAGATTTATTTATTTATCTTATAAGACCTTATAAAGTTAATTATCGTATACACAGATTAAAAACCTGAGTAATAGGCCAAATAACATATAAAACATATAAGATAATTGTAGTAAGTCAAGGTACAATTTTAGATGCATTGTCTGCACTGGATTACAATACTTTTTTTCTTTTTCCCTGTTATCTGTTTTTTATTTCATCATATATATATATTTTTATTTATTGAGATTTTTTTCAAATAAGATAAATCATGTGATATTTAAGATTCTATAATTGTATCTGAGTTACTTCCCTTAGCATTGTGGTCTTAAAGCGCATCCATTTTCCTACAATTGATTTAAGTTTATCCTTTTCATGGCAGAGTAGCACTCCATTGTGTATAAATACCATATTTTTATCCATTCAACTGTTGATGGGCATATGGGTTGTTTCCAAGATGTGGCTATTATAAATCACTTTAAACATGGATATGCATACATTACTGAGGTGTTCTATCTTTAACTTTTTTGGGAGGATAACTAGAAGGGGAATAGCTAGGTCAAATAGAATTGCTACTTTTATATTTTTGAGAAATCTCCATACTGATTTCCATAGTGGTTGTTTCAATTTACAGTCCCACCAACAATAGAGAAGGGTTCCTTTCTTCCCACAGCCTTGCCAGCATTTGTTACTGGTTGATTTCTTGGTGGTAGCCATTCTTTTCAGATTGAGATGGAATCTCAGTGTTGTTTTAGTTTGCATTTCTTGAATGGCCAGTAATGTTGAACATTTTTTCATGTATTTATTTGGCCATTTGTAATTCCTCATTTGAGAAGTGTCTGTTCATTTCAGATGCCCGTTTTTAATTGGGTCTTTAAATTTGGGGGGGTCTAATTGTTTTGAGTTCTTTATATATTCTGGATATTGGTCCTCTATCTGAGAATAGGTGGCGAATTTTTTTCCATTCTGTAGGTTGTCTCTTCACTCTGTTAGTGGCTTTCTGTGTTGTGCAGATGCTTTTTAATTTGATGTAATCCCATTTGTTGAGTCTCAGTATTATTTCTTGTATAACCAAGGTTTTGTTCAGAAAGTCTTTCCCTACACATATATCAGCAAGAGTTTTACCTATTTTGTCTTCCAGCAGATTAAGTGTTTCTGTTCTATTGTTTATGTCTTTGGATCCATTTGATTTTAATTTAATGCTCAGTGAGAGACATGGACCTATATTAAATCTCCTGCATGTGGATAAGACAATTTTCCCAGCACCATTTGTTAAAGAGACCATCTTTCCTCCAGTGAAGGGATTTTGTTCCTTTGTCAAAAAGAACACAGCTGAGTATGTCTGGAGTTGTTTCTGTATCTTCTATTTTGTTCCATTGACCCACGAGTCTTTTTTTCCCATCATTATTATGCTATTTCTATCACTGTAGCTTTGAAATATAGCTTGAAGCCTGGATGTCCTCTGCCTTGCCCTTGTTGCTCAAAATTGCTTTTGCTATTTTAGGTCTCTTCTAGTTCCACATGAATTTTAGGATTGCCTTCTTCAGTTCTGTAAGGAATGTTGTTGGTGTTTTGATTGGGATAGAGTTAAATCTTTGTAACAGTTTTGGCAGTATGGCCATTTTGACTGTACTGCTTCTGCCTATCCAGGAACAGGGGATATCTTTCAATTTTCTGATATGCTTTTCAATCTCATTTTCCAGAGTACTGTAATTGTTAGTATAGAGGCCTTTCACTTAATTGGTTAGGTTAATTCTTTAGCATTTCATTTTTCTTGATGCCATTTGAAGGGTATTGTTTCCCTATTTCCCTCTCAGTGACTTTGTTATTGGCATAGGAACACTTAATTTTTGAGTGTTGACCTTATATTCGGATACACAGCCAAATTTGGATACTAGTTCTAGGAGTCTTTTGGTGGACTTTTTGAGTTTTTTTTAATGTGGAGGATCATGTCATCAGCAGATACTGATGATTTAGTTTTTTCCTTCCCTATCCATATCCCTTTTATTTCTTTCTCTTATCATATTACTATAGATGATGTTTTGAGAACTACATTAAACAGAAATGTCGAAGCAGATATCCTTGTCTTGTTCCTGATTTTAGAGGGAAATCTTTGAGATTCCATTTAGTGTGATGTTGACTGTTGGTTTGTAATAGATGGCTTTTATCAAGCTGACATAAAGAACTTCTATGCTTAGTTTTTTTTTTTTAATGTCACGAATGGATGTTGGATTTTGCCAGATGCTTTTTCTGGCTATTGAGATGATCATGTAATTTTTTCTTTGTTTCTGTTTATATGGTGTGTTATTATATTTATTGATTTGTATATGGTGAACCATCCCTGTAATCCCTGGAATAAATCCTACTTGGTCATAATGTGTGATTTTTTTTTTATGATTTGCTGCATTCTGTTTGTAGTATTTACGGAGGATTTTTACATCTGTGTTCATTAAAGAAATTAAACTGTATTTCTCTTTTTCAGTTGGGTCTTTTTCTGGTTTTGGAATTAGGGTAATGCTTACTTCCAGGAGTGACTTTGGGAATACTGCTTTCTTTTCAATTTCTTTAAAGAGTTTGAGGAGTACTAGCATGAGATCTTCTCTAATGTTCATGTAGAATTTAGCAGCGAATCCTTCAGGACCTGGGCTTTTCTTAGTTGGGTTTTTTTTTTAATTACATCTTCAATTTCACTGAATATTATTGACTTATTTAGGATTTTTATGTTGTCTTTGGTAGTTCATATGTATCTAGGAATTTATCAATTTCCTCTAAATTTTCTATTTTATTAGAGTACAGGTTCTGAAAGTAGTTACCAATAATCTTCTGCATTTCAGCAGAATACATTGTGAATTAACTTTTTTTATTTATGATTATCTAGATTTGGATCTTTTCTTTTCTTATTTTGGTAAGAAAGCTAAGGGTTTGTCTCTTTTGTTAATCTTTCAAAGAAGCAACTCTTTGATTCATTAATTCTTTGTATTTTTTAGCCTCAATTTCATAAATTACTGCTCTGATCTTTATAACTTCCTTCCTTATATTAGCTTTGGGTTTGGATTGTTCTTGTTTTTCTAGGACCTTTAGGGCATCATTGGGTTATTTAATTGCACTCATTCTGTTTTTCTGATGTGCGAGTTCACTGCTATAAACTTCCCTTGTAGGATCGTGTTTGTTTCTCTGTTCATGGTAGGAAATAACTCAATAGTAATTTTACAGAGTTAACTATCTAAAGATTAAGAAAGCTTTATGGTTACACTATTAAAGATGTAGAGTTTGGGAATGGGATATGAAATGGAAAATTTTGAAACCTTAAACTCTATGATAGGAGAAAGGGTACAAAGGATCTTATTGGAGAGTAGAAGGTTGCCTATATGCAATCCTACCAGGCAAGTTTATAGCAGTGAACTTGCACATCAGTAAAAGAGCAATCTACAATCCTTTGTCTACCTAGAGATGCCAACAAGTTGTCTTTTAAAAAAAATCAGAGCCTAAGGTAAAGGATTAATTTGAATGTATCCAGGAGATTGCAAGAAACCTAGAGGAGCTTACTTTCCATAATTCTACCCCATGGTGTGCTGAACCTGGAACATATTAGTTCCTGAAAATTTATGTAAATTTTCAGAAAATTTGCAAGTCAGCTGTCAAAACATTGGTGGTTTGAAATTGGGAGTATTTATACTACAGAAATGATTCCATTTTCCAAATCAAAGGCGAATGTCTTTGGATTTTTTGTGATTCTGCTTTTAACCATTTCCTAGTGTATTACTACCTCCATTTGCACTTATTTTTATCTCCATATTTTTTTCTTTTTGTTGAGTTTATTGGTACATTTTAGGTATACAATACAGTTACATTCATTATTAGGACCTTGCACCTTTACGTGACAGGTCTTGGTTCTCATTTTTTCCCCTTGTCCCTGCCCTCCCTTCTCCCGCTCCTCCACTCCCCATTACAAACATTTTATTTCCATTTTTTCATTTTTCTCATATTTTTTTATTTTCGCTTATTACCTTTCCCCTACCCTTCCCATTTTCCCTATACCTTTAGCCCTTTTCTTCCTATTTCATATGGTCAATTATCTCATTAGGATTCTATGTACTATTATAGTTTTTCATACCAGAGAAACTATTCAGTATTTACACATGTGTGACTTATGTATTTCACTTAGGAGTATATCCTCAATATGTATCCATTTTCCTATGAATGACGCTAATTTCTCATTCTTTATGGCTGAGTAGTATTCCATTTTATAGAAAAACCATATCTTCTTTATCCAGTTTCCAACTGATAGGCAAATGGGCTGTTTCCAAGTTTTAGCTATTATAAACTGTGCTGCCATAAACATGGGTGTGCATATATCTCTATGATATGATTCTTTTAATTCTTTTGGAAAGATACCCAACAGAGGGATGGCTGGGTCAAATGGAACCTCTAGTCCCAGCTCTTTGAGGTATCTCCATATTGATTTCCATAGTGGTTGCACCAGTCTGCATTCCCACCAACAAGGGAGAAGGGTTCCTTTCTCCCCACAACCCCACCAACATTTGTTATTGTGTGATTTCTTGATAGCAGCCATTCTTTGTGGGGTGAGGTGGAATCTCAGTGTTGTTTTCATCTGCATCTGTCGAATGACAAGTGATGTGGAACATTTTTTCATATATTTACTTGCTGCTTTTACTTCTTTGCCTGAGAAATGTCTGTTCATTTCAGATGCCCATTTTTGAAATGGGTCTTTATATTTCGGGGGGGCTGATTGTTTTGAGTCCTTTATATATTCTAGATAATAATCCTTTGTCTGAGGAGCAGCTGGTAAAAATTTTTTCCCACACTGTAGGTTGTCTCTTAGTTCTATTGATGGTGTCTTTTGCAGTGCAGAAACTTTTTAATAAGATGAGATCCCAGTTGTTGATTCTTTCTGCTAGTTCCCATTCTACTGAGGATTTGTTCATAAAGTCTTTTCCTATGCCAATGTCTTCAAGAGTTTTGCCTAACTTATCTTCCAGAAGTTTAGTTTTTCTGTTTTAATATTTAGATCTTTAATCCACTTGGATTTTGATTTAGTGCATGGTGAAAGATAAGGGTCTAGTTTTAATCATTGGCAGATTGAGATCCAGTTTTTCCAACACCATTTATTAAAGAGGCTATCTTTCCTCCACTGACGATGGTCAGCTCCTTTGTCAAAGATGAGGTAGCTGAGTACATGAGGAGTTGTTTTTGTGTCTTCCAGTCTATTCCACTGATCCTCAGGTCTGTTTCTTTGCCAGTACCATGCTGTTTTTATCACAGTGGCCTTGCAGTATACTTTCAGATTGGGAATTGTTATACCTGCTGCCATGTTTCTGTTGCCTAGGATGGCTTTTGCTATTCTAGGTCTCTTGTGGTTCCAAATGAATTTTTGGATTCTTTTTTCTAATTTTGTGAAATACAGTGTTAGAATTTCAATTGGCATTGCATTGAATCTGTATAGCAGTTTTGGTAGTAAGGCCATTTTCACTGTTGATTTTTCCTACCCAAAAGCAGGGGATATCTTTCCATTTTCTTATATCCTCTTCAATTTCTTTTTTCAGAGTGCTGTAGTTTTCAGTGTATGTCTTTCCATATTTTAACACTATACATTTTATACTACACAAGACTTTGTCAGTATTGTCTTGTAGTATTCTTAAATAAGTGGAATAAATGGAATTATAGATTTCTGACAAAACTCCATAACTGTATGTTTTTTCCAAATTAGCACCTCTTTTAGAATACAAAAGATTAAAGTACAAATGAACAATTGTTTAATCAGTTGAATGAACATGAGTTATGGGCACAGGTTTTGCCTGATTTTGATTTTCTTTCAGGTCCACAACTCAAGTAGTATTTTGATAAATGTCAGCTATCTTTTTAGTTATTCAGTTCAATGTCTGCTGAATGAATGAAAACATTAATAAATTTATGATGCATAAGTTTTTATACAACAGTATCTTTCATGTTACTGCCATTGTTATAATGTAACAAAATTAAGAAGTGAATTCCTTTCACTATGTATGTGAAACATCATTTGCTTTTGGTAAATATTTGTGGAATTGATGAATAAATGATAATAGACCACAACCAAGTATCTACCCTCAATATTCTCTACAACCAGGTACACTACTGTTTTATCTTGTAATGTCTATTCATCGTTCAGGCTTCAGCCTCCTCCAGAATGCTTTTCCTGATGTCCAACTTCACACTAGGTGCCTATTTATGCTCTAGCACCATACACGTCCAGTGCTTTATAACTGATCATGTCCACCATTCTTTATGCTGTGTGAAGGAAGGGATCATGAATGTGTCATCTTATAGTAGATGCTTAACATATTTAGCTCAAATGTATGGATTATATATTTCCAAGAGCAGGTGCCAAATCTCATCTGCCTGCTCTTACTTTGCCACACAGCCATAGTATTACACTGCTACCTGGATTTCAATGAATACTTCTTGTCTTAAATTACCACTCTCCCTTAGACCATATGCTCAAAAAAAGAAACTGCTTTTAATTTGGATGAAGCATAAAGAAACTAAGCCTGGCTTAAACAGTTCCATAATAATATTTGAAGTGTTTTCCATTTTAGCTTTCCAGTTTTTGCTTCCCTCCAGCAACATAGACGACTAAACCCTGTTAGCATTTCCAAAAAGTGAAAATAGTGGAAGAGATCACCTTAATTGGAGGATTTGCAAACATTGAAAATGACACTGGCTGGCGATGGTTAATAAACTGAAGTAGCAGTGAGTCAGATACGATATCAGTACTAAATTCAAGAACTTTGATTCCCAGTTTCGTGGTTGAATGACGTTGTCCTATTTGCTTAGGAGTTAGAATGCTCTGGAAACTGCTGTGCCCCATTTAGTACTTTGGCTCACATCACCGCGAGAAGTCAGATTCTAAATTCTTTTTTTTTTTTGCGTGTGTGATACAGTGCTTTATTTTGAAAAAGACAACACCACTGATTCTAAGATATTTTTCCTTTTGATTTTTTTTTTTTTTTTTTTTTTTTTTTTTTAAAAAAAAATTTTTTTTTTTTTTTTTTTTTTTTTTGTGGTACTGGGGATCGAATTCAGGACCTTGTGCTACCGAGGCAGGTGACAGCACCACTTAGCTAAATCCCTGGTCCAAATATTTTTTCTTTCAAATGACACACTAATTAGACATAAGGTAGCCCAGGATAATAGATGTATTTACACACTGAATGCAAAATAAATGTACAGTGACTGGAAAACTTAGTTATCCATTAATTCACTTTGCATTCCCACTGTTCATCTTCTATTTCAATTTTCTTTGCCTTCTGTCAATCCTTTTTTTTTCCTCGCTTTCAAATTGACTTTTGGCTCTGGTTTTACCCATTGTATTTCTATTGGTTTTTTCCTCAGCTGGTGTAACAAAAGCATCTTCAGTGGGATCATGTGGAAGAACAGTCTTTGGCTTTTTCTTTCTCAGTTTCTGCACATCTTTTAGTTGCTGTTTCTCTTTGTATTTTGCAGCTGTGATGGATCTTACGATATGCATACTCCAATGCATGTTTGGTAGTGAGAATTTTCGTACAAAGTCAGTCCTCCAAAACTTCCCTGAAAGGTCTAGCAGAGGCGCTGGGTATTTAGCTCAGTGGTTCTGCCGCCTGCCTTGCAAGCACAAGGATCCGAGTTCGATCCCCGGTAACCAAAAGTCTAGCAGATTTAAGACAAAACAAGGTCCTATTTCTACAAGTTTGAGCATCTTTATCTATGATTTCAAAGTTCCGAAACCATATCCTATGATCCAAAATGGTGAAAGTAAATACATGGTCCACAAATGGCGGGCTTTTGGGATGATATCATGGTGTACTAAAAATCTGAATTGAGTTCTTTTAACAAAGCATAATGTGACACTCCATCAAAAGCAGAGTCAAAAGACAAAATAGGTTGAGAACCTTTCAAACAATTTCTGGTCGTCTTTAGTTTTGCTAGGGTATGAATATTTGAACGAGGAATTTGGCAGAGGGCCCATCAGGTAAATTCGAAAGACACATACAAAGATCTTGTTTTTTCTTAGTCTCAAAATAGACACATTTATTGCAGTTTTTCATTTCACAGACCTCATTAATTAAATAATTCATCTTTATGATCCATTTTAGTGTCTGCTTTAGAATTTGAGGCATCAACATTCTCAAGTCTTGCATTAAATGTCTTGTTCTGAAATTTATTCTTCTGGAAGAAAAGATGAGAATCTGTTCCTTATTTTTCCATTTGCCCTTGCACGTGGGGCCTGAGATGTAGTCCTTCTCTGCTTCCTCAGTTTCTTCTGGCACAACCGATGACTGAGCTTGGAGGCCCGGCATATTTTCTGTTTCTTTTCTGTCTTCACCCGAACCGGCAAGTCCCCATGCCCCTTCCTCTCGATTGCCATCATCTGGCCTCACCACCTTCCCTCTTCAGAATCTAAATTCTTCAATTCAGACATCATTCTTTCACAAGCTCTGGGCTCCTTTGAACAGTTGCCTTAACTACAGTAGAAATTCCCTTTGTCTTTTCACTGTCAATACACTGTGATAGTTCAGAACTATGTATTTGGCACTGCACAAAGTTTATGGAACTCCCCAGCCATAGCCTCTGGCTCAGAACCAGTTGGCAACTCTAGTTGGCTAGAAAGGTCAACTACATTCATAAAGGATTAGTTCTTAGAAAATCATACTCTAAGAACACTGAGCAAAACCTAAAACTCTCTAAGTTGGCTGGGATGAGGCTGATCACGTCATCTGTCCTACATTTACGTTTGTTGGGAATGAAGACACAAGTCCTTTTCAAAATGATTACAGATCATGATTTCCATGCTCTTAGCAGCATATTATTTTGCTAAATGGCACAGAGAGGTTCAAATCCAAATTATGAGATTATCTTCTGCATCTTTCCTTCTTCTTTATTGTGCTAATCACAGCCTGCTTTTTCTACATCTGGCTGTGCTACTAAAGAATTCTAATCAGAATTTCCTTAGAGGAAAATTCTTCTTTGGGTTAGTCATTGAACATTTTTTTTTTTCACTTATCAGGCCACTTTTAATGAGTAGTTGAAACCGGTAGATGGTCTATTGTCTAGTTTGAACAATTTCTCCCAGTAGAAGATTACCAGGGCTTTGAAGAGAGATGGAGCCTTTGCCTATTATGAGGTGAAGCAAGGTTTGCTGCAGGTCAAGTTGGAAGAATGCCTGTAAGTCACACACTGCATCATTTATCTAACTCCTAATTCTCTCTAATGGGAAAGTGCTATTAATTCTTACCTCTCACACATAATTGTGTGTGCTTTTATTTCCATATGTAGTATATTAATATAGTGGGGATGTGTATCTTTTTGACTTTACAGCAGTGTGTTTACTTCCTGTGCAGTGCTTATTGAGCACAGAGAGAACTGAGTACAAAGTAGGGAAAAGGTTCCATTGTCTAAAGCATTCTTTTTATTTACCCATCAGGTGGGCTCTCACCTTCCTCATCTC
>NW_022900943.1:19756443-19772340 GCF_012274545.1 Fukomys damarensis | reverse complement strand
TCTGGCTGTGCTACTAAAGAATTCTAATCAGAATTTCCTTAGAGGAAAATTCTTCTTTGGGTTAGTCATTGAACATTTTTTTTTTTCACTTATCAGGCCACTTTTAATGAGTAGTTGAAACCGGTAGATGGTCTATTGTCTAGTTTGAACAATTTCTCCCAGTAGAAGATTACCAGGGCTTTGAAGAGAGATGGAGCCTTTGCCTATTATGAGGTGAAGCAAGGTTTGCTGCAGGTCAAGTTGGAAGAATGCCTGTAAGTCACACACTGCATCATTTATCTAACTCCTAATTCTCTCTAATGGGAAAGTGCTATTAATTCTTACCTCTCACACATAATTGTGTGTGCTTTTATTTCCATATGTAGTATATTAATATAGTGGGGATGTGTATCTTTTTGACTTTACAGCAGTGTGTTTACTTCCTGTGCAGTGCTTATTGAGCACAGAGAGAACTGAGTACAAAGTAGGGAAAAGGTTCCATTGTCTAAAGCATTCTTTTTATTTACCCATCAGGTGGGCTCTCACCTTCCTCATCTCTGAGTCATACGCCCTGAATTAGTCAGCCTTCCTGTCCCTGAGACAAAATCCCTGATTGCCACACATTAAAGGAGGTGAGGTCTAATTTGGCTCAGAGTTTCTGGAAATTCAGTCATAATGTGCAGGATTCAAGGCAGTAACATCAAGGCAGAAGGGCATGACAGAGCAAAGATGCTCAGCTGATGGTGGCCAGGAAGCAAAGCAAAGCAAGGGGACAGCAGGGGAAGTGGCCAGGTATCATATATGGTATCCAAGGTCAGCCGCCATGACCCTCTCCTACACACCCAGGAATGTGTTCCACCAATCCCCTGGGTGGAGCTCAAAGCCAATCAGATTGAGTGTCCACTTTAATCTCCACAATCCCTGAGAGAGGAGCCCCATTGAAACCTACGTCCATTCTTTCATTTCCCCTGCTCTTTTTAAAACCAGTTTAGGAAGAAGGTGAATCCTGTTACTCAGGAAGCTGAGTCTGCTCTCCCTTCTGAGTGACCTTCCCTCAGACTTCCAAAATAGATCTCGATGTTGGAAACACCGGATGACTTAGAACCATGGATTAGAACGAAAATACATCAGTTCAATTCTGCTTCCTCAAATAAAATCCTGTTGCATACATTAAAATGGGTTTATATATAATGTTTATATTTTTTGTAACCTACTTAAAAATATGGACAGTATCTTGAAATGCAAATCTATGTTGTCTTTTTAAAAATTGACTCAATGTTATTTGTTACACCATAGGTTACTTGACCTTAGTTTGCTGAATTAAATAATAAAGGATTTTATTAATAGAGCTTTTTTGTAGTAGCTGCTATGATTTATCTCAGGCCAAGAAGATTGCTACTTCCATACTTTGGAATATTCTTCTTGAAGCCTCTAACATAGTTTTTAAGTCTCTTAGAATTTTAGAAAACTCTAAGTGATCTTGATGCTTAGATCAGCTGTTAATAGACAAATAATCGCTGACGTGGTTTAAGGTCCCATAGGGAAGCATGCAAGGAATTTCAGAAAACTTCCCTAATTTTCAAGATCCATTGATAAATAGTAGATCCCTATATCTACTGAGGCTTGGTCTTCTGCGCCATTGTGGCTCCACCAGTGTTCATGACAGGCCAGGAGGGAACTCCTGTCTCAGTGTAGCTTGTCAATATTTGGACACCTTGAAACCTCACAGTATACTCATCATTCGATTTCATATTTTGATCCAGTGGTTATGACATTTGTTGCTGTTGGGCTAATTTATAGTATGAATGAAGTTTAGAAGCTCACTTTTGCTTTCTCTTCTTCCCTCCCTCTATATCTCTTCTTGAAAAAAATGTGAGAAGATAGGATAAGCACACTGGATACTTAATATAGGAAGGCAGCCTGGTGGGTGTGTAGGGGGACGTTAGGAGAGAGGAAGGGTACGTAGGTTTCATAAACTTGAGGTCTGCCTTCCCCACAGGGCAGCTTACCCAGCCTTATAGCCTTGTCCAGCAAAATTTCTGATGGGAGAATACATAGTGTGAACTGTGAATTGCAGGAGCGAAAGGGACAGTTCTCACAGATCTGATACGGAGCTGGAAGAAAAAGGACTGGTTTTACGAATCTGAAATGAGGATGGATTCTCTTTTTCATTCAACGCTTGGCAAAGGAAACACAGGAAAGCAAGCCTGAAAATGCTAATTTGATACTAATTTCCTGTCAGTCGGGCGCCCCCTGTGGGATAATCAGTGGAGAAGGCGGCCCGTGTCAATTTTGCCCTTTCCGCTCTAGGACAGTCTGGGGCAATACCTGATGCTACTTGAGGATTAAAAGAGCCTCAAGGTCCATAGTCAGTCAAAATACATAACCAGGGCCAGGGATTTACCTCAGTGGTTCCGCCGCTTGCCGCGCAAGGTCCCAGGTTCGATCCCTGGTGCCAAAAAACAAAAACAAAATGCATAACTAATAATTCCTGTCCTGTTTCTGTTCAGCCATGGTGAGACTTAAGGTAGAGTAAAAGATGTGTTTTGTAACCCATGAGTTGCCACATGAATATCAGTAGTCATTGTTATTACTACCCCCTATAAAGTTGTCTGAAATTTGATTTCTCATGAAAACCCTCAAGGAAGAGAAGTGAATTGTTTTAATTTTCTAAAATAAAAATCATTTTATGGCTGATGATGGAAAATATCTATGTAGAATATTAAAAAAAACCAAAGGGGGAATGCATCTTTTAAATTTTGATACATACCCCTCATTAGCCTTCCAAAAAATTTGATCAATAAATATACTTACAAGAAGTGCATAAGGTAAGCCTATCATTTATACACTTACAAATCCTGGATTTTGCCCATCTTTTTAATCATAGCCAATCTGCTGTTTTATTTGCATTTCTTTGATTACTAGTGAGGCTGAACATCTGTTCATATATTTACTTGCCCCTATTTATTTTTGAACTGTTTATTCATAGCTTTTATTTTTTTCTTTTTGGTTTGTACAGATTTATAAGAACTTAAGGCACTACAGATATTTACCTTCTTAGTGGATATGTTACAAATCTTTTTCTCCAGGTGCTGTCTTTTACCTTGACTGTGATATTTTTGTTACTAAAAAGTTTAAGTTTCATGTAGGTAAATACACTAATATTTTCATTTATGGTTTCTGGCTTTAGGACTGTGCATGAAAAACTTTCCACATTTAAAAATATAAAAATATTCACCCAGGTTTTGTCTGGAAGAAGTGTTTATTGGGTGTTTATATGTTCCAGGATCTATGGTTGGTTCAATCCGTGAGTAATTTCATTTCTATAGTCTTTATGCATTTCACATGTTAATTTATTTTTGCATCCAAGCCCTGGTTTCATATCCGTTCTCTTTCAATCCAAGCCCTGTTTGATACCCTATCTAGTTGGACTTAAAAAAATTCTTATTGTATTACTCATTTGTGAATAACTTCTAGCAAAACTGCATTAGTAAACTACCAGGTATCCTGTCACTCCGCTAGCCAGATTCTTTCTAAGATAAGAAGAAGTGATTGGCAAATTAAAAAAAAAAAAACTAAAATTAGGGGCCGCGAATTTAGCTCTGTGGTTCCTCCACCTGCTTCGCAAGCGCAAAGTCCGGAGTTCGTTCCCAGTACCAAACAACATCAACAACAACAACAACCAAAAACCTACAAATTAAATATAATGAAGATGTTGCTATAGATAGGGACATTTCTTATTGATACCAAAGTTTTTGCTACTTTTGCAGGATTTGTAGAGGAAATGAGATGTTTTAAAATTATATGAAGAAGTTACTAGCATTCCTCTGAAAAATTCAAATCAGAAATCATTTGATTAAGGATAATTTCTAATGCTTTAAGGCCAAGAGAATATAATTGGATAATAAGACAACAGAAGATTGTTCTTGATTAATGTTATATTAGAAAGGGCTGCAGAAATAATTTCCTTTTAATTTGCTTATGAAAGGTAGTATATATGAGAATAATATTCAAGGAAGATTTTCTCTGGGGCAAGGGCTGTGCTAAAAAAAAAGACAGTTTTATGTGTTTGGATTGATCATCTAAAAGTGACAATTCATAGGGGTCAAGAAGAGACTTTGTAGGCTCATTATCCACCAAGTAAGGGAATATAATGAAGGCAATATAAGAAGTGGGTCCAAAGGATGGTTTGGGATATGAAATTGTTTTGCATAAGGAATTTTTCTCCTCCTGTTTCTCTTTAGAAATATGAAAATAGGAGGTAGTTGAGGGAGCAGGAAAGTAGCATCTAATTACTGGGCAATAAATTAATTTCTTTTTGGAGCGGTCCATATTTAATGGAGAGAGAGTTATACTGAGTAGGAAGAATATTATGACATGAGTAACTGCATGGATAATGGTTCAGTTTACTAAGATAGGGTATAGGAAGAAAGCCAAGGGAGAACTAGAAATATGTAGGCCTGGAGTTTGTGATGTGAATGTGGATTAGGTCTGGAAGTCACGATTCACTTATTTATTCAGCCAGAAAACACCTACAGAGTACTTGTATGCACGAGTCACACTGTGAGGAACAATGTTCTTTCCCTGCAATTTTAGCCCACAGACAGTTGGATTCACTGGGTGAGTGCAACACAGGCCATTTTGTCTCCTCTTATCATCCCCTCATTTACTTCTTGCTAAAGGATGGATAGAAGGTTAATCAGTAACTTAGAGCTTGCTGCATTTTACTGTGAGGAGGGCTACTGCATTAATGGTGAATGTCACATTGATGGTATATTCTCCTTTCTACAACTCTCCAGACATAACGTTGCCGCCACATTGGAATGTCAAAGACTTCCCCCTATATAATCGTGGGCATCCTTCTTCCTGATGGTAGAGAGGAGGCTTTTAGCTTTTTCCCATTTAATATGATGCTGGCAGCAGGTTGATCATAAATGGCTTTTATCATGTTGGGATCATGACCATCTATACCTATTTTCTTTAGGGTTCTGATCATGAATGGATGATGGATTTTGTCAAAGGCTTTTTCTATATTGATTGCAGGTTTTTTTCCTTGCTTCTGTTTATGTGATAAGTTATATTTACTGATTTGTATGTGTTGAACCATCCTTGCATCCCTGGAGTGAAACCTACTTGATCATGGTGTATGATCTTTTTTGACAATTTGTTGGATTCTGTTTGTCAGTACCTTGTTAAGGGTTTTTGCAACTATATTCATTAGAGAAATTGGCCTATAGTTCTTTTTTTTTTGGTTGGATTCTTGTCTGGTGTGGGGATTAAGAGAATGTAGCTTCTGAGAATGATTTTGGAAGTACTACTTCCCTCTCAATTTCATTAAAAATTTTGAGGAGTATTAGTGTTTGATCTTCCCTGAAGTTCTTGTTGAAGGTGGCTATGAATCCATCAAGTCCTAGATTTTTCTTAGTTGGCAGTTTTAAAAAGTTACTTCTTCAACTTCATTGCCTGTAATTGGATTGTTCAAGATTTTTAAGTCTTCCTGGTTCAGTTTTGACAATTCATGTGTATATAGGAATCTCTCCATTTATTCTGAGTTCTCTAATTGTTTGACATATGTTTGTGAAGTATTTGCTAATAATTTTCTGAATTTTGGCATGGCCATCGTGATTTCACCTTTTTTATTTCTAATTGTGTTGTCTTTTTTTTTTCCTTTTTGTGGTAAGATTGGCTAAGGGTTTGTCTAATTTACTTATTCTTTCAATGAAGCAGCTCAATTTATTGTATTTTATTTTATCTCCATTTCATTCATTCTGTTCTGATCTTTATAATTTCCTTCCTTGTATAAACTCTGGGTTTGGATTAATCTTATTTCTCTAAGATCTTGAGGTACATCTTTATGTTATGTGGGCTCATTTCTGGTGTGGGCATTCACCACTACAAACTTTCCTTGTAAGATTACTTTTGATTGTGTGCCATAAGTTGTGGTACATTGTAGTGGCACCATTTGATTCTAGAGATTGTTTTATTTCTCCCTTGCTTTGCTCTGTGACTGACTGATTATTCAAGAGCATGTTGTTTAATTTTTATATATTTGCATAGTTTCTGGGGCTTCTTTTGCTACTGATTTTTAGTTTCCTTGAATTTTTAGTTTCATTTAGTTAGGCCTGCTTTATTAGATAGTATGTGGACTATTTTGTAGTAAGTATCATATGTTGCCCAAAAGAATATGTATTCTGTAGAATATTAGGTAGAATACTCTATATTTCTCTCAAGTGCATTTATTCAGAGGTTTGGCTCAACTCTGATATTTATTTGTTGATTTTTTGTTTGGATAATCTCTGTCTCTCTCTGTCTCTGTCTCTGTCTCTGTCTCTGTTTCTGTCTCTCTCTCTCTATCTATCTATATATCTATCTATAATTTTTTTTTGGTACCAGGGGTTGAACTCAGGACCTTGTGCTTGCAAGGCAGGCATGATGCCACTGAGCTAAATCCCTGACCCTGGATAATTTATGTATAGTGGAGTGTCGAGATTCCCCCACTGTGATTGTACTATTTTTATCTAATCTTGTTATGTCCATTAGAGTTTGATTTATAGAGTTGAGTGGATATATATGTTCCTAATTGCTAATTCTGTTCTGTTAACCCTATGTAATATCCTTCTTTGCCTCTTTTAATCAGCTTTGGCTTAAAATTCACTTTGTCTGTTAAAAATAAGGCAGGTATTTCTGCTTATTTTGGGGTTCCTGTTGCACGGAATGTTGTTTCTATCCTTTGAGTTTTAGCCTACATATATTTTTTGAGTTAAATATGTTTCTTTTTTTCCAGCTTTAATTGAGTTTATTGGTACATTTTAGGGATACAGTACAGTTACATTCATTGTTGGGATCTTGTACCTCTACATGTCAAGTCTTGGTTCTCATTTTTCCCCTTACCTCTGCCCTCCCTTCACCCCCTCCTCCCCTCCCCATCTACAACCACTTTATTGCCATCTTTTCATTATCTCACATTTTTTTCTTTTCCCTTTTTACCCTTCCCCTACCCATCCCACCTTCCCTACACTTTTAGCTCCTTTCTTCCTGTTTCTCAATAAATATGTTTCTTGTAAACAATTATACCATTGGATTTTTGTTTCTCTTAATTTTATTTTTTTCCATTGTTTATTGGTACATTTTAGGTATGCAATATAATGACATTCATCATTGGAAATTTGTATCTCTACATAATCCATCTTTTTTTTGGTACCGGGGATTGAACTCAAGACCTTACATTTGTGAGGCGGGTGTGATGCCACTGAGTTAAATCCCTGGCCTTATATAATCCCTCTTGGTTCTTATTTTCTTCCCCACTCCCCTACCCTCCCTTCGACCCCTCCACCCATCCCTATTTACAAGACTTTGTTTCCATTTTTTCGTAATATTTCCATTGCCTTCTTTTCTTTCCCCAACCCATCCCACTCCCCTTTGGACCTTTCCTTCCTATTTCACATCATCAATTATACATTTTGATTCTTACTTACACTTTTAGTTTTTCACACCAGAGAAACTAGTCAGTATTTACATATGTGAGTCCTATTTATTTCACTTAAGAGGATAGCCTCAATGTGCATCCATTTAGCTACAAATGTGTCTGTTCTTGTTCTTTGTGGCTGAGTAATACTCCATTTTATTTTAAAAAACATTTTCTTTATCCAGTCTCCAGTTGATGGGCAACTGGGCTGTTCCCAAGTTTTAGCTATTACAAACTGTGCTGCTATAAATGTGGGTGTGCATATAGTGCTGTGATAAGATTCTTTTAGTTCTTTTGGGAAGTTATCCTGGGTTTTGGTTCTTTCTCCATTCTGCTAACCTGTGTCTTTTAATTGGTGAGTTGAGTACATTTACATTGATGTTTATAATCAGTAGATATTGACTTATTTCTGTCATTGTATTAATTTCCTTTTGCTGTTTGCTTTCTTTCCCTTCCACTTAATTGCTAGCCCTACCTGATGTGTTCATTTTATTGGACCTTTCGGCATTGTTAGCTTCATTATTTCCTTTCAGGATATCTGTGAACATGTTTCTCAATAAATATGTTTCTTGTAAACAATTATACCATTGGATTTTTGTTTCTCTTAATTTTATTTTTTTCCATTGTTTATTGGTACATTTTAGGTATGCAATATAATGACATTCATCATTGGAAATTTGTATCTCTACATAATCCATCTTTTTTTTGGTACCGGGGATTGAACTCAAGACCTTACATTTGTGAGGCGGGTGTGATGCCACTGAGTTAAATCCCTGGCCTTATATAATCCCTCTTGGTTCTTATTTTCTTCCCCACTCCCCTACCCTCCCTTCGACCCCTCCACCCATCCCTATTTACAAGACTTTGTTTCCATTTTTTCGTAATATTTCCATTGCCTTCTTTTCTTTCCCCAACCCATCCCACTCCCCTTTGGACCTTTCCTTCCTATTTCACATCATCAATTATACATTTTGATTCTTACTTACACTTTTAGTTTTTCACACCAGAGAAACTAGTCAGTATTTACATATGTGAGTCCTATTTATTTCACTTAAGAGGATAGCCTCAATGTGCATCCATTTAGCTACAAATGTGTCTGTTCTTGTTCTTTGTGGCTGAGTAATACTCCATTTTATTTTAAAAAACATTTTCTTTATCCAGTCTCCAGTTGATGGGCAACTGGGCTGTTCCCAAGTTTTAGCTATTACAAACTGTGCTGCTATAAATGTGGGTGTGCATATAGTGCTGTGATAAGATTCTTTTAGTTCTTTTGGGAAGTTATCCTGGGTTTTGGTTCTTTCTCCATTCTGCTAACCTGTGTCTTTTAATTGGTGAGTTGAGTACATTTACATTGATGTTTATAATCAGTAGATATTGACTTATTTCTGTCATTGTATTAATTTCCTTTTGCTGTTTGCTTTCTTTCCCTTCCACTTAATTGCTAGCCCTACCTGATGTGTTCATTTTATTGGACCTTTCGGCATTGTTAGCTTCATTATTTCCTTTCAGGATATCTGTGAACATTGTTTTGAGTGTTGGTTTGGTGGTCATGAATTTCTTTAAATCATGGGATTATCTTATTTCTCCATTGATTTTGCTTATTACTTGTGTAAACTGGGTTTTTATGTTCTTTGTGCTGTCTTCTGATTTTTCACTAATTCCAGTGACCTGTTTTTTTTTTTTTTTTTTTTAATTCCAGTGACTCTTATTCGCCCTCTTTGAGTCATATAGGAGCCGTTGGATCCATTTTTCAAGTTACCTTGTTGTTTTTAAGATATCTGTCGTTAATGGATCACTGACCACAGCCCTGTCTTCTGGGTCTGACACTCTGTCTTTACATTGGTCACTTCTCCTCTGCCTGCCTTGCAAGCACAAGGTCCTGAGTTCGATCCCCGGTACCAAAAATAACAAAACAAAACAAACTTGGTCGCTTCTGCTTCCATACCTCAGTCCTTCTTTAATCAAGTTCTGTTTGGAGCTGTCCTACGGCCTCCCATTCTCTTCTGCACTGTGCGTTCCTGTTTTGCATCTCTTCATTTAGCACCACTAGCTACTTATTAGTGTCTTCTCTGGACTCACCGATCATTTGTTTTAGTGGCGTCCTTATGTTATTACTTAATGTCTTTAAATCACCCCAGCACCTTACTGAACTGTTTTACCTCCATTGATACCCAGTCAGACCCACCTGCTGTGCAGCTCAGGATTTCCTCCCCCTTCATGCCCCCTGTACCAATTTTAGGAAAATTGGGATTTTTTGGGGGGGCCAAATTTCTCTTCGTTTGTTTTTTGTGCTACAGTTTGTCAATTCTTTGGTTAGATGCCCCATTTGTTGTGAGTGAGACACAGTGTTGATTCCTCATGCAATCCAGGTATTGCAATAGAGAGAAATCCAGTTGACAGCCACTACTATGTTACTTTAGCTGTAGTAGTGAATTCAGCAAGAACAAGGACTTTGAATGCAAACTGGATATTGACAAACCCTAGGAAACACTTAACCACAGGCCTTAACCACACCTTCACTATAATTTTAGTGAAGACAATTAGGCCGCCCTTATGTTAACCTATAATAATTCAGACTGCTAATATCTGGTGGGTGTAGGCAGTAGTTCTAGAGCTCAAACTTAGCACTAGGCTAAATGGCTTTTTCTTCAGAACTGCCCCCTCTCATGATTTCTTCTGATGAATCTGGCCTTCCATGATAGTATGCAGGCTCTGTTTTATTTCTGGTCTGAACCAAGGCCTGGCAAAGGATCCCAGGAGATCCCTAGTTAGCGCTCACCCTCTCCAAGCCTATCGCCCAAGGCTGTGTCTCACCTTACCTTGGTGGTAGGTTATCACTGCCGTCCTGAAGTGAGCCTCTCCTTGGAAGTTAATATGAACACGTGAAATGAAAAAAGAGGGAAAAAGGAAGACAGAATCTTCAGAAAGAAATCTGTATTCCACGGGCAGGTATGATGTTACGTACTTTGAAAGAAAAAGCAGGATAAAATGAGGTGGAAGCATATGAAGTGTGACTTTATTATTATTATTTTTTTTGTTGATTTTTTTGAGACAGGCTCTCACTATGTAGTTGAGACTGACCTGGAACTCACTATGTAGCCCAGGTTGGTCTCAAACTCACAGTGATCCTCTTGTCTCAACCTCCCAAGTGCTGGGATTACAGGCGTGCGCCACCATGCCTGGCTCGAACCGTGACTTTGTGGACACAGTAATCACTACCTCCTTCCTAGCTCACTCAGCCTGTTTCAGGCCAGCTACGAGGGAGGTGGTGATGGTGACTGTGATGGTGGCACAGAGGTGTGCACGCTGCAGTCTTGTGGAGCTACACTTTCCTTGACTCTCCTGTCCCTTTTGGACAGGAGAGTAACATTTCCCCCAATAACCATGCATACAAAGTTATGATGCTTCACTATGGATGTGAAGATATTTCTTTGACTGAAGAAAGTTACTTTTATTAATCAGTAACATGCTAAATACGACTACTCACTGCAGCATCTGAATACACTTGTTAGTCCTGCCTGAGAGGCCTCTTCTTACTTCAGAAGATCTCAGGTTTCTGCACCTACATCTGTCTGAGAAGCTAATTTATGAGCAGAAGCTGAGGAAAGCCAAGCCAAACAGGCCATTCTGCAGCAGCTGCCGCAGATTACAGCCCGTTAAGTTTGTAAAGACACATGTCATTGTGCCACTTTGCTTTGGGGAAGCCATATGTTCTAGTAGTGAATGTTTTGAGTCTGGGTTTCCCTTGGGGGTTCAGCTCCATGGTGCTGTGTCTCCTTGATGTGTGGAGAGCCAGGGACATTACAGACGTATCTCCAAGGTTTAAAAACAGGCAAATATTGTGCAAGCAGAGGATCGAAACAGAGATCGAGATTGAAATGTGTCACTGGATGGTTTTACTCTCTTGTAATATGGATCTGAGCCTATGATCTGCCAAAAATGTCAATCCAATTTCTTGCTTTTCATTAGTCACATGAGGGAATTGGTGGGTATAAAACAACCAGGCCAGATATTTTAAGGACTACTCTCTGCCCTTTGGGTTGAGAGGTTGTGTTAGTTATCTTTCCGAAATTTAGAAGGGGTAGAAATACAGTTGAATTAAGAACATGAGTTAAGCCATTTCCTGTAGTTTAGTAAAAAATTTAGCTCTGTATTTCCTAGAAACAAAATGAAAAGGATTTAAATAGCCCAGAGTAAGAATAGGCTATTTTAGGAATTTGGAAACAACACTTTTTTCTTTACCAGGGATTGAACTTGGGCCCTTGTGCTTGTGAGGCAGGCAGTGGAACCACTGAGCTAAATCCCCAGCCTGGAAATAACACATTTAAATAGTCGTAAACCTGACTTGCTCAGTAAACTATATTTTACAAGATGTAACTATAGGTGAGAAGAGACAAAAAGTTCTTAGTTCTCATCATCTTCGCTGTTCTATTTCTTCTTTGAATCCATTATTATTTGTAATTAGATGAGACTTCGTATTTACTTGTTTTTAAAATCATCTCTCCTATTTGGAGTGCAACATTATTGAGGACCTATGTTTACATTGATTACTGCTGAATTCCTGAGGCCTATTGCAGCACTTTTTACATACTAAATGGTCATAAATTTTAGTGAACACAAGAATGAATAAAAAATTTGAAAGGTCCATCTTCTCAGAAGATGCACAGAGAAGTAAATGTCCTCAAAAGGACTCCACTAAGAATGAGACCGGATGACATTGCCTCAGATGTTAACATTTAAGAGTTTTAAGAGCAATAGTGGGAGGCTGATGCAGGAGGATCGCTGTGAGTTCGAGACCAGCCTGGGCTACATAGTGAGTTCCAGGTCAGTCTCAACTACATAGTGAGACCCTGTCTCAAAAAACCAAAAAACCAAAGAAAAAAAAAAGAAAGCAATAGTAGTCTAGCAGAGTACAACTAGTTTTGCATATTGCCTTAGTTACATTTCCTTGTTGCTGAAACAAAACACCCAACACTCAAAATTAAAAGAGGAAAGATTTATCTTGGCTCACAGTTTGTAGGGGATTCAGTCCATAGCAGGTTAGTTCCAAGGCAAGGTGACACATGGCAGAGGGACATCAGAGAGGAGAAATGGTTCATACTTTTGCCAGTAACTTCTGAATCCTTTTAGCAACACAAGAAATTTCCGTGTCTTCTCTCACACCACTGTGGACTTGCATGCATAAACCTGGAGGCCTGGTCCGATGCTCCTTTTGGAGAGAGGGGGAAATGCTTTCAAAGCCCCACTCTAACTTGGTAGTTTACTCCCTCTCTCCTGAGACTTGTTCCATAAGAAGTGGGCACTTGTTGGGGACACTTAGCAGTATCTAACTTTCTTTTATTTTGCTTTCTTAATCAAATCTTGGGCCTAAAGGTAGCATTTAGGGGACCTATCAACTATAGTATAAATTTTGCCTTTTGATGACCTAAACTTTGAAACACCTCTCCTGATGTATTGCTTCTGCTTCTAATTTCAGAACTGTGTACTGGGGGAAGTGGGAAAAGACTCTCTTTTACTGTTCTCCTGTGGTCTTTCTTCCCCAAGACATGAGAGTGCAGAGCCCAACTGCAATTTGGATAAAGAGAGAAGGAAACAGAGTCCTCTGCTGTCCTGAGTGACATCTACTTAGTAATACTACAGGTGATGCTGGCATTTGCTAGGGAAGCCGATTTCAGGTGCTCTCAATATACACACACGCATGCTAACTGTGTGAAATGGATAGGAATTGTCTTCACTGTAGTAATTGTTTCACCATATATACGTATTCGAAACATCATATTGTATGCCTTAAATATACACAATAAAAATACAATTTAAAAAAGCCCAGAGCAGTTAACGTCAAAATATTGCTGCCTATTTGTGATGCACATTTTTTCTTTGAGGCTGAGGTGGGAGGATCACAAATTTGAGGCCGTCCTGGGCAATTTAGTGACCTAGTAACACCTTGTCTCAAAACTTTAAAAGAGCTGGGGATGTAGGTCAGTGTAAAGGCCCTGGTTTGAAGTTCTAGTTTAAAAAAAAAAGGCACCTTTATACTTGCTGAGACGAATTCAAGATCTGGATTGGGCTGCACATGAGAGGACAGAGCAGGACCACGGTCACACATACACCTGCCCACTGACAGACACGGCGCCCTGGTAAACCCTCCTGCACTGAGTGTGAGTAGAGATGCGAACCTCCGCCAGGTCTAGGAAGAAGCCTGCGGTGTGCAGGAGAGGCAGTCACATCTGGTAGATCCAGGGCAAGGACAGAGATGAGGAAAGTAACCTCCAGGGGCAGAGAAGTCGTGTCATTGTCCTGAAGAGAGTGCAGAGAGAATGAATAAATTTGAAAGGACAAGATCTCAGTGTCTGCTCCCTGCTTAATTATGCTTGAAGAAGAAGAAAACGCGGGGAGCTTTGCTCTGTTCCGTCCAGCCGGGTGCCATTTACATCTCTCTTGGTGCACAGTGGGATAGCAAGACCTCGTGTCTGCTTCCGCCCTCCCAGGCCCCAAGATTCTTTCCGCTTCTAGATGTCTTTTAATCTATGTTAGTAGCTATGAGGATAATGCAAGTACCTCCCAGAGTTGGAGGTGTGTGATTGCGGCATTAGATTTCGAAAATGGATTATTTTCAAGAATATTTTGTTTAGAGATTTGGAGAGGGTACAGTGGGCCTCCTGTCCTAAACTATAGGACCCACAGTAGGTCATTTAAATAACATTTAATACTGGTACAAAATTTTGCTAATATGACAATTAGAGTGTTCAAAATATTTAAAAACACATTTTATAAGTGAAGCATACACATTATTAAAGTTTAAGAGTTAACTAAGAATTTTGTCTCAAAATAGATGAAAGTGATGAAGAAAATGCAAATACAAATAATGAGGGATAAACCCCTAATATACCCCTACCAGCCTGTGGACCACACAACTCCAGGGCGTGAGTGGTGTTTCTGCAGTCAATTCAGCAGCTCCTATCAGAAGGAAACCAAGCCTGCCACTTAGTCAATGCCATAAAAGCAATTAAAAATTGAAAAAGAAAACTTCAGATGTTGAAATCTAAAGACACATTTGATAACTTTCATATATATCGCTTCTCGGTCTTTTGGCTAAGATCAAGTATTAACTTTCACATACAACTAACTGATAATGTCTGCTAGAAGAACTGTATTAAAAAGAATTCAGGGATGGGGATTTAGCTCAGTGGTCCCACCACCTGCCTTGCAAGCACAAGGTTCAATCCCTGGTACCAAAATAATTAATAATAATAATAATAATAATAATAATAATAATAATAAAACACAAACAAAAAGAATCCAAAGACTGCATCTACACCCAGAAAAAAAAGGCATCAGGATCGACTGCTCATGATTTTCTTTTTTCTTTTTTTTTGCTACCAGGGATCAAATTCAAGACCTTGCACTTGGGAGGCAGGCAGTGGAACCACTGAGCTGAATTCCCAGCATCTCGCGATTGTCATAAGTACCAATGGAACAGTGGCAATACCTGTGCGAATCCAAAGACTGCATCTACACCCAGAAAAAAAAGGCATCAGGATCGACTGCTCATGATTTTCTTTTTTCTTTTTTTTTGCTACCAGGGATCAAATTCAAGACCTTGCACTTGGGAGGCAGGCAGTGGAACCACTGAGCTGAATTCCCAGCATCTCGCGATTGTCATAAGTACCAATGGAACAGTGGCAATACCTGTGCTATCTTTTTGTTATCCGTATTATAAAATATGAGAAAAAAACACACACAAAAGCTTTAAAAAATGAAGTGGACTAATCTAAAACAAAGAACAATCAAAGATGCTTTCTCCAGTTTAACACATCGGCAGCCTTACAGTGTGAGCGAAGACCTGTACTATGAGACATGCGGACAGGAAGCTGTTAGGCAAAGCTGAGATTACTTCAAATCCATGGGTACCCATGCTTCAGGCCTGATTGCAAAAGCTTTTACTTCTACCCAGGCAGAAGCGTCTTGACAGTGACCCTAATGAACATTTTGTAGTGCATCAAATACAGGTAACCTCACAATGATGAAAAGGAAATTTCCTTTGTTGTGTTCCTTTAAAAGATGTTTTCTGCCTTATTTCATTTCATGATTATATCAGTCTGTTCAGGCTGGCATAATACAGGCTGGGCATTTTAAAACGACAGAAATAATCCATTTATTTATCTATCTACTTATTTATTTTTATTTTCTGGGTACTGGGGATTGAACTCAGGTTCTTGCATTTGTGAGGCAGGTGGTGGAACAGCTGAGCTAAATCTCTGGCCCCACCACTTGGTATTTTTTCTCAGTTTTGAAGGTTGCAAGTCTGAAAATCCAGAGCAAGGTGACAACAGGACCACAGCCGTGGATGGTGCCTTCTTGCTCTGTCCTCCCACGGCCTGTTCTCTCTCTGTGTGTGTGTGTGTGTGTGTGTGTGTGTGTGTGTGTGTGTGTGTGTGTGTGTTGAGAGACAG
>NW_022900943.1:19723290-19756393 GCF_012274545.1 Fukomys damarensis | reverse complement strand
TCTTGCTCTCCTCCCACGGCCTGTTCTCTCTCTGTGTGTGTGTGTGTGTGTGTGTGTGTGTGTGTGTGTGTGTGTGTGTGTTGAGAGACAGCTTGATGACCTTTCTTTTTATAAGGACACAGTTTTATAGGGTTAGGGCCCCACCTTTAAGATTAGATTTAATTTTTTTTCTTGTGTATGATTGAGTCACAATACTTTATTTTATTTTGTTTTTGGTACCAGGGATCAAACTCAGGACCTTGTGCTTGTGAGGCAGGTGGCAGCACTGCTGAGCTAAATCCCCGGCCCTGCAATACTTCTTTTGGGGGGAGGAGGTGTACCAGGGATTGAATTCAGGACCTTAGCTTGGGAGGCAGGTGGCAGAACCACTGAGCTAAATGCCTGGCATACAGTACTTTATTTTTGATAGCTACTGAGCTGTGAAGGGTATGATACATCTGGAAGAAGACCTGGGTTAAACAGCAATGAGGGCCTGGAGGAAAAGTTTTGAATATTTCTTAGCTTGTTGCAGTTCTCTGCTTCCCGTAACATTAACTGGTTCTGTTTTGTGTTTATGTTAGCTGATGAGATGTTGTTAACAACCGTGGCATCATTGCTGTTGCGTCTTGAAATACCATTTCATCGTAGAACTCTGAAACAACTGTCTTTTCCCCCAACACTGCATTGGTGTCTGATTGGAACAGCTTTAATGAGTGATAGAGAGTTACAGGTGTTTCATTAGGGTCAATGAAAAATATTTTGATGATTATCTCCAATTCCCCCATCCTGTTTCAGTAATTTCATATGGAGGCTTAGTAACAACTCGTGAAGGATGGCCATAATTTTCATGTAATTTAAACTGGGTTTTTTTCACATATGCTGATGTGTCCTCATTTGCATATGGTTTTACATATACTGTCCACTGATCGGTGTGCCCATCTTCTCTTTTCTCTCCAAAACATCAAGCGACATTACCATAAACTATTGGTTTAACGATAGAAATTCGGCCATTCTCTCGAACATACTGTCCCACGGAAGAAGCCCCTGCCGTCATCGCCAGAGAAAGAGCCGGGGTCGGCGGGGTCGCTGCTCCCTTCAGAGGCTCCGCTCCTCCCGCGCAGCCCCAGGCAGTGGGTATCTCTAGATTTGATTTTCGCTACTTCTTTTAAGGCCCTGTCACTACATACAGTCACTTTCAGAATTAAGGCTTCCACGTATGAAGATTAGGAAAACACCATGTCGTCTACATAGAGATCCTTTGCCTTTATTTTCATGTGACTCCTGGAGGGGACAGGCACATGCTCCACCTTCCTACCCTGGATCTTAGCTGAAAGGTCAAGGAGCAATCATGCTACACTTCCTGCAGGCGGGCATGGGCGGAAGAGGTTGTCAGAAAGAATAAGGAGAAGCTTCTCCAGTTTAACTACTGCCTTTTCTCTTTGTTTCTTATTTATTTGTGGTACTGCGGATTGAACCCAAGGCCTTCGCACTGTACTGCATCCCAGGCCTTTTATTATTTTTTATTTATTAGTTTTGAGACAAGTTCTCTCTAAATTGAATAAGTTTATCAAGCCTGGCTCAAACTTGCAACCCTCCTGCTTCAGCCTCTCATACTGTTGGGATTACAGATGCGCACCCGGTTTAATTTCTTTCTTATGGCTTTAGCTATTTTCTTCTCTCTAAACAGCTATTGAATCTGTATCAGTGCTCTTTTAAAACTGTCTTACACAACCTCTGTGTTCCTTGGCTATACTGTATCTAAATAATTCCTTAAAAGGGCCTGGGATTTAGCTCAGTGGTTCCGGCGCCTGCTTTGCAAGCGTAGGGACCCCAGTTCAATCCCTGGTACCCAAAAAACAAAAACAAACAAATAATTCCTTAAAGGCGTGATTCAGATTCTGTGTAAAAATATATTCCAACTATTAAAACAACTAGTTTGCTGTCTGAAAGAATTACATGTGTTATGTGGCAAATTTGAACAGATTCGTGACTACTTTTTATGACTTCACGGTGGCAGTTTAACATAATTTCCTTGAGTTCCTGTAGGCCTTGTAGTAATGCTAATTAGCTATTTCTGCCTAATTGAGCATGAGAACCCAGGATAAGCTATCCAAAACAGTTTATCTGCATAAACAAACAAACATTTATGCAAATAAACTGCTTGGTGGAGTTACTCTGCAATTCTCATATAAATTTTTTCATTTCCTTACTTTTCCTTTTTATGAATAGAAACTTGTTGACCGAATAAAACTGTGACATACATGAAGTAATACATCAAATTTACTCTGATAATTTATGCTAACAGTTTATACTCATTTATTTCAAAATTTCATTTGAAAGTAGGCTTGCTGCTGAAGCAAGTTTGAAAACCAACGCTGTGTTTGCTCACAGGTATTCTGTGCTGAATTTTCCATTAAATAGCTGAGAACTGCTCATGCTTGGCATGTGGTGCAAACCAGATAGTGAAGGTATGAATTCACTGAGCTGTGAAGATCAGGCACACACAAGTCTAGGTGGGCACAAGCATGTGTCGTCTAGGAGCCCTGGAGCCATTAGTTTTAAGTCTGACAATGAGCAATAATTCATTATAAATCGTTAGAATTTTAATTTGAAAAATTAGTGCAGGGAGCTGAGTTGGGGAAGGACATTAATATGAGTGTTTGGTATTAAGATGAGAGCAGTTCGGTAGGAAACTTCCTCATGGAAATGTCACTGACAGTAATTACCCCTTTCCAGTCAAGCAGCTCTTTGATTTTCCTGCAGCATTTGGGGACCAGGCAGCCTGACACATTCAGTGAAAGAAGTGGGTGATTTAGAAAGCTGGAGAATCTAGAAAGCTGGCTAGGGAATTTGGAGGCAATGGGGTAATATGGTATCTGCGTAGCTTGAAGGGAAGGTTGGGACATCTTTTCAATCGCTGAATAGAAATTCAGCAGGGGCGATGTGTTGTGGGATGGTGAGAAGCAGAGGCAAGGAGTGAGAATCGTAGAAAGCCCAGGCCCCGCCACCCCCAAGGATGCAGGGAGAGCACCTTCCCTCTGCCCTGCCCACGGGTCCTTCTGTTGCTCTGAAGTCCTGAGGGTGAAGTACCCGTGACCCTTTTGGAAGAAGTGTGGTATCGTCTTTCCTGCAGGCAGCAACCATCAAACAATGCTCATGAATTCTTATGTCAATGAAAGTGAATATACAAAAGGCTGTAAACATCATCCCTGCACCAAAGTAGCTTTCTTCAGGACTTTTCTTCTTCTTCTTTCTTTTAAAATTAGTTTTTGGACTCCTTAAACCTAGTACTTAAGACATCCGACTTCCAAAGAAAATGCTTACAAGTTGAAGGGTAAAATTTCTGATGATTACACAGCCTCTTGCCAGTGGGTAAATGTGTTTGCCTTTCATTCTTTAGTTATCCAGTATTATTATTCCCCGTGCTTCTATAATTTTCTCCACCATAGAAACAGCTTTGTAATCTCTAAATGAAGACATTGAATGAAAACTTTGGGCCCTGAATGATTTTCCTACGTCAGTGTTGGAAACTTTCTTTATTACACACATTATGAAAATGATGTGGAGGTCTTAAATTATCCTTATTTGTGTGTGATAAGTTAATAATAAGATTGGGTTCTTCTGTCTGCCTCTGGAATAAGACTCATTTTTCTGAGAAAATATGACACAGAGAAATATACACTTTTACAACACTGTGTAAATATGGCCAATAGATTAAGGATTTCCATAAGTGAAGTTAGACAAGTGCTTTCAAGTATACAAGTTTTGTTTCTCAATAAAGGAAATGCTACCCTCTGTCTGTGTTAACTGGTTGATATAATGTTCGGGGTCTTTTTTGATTGACTTCATAGCAATCAGAGATAACATGATGATCACTGCATTTGGTTTTTGTGGGTGGGTAATGATACAAACACTTAGGAGCAATTCAAAGCTTTGCTTTTGAAAGTTCAATATTTCCATCTCCACTTAGAAATGAAATGTTAGATTTTTTTTAAAGCATCTAAATAATGCATGGAGTGATGGGATGAGGACAGTATTGCTAAAATTCACATCAAAAAGCATACTCTATCACATTACTCGATTCTCAGAGCTGTTCCATTAGTGCCCCTTTAACACGTAATATTTCCCAATTAAATGTGTTGGTAAGAATTATTCATTTTAATAATTAAAAAGCTTCCCCAGCTCCCTGAAGAGCGTTACCATGGAGGCCCAGCTCCACTGCTGGGAATAATCACAGCATGCTAATGTAAGGAGAGGGTGACAGTTGAATGCTAGTATAGCCAAGAAGCAAAACGAACTTGAGCTCCTTTCAGTGCCTGGGCCCTAGGACACTGTGAGGTGACCTTTTTGCTGCAGTAGTTGTGATGTGGGTTAGTTTTGTGGCCATTGTGGAACATGAAGTTTATCAATTGTTATGAATTGACTCTGTTTTGAGACACTCTAGAATGATATGAAAAGGCTTTTCACTTTTTCAATAATTCTTATCAATTAGACGGTGATTCCCATATTGGGTTTTGTGACACCTTAGGGCTGCTATGAAATTCTCCAAGCAAAATTTTCTTTCATTTGAATTTAAAATAAACATGTGGACTTGGGCTTTTAGGAGGGGCTGATGTAAAAGAAAACGTTGAGAAAGGACTATAATCAAATGCAATGATAATCAGTGCTTTGTAGAATTAAGTTGCAGTGTCTTCTTGGGTATAAATGTAAATGATGTAAATGTAACCACGGCATTAGGGAATTGATAATTCCCAAACACTTAAATTTCCGTAAGAAAGTTCTGTAGTACAATAAGTCAAAGACTCCAACACATTACTGAAAATAATGATAAGAATAAAGGTAACAGTACACCACCACTATCTGTTCTTCTCCTGGTGATCGTATTAATACAATAGCTTATGCCAAAAAGGTACTTTCCATGGAGCACCGTTCTAAGGGCACTGCAGAAATTAATTCATTTAACTACAATTTACAAAGACCAGGTCCTTGCTTCCCATACTTTGCTAACTATACCATGGCTGTAGCTACGTTTCAAAGTATAATCGTTACCCCTAGTCTGATAATGTTTTGTGACTGTTCAATGCACACCTTTTAAACCACTCTTGCATTTATTCTTTTGATTCTTACAACAAGCTACTGAAATAAATGGAGCCATTTTTATGTTAATTATAGTAACATTATGAGACTTTCCAGTTTGAATTCCTAGTATTTTCAAGTTGGAAGTGTTTTGCAGATGTGTTTTTTTATTAACTAGTGAGAAGATTGATGTACAGTTTCATGGTTTGCTTTGTTTTCAAAGCCATCCTTTGATAAGAGGCAGCTTTGCGTAAAAGTTGCTCGGGAACACTCCAAGAACAGCGTGGCTAATTTGAAGGGTTCATTTCTTCCTATCTCAGGTTAACCTGGAAAGTGGAAACATGGAAACGTGACAGAGAAGGGACAGAGGGATGATGGGAAGAAGGGTGAACTAGCTTGGGGTTGGGTGGGACAGAGCAGAGCACCGCTCCAGGCTGTGGTCCCATGGTAGCTTTCTAAGTTTCTGTCTACATTTGGGACTAGTCCTGACGTAGCCAGGATGTGTGAAGGTATGGCCAGAAGCTTGGGCTGTGGGAACCAGCTGTCCACCACTCCTTCCTGAGTGGATCTGATTCTCCATCTGTCAGCAGCCGTACCACCGTCTTCTCCATAATCCAGAGCCTATCTTGACAGATGGTTCTTACATGGAATTATAATTGTTTTTGTTTCTCAGGGAGCTTTTTAGTCCTCCAACTTATAGTTAACATTTTAGCTAGATCTTTCTCTATTATTGTGATATCATGATATGATAAGAAATATATATATTTGATCTTTGTCTCCAGTTCCTGAGGCAAAGTTCTTAAAACCCTGGTAGTTTTCCAGTTGTTCATGGGAAGTCCCATCAACCGTGTCTAAGTTTATCCTCCAGGACACTTTCAAGGTGGGGGCTGGTAGTTAGAGGAACCAGCTCTGTCATGAGAGGGAACTTTCAGTTTCTCATTCCCTGGTCTCCAGGGGCTGGCGATTGAATTAATCAATAATCAATGATTTAATTAGCCATGCCTAAGTTATGGAGCCCCCATAAAACTCCTAAGCAATGGGATTCAGAGAGCTTCTGAGCTGAACTCACTGTGCTGGGAGGGTGGGGTGTCCGGAGGGCAAAAGAACATGACACACTCTTTCCCTGTATTTTTTTGCCCAATGGACCTCTTCCTTTGGCTGTTTCTGAGTTATACTCGTTCTTAAAACAAAACAAAACCCCAGTAAATGTATGTAAAACATTTTTCTGACACCTGTGGGGCATTTTATAATCTTTGAACCTGAGACGGAGGTCACAGAAAAGTCCGATGTTGAATCAATTGGTCAGAAGTGTGAGTGACATGAAATTGTTGGCATCTGAAGTGAGGTGAGTCTTGTAAGACTGAGCCTTTAACCTGTGGACTCTGTGCTATCTCCAGGTAATTAGTGTCAAAACTGAATTGAATTGTAGAGACCCAACTAGCATCTGGAGAGTTAGACAGTTGGTTAACATGGAAAAAAACTTCACATATTTGATGTCAGAAGTGTTATTAGAAGAGAAAAAGAGATTATAGTAATAATCACATTGGGCAGTACATAGACATATCCTAGTGATTTTCACATGCAGTGAGTGCTATCTATTCATGACTTATTAATAAGTTTCAATTTAACAACATATACCCAAAGTGCCCTGAACCCTGAACTGAAGGCAGGGTCATTTCTAAATGAAGGGGGGCGGGTGGAAGAGCACGAGTGCCCTTTTGGTTTGTCCTTTAAACATCCCAGTTATATTGTTTTGCATATTGGCAGATAATTATGGCTTTTTGCTTATCTGACTGACTTAATCAGGACACATTTACTTGAATGGGATAAAATTCTTTCTAAAATATGTTAAGTCTCAACAAATTAGTGACTAATGTTAAGGATACAAAGAGGAATTTGAATCCTCAGGTAGGAAATGAACTACAGCGTCTTCTCATGAAACTGGGTCTTGAAAATATTAAGTCAAGGTACGGGTTCTATCACTTATTCTCTCCAGAACCCATTGTACTTGGTATCTGCTATTCCTGAAGCATCTCGAGACTGTCTTTTGCTACTGACATGGCCTCCTTTGGTCAATTTATTTTCTTTATCATAATTATCAGTGCATATAAATTGTACAGAATAAGAGGTTTCATTGTGAAATTTTTATATATACCTATGATGTGGTTTGATCATATTCACACTCTTTACTACTCCCCAGCTCAGTCCCTTTCCCCTCCCCTAATAATCCTTTTACTTTTATTCCACATATGAGAGAAATTGTGCAATATTTGTCTAACTTAGGCTCATTTCAATTAACATGATCATCTCCAGTTCCATCTATTTTCCTGCAAATGATATGACAATATATACAACAAACTCATAGCAGGTATCGTGCTGAATTGGGAAAAACTGAAAGCATTTCCTCTAAAATCAAGAAAACAAAGGGGTCCACTTTTACCACTGTTATTCAGTTTAGTACTGGAAACTTTAGTTGCAGTAATCAGGCAAGAGAAAGAAATAAAAGGGGCACACATATAAAAGATAGAAGTCAAATTATCCCTATTTGCAAATGATATGATTCTATGCCTAGAAAATACTAAAGAGTGAACCAAAAGCCTCTTAGAACTGATAAATATAGCGAAGTGTCAGGATAAAAAAAATCAACATACAAAAATCAATATCTTCCCTTTACATGACTAATGACCAATCAAGACCCATAAAGTGGGAAGTTCCTCAAAACTAAAGAGAGAACTTAGGTTCTGGGTGCTCAAATAGAAAATCAAAGGACCTAAAGATAAAAGCAAATGGCCACTAGACTCAGTGATCTATGAGTATGCATAGTCTATTTTAGACCAGTTGATGGTGGCCAGTAAGGCACGATCTTTTCTACAAAGAGCTGGGTTTTTTGGGTTGCAGGTGGCTTCTTTTCTAAGAAGTGGGGTGTGAAATCATTCCCTGGGTAATCCTATTTCTGGTGCCAGTTCATAAGTGGAATCTTCAAGTTACATAGGTACATCATGGTCTTTAGATGACTCCTGTCTTGGGCTCCCCATCTTAGATTACTTGGTAACTTACCAGTGGTTGCATTAGTACATCTACAGTATATGTTCATGTTTATATGCCTTCCTGAGACAGCAATGGTTACTTTGGGGCCTTTTATAGCTTTATGGACTTAGACTTTTTTCTAGTCTGATTCTTTTTCCTACTCAGATAATGGATAAATTCAATCCTACTCCTTAACTGGACCTCTGAAATTACATCTCCTAATAATCACGAAACTATGCCTAAGGCAGCACCCTTGTGGAACTTTGACAAAGGTTTGGTATATATCATCTATGAGAATACCTCCCTAGATGTTTCCAAGATAGGTGAAGCCTGAAAAAAAGGGTTGGAAAGTTAAAATTTCACTAAAGATATATCATGATACATTTTGTTCACTCAAAAATATATATTGGGTGTTTATTATGTGCTGGACACTGTCAAACTTTAATGAAGTTAGTTTTTTTTATTTTAAGGGGCATAGTTCATGATAAATTAGAGTAAATTTCTCTCAGTGAGAGTCAATAAAAGCCATATAGAACCATATGTGGTAAAATCCATATATAGCTTTGTGTCTTTAACTTGATAATTTTGATATTTGGGATTCAAGTATGAGGAGGCTGGTTATGTATCTCAAAACTATCCTAAGAGAGTTTTCAATTTTTAAATTTAATAAAAATTCAGAAGCTGGCTATGGTGGTACATACCTGTAATTCTAGTACTCTGGGTGGCTGAGGCAGCTGGATTGCAAGTTTGACCCCAGCCTAGGCAACTTGGTGACTTAGTGAGACCCTATCTCAAAATAACAATAACAATAAATATAAAAATGGCTTGAGATACAGCTCAGTGAAAGGCCCTGGGATTAACAGTCCTCAGTACAGCCACACACACACACACACACACACACACACACACACACACACTATCCATATATCTAAATATCTTTTTATCTGTATCTATCTTTATATATCTGATACTGGTTTTGGAGTTTTCATCTGGCTTTTAGGCCTGAATTTTGGTATTCATGAAGTTCCTCAGGTGTTCCTTGTCATGAAAGTCTCTTATTTCTCCATCAATTTTGAAAGATAGTTTTGCAGGGTACATCAATCTGAGTTGCAGGTTGTTTTCTTTTAGGGCTTGAAATACCTCACTCCAGGCTCTTCTTGACTTGAGGGTTGGTGCTGAGAAGTCTGCTGTGATTCTCATGGGCTTTCCTTTGTATGTGATTTGTTTCTTTTCTTTAACTTCTTGTAGGATTTTGTTCTTCTGTTGGGTTTCTGGTATTTTAACTATTATATGTGAGGCCTGAATTTTAATAAGTACAACTTGCTGTTTGCTCTGAATTGGTAAATGGTGCCAGGAACAACAATTACCTTTAATGTTACTGTTATTTGTGTTTCAGAGAAGGAAAAAGAAAGCCCATGGGAAATACCCAAGTTAATCAGAAACAAAAGGAGAATATAAGAAGCAAAACACAAGTAATAATAGATGTTACATGAAAACCTCATCATGGTGAGGTAAAAGAAGGGCTTTCTTAATTACCTGATGTTAGATTTAAAAATGATGAGGCTAGGATTTTAAATGTAAAAATATTTAGACCCTGGAAGAAAAATGGAGATGTTTAAACATGGGCAAGTAGGTTAAAAATATTAGCAATTTACTTTATTAACATCTATTTTACTAATTGTCATGATCTCTTCTGAAGGTTTGATGCATCTTAGACAGATGCTGTAACTGTATTTGAAGAATAATGAAAGAGTTATGTCATAGGACACCTTACTGGGAAAGTTTTGTTTGACAACATAGTTGTATGTGAAAAGTATTAAAATAAATCATGCTTGTTTATATTATTTTAATAAAGAAGACATATGATGGCATGTGAGGTAGTTTAGTTACTACTCAACTGAGTTCTCAAAAGCCAAGATTGCCCAGCCGGGCCATGGTGGCACATGGCTGTCATCCCAGCACTTGGGAGGCTGAGGCAGGAGGATCTCTGTGAGTTCAAGACCAGTCTCCACTACATAGTGAGACCCTGTCTGGGGGTGGGGAGCAAAGTTTGCCCAGCTTTCCCTGCAGGAGGAAACAGTGAATAATAGCTCAACAGTGGGGGATTTGGTGGTTACTATCAGAACTCTTCACCTCTGCCTTTATCACTTAAAAGTAGCCCTGGGAATGAAGGACTGTGACTGTGTTCCAATCAAAGTGTACTGATGAGCCCTGAAATCTGAATTCGTGGAATTTCATGTGTTGCACACATTGTTCATCTTTTGATTTTTTTTTAACCCTTAAAAAATACAAAATCCATTCCTAGTTTTATGGGCTATACAAAAACAGGTGGTGGCCAGGTTTGGTGCAGGCTGTAGGTTACCAAGCCTGATTTAAAATATCCCCTCCTTCCCTTTTGTGGTTTCCAAACCACTTAGGATTAAATACATTTTCTTCACGAGGCACATCACATCTTCTGATGCATCACAAATTAAAAATTTTTTTTCTCATTGAGTTGATTGGTACTTTTTAAGTGTACAGTACAGTTGCCTTCATCATTGGGATCTTGTACCTTTACATGATGGGTCTTGGTTCTCATTTTTTCCCCCATAACCCTGTCCTCCCTCCACCCTTCCCTATTCACAAAGACTTTGTTTCCATTTTTTTCTTTTCTCATATTTTTTCTTTCCCCTTATTTCCTTTCCCCTACCCTTCCCACTTCCCCTACACCTTTAGCCCTTTTCTTCCTGTTTCACATTATCACTTATACAATTTGGATCTTATTTACACTTTTAGTTTTCATACCAGAGAAACTATTCAGTATTTACATGTGTGTGTCTTATTCACTGCATCACAAACTTGTTTTAAAATATTACAGTGTGATCACACTCCTTCACCAATCCTGGTGTTGATGCTGTCAGTGTATGTTGTCAAGAATGTAAAATGCAGATAAGACTGGTCAGAGTTTATAGGTTCCCTAGTTAAGTACCCTCTTTCACATTATTTAACTTTTCTTTTCCCAGTTTTAAAGAATAATTTCTAATTCTTCCCCTTCCCTTTTCATTTCAAATCTAATTTGTATGTGACATATATAATCTTCCCTGGAAGAGATGTTTGCTATGATTCAAACAGTCCCTCTGCTCTTGATTCTTACTCTTGAAACGAGAGGACACAAATTTTAGTCCCAGATGAATAAGAGGGGGGAAAAAAGTAAATGGAGTTGAAATCAGCCAAACTGCAGGCTTTGCATAATATGCCCAGCTAATTTCCCCTAGCTTTGTCTGCTGTGTTAATTTTCTGCCAGTTGCTTATTTTCTCACAAATCTTACACATCCTGTACAAAGCAAGAGCTGTGAAAGCTCATACTTGAACTAGATAAGCAGAAAGAACATAGCCATTTTTATCATAATAAAAAGGCATTTTAAATTCAATTTAGCCATTAATGAGACTGTGTGCATACGTCTCCATAGGTAGTTCTGTGTGGTCTGCGGGATACTCGACATTGATATCACAAAGTACAAGCCCTCAGGGAGTCTTCAGTTAAAGAGTACTCCAAAATATATTTAAATACAGAATAACAAAGATGCCACCTGACCTGGTCAAGCGTTGTCAGTATTGGTAGACAAAAATCTCCTTTACTTTTCTCCTCCCAGAAGTGCTTCATTGGAAAAGCTTAAGCTTCTCTGAAATTCTTCCTGCAGGACTTCTCACACATGCTTGCTTCTGCAGTTCTGTCTTACTATCGTGACTCTGATGTTGCTGTTTTGCTACAGTTTGTTGAGCACATCTGAGGTCACAGCTCTGAAGACTCCACCTAGCTTGACTTCCCTGGGCCCCAGGTGTGAGAGTGCCTGAGTGCTTGTCCTCTTTTGTTTCTTAGCATCTTGAGCGTTGGGTCACTCAAACACAGAAAACATTTTTTTTGCCCCATTTTTGTCTCTGTGGCAGAGTAGTTTCTTCTTTACACAAATTTCTTATCAAACAGATGATTCAGTTCTTACTATTTTTTGTAAGGTTTGTTGCAGCCTGTTCTTACATTAGGAACTGACCCCTGAAGACTGTGCTGTGAGTGCTATGAGGGTCAGATACCAGCCTGTAATCATCCCTTTGGACAGTAAAATCCAATGACTTAAACCAAATGTATTACCTTAATTCTCCTTTGTTTTTACCATGAGTTACTTTTCCTCACCTTTCTCAGATACTCATCCATCCAGACACTGGGCTGGGAAAATCCTGTAAGCCCCAATAAAATGATCAGTGGTCACACACAATGTGGACTTCCAATCTGGGGTCTCTCAAGCAAACACAGTAACCAGAATGAATCACACAAATGATATGTTTTAAATTGGTGTTCTGAAAGAACATGATCATGTCTAAGTTGAAAGAGAAAGAGTCTACTAAAATCCTGTATTTGAACTTGGCTTTGAAAAATGGATAGAACGTGGATAGTCAATGGTCTTTCTCCATAGTGCTCTGATTTATGTTTTCGGAGTTTATACTGTAAGGCCAGAGATCATCCAGGCAGACAGATTGTCAGGAAATAGATAATGAAATAAAAGTTGCCAAAAAGCACGAAACAAATAAAAAAGTTTAGAGGAAGAAATCAGTATTTCTTAGAGGAGGAATATCTTATATGTCAGTTGATGTATTTCTAGACTACACACCAGTATGTGTATTTATGCCTTGTAGCATCTTTTAGTTATACTGATACAAGGAAAAAGTGAATTTCTATCCAGGAAAGCCTTCATAGAAAATATGGGATTTAAGATATTCCTGAGCATTTCCATCAAATCTCAAGAGGCTGTGACCAATTTAATTCATGGAATTTATAGGATAAAGTTTCTTGGAATACCACAAGATGAAATGGAAGGTGCCATATTTTTTGCCTTTGTTCAAATAACTTTCTAGTAAGTAGAGATTTTGTGTTCATCAGGTGTGTTGGTTTTTTACTGAAAGAAATTTTATGTCTGTAGTATTCCAAGTTGGAAAAAATAATGGAACACAACTAGTTCTCTGATTGTGGTTTCACAGCTATGTTTGTATTGATACAGAGACAAAGGGACATTGGTTAAATTTGGTGTAAGGAGAATGAATTGACTGGAAACTGTCAATTAATTGTGAGGTTGTAGTTGCTCTTATGAAAGATTGGCTCAAATTCTTCCATCTCTTTATGGGTAAAGAGCAGTATAAGATACTTGTTATGGATTGAATATTTGAGCTTCTCCTTTCCCAAAATTCATGTACTGAAGCCTCATTGCAATGGTATTTGGAAATAAGGCCTCTGTCAGATAGTTAGGCTTAGATGAAATGATGAGGGTCCTAATAATGTGATTAATATCCTTATAAGAAGAGGAAGAAAGTGCAAGACTACATCTATCTTTCTACCATGTCAGAACAGTGTGAGGCTGACAGGAGGCAAGGGAGAAGGCCTTTGTCTGCAACTGAATCTTCTAGCACCTTGATCTTGGTGCTTGATCTTCTTACCTCTCTAATTGTGAGAAATAAATACCTGTTGTTCAGCCATCTAGTCAATGGTATTTGTTACAATCTGCTATGTCCTGTTTAAAACTCTGTTGAAATTTAATTGCCACTGTAACAGTACTGAGAAATGGTGCCTTTAAGCAGTGATTAAGCTATGTGGCTCTACCCTTATTAATAGATCAATATCACCACTATCATTAAGGGGAGTAATTATCATAAGAGTGGGTTCCCCAAAACAGGTGAATTCAGCCTGATTTTCTGTCTCACATGTGCCCACTTGCCCTTCTGCCCTGTTCTAATCCATTGAATTCTGGGCAAGACATTAGCACCATGCTCTTGGACTTGCCAGCCTTCTGATCTGTGAGGCACATAAATGTTTACTGTCTCTAAATTATTCCATCTGTAGTATTCTGTTTTAGCAGCAGAAAATGGACTAACGCAGAAAAGTGGTACTGAGCATAAGATACCAAACACCAAACAATTGTTATGCACAATAACTTGGAAAAATTTCAAGAACATCATGCAGAGTAAAAGACAATCTCAAAAGGTCATAAACTATATAATTTTATTCACATAAAATTCCTGAAATGACAAAATTATAGAGATGAAGAGAACAGTTCTGCTGCTAGGGGTTAGGGATGATAGGGAAAAGAGAATAGGTGTGGCTACAAAGGAATCATATGAGGAATATATTTATAGTGCTAGAACATGTATTTTAATTCTGACCATGGTTACATAATTCAATGAAACAAGATAGAATTGTTCTTACACATTATACCAATGTCAGTATCTGATTTTGATATAATACTACAGTTATGTAAGATCTAACCAATGGTGGAAACTAGATGAAAAGTATTGGGTGTGCTCTTCTTGTACTATTTTGTGACTTCTTAAGAATCTATCTTTATTTAAAAGCTTTATGAATTTACTTTCTGTAGTCAGCCTGAACTCAAATTGCAGAAAATGTAAGAAATTAGTTCTAGTGAATGAACTACAATGATTTATTTTATTATGTTATAGATATAGATATATTTGTGCCCTCTTGGTATATTGACCCTTTCATCATTATGAAATATCTTTCTGACTTTAGACATATTTATTGTCTTAAAATGCAATTTGTCTGGCATGAATGTAGCCAGTCCACCTCTCTCTCTCTCTCTGTGGTTAATGTTTGTGTTATCTCTGTCTGTCTGTCTAGCTATCTCCATTTACTTTCAATTTTTTTTTGTCTTTGAATGTAAAGTATATTTCTGTGGACAGTATTAAAATCTCTGTTGATTGAAATATTTATCTCATTCACATTTAATGTAATTAATTAGATTTCTTGGTTGACAATTTATTTGTTTCCATACAGACTTATCACGGTTAAACTTGAATTTTGCAACTTTACAATTTGTGAAAATTGTGTGCATACAGTAGAAAATGTACTTAAAATTTTAAATTTCGATCATTCCCTGGGCTTATGATATGCAGTATGTATTCTCATACAGTGTTGGGCAGTGGGAGGGAGCTTTCTATCACCCTGTGCCCCTGTGGGTGAACAACCTGTAGTGTACTGTGTTACTAAGGTATGATAAGCTTTGTGCAGTGGGAGTATCATAGCCAATCAGGTTTCTTGTGGTGCGATTATTGCTAATCAAAATTAGCCTTTGACCCAGTGCTCCAGAGAAGCCTGGCAGCAGCTACTAAACTTTTGGTAGGCCTGCCCCTTTGACCAAGCATACCAGAAGAGCCCCCCCAATCCTTTGTGAACAAGAGAAAGAAGGCCTTTCTGAGGCTCCTAGATGAAAATTGAAGCCCACTGGAAAAGTGAAGAAAATCTGTGATGAAGGCACACTGCATCACCATAGTTGGTAAGTCAGAGGGATCAGCATCTCACATCAGAACCTGGTCTAACTTCAGGGGAAAGACAGCTAGAACCTGCAGTAGAACCTTGCAAGGTTCAACTCAGCAGGAATTCAGAGATCTCAACTTGGGCCTTGCAGCCAAAAATCAGCCTGAACCTCAGGGAGCAGCTGCTGGCTTGCTGAGACTAATTAGCTTAGACCTGCACTCTCCTGTCCACACTGTCTATTATGTCAACAGAGGCACACCCTGAAGGAGGCCCTCTATTTCTCTTTGTATTTTTTATTCTCAAAGTAATATTTTTCTCTTATCTTTAATCATTTAAAATTTTTTTCTTTTACTTTTCTCAAATTTTTTCCCTTTTTAAATCTTCTTTTTCTTATCTTCTTTTCTTTCTCTCTCTCCCATTTTGATCTCCATTACCCTCCCATTTTGTTCCTGTTCCTATCATAATTTGAATTTATTTTCTTTTCTTCTCTTTTTCCTTCTCTCAATTGCCGTTTGTTTTAAAAGAAACTGATTACAGTCTCTAGCCTCCCTATTGCTGTTAGTATGCTCTGTTCTTGGGAATATTTTGTTCTGTCTTTTTCTCTTCTCTTCAACAGCTCCCTAGAGTTTCTGTGATCTTCCTGTGTCCTCTGACCTCATTTCTAACCTTTCTCTATCCTATCTATCTATCCTTCCTTCCTCAACACCTTCTAAATCCCCATTCTGAAGGGTAAAGTTGCTATATTGAAGAGTTTATTCGCTATAAACATATTTTGGGCTGGTCCTTGATTTTGATTTAATTCATGTACTTAAAGGTGATAGATTAATAATGACCACAAATTGTCATTTTATAAGCTGTGCTTGCTGCTATTGTGTTGCTGATTGTATCACTTGAGCTAAGGTATTGTGATTGATCTAATCAGTTGTCTTCCCTGGTATAATGAAAATGAGATCCCCTCAGAGACATTAGAGACTCAAAACCTAAAGAGGAGCTATATCTGGAAGATCGAAGTATCAACCCAGGAATTAAATCAAGGACAGGACCAATGACAAAAATAGAAATGAGAAGACATTTAAACAAGACACAAACACAGACTTCTACCTCACCAAAGATAAACTGGGGGAATTGAGGTGGAAAAGTCTGACAGTCAACCATCTGGACACCTTGAACTGGTAGCACAGGATGTAAAACAAACAAACAAACAAACAGATAAATGAGGCTCTAGAAAAATTCAAAACAAATAATTTCCTAGATAACCATAAAGACAGTGAGAAGAATGAAAGACATGATTAGAGACTCTAGAACAGAAACAGATAAAAAATAGATGAGCTCAGGACCATGATGGAGACCATGAATGCCCAGCATAGGAAAGAAATGGAATCCATGAAACAGATTCAAATAGGTATCCAAGAGACTAAAAAGTCTACAGAAAGCAATTGAAGTAGGATGAACAAATGTGAAGATAGAATTTCAGATATAGAAGATAGGATTGTGGTCAGTGACCATGAAAAGAGAAATCTCTTAAAAACAGTAAGGGGCCATGAGAAATCAATCCAACAACTTTTAGATGATGCAAAGAAGAATAACGTAAGACTGAGAGGAATCCATGAAGTAGCAGGAGAAAGTTCAAATGACAAAAAAAAAAAAAACAACAAAACTGTTCATAGAATTAATGACAGAAAACTTCCCAAATGGGAAGAATTTGATATATTATAAGTGAGGCATATAGGACTCCAACTAGCCATGATTAAAAAAAAAAATCTACACCTAGATATATAATAATCAAGATCCCAGAAACCCAACAGAAGAACAAAATACTACAAGCAGTTAGAAAAAAGAAAAAAAAATCATGTGCAAAGGAAAGCCCATCAGAATCATAGCAGGCTTTTCAACACAAACCCTCAAGTCAAGGAGAGCCTGGAGTGAGGTATATCAAGTCCTAAAAGAAAACAACCTCCATCTGGGTGTGGTGGTGCATGCCTGTAATCCCAGCACTTGTGAGGCTGAGGCAGGAGGATCACTGTGAGTTTGAGACCAGCCTGGGATACATAGTGAGATCCAGGTCAGTCTCAACTACATAGTGAGAACCTGTCTCAAAAAACCCCAAAACAAACAAACAAACAAACAAAACAACAACCTCCAACCTAGACTGATGTATCCTGCAAAACTATTTTTCAACATTGATGGGGAAATAAGATACTTCCATTAAAAAGAACATCTGAGAAATTTCATGAATATCAAACTGACACTCCAAACACTTCTAAACAATATCCTGGAAAAAGAAAATGAAGACCACATCTCCATAAGGGCCAACAAAGCAAATAAACCAGGCAAGGCAAGAAAGGGAGAGAGGGGAAAAATAAAAAATAAAAGAACCAACAACAGGAAAATAACACAAAAATGAAAAGTCAGTTATAACCATCAGTGATAATGGCCTAAATTCACCAATCAAAAGAAACAGGTTGGGCTAAGGATTTAGCTCAGTGGTTCTACTGCCTACAAGGACCCAAGTTCAATCTCTGGTACCCCCCAAAAAAAAGAAATGGTGGCAGAAATTCTAACAATATGCTGTATACAAGAAACTGACTTAATCCAAATAGAAATTCATAGACTGAGAGTAAAAGGATGGAAAACAGTTCTCCATGTAACAGGAGCCTGGAAAAAAGTGGGGGTAGCTATCTTATCTATAGACAGAATAGATTTCAAACCAAAACTAATTAATAGAGACAAAGAAGGCCACTACATCCTTGTAAAGGGAACAATAAAAGAGGAAGAAATGACAATCATAAATATATATGTACCGAATACTAGTGCCCCAAACTATACAAAACAAATAGCAATGGATATGAAAAATGAAATAAGCACTAATACAATTGTAGTGGGGGACCTCAATACTCCACTGACACAAATAGACAGATCATCTAGACAAAAAAATCAACAATGAAACTGAACCAAGTCTTAGAACAAATGGACTTAGTAGATGTTTACAGAGTGTTCCACTCCACAAAACCAAAATATACATTCTTTTCATCTGCACATGGGTCATTCTACAAAATAGACCACATGCTAGCTTATAGAATGTGGTTAAGTAAATGCAAAGGGATTGAAGTTATACCCTGTATATTATCAGACCATAGTGCAATTAAACTGGTGATCAATATCCTAAGAAACTGCAAGAACTTCACAAACAGATGGAAATTAAATAACATCCTGCTAAACAACCACTGGGTCACAGAAGAAATTAAAGAAAAAAATTAGTCAGTTTCTGCAATTAAATGATATGCCAATAAACATACAGGAATCTATGGGACACAATGAAAGCAGTTTTATGAGGGAAATTCATAGCAGTAAATGCCCACACTAGGAAAATGGAGCAAGCTCAAATAAACAACCTAATGCTTAACCTTAAGCTCCTAGAAAAAGAAGAGCAAGACAAAGCAAAAGCTCATACAAGGGAGAAATTTAGAAAGATCAGAGCAGAAATTAATGCAATGGAGACTAACAGAATGATACAAAAGAATCAATGAATTGAAGAGTTGTTTTTTCAAAAGAATAAATAAAATCAATAAACAGCCAACCTTATCAAAAAAAGTAAAGGCTCAGATTCATGCAATTAGGAATGAAAATGATGAAGTCACAACAGATCCAGCAGAAATCCAGAGGATCATCCTTACCTACTTTTCAAACCTGTACTCTAATAAAACGGAAAATACAAAAGAAATCGACAGCTTCCTAGATACATATGAACTTCCAAAGTTGAACGAAGAAGATATAAAAAATCTAAACACTCCAGTTACATTCAATGAAATTGAAAATGTAATTAAAATATTACCAACAAAGAAAAGCCCAGGTCCTGATGGTTTCACTGCTGAATTTTGCCAGACATTTAGAAAGAACTATTGCCACTACTCTTTAAGCTCTTCAATGAAGCTGAAAGGGAAGCAAAACTTCCAAATTCATTCCTGGAAGCAAGTATTACTTTAATTTCAAAACCAGGGAAAGACCCAACCAAAAAAAGGGAACTACAGGCCTATCTCACTAACGAACATACATGCAAAAATCCTCAATAAGATACTGGCAAACAGAATACAGAGAGTCACCAAGAAGATTATACACCCTGACCATAAACTTAATGGAAAAAAAAAAAAGAAATTAAGCTATGATATTTGGTAGGGTAGGTATAGTAAATATGTTTTTTACTTTTGATATTTTCAACTTATTATGAGTTTAGTAGTGTGACCACATCATAAATTGAGGTACCTGTATACTTTGAATATGTCATTTTATTGACTTAATGTGTTCTTTTTCTTCTGATAGTCATCCATAATTATATCATTGTTCTTTATATATGATAATTATTATTTCTCTTATCGGTTTTGAGATTTTTCTGTTTGTACTTGCTATCCGTTTTTGACTGTGACTTTTTAACTTTTTTTTTTGGTGCCGGGGATCCAACTCAGAATCTTGTGCTTGTGAGGCAGGTGGCAGAAACAGTAAGCCAAACCCCCAGCCCTGACTGTGACATTTTTGATGTGGATGTCTGTATTTTTAGTACTCTTAATATTGAGGTTCTTGGATTGCTAGATTAATGTTATTTCAAAATTAAATTTAGTAAATTTTAACCCATTATTTCCTTAAATGGGTTTTCAACTCTTTCCATTCTCTAACTCTTCCTACACATGTGTTGGTAAATTTGGTGTTGTCCCATACATCACTGAGATTTTGCTAATATTGCTTCAGTTTTTTCTCTATTCTTCTGGGATATATTATATTGGCATATCTTCAAGTTTACTGATTTGTTTTTCTTCTTCAGTCAAGCTCTACCCCTGTATTTTCTTTTTCTTCTGATGTCTGAAGCCAGCTATAGATAGATCTAAATATTTCATTTTGGTCATTGTTCATTTCAACTCTGAAGTTTCTATTTGTTTTTTTAAATTTTTTCTACCTCTGTACTGAGATGTCCTACTTGATGAGTTAGTCTCATACTTTCATATAATTATTTAAGCATTGTTTCTTTAATTCTTTGAAAATAAATAATAGCTGGTTTTTGAAGTCTGAGTCTGCTGAATCTGATATCTGAACCCACTTGAAGTTAGTTAGTTTTGACTGTTCTTTCTCCTCTTGAGTATGGTTCATATGTTTCTTTGTATATCTTTTCATTTTTTTTGAAAAAACTAGGCATTTTAGATTGTCATAGGTTATTGGATTTTGTTGAGAGTTTTATTTTATATCTTGTATTTTGTTGGATTTGGTCTGATAGTTTCTCTTTAATACACGGCTACTTGTATCTCTGCTCAGTTTTTAAATATTTATTTTTATTTTTTGTCTGTTTTCCTAATGGTTGTCAGGTTTGGTTTTTTTTCTTGGTTTTGTGGTTTTTTTGAGACAGGGTCTTACTATGTAGTTGAGACTGACTTGGAACTCACTATGTAGCCCAGGCAGGTCTCGAACTCACAGTGATTCTCCCGCCTCAGCCTCCCGAGTGCTGGGATTACAGGCATTGTCAGGTTTTTGTGTCTTAGCTACCAATCAATAATTTAGGTTAAGGTTGTATTCAAGTAACTCAAATCATAATCCTCCACCCCCAACTGATAGAGCTTTGTGTTCATTTTGGGGAATATTGAATGTTAAAGTTATTCCCTTACCTCAGCTGGTTTATCAGCCAGTTCAAATTTGCCTTGCACACCTGCTTAGTCTGTCAATTACACAGGGATGTATGGGATGTAGAAATTGATTGCCTAGTCTCTTTTATTTTCAGGAATAGGGAGATTTTTTACCTCATCATGCCCCTATAGGTGATTATATGTTTTTAGAACATGAAAGATGCAAGTGTTTTATTTACAAATCCAATTTATGATTAGAGGGGAAAGAAGCTGATTTCCCCAACCAACATTTCACTTTCTTCAGAAATATCACATCAGGAAGTAATATTTTGTTGATGCAAAATATAATATGTACTTAAATGGGGGTAAACTGGATTTAACTTATTTTTTATCTCGACACATGTGCATGACCTGGGCCAAGTTGACTACAAGGTGATTTGTGTGGGTGGGGTGACTTGGTTATTGTATCCACAGAAATGTCAGTGATGTGCTCCACATCCTTAAATTCCTTACTTCAAAGAGGATTAATGGACTCATCTTAAATCTACGCAGGATTTAAACATTGTGAACTCATTGCAAACTTATAAATTTAAGTTAATTATTCATGTTAATGGAGATAATCAAGCAAAAGTATGGTATTGTCCGAGTACTAGAAAAAATGAAGATCACATATGCTGCTGTGCTTTTAAAAATGTTTCTATTGGACAACAATCTTCTCTGTCAGACAATGGATTTTAACTACCAAGATTGAACACTGTATATGTATTCTTTAGTTTTGTCTCGAAATTTGTTTACTGACACTGTATTGTTACCATTTTACAGATCAAGAAAATGTGGCTAAGAGGAGCTGCTTAAGGACAAGTACATAAAAATATAGTATAGATTAGAAACCCAGATTGTCTGACCTCCAAGATCATGTTCATATGGTGTATGATCATGCATTCTGAAAATTCACAAAGCGGTTTCCCAGTGGAGGGTAATATGAATTCTAAGGGTGAGACTTTTTCATTTCCTTATTTTTCCTTCCTGTTGAACTTGCAGCATGGCTCCTGAGACTGATTAAAAAGAGTCCACTTACAGCAGTTTTAGCCTTTCTCTTTGCTGGCCTACAACTCCCCTAGGGCAGAGCAGTAATTGCTTTTACATTCTTTATAGCCCTTGCTTTACCTGAGAGAGGACAAAATATATAAGCACAATTGCTTTGCAGTAAATTAAATACAGAAAATCTTCCCTTTGCCTTCCAAATTTTAGAAAAGCTTGGGTAACCATCTTAAGATCTCAGACTTAGCCTCTTGAAAATTCTCAACTTTTAACCCTGGTATAATAAACAGAATAGTGCTTCAAATTCAATGTATTCTCCATTTCCTTCATTATGTGCAGAATATATGATGATTGACTGAAGAATAAAATATTAACGATAATTTTTCCCCAATGGTAAAAATATTTGTGATACATAGATATTTTGTATTATCCTTGAGTTTCATTCATTTATGTCCAGAGTATGATTCTCCTTTAAATATCACACTTGGAGGTCAATAAAAATAAGAAAAGGTCATGCTTGGCTTCTATACTTGGAAAACACATGATGACTTTGAATAATACTGGGGAGCATGATTTATTTTTGTTTTTGTTTTTTGAGTCAGGGTCTCACTATGTAGTTGAGACTGACCTGGAACTCACTATGTAGCCCAGGCTGGTCTTGAACTCACAGCGATCCTCCTGCCTCAGCCTCCCGAGTGCTTGGATTACAGGTGTGCACCACCACACCCAGCAGGCGAGCATGATTTGTTAAAATTCACTAATTTTTTATTTGAGAGTATCTGTCAAGAGGGAACAGGATGTTTCCTGCCCTCTGGGATGACACATGAGCAAATGGACTGAGAATGCTAATGTTTATTTACCTTTTGAGAATGAATGTGGGCTAAATCATTTCAGTCTCTCTGATGCTCACAAGGGAGATGGAAAAGGCCTCATGAACAAGAAACATAAACTTAAAGGGGCAAAATACAAACCTTTCATTTGAAAAGAGAATCAGTTTCAGAGGTCCCAGGACGTATTTCACAGGATTCATCCATCCATGCATTCCGAGACTGCCGTAGCCATGCTCCAAGTGGGCCTGGCTACTGTTTAAACTGGCAGTAGCCCTTGCTGTCATTCACACGGTGGTAGCTTTATAAGAACACAGAGTGCAAGAGTTATAGGGTCATGGGGACTTCCGCGCAGATTCACAGGAAAGCCTGGAAGGATAGGCAGGATGCCCCTGAGAGGGCAGTGCGTGAAGCTGTGAGTGAAGCCAGAGGCGCAGAACTCAGGAAGTATGATATGCCAGGAATGCAGAAGGTCTGGCGAGGAGAGTGGCAGGCAGGGAGTGGAACCAACTTGAGAGAGGAGCTTTACGGGCTGCAACTCACAATGCGATGAGAAGAGGCTCATCTAACCCCTTCGGAGCCCACGTCTCACTGTAACCTGTCTCAGGTGCTGGACATGGAGTGATACGATGTAATGTTTGGCCTGATGGTTTTTGCTCTTGCTTTGATCTAATTCCTTTCTGTTCTGGTATTCCTCCCTTCTTTAGTGGAAATGTACCCTGTGCCATTGTATGTTGGGAAGATTTAACTTTCTTTTTTGTTTTTATAGGGGCTAATAGCTAAGAGTTTACCTTGGGTTTCAGGGGAGACTTTGGACTTGGACTTTTTAGTATTGCTGGAACTATTAAATCTTTGATGACTCTTAGAGATGGACTAAATGCATTTTGCATATAGAATGTTATGGTTTAGATCTAAAATATCCCCTACGTGTCTCATATTGCAGAGGTGGGGTTCTGGTGGAGAAGGCCAGACACTGGGGCTACAGGACAAAAAGATAGATTTTCCGTGTTCTGATTTATATGTAGAGTTCATTCAAATTGTCAGATGACGCTTAGCTCTGTGTGTATAAAATATATATAGATAGTATTTATCTACCCTATTATTGCTACACTTTAGAGTATTTGACAAATGTATATAAATATCAGGCGTCCATCACACAGAAACTACTCTGAATTCAGAAAAGAGGAAATTTAACATCTAATTGGCTGCACAGATGATGGAATTCAAATGAGGGGATATTTTAAGGATTAATAGCATCAGAAAATTTTAACACCATGTTTTAGTTATCCACTGTTGTGTAACAAATTGCCCCAAATTTAGTGGTTTAAAACAGCAAAGTGTCATCTCATACTGGTCATGAATGTGGACATGGATCACATGGGTTCTTCGGGCTCTACAGTCTGACCTGTGGGTGTTTGGCTGAATGAGGGATCATCCTCTAAGATCACCCCTGTGATAGTTGATAAGCTTTGTTCCCTTGCCCTAGGGGCCTCTCCACAGGGAAGCATTATGTCATGGCAGCTGGCTTCCCTAGTTCAGGTAGTCTTAGCCAGTGAGAGTAAAAGGGAGAACAACCTGGTTTTCTTGCCACCCATCTCTACTCCAGAGTAGACAGCCTAGTTTCCCTTGCTGGAAGTCAGTCAAAAGGGAGCCTGTATGAGTCAACTCTCTTGCAAGACTAGACAGAGTAGGGAAAGTTAAGCATCGTATCTGAGGGCAAGCAGTCCCCAGGACAGGCATGTGTGCATTGCATAAGACCCACAGCAAAAGGTCTCAGACTGTTGCAGTTAACTCACAGATATTAGTGGATATTTTAAACTTTTTGAGGCCAATGTAGTAATAATTTCTGTCCATTGGAAACCACATGACATACTAGCTCGAGGTAGTTCATCGATTCAACATTTGATTGTGCTATGTTCCTTTTTGATGTTTTGCAGTTGCTGGGACCTACTTACTTGAGTAACAAGAACTGCATTATATCTACATGAAAAAGAGCTATGAAAAAATCCCAAGCCATTAAGTGAATTAAGAAATTTTGAAATTGGGCATTATTTCTGTTATGACCCACCACAGCCATACGGATAGAATGTGACTGGGGAATTTAAGTCTTCAATGCCTTAGTGTCTAGCTTGCTGCCTGCTCTCATCCCATCTTTATCTAAATGTTGAAGAATTCAAGGTTGGGGCATGAGAATCCTGTAGTTCTGATAATGCATATAGAATAGAGGTGTGCCCACACAGTGACATTTGTGGATCCTGTAGAGTGGCACTTTCATATTTTAGTGATTCATTTGAAAAGGCTGCTGTTTGAAAGGAAGAAAAATTTGGAGGCATAAATTTGTAAGGTGCAGCCAAACTCAACAGCTTTCAGCTCCTTACATACCCAGGGCTCGCGGACAGCTTCAGCATTTGCACCTGCTGTTTACATTTCTACAGCAGATTTCCTCCTCTCTCCGCCTGTCCACCTCCAGTAGGGTCTGATTTCCTTCCAGGCTTTAGCTCAAGTCTCACTGTCTCTAGAAAGGTTCCCTTTGTTACCCGGTCTGGTTTGATGGCCCTTCTGTGTTCCACAGTAGCTGGTATCCTCCAGTTATTGTATTCATTGTACTGGACCACAAAAGTAGCCTTCTGTCTCTTCTTCCTGTGTAGTAAGTTGCATGAAGGAAAGGCGCACTGTTGTCAGATCACCATTGTATGTTTAGGACCTACTACAGTGCTCTGCACTTAGGTAGTCAATACATATTTAAGAATGATTATCTGTTTAGGAATCACCTTTGAAAGAGAGATTACAACTTTTATTCCAGTGAGCCAAGGCAGACTTCTATTAGTGACAAAACATCTGTTATATTCCTAAAAGGTGTTACAAGAGGAAGTGGTATGTTAATAGTAAATGCTCGTTAACAAGGTCCACATATTGACATTATGACTCAAATGTTCATAAGAAAAACTTTATAGTAGACAGTTGTGCTCTTTCTTGTCTTTTCAACATCATTCAGCCATTTCCTATTTTTAACTCAGTCTCTTCCATGTTAATGCAATCTCTGGAGGAAACAGGCTTTTCTTTTTCTTGGAGGAGGTAGTGTAAATTGGGGTTTAATCGTCTTTTGTCACGAGGAGCCGAGTACCTGCTCTGTGGTCATCTTCTGGCCATTGGACGCAGGGCAGTGCAGCTGGTCCTGCCTGGCTTCTGGTGTCCTCTCTTGGTACCTACCTGCTTACTGTGCATCAGTTGCTGCCTCTGATGGTGTTCAGGTCCTGCTATGCCTACAGTCTCGTTGGCCTTCTTTCTCCTTGTTGATAACATCTCTTGGTTTTTAGAAAGCCCAAGAAATCTGAGCTACCCACTCTGTACCATCTCTGGGTTTGTGTGCTTGAGGTTTCTACAGGTTCATGCATCCGTGCCATGCTGTTTCCACCTAAATAACACGTCCCTGTATTACCAGGGTGAATACCAGGCTCCCTTGGGTATATACTCTCTTCAGGGTATTCCCTAAAAAGCCAGACCTGGCTGAGTTCCATCAGACCTCCTTGTGAGTCCTGTTATTCTGTACTCCTCACAACCAAGGCTTAGAGTAAAGAGAGTCTGCTTCAGTGTCTAAGGTAGGATGTTAACCCTAGTCTTGTATCTGTTAAGCTAGTATCTACAATTTTATTTTATATACTCTCTGAGCTCAATCTTCTAAGCTTGTTTTTTTTTTTGGAGTTTAAAATGTAACCTCTTTTCACCTCAATGCCTGCCTCTGACTAATCAAAAGCATTTTGGCTTTTGGAAGATTATTTTTCCTGTGGGCACAAAAACATTTGATTTGAAACTCAAAGCCAGGCAATCACTTCTTTGTTGACGCCGGCCTTTACCCAGGGATGTGGGACTGTGTTTAGGACTACTGGTGAAAAGGATAATAAGTTTAAAGAACAGAGGTGAGGAAGCAGAGGTAGGCAAGGGAATTTAATATCCCAAAATATTATGCTACTCCATTTGTAGTAATCACTTATATTGCATTTGTATATTTACAGGCAGTTTTAGAGTATACAAAAACTTTAGCTCTTGATGCAGTAGAATGATGATAAAAACCTAAACCTTAGACCAACTTTTTAACCACATCTTAGCCACTCACCAGCAATGTCATGTTGGATGAGCTAATTTAACTTTCTTCATCTGTAAAATGCAGATAAAGAGATCTCAGAACAGAACCATACTCATGAAGCTATAATCCACATTAAATAAGACTTTAACTAGGTAAAGAACTTAAAATTAGTATATGCTATTTATTGGCATGAGTTTTAGTTTAAGACATGGAAGAGTATAAATACGAAGCACACTTTTTTTAAAGCCTGTATTAATCTCTTTGGGGCCTGCCTACTGTCAGAGCTGTTCCAACTCCAGGCTCAGTTATGGACCTCCTCCTAGTTCAAAGCTGGGTAAGGAAAATAGAGGTCTTTAATTGCTAAAATATTTGGCACCTGTGCCATCCGTGTGGTCATTCCTCATGACCCTGTGCTGCCTTTGGGAGAAGCAGGGCTTGTGGGTTTTGTTGATCAATGCTGAGAGCCTGGCTTCCCAAGAGGAGGCGAGGAGCGGGGAGCAGGTCCAACCTTCGCTAAACCTGCAGCACGGTACACGTCTCTCACATCTCTGCCTCCTCATTCGATGGCTTTCCCTTCCTCCCTCCTTTTCTGGGCCAACCTAACTCAATCTAGGAGTTCACACTTCGGAAAGAGAAGCCCGCTAGAGGGATAGATGTCAGGAACATCTCTACTTCCTCAGTACGCTTCCCAGGTTTAAACAAAGGCCTGCTGTAGCAGAAACCAAGTGCACCTTAGTACATCAGGTCATTCTGCCATGCACTGAAGAAATGGGAGAAGATATTACAATTATGCCACAATATAATAGAAGGATAAAAAATGTTGAATTACGTCTTAATCATTGAACCTAAATCCAGTGAAAGAGTTTTAGGACTGGACGTTGTAAGCAGTATTGAATTATTTCATGGATCACCTTTACAGGTGAAAAGGATAACAAGTTCAAAGAACGTGATCATAAAGCACAAAATTTGACTAAAATTGTAAGATTTTTGTCAGGCTTGTACTTAGGAGGAGAAAGAAGAAAAAAAGGGAATTGGTCCAACTGAATATTTGCTTGGTTTCAGAAAGAATTCACCCAAGTAATTGGAATGAATTCAGAACTCTGAAGCTGGAATGAATTTAGCACTCGAAGTTACACGTTTCTGCATCACTAAAGATGGAAATGGAAATATATACATAAACAATGAAATTTTGCAAGAAACCCTAGACAATGTGTAGAGGTGAAAGAGAACTTTATAACTCCAACTAGAAACTCAGAACCTGTAAAAGAAAAATAGAGATACATTTATTAAAAGTTAAAACAATTTAGATATTTAATACACTATCATAAAACAAAAAATAGATAATGTACTTGGAAAATTCATATTTGATAATACAAATGGCAAATGTATAATTATGCACAGAGCACATATGCCTTAAAAAAAAAGGAGGGGGCCAGGGATTTAGCTCAGTGGTGCTGCCACCTGCCTTGCAAGCATAAGGACTGGAGTTCCATCTCCAGTACCAAAAACAAAACAAAAATAAGAACAACAACAACAACAACAACAAAAACAAATGAGGCCATAGACAATGGGGAAAGTATATGTTCAATAATCAGGAAAAGTTGACATGATGTATCCATTTACTGATATTAGTCTGACAAAGTTAAACTGACACAAATGTAGACGACTGCCTAAGGGAACATAGGCATAAGTAAGTACATTCACACACTTACAGTGGGATTTGTGCATACACTTGAAAAGAGATGGGGCAATGCCTATTAAAATAAAAATAAAAATATACATGTATGGTGATCTAGCAATTTCACTTATAGAAATAAACTCTAGAACAAGAGGCAAGTATAAATGGAAGTACACAATTTATCACTCTGTTGTTCATGATAATTAATAAATTATGGTACATTCATAACATGGGAAGTTATGCTTCTATTAAAAGGAGTGAACTGGCACTATGTTATCTTGGAGGGATTCACATGAAATACTATTTATTAAGCAAACAAATGTTTTTCTAAAATAATAACAAGTCTCATATAAGTGTGTGTATGTGATTAGAGATGCATACTAACTTTTAATGTGGGGTACTGGTGGTGATGGTGATGGGCAGGGGGCAAAAGAAACATTGGTAGTTAAGAAGGAAGGAAAAAAAACCCTAGACCCAAAACAAAGTACAGTTGCCAAGTAAAAGGACACACATAGAAATCAGGGAGAAAGATAAAATTAGTTATATGCATACTGATCTATGTGAATGAACCATAATATTCTGTCAAGTGTCAGTTTGTAGAGTAATTTATATAGTATGATTCCAATTTTATTAAAATGATCACCTCAATATGTATGTATTTATTTTCTATGTTTATGTGTACATACTTATGAACATACATAAATAGAAAGTTTCGGAAACATACACGAGACTGTATACTGTAGGTAGTTAGAATGCAGTAAGGATAGCATGGCATCTTTGTTTCTGTTATGCATTATTTCACTTGTTATAAACTTGTCTTAATTTTGTAATTCATCTTTCCCTATAAATTTGAACAATATTAACTTAGACATACATATAACTTCTAGATTCCACTAATATGTGAACTCAGCCAAATAATACACCAACTCTGGCCTGTGGCCAATATGATCTAAGCCAAACTACAATCTTGTCCTAAAGTGAAATTACTTTCTTTATGCTTAGCAATTGCTAAGATGCTATTAACATGTACGTATTTTCATATGCTTTTCACCCATGTTATAAATTCCATGTTTACATACAATGGAAAAGAGAATCCAATAGCTTCAATGACTTGCCAAAGGCCATAAAGCTAAGTTTGGATCTCAAATTCCAAGTTTTATCCTGTTACATAAGCAGTCCCCAAATGTTTTGGCACCAGGACCAGTTTTGTGGAAGATAGTTTTTTCATGGATTGGGGGTAGGGGATGGTTTTGGAATGATTCAAGGACATTAAATTTATTATGCATTTTATTTCTTTTATAATTACTACATTGTTATATATAATGAAATAATTATACAACTCATCATAATGCTGAACCAGTAGAAGTCCTGGGGTTATTTTTGTGCAACTAGATGGTCCCATCCAGGGGTCATGGAAAATAGGGACATCTCAAGTGTGTTGCTTATATTCAGTCTGCTTTGTAATCTCATTTTGGTTGTTTTCACAGGAAATCTTGCTTCACAGATAGGACGGTGGAAATGAAAGCAGGCTTTACATTCTTTTGTGGCAATTTCAGGACATTCTGCTTTAACTTTAATCCAGAATATATGTAGATTTGAAGTTGTCTCAATCACACTTTTGACTTTTTTTTTTTTTTTTGATACCAGGGTCGAACTCAGGATCTCACACTTGCCAGGCAGGCACTGTGCCTCCAAGCTAAATCCCCAACTCAAAACCATACTTTTAAGTTGACTATCATTTGCAGTCTCAAGTAGTGAATCTTCTTTTAGTATGGACAAAGTTGATTTATCTGGGTTATTCACAAACGCACATGGATCCATTTCTTCCCAGCACAGGGGGCTTTTGTGATTGGGAGCTAGTGCTCAAATTCTTTTGAGAGCTGAGATAGATGATCATGCACTAATTGGGAGAAACAGGCTTAATCTTTTTCAAAATAGCTATTAAAGTTTAAAACATGTCAGAAATCCCAGTGTTCATGCATTGTGCCCATGATTCCAGTTTGGCTTTGAATGCAGCCACTTTATCTGCCAAGTTGAAGACAGTTGTCATTCTCCCCTGAAGTGGCACAGTGAGGTTGTTGAGCAAGTCGAATATGTCACATGAATAAGCTAATTTTCTGACCCATTCTGTGTCACTGAAATTTGCTGTCATTGGTTACCGTTTTTCTAAAAGAAATCCCTGGAGTGGCTCTCAACTCAAAAACTCTGGCCAATGACCTGCCCTAAAAAAGCCATCTCATTTCTGTTTATAAGAGGAGATGTGTAGGGTCTGCATTCATCTCCTTACAGAGTTACTTGAACAAGTTTGGGTTAAGAGCATGCACTTTAATGTAGTTGATAATTAGAATCAAGGCCTGCACAGTATTTCATCAATTTATCTCCTTATAGTGCTAGCCAGAAGTAGAACACATACCACCTTTGAACTGTAGTCTTTCCTAAATGTTTATGACAAACGTTGTTAGAAGCAGGAAGGATCATTTTTTTTAACTAATAGTAAAATTTTCTTGGCTTTATCAATGTGGTTAGCCACAAAGAACGATTCCCTCAGTGCAGATACATTTGATGAAGTCATTGCCTTCAATAGTTGCTTTTGTTCTTTGTGTTCATCTGTTTTTTTTCTTTTGAAAAACTCCACAGGCCTGTATTTTAATGCAGGGTGCCCAGTCTCCGTGTAGTGTGGCAATTTTGAAGATTTCATGGCTTTGCTGGATAGCCGCCACCACATACTATGCAAAGCAGGCTTAGAGAATGTGAATTGCCTGTTGTCATGAACCTGCCATTGAAGTATGATTCTTGGTATTTTTCTTTCAAATACAGCTTTCTTTTTCTTGATAGTCTTAGTTCTGCCATCTCATCATTGCATCTTTTCCATTTTCAAAGAAGTTCTCTGTCGCGAGCCGCGACGTCAGGATCCTGCCAGCAGGTCCTAAACCTGAAAGGATGAGGACAGAGAGACGGGAGGCACCTTTCTTCTTCAGTTGCTTGCTTTATTATAGAACCTCGCCCTTTTATACTCTCCAGCTGCATGGGAGCGAGGGCTGCACGGGAGCGAGGGAGCGAGGGTACCGCCCACACATTCCAGAGGGAAACAATAACGACCATTATGGGTTACATCTGCTACTAGCTGAACTCGCCCGTGGCTATGGGCGAGAGCACCTCCGTGCCTGTGTCAAGGCTCACCATAATGGCTCGCCATAATTCCCCCATCTTTCTTTGATAGCATGAAGAATGCTATCAACTCATCAGCCAAGGAACCTCTGTCTTAGGCGGCAGAAGTCTTCCATCTCCTTACCCGTCATCAGTCGCAGGGCTCATGTCCCAATACGACCTGTCTTAGGTTGGTAGACAGAAGCTTCCGTCCTTACCCGTCACTGAGTATCCCAAGGCGGGGGATCTAAGCATGCCAAGCCTGAGCCAAGTAAATGGCTACACACGTTGTATCATCATCCAAAGAAGCTTGTACAGCCATGGCTGAACGCTCTTAAACTGGGAACGCTTCCAGCATTGATATGAGCAGTAACCCAAAATACACAAACCAATCATAATAGCAATAACAATAAGCCATATAACAATCCAAAAAGGTGAAAACATCTTTTTCAAATTTTCCCAAACTTCTGTAGCAAAATCTAAATCAAGCCGGATAGAATTGGCATGAACACCAGACAAGACCTCAATGTCCAATGACAACTGATTAGTTGTAGTTAGAAATGTCCGAGTCCAAGACCCTCGCAACAATAAAGAAAGTCGTCTAATTTCCTCAGAATGGTTTTTGACAGGAAAGGGAGTAAGGCAGAGTTGTTGAAATCTGGGGTCACAGTCCAATCGAGTATGCAACCACAATCCTTCAACTTCTTTGTTTAATAAGTCCATTTGTTGCTGAAATATAGCCAAACCAGTTCCAATGAATCCTTGTTCTGGACAATAAAGTCTCCGTTTGTGCACCAAGACACATCCTGGAGTTCTCTCTGCTGCTCCAGTGTTGGGGTCCCAATCCAGTCTCCAGATTCAAGCTATTCAGGGATAGCAGCAGATCTATAAATATACTTGTAACCATAAGTAGGTGGAGCAGAAGAGAAGGGAGAATACCTGGACTAAAAGGTTATTCTCATAAACAATATGCTGGAAAACCTGCATGGTCAAACAATAGGAGTACATTTTGTATGTCAAAAAGTAGCAATAATTATTATAATTATATAAATTCCTATATCCTGCAACGTGGCCTTGTATCAACAGGATCTTCCCTTTTTTTTTTTTTTAACAGAAAATAATCATCAGAAACATATTACAATAACATTTCTATAATTCAGAGCTTTGATAACCAACAAAATATTCCCAACATATTTAATAAGACTTTTTTTTTTTTTACAAGGCTATAAAAAATTATTTTGGTGGCTCCCATTAGTGAACAAAGATCAGAATAAATTTTCTGAGCAGCTGCTTCTTTATTTACCAACAGGAGCGTATCCAAACTTAAAGATTTATATTTACTTATAT
>NW_022900943.1:19721859-19722805 GCF_012274545.1 Fukomys damarensis | reverse complement strand
TTTTTTTTTTTTTTTTTACACAAGATGCAAAAGCATAACTCTTACTTATAGCTTTCCTAATATTTTTCTGTTTCATTTGCTATTAACCTTCTATTTGTGGATATAAAAAATAATCAGTTACTATGACAGGCAAAGTAAAAAAACACATAAGATGGAAAAGCAGGAAGAATTAGCTCTTAGGAGTAGTCTTCACAATCTTTATCTTTAAGGGATTAACAGAGTCTGTAATGACGTCCCACTAAGTAACATCGGAAGATTGTCTTTGGTCCTTTCCACGGCTTGCGTTAATCTGTTTGATAAAATGCTCTGGGATCCACGATGGTTGATCAGCATTCTGTGGAAAAACAAGCAAAAACCCCTTCCCCAAGGAACTACGTGGCAGAACGCAATCTAATCACTTGGTGTTTCGCCAGGATCCAGTAATGGAGTCCAGGATAGCACAAGTGAAAGGAGCTGCAGTGCCATACTGATTCACCGCAGTTTTTAATTCTTTTACCAACTCGAATTCAAGAGGGCGATGTTCTCCAATCGGCCCTTGGGGTCCCTCTACCTGAATGACAACGGGGAATAGTCTAAAGATTTCCTCCCCTTGTGCTGCGGCGCGTTTGAGCGCCTCTTGTAAAGGAGATGCTATGCCTTGAGACCCTTCAGATGTTATGGAGTCTTTACCATTGGGCTCATTGGTAGGCCTGGCCTCTGAGGCATGAAGAGATGCAAGTCTGCTCGAGAGGCATGAAATCTGCTGCCTCAGCTGAAGTTCCTCACTGAGCTCCTGATTAATAGTGCGCAGCTGAGCCAGGTTTGCCTCCCTCTGAGTGGGAGGGGGCGCAGAAGGCGGTGGACGCTCAAGTTTTTGTTGAAAAGCCTCAAAACTGGGATATAGTGCTACAGGAGGTCCTCCGGAATCCGGAGGCTCAGGGGGCTCAAGTGAAAGGGGACATTTTCC
>NW_022900943.1:19707125-19721264 GCF_012274545.1 Fukomys damarensis | reverse complement strand
GAGTTCATGAAGTGAACGGTAGACTTACTGCGTGGATCAGGCGCAGCGGTCAGTCCTCCGGAGCACCGTCGCTACCTTCGACCTGGGTCCGGGATTGCATATCCTCATTCTTTCAGGTCCCTGTTCGGGCGCCACTTGTCGCGAGCCGCGACGTCAGGATCCTGCCAGCAGGTCCTAAACCTGAAAGGATGAGGACAGAGAGACGGGAGACACCTTTCTTCTTCAGTTGCTTGCTTTATTATAGAACCTCGCCCTTTTATACTCTCCAGCTGCATGGGAGCGAGGGCTGCACGGGAGCGAGGGAGCGAGGGTACCGCCCACACATTCCAGAGGGAAACAATAACGACCATTATGGGTTACATCTGCTACTAGCTGAACTCGCCCGTGGCTATGGGCGAGAGCACCTCCGTGCCTGTGTCAAGGCTCACCATAATGGCTCGCCATAGTTCTCCAGTGACATTTAGTTTGTTCTCACTTTGGCTAGGGTTAGTTTGTGAATTTATTAAAACTGTGACTGAGACAAGTGCACAGTATGTGAAAGATGCACAGATGGAAGTGGTAAATAAAATAATGGGCAGGCCAGATGTGAACTAGAACAGGTATCAGATTCTGAATCAAAGTCCGCCACCTGATGCAGCTGTACAACTGAAGTACATTAACTACTATAAAGCCACTACCAAATGAGTTTAATTGTCACTTGCCACTCACTGATAGGGTTCTGATATGAGGCTGCAAGCAATTGCTTTATTTTGGTCTTTGTAAAGTCAAACCTTTCTGCTAATGTGAATGTATATTTGCAGTTGCTCCCCAGGACTAGCATCTCTGCCTTAGCACCACCTCAGATTCTCATGGAATGTGCAACCTAGTTCTTACATAGGCACAGTTCTCAGTAGGGTTCACACTCCAGTGAGGATCTAATGCTGCTGCTGGTCTGATCACAGGTAGTGCTCAGGTGGTAATGTGAGTGGTTATAAATGGAGATGAAGCTTGCTTACTACTCACCTCCTGCAATGCAGCTGGGTACAGCTGTGGTTTGAGGGTTGCCGTTCCCTGTATTATACTGCAAGTGCTGTATAGTAAATGTTTTTCTCTATTCTTCCCATTACCCAACACACATCCATGGATAAGCATGATGGGCATACAGCTCCTTATGCCACACAGTAAAATTTTCCTCTGTGGTTGCCACAGTGCCATTTATTCTTTGCCATTTCTGATGCCCTCTCCTCTTCTTCCTTCTCGGCTAAAGCCTGCTGAGGATTTTGTGAAAGCATCAGGTAGCTCTTTTGCATGACATCCAAAGAAGACTTAGCCCTGTGAGCTGCCTTCTGTTTTAAACAAAATAATCTGCTCCTTAGAGTATTTTAAATCTTATGGTCATGGATTTCTTGTTAAAGAAAGAAGCAAAGTAGACCTAACTAAAAGGCCTTATAACTTTAGGCTACTCAAGTGAAAGAAATAGAAGAACTAAAATATAATGTGCAACCAATGAACAGAAACAGTTGTTCACTTAGTCTTTTTTTTTGGCTTTTTGAGACAGGGTCTCACTATGTAGTGATACTGACCTGGAACTCACTATGTAGCTCAGACTGGTCTTGAACTCACAGTGATCCTCCTGCCTCAGCCTCCTGAGTGCTGGGTTCACTTAGTCTTTTAATATTGTCTATTTGGAAGCGGTAGGACCATTGTACATCTTTGCCCGTGCTTTTTATTTTTAAAATTAATTAATTAATTAATTAATTGGTACTTGGGATTGAACTTGGGACCTTGTGCTTGTGAGGCAGGCGGTGGAATCACTGAGCTAAATCCCCAGCCTATGCCTGTGCTTTAAAAAAAAAATTATAATTGCAGTATAATTATTCATGGCCTTGAATATTTCATCCTCTGGAATGCAGGCAAAGCTTGGCTCTTGCTTTTACTTAGTGGAATATGGCAAAGGTAAGGTGATAGATCCAGGACTGAATTATTTGATGTAAAAATCTATTTGGGCAGGTTGGAGGGAGAGATTCTCCTGCTGGCCCTGTGGGAATCTGGGGTGTCCTCTAAGAGCTGAGGGTGGTCCCTGGTCGGCTGGCAAGAAAAACAGGGACTTCAGTCCTAAACCCCAAAGAACTTAATCCTGTCACTAGCCACAAGAGTTTGGTTGATGTCTCTGGGCTCCAAAGAGGAGTTAAGCCTGAAGAGTTTCTAAGCAGCGGTTAGGTAGGCCATGCTTGGACCCTGGCATAGAGACAGAGAAAAAGAAGTGTGTACAGTAAGTCCCTGACTTACAAACATTTGAGTTGTGAACTTTCACAGATATAAAAGGACCATGCATTTTTTTTTATATCCTTTACATTGTATATGTGTGTCAAAGGTGTATAAGGCTCACTTTGTTAGACTTAGGAACAAATTTGACTTATGAGAACTTACTCATAAATTGGGGATTTACTGTATTGCTGCAAGTCACTGAGTTAATGGTACTTTGTTATGCATAGAAAATGAATATAATACATAATATACGGTGCAGGAGGTCCAGGCTCTGGAGCACAGGAAACTAGGATACATTTCTCATGTCCCAGTGAACTTGTTTTATTCTAGTCACAAAACCTTTAGACATGTAAAAGGAGAACCTCTTCGTGATCTCTTTCAGTCCTGATCCTGACAAATAGTGGCATTAGATGCTATAGGGTTTTCAGCCATATCAAATATACTGTGTATTATTATAGATCTAATGTGGCCCATGCATTTCGTTGAATTATTTTTGTCATTATTCTCTACTTTTCCAAAAATTTTAAAGTACCTTCAAATCAGCAATCTCAGGTTTTGATTGAAGAAAGCAAGAAGAAGTCTAAGTATCAGTTCAGAAAGATGCTCCTGAAAAATTAATCACGATTACCTGCTAGAAATTTCACTGTAAAACTGAGAGGCAAGATATCAGTAAGACTGGGAAAAGAAGAAATGAGACTTGTACATTCTGGAACACTTTTAGGAACACATCGGGTGGTTTCTACCCTAATTTCTGGAGCATTACACACTGTAGGAAAACAGCACATTCTTGGCATCTCAGGAGAGGACTCTGTGTCCTTCCCAGGTGAAGTCTCTACGTCAGAATCAGCACCTTCGCATCACAGGCAGGAGCTGATGGTGCAGCCAAATCCTGCACGGGATACACTCACTCTCCTGTTAACAAGGGCAGGGAAGGGCCACGGAATCAACAACTGCTTTATTGTATTTTGTGACAGTTGTGCAGCATCATATTTCATATTTCGTGTAAGTGATGAGCCGTGCTGAGGCAGAGCCCCATGCTGTGCAGGGTAAATGGTATATTCCCTCCTGATCCCACAGGGTGCTGTAAACAAAGGAGACTTAGGCTATAAATAGGACCTGGGTCAGGAAACGTTTTATGCAAGTATTAATAATCAATGCACTATACACACAGTGAAAGGTGAGGATTTAATAATTATCATCCAGTTAGGCAAGCCAAGGAAATCTAGAGGAAATGGAGAAATGACTTCATTTGCTTTAGAAGGCAGTTAATGCGACCAGCTGAAAGATATATTATTAATTTACTTTTCCCCCTCTGCACTGATTTAGCTCCACGGTTGACACGGGAACTGGGCTTACCCCAGGAGTCATCCCTCAGAGCACAGGGTTGGTAGTCATTTGCAAACTCACCACAGACTGGAGGCAAAGCAGGAAGACACAACGGTCAAGGCCAATCACTGCAACCTGTGGCAGCTCCCCTGCCTGGGCTCTCCCTCTGCCTTGGGAGTGGGTTCCCTCCCTTTCAGTCCTCCTGGGCGGCCTGGCTGGCTGATGCTTTCCAGCACCTGTGGCACTGGATCTTGGCAGAATGAAGTGAAGAGACAGCTGGAGTCATTATAGTTCATCTGTTTGAAGACTGCCCAAATGAAAAACAAACAAACAAATCTGGTGAGTTTCACGATTCTTTTAAGTGTACAGAAATGCAGCTGCTAAGTTGTGTAGGAGATCAAAGGAGCCTTTTCAATTCAGGACACCAAAGTGTTCTTCCTGGCTTGACCCTTGATGGAGATTTGTTAGCAAACTTTAGAAGGAACTTGTGGAAGAGGATTAGGTCTATTAAATGGGGCAAATTGTGAAAAGTTCTTTGTAAAGCTCATTAAATGTCCTCCTTGCTGATCTCTGTGGAGAGTGTGACAGTGTAGTGAGTCCTGAGGTTGTATTCTGGGTGACAGGAATCAATTGCATACTTGAAAACGTTTATTTAATGCAGTGATAGGGTAATAGGATTGCTTTCCTATAAATCATTAGCTTCTTGGCAAAGAAACATACTCTGCTGCATTAGTAATTTTAGTACTTTGAGTGAAATTTAATCTTAGCCGCCAAGTTTGAAGTTGTCTTTTAAAAATATTAAGCGTTATATAGATGAAGTGATGGCACAATATTTTTAATATACATTGCAGTATTTAAAATAACTTAGGCTCCAATAGATTGGGGCAAACAAGAATATATATTTATTGTTTTTTAGTAGTACCTTAGCAGTGAGTTGGTAATTTTCTATTTGTAAAAGAATGTAAAATTACTTGTTACTGTGGATTGCAATAGGGGAAATGAGCTTCAATAATTGAATATTAAAATTTTCCAAACATTAAAACCTTGAACATTAAATTCTTGGTATTGCACTTTCAATTTTACTTTGATCCGAATTGGTTAGTATGCTGGTTTGTAAATGGTTTGCACTTTATAGTCATTTTTCTTTAACATGCTTTATATGATTTTTTTTCATTGAGTTTATTGGTACTTTCTAAGTATACAGTACCTTTATATGATTTCTTGATCCATCTCTAATTAGCAGAAATTTTAAAGTGCTCAATGAATAGAACTAACAGCAAGTATATCCTATAATACATTTTGTTGTTGTTCATAATAGTGTATGTCAGATAAAATTTATCTTGGTCATTTTCAGAATTTTTTTCTATTTATTTTCTGAACTTGTTTGCTTTTGAATTTTTTTCCTAGCTAAAAAAAATAGTTTTCACCTAGTATTATTTTGCTCCACAAGCTTCATTGAGAACTGTTTAATGCCTAGTTATTTGGTCAAGTCTGAATCATATTTTGACAGAGTTGGGGGTCTTAAGAGGGGTGGAGGGAAAATGAGGGTGGAAGAGGCTCTTGAATTAAAAATGTATAAAGGTTAAACATCAAACACAGTTGTCATCATAATGATCATTTTAAATCACAGTTGACCATGGATATTGATCTTTCTCTTCAATGAACCCTAAATTCCTCTGTGTACTTTTCTTCCGTTGACATGATTTTCATTTTCTTAGCCTCTGGGACTTAGCTCTATAAAAGGTAAGTCTGAGAACAGAACCCGCAAAGGTAGGTTTCCATTGCAGATCCATTCCAGACAGCTTGCCAAATTTCACATGAGGTGCTGGTTGAGGTACATAGTTCTGTCTCAAGGTGGTCTTGGAAAATGAGTGAGCTAAAACAATGGCAGAGCATGAAATGGACAGTGGTTCAGTGATTGTATATATCTAAATGCAAGAGAAGCTCATTTAAAATTAAATTTATGGAGTTTCTGGAACCAAAACTTGAAAAGTCTCTAGTCATTCATCAGAAAAACCATTTTAATTCCCCCCCCCAAATTTGAAGATTGATTCACTAACATTTTAATTTGGTGGTGGGCATTCAGTTTGTTAAAAAGAAAGTACTATTATCCATCTCTGTAAATTGCCTGTAATTTTATTATACTGGTGTCCATTTGCTTTGATTTTCTAATTTGTATTTTAAAAATGAAGTCGTTTAATTTCTAAAATCCTGTAATATTTGCAAGTTAATTTCACTAAATGGGGTTTGTGCTTTACAAGATACATGGGAGTTATAAACTTTATTAAGGTAGTTGCTTGTAAGTTCAGAGCAAAATCTGTATTACTATTGAAAACAATTTTAAACAAAAAAAATGTAGATAAATCAGAATATACAGAAAGCATACAAGTGGTTTTAAAAACTGCTCAATTTCAAGAGACAAATAACATCAGGGCATATTTATTTGTATAAAATGTATTTTTTAAAAATTGGAATCGTACTATTTACATATGATATTCTTTTTTTAACCATAAAAGTTTTTCAAGTACTCATGGATATTTTTAGTGACTACATAATTTAATGTTCAATAGATTAGCTGTAATTCTTTCAATTATTCTTTAGTTGATATTTCAAGGCTCATTTTATAGTAAGTGGATACAACAAGGTTTTCTTGGTATAGTATGTTTAGGTATTGAGAATATTGGCCCTTCTTTATCACACCAAATCTGGTTGTATTCGCTTTCCTAGAACAGACTGCCTCACTATGGAAATGGAAAAAGGGGGCTCTTTAAATGATTTCTACACTTTCATTTTAATTTTAAGGGTGCACAGTGGAGACATCTTTGGTTATAGCTAATGACTAAATGTGTTCTACAAAGATTCAGTCAAAAGGACTTAATAGGCCATTAATACATCAGGGGGACACCTTGTAAAGATTCATCTTTGGGAATCATTTAGGTTCTAAAATTTAGAATGTTTCCCCCTGTAGGCTATCTTTCTACTTGTCTATTTTCAAGGAAATGGAAATACTTGGCTTTATTAAAATTCTCCGGGTACATTTGATAGTACTCCCTCGGGGGAATCAGTAGTACTGTCGGCTGAGGACTGGGATTTCAGGGAGGCCATCAAATCAGTAGGAGGTGATGGAATTTTGAAAACTAATTGTCAGCTTTAGCTCAAAATAGTTTCTGTCTAGAAGTCCCCAATTCAACAATTCTCTGTTTTATGAAGAAAATTTAAAAGGTGAATTTGTAGGAGCAGAGTGCTTGCCCAGCATGCATGAAGCTCTGGTTTTGATGCTGAGCACTACAAAGGAAAGGATGACTTTGTGATATTTCCCAAGGCCAGTACTGGGGTCAACCTATTGTCAGGATCGGGGGGGAACTCTCAGAGGAAAAAGTGTATCAGTGACTTATGGGTAATGTGATTTAAAAATAAAAAGGGAAACACCTACCTCATACCTTTTCTCGTGTTTAACTCCTAAATTACAGCCTCATGGGCTGTGTTGCAAAGGGAACTGGGGTTTCATCCCTTCACCTGGTGCTGTATTTGGGGAGGTCCACTTACTGTCCTCAGTCTCTGCCAGATGTCAGCGCTACTCTTCCTGAAACTGGCAGAGGTGGCAGACCACAGAAACAGCAGAGGAGGAGGGAGGGGCCGTGCCGGGGCCACACCCCTTGGTGACACCTCGCAGGCAGGCACAGGGAGTGCCAGGGCCCAGGAGCAGGGCACATAGGGTTAAGGGCTTTGATGTACCCCAACTGTTCAGCCAGGGACCCCCGAGTTACAGCTGTCCAGCAGATGCTCTGCCTGAAGTGTGGGGGGCAGATGGAGATGTTGCAAAGGCATAGTGTTCTTTCAAAGCCCTCTGCTGTCCGCAAGTGGCTGGCCTCACACAAAGCACCTGCTCACAATGGCCTTGTGTTTGGAGCATGAGAAACCCACTCAGTGTGGGTGGGAGAAACATTTACTGAGGCCAACAGAACCATTGTGTGAATACTGCAGGACTGGGGAAGGTGGCGTTGGATCTGAAAGAGACAGTCTGCCTCCTAGCAGCCGATGAGAGAAGGGGACCAAGAGAAGGGCCGATGGATGTTGATTTTTGGTTTTTCTGTATTACTGGGGATTGAATCCAGAGCCTTCACACTGAGCTATATCTCCAGTCCCATCTTTAAATTTTTCAAAAAAATTTATTTTGAGACAGAGTCTGGCTAAGTTGCTAGATTGCCCAGGCTGGGCTCAAACTCGTGATCTTGGCTTAACTTCTTGCTACCTCCCTATCTGAGGGCAGCAAACACCTGGCAGAACTTTTTAAAAATTGAGATCCAGTGCAATACCATTACAGAACAGATGCATTTAAAAATGCAGGAAGGGGGATAATCTGGCTATGCTCTGGATGGTGAGATTAGGAAAGGATGAATTAGTTTAGTTGTACTTGTTTTTTATTTTAAAAAGCAATCTGAAGGTAATGTGTTATCGGGCAAAGTTTATCTTTAAGAAAATAAACCAAACAAAATGAAAGTGTGCTATTAATTTATAAAAGATAATTTACTTGGAATCTTTCTTGCCTCTTTTTGTGAGGCTGTCTCCTAATGGCAACTCTGTTTTCCTTTTTTCTTTTGCAACCGGGTATTGAACTCGGGACCTTGCTCTTGCGGGGCAGGCGGCGGCACCACTGAGCTAAATCCCCAGCCCTCTGTTTTCCTTTTGAAGACTCCGTGGCAGCCATCTTTTGGGCCTTCACACACAGATCCCTGAGGTGCCTTGGTGAGGGGAGAAGGACTGCTTGGTCATTCAGATGGTCTCCCTTCCCAGAGCAGCAGCACCCAAAGCCACACCTGAAACAACTTGTAATCTCCACAGTTCCCTTTCTAGCTCTGGTCAGAGAAGGAGCGAGCCGGGCATCCCGGGTTATGTGATCTGGTATGCCAGATCCAGTTAATGTTTTTAATAGTGTTTTCAAGATGTAACACACCCAGGGAGATTTGTTCCAGATGGATGAAGTACAAAATGAAAAATAAAATAAAGCCCCCTCCAAGCACAATATTGCTCTAAATATTTCTTTGAGGCATCAGCAGCTTTTAAATCATTGAAGACAGACTGAAGGCGTTCTCTACATCACGGTGCCTCTCCCAGTTATTTGAGATAGATTTCAGTTTTAAAGGGTTTCTCTGCAACTCTATTCTCTACCTGTCACTGGCAGTCTCACTCATTGTATTAAAAATGATATTAGAAAAAGGTACATGAGAGTGTGAATAACAGTGACTTTTAAGAGTCTTATGACGCACCCAATATTTTCTTACAGTATACACATTTCTGTGTGTTTGTGTTTATGCTTTAAAAGGTCAAAAGCAATATAAATGCTTCGTTTAGAAAACATTTTGTGTGAAATGTGCATGTAACAGAGCAAGTGATTGTACGGTGACTCATAAAATAAATCCAACTGACTATGTATATACATACGTATATATACACAGTTGGGATATTTAGTAATATGAAATCAGGGAATTTTGTGGTAATTTCTGAAAGATTTTAAATTTCTTTGACAAATGTCCTATAAAGTAAAAACAAATAATATTTCGGGCAGTCCTTAGACTCTGTAAACAAAAGCTAATTTTAGGGGAGAATATTTTTGAAAGTAAATTGTATGTAGGCTAACAAATACATGGAACTAGCAAATGAAATTGTTTCATCTTAGTACTTTGGTTCTAATAACTACTTCTAAAATTTACAACTAGGGAAATATTTTTGCCTACAAACATGCCATTTTGTATTTAATGCCATTTTGGTTTTATTGTGTTGGGGAGATTAAAGGTTTTTCCCCAGGGTATTTCAATTGTGAAAACACAATTAAAACCTACGATGTCATTTCTTTTTGATTTTGCATTCATTTGCATTTCTGCTCTATATTTAAGTAGCCCCTTAGAAAAATTTAAAAATCCTTACTTTTCCCCCTAGAATTTAGAAGAAAAATGTGAATTATTCATAATGAGAGATGTTTGGTGTTTGAGGAATAAAACTTTGGGAAATTAACTTCATGTTCTGCACGGGAATGTAGAAGATTGTAATTAGCATAGACTAGAAGATGTCCTTGTCAGGCTCAGCTTGTGGGAAAAACTGCACACACACACACACACACACACACACGCACACTCACACGCATGATGAAAACTTAAATCCTATGGTTGAAAGATAAACATCGATAAATCAATTCACATCAGTTCTCTGCTTTTTCTTTTTCCTTTTTTTCTTTTTTGTTATTTTGAGACAGGGTCTCATTAAGTCTAAGGCACTAAGTTACCTCGGCCTTGGAAACTGTGATCTTCCTGCCTCAGCCTTGCAGAGCACTGGGATTACAGGTATAATAAGGCCCATCTAGGTCTCTGCATTATTAGGTCCGCTTTTAGGTAAGGAATGAAGCTTTTTCGTGAAATTCTTCCTGTTAGAGTTTCCATGTGCTCTAAAACAAAATAAATCTAAACATACTTCAACTGTTTCAGCTATAGCCACTATCCTTGAGATTTTATTCCCTGTTGTGATTTTTTTTTATAATATTAAAAAACAAACAGAAAATAGCATGAGCACCTTTGGCTAAATACCATAGCTATTGGAGCCTGGTGGAAGTAGTTGGCTGGATTGTTTTAAGCTGTTCACAGTGTAAGAACAGTTTGTTAAGAGTGGCCGAGAGTAAGCATGGCAAGGGCCTCTGCAGCTGGGACACTTCTCCCAACTGCTGTCTCCATGGCCATTTTCCTCTGACAAGACCTGAAGTTTCAGGTGTCTGTTTCTTTATCCGGGAGCCTGGAAGCATTTCTTTGAAAGCGAAATTTGTCAATATGGATCTATCCAAAGGACAATATTTAAAACTGATCTCTCAGGAAGCTAAGAAAGGGCAACTGTTTCAAGTTGTTTTAATCTGAATGTAGTTATTAAAGCAACAACTTAGTTTGGTTTTAGTGCAAGAAAATAAAACACAATCCAAGGATAGCTTTTTGTTTAAAATAAGTCCTCAAAAGACTACAGAAAACTTGCCCGTTTACATTGTTGAAAGGATTTGAATTGTGTGTAGAAAATTCCAGATTATGTACAGATTTGATTTGGAAATTTTGAGGAAATGGCTATTTCATATTTCTTGTATTCTATATTGATCAAATCCATTTCCATTAGCCTTTTTGAACAAAGTATTTCATTTTTCTGAGCAAAATCTTTCTCTGAAACATTAGGAGACCATTCCAGTTTCAAGTTGATAATTTGGCAAATACAGGCCTTGCCAGTTCTAAATGGCAATTTGGCAATGTACTGAAAGATTGCTGAAGAAAGGCTAATACTTCCCATGCAAACTGTTTACTGGGAGTCATTTGACTCGGCAATGCTTGAGGACAAAATCCCTTGAACATTGTTAATTTACAGGAAAGAGTGTTGGATGGATGTGGCATAATCTGCCTAACTATGGTTACTGTTTTCACTTTGTGAATCTTGTAATTTTTTGCTATTTGTCAGTCATGGCTTTCACTTCTACAGAATTTATACCAAATAGGTTAAAACTGAACAGTGGATTGGAACACTTTTTTTTAATGGTTATTTTCAGGATGACCACTTGGGTTGACTTTAATTTGTGATTTATATAAACTTCTTTCTGTTTACATTTTGTTTTGCAGTCTGTTCTGTCACTGTTAATGAGAGGGGACAAAATCATAACTGCTGGAGGGAGACTTGGCATCTGCCTTTTCAGCAGGAATTCTCTTTTGTTGGGGTGTGCCTGGAACCATCACTTCTGGTTTCAGTGTTTCCGAAAGGAGGTGAAATACATCTATCTCACATCCCAGTCCCAAACACTCACACTGGATTGTTTCTCACTGTGCACTTTAGCCAAAATTTGACCAAAAATTTCAGGTTGGGCATGTTAGCCTGGATGGCTAAACTCAGATTATGTAGGAATTGAGTTTACCCCATGCCACCACAGGGCTGGCATGCAGGGCTCACATGTTCCATCGTTCGTCTAACATTCCTAAGCAGTCAGTTCAAGCATAGAAGCTGTGGAGGAAAACATTGCTGATTTAAAAAATAAGTCAGTTCCTCAAATTACTGTATTTTCACTCACTGTCATTGCCATCGTCATTAGTGATAGCTCTTTATTTATTTAGCCACACTAGGGTGTAAACCCAGTATGCTAGGAAGTGCTCCATACTGACTACCCCCAGCCTAACAATGGCAGTAAAACACTGTGCTTTTTACAATGGAGCTAGGTGGTCTGAGATCTAGACCAAGAGCTGGTAATTTATAGCAAAGAAATATGCATAGGAAAATAAGTCATTGTAAAAATCTAATCATAAAATGTCATCATTCCTGTGTGTTGATATTTTCAACTGAAATGTTGGTCGTTTAAATGTTAGCCTCAGAAATTCTTTACAAGCCAAAGTGATGGCTAAATTTATTCACACCCAGAAAGTAAGCACAGTGAGCTTGATATGATACTGAGGATGATAAAATGACACAAAAAGGCATCAACCTCTAAAATCTACTGATTTGGGACTTGGAGGAAAGTATATTTATTAAAATGAGCCATGCAGCAAAACATATGTATACAGACAAGTGAGTAATTTGTGGGGGGAGTGGTTTTTAATTGGGAGGGCAGAGAAAGCATACTTTTGTGATCCTAGGTTTCATAACATCCAGTGCTTCATAACTATGGAAATCACATGAGAAATTGAATTTTAGACATACAAATGATGAGACAAGGGAAGAAAGGCAGAGTCTTCTGCCTGTGAAAATTCTGAAAGATTTCAGAACTGATTTAAGGGGCGCGTAGATACTCTGTACCCAAGAACTTTTAACATGACTTGTATTGCTGCTTTATGATGCCCTCCTGGGAATCAGGTGTATTTTTGGTGATTCTTTTTTAGTAGATTGGATTTAACTAGCCTGTGATTTGGAACATCTTGGTTTTCTGTATTCCTGTCTGTTAATGCTATAGAAGTAGCACTGAAATCAATTTGGGGTTTTGATCAAATCCCTGTAATAATGTGGCTGAACATGCTCAGTTTAAGTTTAGGGATTCAGGCTTTAAATGGTAGTGAGTTCAGACTTTTGAAAATGGGAAAGAATGTTACAGAATTTCTTAAAGGAAAGTTTGAGCTTTTTCAAAAGAATAGAAAATGGCTCTGTCTGCTAATCGGACTGTTTGTCTTTCTGTTGAGGAAATCTGGTGGTGTTGAGGGAACTGGTTGGTTGGGCTCAATTTATTATTTTCCTTTTAGCCTTTTCTTTTTCTCTAACTAGCAAATCAGAGCTCACAGAGGAAAGGGCTTACCTTTTAATGTTAAGCATAACCTAAGTGAAGTGTTTAGACTTTTAGTCAGTTACAGAAATAACAAGCAGCTGGAGGACAACTTGATGTTCAATCACACTGAAAGTTTAGGGCAATTTTCCCCAAAGTAAGAAGTTTGGGGTTAGTGATCAAATGAGGCTTATGTGTTACTGAGAAACAGATTTAACTTCTTTAAATTTTGTTTTCTGACATAAAGTACAAAATGATGCTCACTTAATACTTTTATTTTAATTTGTCAAATTTTACATTTTAACATTTATAAAAACCTATGTTTTTTTCAGGTGGATCTGTCCAGAGGCATCCACATTTGTGATAAAGCACTTACCATGTAATCGAAATTATGTGACTAAGACGGTCCCATCACCTAAAGCTGTTTTATGCACTCATTTTGCTTGTGGTGAGGGATACTGCTGAGGATTGAACCCAAAGTCTCCTGCATGCTAGGCATAAACTCTACCATTGAGCTACAGTTCCAGGCAAATGTTATTATATTGAAACTGCAAATTTAATTTTAGTTGAGATTGAGGTAAAGATTTAAAAATGCCAAATACTAAAAGAACAGCAAAGAAATGACAGAAATGCCATACAATGTTACTCTTCTTTGAAAAGTTGTGTACGAGGCCTACAGTTAAAAAGACCTTAGAAACCTCTGGAAAATAAGAGCTAGAAAATAACAATTTGATGGGCAAAATCTCTCCACTGCTGATGGGAGCTTTCTGATTCAATGTAGAGCATGGAGTACTAAGAAAAGATTAAATGTCTCTCTTGAAAGTTAAGTGAGTGGAACGCAGTCAAAGCATTGCACATGACATTTATTCATTCCTTCAGAGACAGGAAAACTGATTGCTGATCACTCGCCTGTCAGTCACTGGGACAAGAATTTCTATATTTATCAATGATATGCACCACATACAACCACAAGAAGAAGGCTGACATTCTCAAGGCATAAAGGACTGAATATTTTAGCAAGAACTGAGTAACTCTTCTGGTTGCCCTCTGTGCATCTTTATTTGCTTGGCCTTTGTGGCTGTTACTATTTTTAGTGCTTTTTTTTTCTATCTAAATTATTTTTAACCTTAAAAATGAAATTTCTAATCAGCTAGACACACAGCAGAATTAAAGATAAATGGGGGCCAGGGATTTAGCTCTGTGGTTCCGCTGCCTGCCTTGCAAGTGCAAGGACCTGAGTTTGATTCCCCTGTACAAAAAAAAAAAAAAAAAAAAAAAAAAAAAAAAAAAAAAAAAAAAAAAAAAAAAAC
>NW_022900943.1:19676195-19707069 GCF_012274545.1 Fukomys damarensis | reverse complement strand
AAAAAAAAAAAAAAAAAAAAAAAAAAAAAAAAAAAATTAAAGATATAAATGAATGATCGCCTTGTCATTATACTTATAAAAACTGAATTTCCTATAATTGACTTTAATATGGTTAGGGAATAAGTAAAATATATTTTCAATAAGTGGTTCTAGGCCTAAATCTCCAAGGACCTTAGCGATCAAGCCACAAAAGAACACAATCTTATTGAGGGGTAATGCCATCCTGAACTTTTCATGTGTTATTAGTGATTACTTGAGAGAATAAAAGAAATATTAGTATTTTTGGATCCTTTGTGTTTATGTACAGACTAATCAATCCCTCTTAACATTTTCATAGTTGGCTCTTCTTTTTTTTTTTTGGTATGGGGGATTGGACTTGGGTCTTTGGCGCTTGTGAGACCACTGAGCTAAATCACTGGCCTCAATAATTTACTCTTCTCACAGCAGAAGTTCATCCTACTGGATGCTGTCGGGAGGTATTATAATGATGATTTCTAAACTTGCTCTGGTAGTGGAGAATCTGAAAGTGAGAAAGTTCCAGCTTTCACAGTATAGTAATAATACCACAAACTTAGAATTATTAAATGTACACTTAGAACTCAATCACACGTTGTCTCACACTAGAGGGCCTTGGTGGTAGAATTAACCAAAGTTGAAGGAAACGTGTAGCAAAGAGATTTACTAAATATTTCAGTCACTGGCCATTATTTCCTTTGGAAAATGGGGGAGGGGTTGTTTTGTTTGAAAACTACCTTGTCCCATTTTGTGAATAGCCATTTTTATTGAACCATAGTTTGTAAAACTATGCTAGGGGGCGTTGCATCTCAACCCTTGATATGTATTAAATCACCTGAGAAATTTTAAGGATCCTATCAGTACCTTGGATCCACTCCAGATATTGAGATATCGACAATTCTTTAGCATTTTATTTATGTTTTTATAGCTTTATAAATCTCTTTAGGTATTTCCAAGTATAGAACCAAGGCTAGGAACATTATGCTAGGTAAGGCCATATAGGTGTTGAAGGAGATTCAGCTGCAACTTGTCTGTGACAGGCAAGCCTTCCATCGCTGGTACTTTGGCCTGTGCTGTAGTTCACTGTAGCAGTTCCAGACAGTGAGCTGCTATAACCTTCTGACTTGCAAGGATAGTTAAATTCAGCTTCTGTATCCCATAAACCAGTCTCTCCGGTATATGCTTATCATTCTGGTCATCACTGGCCTATCCTGTCCCCGATTCCTTTCATACTCAGATGGGTAGGTGGTATTGACTTTGGACAGTTAGCATTGCCCAGTGGACTGACCATGGTCAGGGAAGTCATGCAGACTTGGTTAAAATATTCACAACCATCAACATTTTGATACTTGACTTTCTAAGCTTTTGTTTTCTCATTTACATATTGTGAGTTGAGTCAGTCACCATATGGAAACAGTCCCTACTGCTGCATGTTGCTGCTACTTTTACGTAGAAAGGAGGATCCACACTTACCTGTTGTGTAACATTAACAAGTACCAGGAGATGTGGTTATATTGCAGATGTGTTTGCTTCATGGCTTTGTAGTCGGGTCCACAATTAGTTTTCATATATTTTTGTCAGGGATTACAGAGAATTCGTTTCTTGGTCATTCCTTCGTTTCTTTTCATTGAGCCAGTCTTTTATACTGCTTGCTGTATGTATAGTCATTGTATTTAAATATTAATGGAACAGACTGTCCTTTCCTGATTTCAAAATGCCATGGACTTTCTAATGTAAATATTGAAATAAAACCACATGAAATCAAGTCTTCAGTGTTAAATTAAGAAGCTGTGTGCAATGAAAGATATTTGAAGTACTCCAGTTTGATTCACAGTATTAGTTTGAAATCAGACGAATCACCATTTTCAACCAACATGAAGACAGAGTAGTATTTTCATATAAAACACATTTTCATTAATAGAGGCTGTGCAATTATATAAATGCATGCACAAAATCAGTGAGAATGCTTTGAATTATCAGCAGATACTTTTCATTATTACTGTATTTCTTTCTAATGCAAAATCAGTTACTGCAGTCTTTTTCTCAGATCACATCATAGCTTTGATTATATCCAGAGACTGCATCTTTTGGTCCTGGAAACTTTCACACTATGATGGTAAGAGCAGATGGAAGAAGGTGCTATAATATTGCAATGTAGTCTTGCAAATAGGTGTGAACAATCAACCTCCTAAAATTTCACAGGCTTCTGCTTCTGATAGCTGCACCTGTGTGATTGCTGCATTGTATAATGTAGCTAACATTCTTTGAAAGGGATTTTTTTCTGGGCTTCAAGATTCTTTCCATGATGCTGTATTTGGGGTCCTGCCTATGAGACTAGGACAGAAAGGAATGCTACTCATGAACCTGAGAATCAGAAGGGAGAGAGGCCTGAAGGCTTGAGTCAAGGATGAATGTGTGCTTTATGTGCTTTAGGCCAGGGATAAAGAGCCAAACTGTATGGGAGGGAAAGCTAGGAGCACAAAATATATGTTCAATAATCATTTTATTGAGACTGTAAACATCTGAATGAATAAATAGGACTGCTACTATGTGGCAGACACAGCCACAGATTCCTAAGTCTGCAACTCTCCTACCTGGCAGACATCTAGACAAACTTCTCTAACCGTGGCAGTCTTCAGCTAGATAATTTAGGTTCTCAATTTTCTTTTAGTTCAGGATTGAAGTAAAGCAGTACATTGTTTGAGAATTTTTCAATTTTCACTTCCTTTTATTGATATTTCAAAATTATCAATTTAGAAAAATTAAAAATGATACATTAAATATTGTTCATAAAAGTTAATCATTACAAAATGAGCGATGATAATGTCTTCAGGTTTTAGAAAGATGTAGGTTTCATGGCCCTCCCTTACTCCTTAATGGGTTACCATGTAGACTTGTGGAGATTTTATATTGCACAATTCTGGTCGTGGGTATCATCATTATAAACATGAATGATGTTTTGGTCAGCTCTCCCATTAACAGAAAAAAATACTTGACACCCACAGCTTACAGAGAAGAGGATAACTATGACATACAGTTTCAGAGGGTTCGGTCCGTGTTTGCTTGTGTCCAACTATGAACATCAGTGGATTAATCTACTGATGAAAACTGCATCCCTATGATCTGTCACCTTTCCAGAAGTCTCTTAATCTAGTCAAATTGACAACATTAACTGGCACAAATGGTAACTCCTGGAAATGTGCAGTGTGTAACTTAGGAAACTATCTAGTGGCCCAGCATATGTGATTCTTCCCAAAAATTACATAAAGTTCGTGGAGTCTGGGTACAGCACTCATATTATGAAGAGCTTTTTATTATTCAATACCAAACCAGAGTGGTAAGTACAGTTGCTGTTAGGAGAGGCAGTAGCTGTATAGCCATCCCTAGTTAGTCAGTTTTACCCCTGATTAACAATATTTGATGAACTTTTAGTGAAAATGTAATGGTGACTTAATTTTCTCCTTTATGTGTTGCCATCTTACAGTAACCAATTTTAGTTACCCACCTGAAATATGTGTTGTGGGGTGTCTATTTTAATTTGCTATCCCCCCGAGCAGTATAACTCCAAATTGCTTGTGTTAAGGGCAACAAGAAATATCTATGAATAATACAGATTCCTGTTCTTTATAATCATAGAATGAAATAATCAAAGGAAGGGCCTTGGAATTTAAAAAAACCTGCTCTGGGTTATTATATTTCTTACCATGTGGGGGTTTCTTTACCATAACACAAGGCTCTAGCCGTGTTTGACTCATCTTCTGTGCTACCATAGCTAGTGACTAGATCAGGAGAGCATCTTACAGGGTCCTGAGACCCACACACTCAGTGAAGGACCTCATTTGTTTGTTAGCTTTTTGTAAATTACTTCATTACATCATATTCTTAAGTCTATCTTGTTAGACTTCTAAAACATGGAGTTTTCCATGGAGAAGTCGCTGGCTGACTGGTGCCTACCCATTGCTCCTGGGTAGCAGGGAGCATGCTCTTTTCAGTGAAGCCAGAAGGGAGCCCTGTGCATGACGAAGAATGCTCTTTTGGAATCTTCCACCCTGCTCAGACTGCAGAGTACTTGCCTAAACAGCATTTCGTGGAAACCATATAACACTCCTTGAAGTGAAGATAACTTTCTTCATATTACCGATTAGGGTAACTATGGTAACAGAGAAGCTTAGCTCAGCTTTCCAAAGACATAGCCAGCAAGTGGAATGAAAAGATGCATTTTCAGTTCTCTGGGACCCTAGTTTAAAGATCTCTGCCCGCTTTCTCTCTCTAATACTATAGCACCTTTGTATAAAGTATTTGATTATGTGTGAGGGAAAGACATGGAGTGGCTTTTGGCCTGGAGCTGTTGTTCAGTGGTAGAGAATTTGCCAGGGTTCAATCCTCAGCACAGGGGAAAAGAAGCACGGCTGATCATTCTGTGGTCACAGGCAGGGTAGACATCTGGGATGAGCCAATGTGTGTGACTCCAGCCAATGAAATGTTAACCTGGTTTGGACTCCCAGAGTTTCTACTTTGCTGGCCTCCATTTTGACATCAGCCACCTAGGGATGCCAGACATTTTCTCCACACATAGGGGACATAAACTATTGTACAATTTGCTGGTTATGAGCTTTTATTTATAGGCAAGTGTTTACATGTGGGTTTTGGTAGTAGACTTGGCTTAGAAATGGTTGTAAAACAAGCGTGTAGGCAATGCTGATGTAGCCATTACAGACAGTGCTGTTGGATGAGTGATAATTAGCTCATGACAAACCTTGTAATTCCTGGGTTCTGAAAAAAACTTCGGATAATATTTTATCTCAGGGATTAATGATACTAACTAAAATTTTTAAGGGCCCATCTTGGTGATTCTAAATACGTCTTTGGCTACGGGATTTGCTTAGGTTAAAGCCATACTTTGTTTATAATTTTAGATCTTGTGTAGAAAAGTTTCAGAGTAAAAGTTCTGGACAGGTACAATAATGTTCCAAAGCAGCTATCTTCACACTGGAGGTACATGAGGATGTGTCATACTCTATAAATGCTCACATGTATTTCCCCCTAACATTGATGTGCCTGAGGTCTGCTGGTTTCCCTCCTTTGCCTCCATGATTGCCTCTTTTTCAGGTTACCATATCCAGTGATACCTGGCTTATCCAATGGCTGCAAGATTAAACTTTGCACTACTCAAACAGCAAAATTTGAGGAAAAATTTCCTCAGTGTTCATAACTTTGCTGGACAGTTGAACTGAAAATCCAATTTGAAAAAACCCGTAGGTTTGAGAATGAGTCAGTCCTGTGTCACATCAGGCAGTGGACACAGAGCAGTGACGCTTCAGTCTAAGTACTGCTCTCGCCGGGGACAACATACAATGCTTGTGTTAGTGATTTAAAACATTTGTCACTGTGCTTTCTTTGCATAAAATATCCTAACTATGGCTCCAAAGAAAATTAGTGATACCAGCAGTAAAGCTCAGAGGAAAACTATGATAACCACCATAGAATTTAAGAAAGAAATCATTGTTAAATTTGTTGAAGTCCTAGAAAAATGAATTTACAAGTGTAATTTTTGGGCCTCAGAACCAATTATTTGGTTTTTCATTATTTCTTCTGGGAAAAATATGTTCAGTTCTCAAACTTTTTGGTATTTGAACACAAATTTGGGATGACTTGAGTTCAACAGTTGAAGTATCACTGTAACTGAAACACTTTTTGAGAGAAAATAAGGGCCCTACTAATATGTATACCAAAGCAGCAGGTGTGAACTGAGACTGTTTTAGACCAAATGGCCTTGAGTAGTCACCTTACATGTGTCCCATCTTACAAAAGGAAGTCAACCATCTTCTACTTCCTAAACTTTATCAGGACGGATGACCCCAGGCTGAGTAAACCTCTGGAGGCCAAGCAAAGGGACAACACACAGCTCCTAAGAAATCACCAGTTTTAGCAAGGCAAAAAAAAGATTCAGTAAGAAATATTAAAGGTACTGAGCCTGTGTCAAGTATACAATAGATGCATAGTGTGACCCTGAGGTAGCTTCATCCTTTCCTGACTTAGAGTTGGAATTTAGAAGATGATTGTCACAGGAATGTGTGCTAACACGTGTAGAAAATGAAAAGAGTTTATTTTGGGGATGAAACATAAGCCTGATTTGGTTAATGAACTTGACAAGTACCAGGTTACAAGTCAGATTATATGGCAGTTATCTTCCCTAAATTACAGGAGTGAAATCTGTAGCTCTGCGTTTTCAAATAAATGTTTTTTTTTAAGTCCATGTATATGTTATGTGAAATCTCTAAGCAACTACTGAATATGATTTTATTTTTAAATATGACTTAAAGACATTTAGTTGAATGTACATGAGAGTTACATAGTTTTAAAAAAGTTCTTTTAGCGGAAAAAAAAAAACTTTGATGGCCATTTGAGCATTTACATTGAAGCAGTCATGTTGTTCACCTTCTTGGCCTCCGGTCTCATAGTCATCACGACAATTCCAACAGGTCCCACATACTTCCAAATGCCACCCCAGTCCCAGACATAGCAGAACCATTTTGCATCCAGTAACTCCTCAAATGGATGAATCCCATGCCGGAGAAGTACCTGAAAGTACCACTGTGTCCCATCAGTCAACTCAAATGCACTGATCTCTACTCGTCATTTGTGATAATACTGTCAAGGCATGAGTATGGCATGACTACAAACTGTTTTCATTTTGTGCTATTTGCTAACCATGAAGTGAACTTCTATTCACAGAATCCATACTAAGGTCATGATTGTCAATCCAATTAGATCTTTATTAGACTGGGATTTTTTTTCTGTGTACTCAGAAGGCCACCGTTTTAACCTTATTTTGTTCTTCAGTGAATCTTCATATGGTGATAGAGATGAAAGCAAAAGAAAGGTGACTGAAAATTTCTTTGAAGAAATTAGTTATCAGTTTTACTGGTAGATGCACTGTGAGTGAGATACTTATGAGAGGGGTCTTGAAAATTAATAAAACTATGTTTAATCAGGAAAGAAAATGATTATAGGAAAGATCCCTTTACCCTTCTTTATAAAGCTGTAACATAAAGTAGCTAAAATGAGACTGGTGCCATTTTCTTGTTCTGGGAACAAAGAGGTAAGAAAATGAAGAGTAAGTTTAGGAAAGGTGCCATTGCTTTGAAACAGGACAGAATTAGGAGGGAGAAATGGGACTATTTTAGGTGGCAGCTTGCTCTCTTATACAAAAGGTAATCATAAACAGTAGAATTAGAAAAAAATAGAAGTAAGATAGTTAAAGAACAAATAGGAATTCTTGTCCAAAAAAATTTTTATTTTTGGTACTGGGCATTGAATCTGGGACCTTGTGCTTGCAAGGCACTGAACTAAATCCCTGGCCCTCTTGTCCAAATTCTTAATTGACATCTCTGGATGGTTCGGAAAAAATCAGTTATTTCCAAACAGGTCAGCAATATTTATGTATCTGCAGCATTTGAGAGGAAGGGTCTATAAAAAGTGGCTTATGTGGTTTTAGATTCATAGAAAATGGCACCCTCATATGCTTTATTCTGTTTGGGTTCGATAAGAGTAGCTTAGCACACATGGAGATATGCTTGCGCTGTACCAGGCCACACTCAAGTACCTTGCACGCTCTGTATGGTCTATAAAAAGCATCTTAGAGGGTTGCACTGTGCTGCTTGTATTAACTCTGCTCCTATCAGCAAATTAGCCTATGAAATAGTTAGTTGACTCGTGCCTAATTAAACAATGTCTCCATATCCTAGAAGAAAACAATTAAATGTGTAATTTACAAAATTATTTTTCAACACTTGACAGATCTAATTATGCAGACACTGCTACTGTAGGTAACCCAAAACTAACTGCATTATAATTACAATGTACTTTGCACTCATGGATTGAACCCGCGGCTGTAGACTTCAAAGATTTTCTTTGTCTTTGCTCCCAAACTAGTAATTTCTGACAAAAGTCTACAAAATCATCTAAAATAATACATTATCAGATGGCAATTGGTACAATAAGTTCATGCTAGAAAACACAAATAACTACAGTTTTGGTTGCTGTCAAGGTATGAAGAGTGGAAATAGTGTGATTCAGTTGAATAGGTGAGTCTGCCAATAAAAGGTAGGTTGGCACCCTGGATATTAATATTTGTGTAGGATTTTCCCTTGCTTCTTGATTTTTGTCTATCTTTTGTTTGCAAGCAATTCAGTACTTAAGGACTAGGATAAAGTTTTAACATGCACTTCTCATGGAAATCCTTAATAAACTGGAGTATTAGTCCAATATGTTACACAGGGGATCATAGAAAATTATCCAAACCATGAGTCTTATTCCAATTTTCTTCATATCTCTGCCACCACTGACCAGATTAATTTACTTATTTCATGATTGGACTATTGTAATGCCACATTAAACAGTTTTTCTCTCTGTAGCTTTGATTTGTTTTAGTCTGTCTGTTAGATTAATTTTCTTTGAGTGCTCTCTTGATTATTTATACAGTTTCAATGAATTAAGGGCTCGTTTTACCAATAAATTACATTTAAACTATGCAGTCTACAGGTCAAAAATAGTTACCATCTATTCAGTATTTTAACACTACTGGGAGATAGGTGTGCACATTCTCACATTTAATCCTTACAATAAATCTATGTGGCTATTACTGTCTCTATTTTAACGATAAGGAAAGAAGCTTAGACAGTTTGACTAAAGTTGAATATTTCTGAAGTCATACAACTCATAAGTGGTAGTTTTGAGACTTGAACCTGATCCACTTGATTAAACTAAGGCCTATTGGTTTGATTTATAGACTAGACTTCAAAGAGATTCTAAAATCTGAACCTAATTTATCTTAATATTCATTCATTCATTCATTCATTCAAGATATCTGTTGGATATCTACCATGTGCCAGGATACACAGATTGGTAAAGAGAGTTGGTCCCTGCCTCTCCACTGGTAATGATACAGTGTCAGTGCTCTAAGCAACACAGCCAAATCTTTTCTCCTTTCCCAAGGCTTTTTCTAAAGAAATTCTAACCAGATCCTACTCTTCATTTGAGGAATATCTCATGTCCTCCCCTCTCTGAGATGTTTTCTTAAACCACTAAAACCACTTCAGTGTTCTCCCTTCTGTGAATTGTCAGCTCATACGCAGCCTCTGTGTTCAAATACTGCCTCTACTGTCAATTTATTAAGGCCACAATAACTTAGAAGGACAGAAATAAGAGCATGAAGAAAAGTTTACCTTAGACCATAGAAGAAAAGCTGGATGTGTATTCAGAAGTTAAAAGTAGTCCTTAGCCAAAAGAAAAGCTTCCAGCTATTTCAGAGGGATGAGATACAACATCTAGAATGTTCTAGAACACACTAGAACCAAACCAAAAGTCAATTACATCAGGCAGTAATCCATACCCTCAGTTTTCTTTGTAAATGCCGTGCACTGTGGGAGTGAGGGAATGATGTGTGGAAGAAGTGGCAAGGCACTCTCCTTCTGAAAGGATCATGCAGTTGGAGGTGCTGTGTTAATCTGGCTGTACCCCATTCCCCCATTTGTTCCTGAACTCATGGCAGTTAAATTAGTCCCTTTCCCATTGCTGGGACAAAATACCCAACACCTTAAGCAACTTAAAGGAGAAGAGGTTCATTTTGTCTCAGTTTCAGTAGTTCAGTTCAGTAGTTCTTTTGTTTTAGTATCGGGGATCGAACTCAGGACCTTGCTCTTGTGTGGCAGGTGCAATGCCACTGAGCTAAATCCCTGACCCTCAGTTCAGTAGTTTTAGTCCTTGGCTCCAATGCAGAAACACGGAGAAGAGTCTAGTGGATTAAGTCTGCTCACTTCATAGCAACCAGGAAACAGAGTGAGGATAAGAATTCACTCTTTCAGGTTGTGTGTCCCTCCCCCAGTGATCCATCCCCCTCCAACCAGGCCCCCACCTCCAAGAAAGTGAAACTTTGGGAGACATTCTAGATCGAAACTATAACAACAATCATTTAGTTTGATTTTAGCTTTGTTCTGTTGAAGAGGCTCTTTAGCAAAAGTCAAAATTATCTTTAAAAATACTTTTAAATTGAAGTTCCAGGAATGCATTTGTGGGTATCACACCACATTCTGTGTTCTAAGCCTTCTCATCTTCCTGCATGAAGGCAACAGCCATCTTCAGCCATGTTACAGTTAGACTGCTGCTGCTTTCCTTAGAAAATCATTCTCTTTCTTTCTTTTCTTTTTTGATATTGGGGATCGAGCTCTGGACCTTGTGCTTGGGAGGCAAGTGGAGGCAGGTGGTGGAACCACTGAGCTAATCCCCAGCCCAAACCATTCTCAAAAGAAAAGTATTATTTAAAATAATTTGTAAATGCAACAACGTATAAGAAGTATACTTATTGTATTTCCTTATTTGTTTACTCATTGAAGTTGCTTCCTATGTGGGCTAAACTGGGGGGCTCTGCAAAGCTGAATTTACTCCATATTCTCCTTCAAGTGGCCACAGACCTGAACTCACTACTTTCAAGTATCATACTTTTAGATAAAGAACTGATATCAAGAAATCAGTGTTAGAAGAGATCTTATTGAGCTGTCATGTCTAAGAAGGGTGACGTGAAAATTACACATGTAAGACATGGAGACTACTTGTTTTTCACTCCTGCAACTGTGGCAGACATTGCAAATCAACCATGACACACTTTGCCAATGAGTCCCAATGGGACCTTAAAAGCCCTGCTGGAACATGCCCGAGAGGCATTACTGATCACTTAAGGCTGGGACTTGGGAGGAAATCAGTTTGGTTTCTGTGCATGAATTGAGTAGCTTATAAAGTTGATATAGTGCACGTGCCTTTTGGTAGAGACAAGGACTTGTGAAATGAGGATGTATTCCTAAGTGGAATGTCAAGGAAACATTAGATTTCACAACAAAAGTGAGTGCCGGGACAAAGACAGATTTTACAGTCAAACTGCCTTTGTCCAGATGCCTTGTATATTTCCGTGCTCTCATTCCAATAGAGAATGGAGCTGAATATCTGCCCCACTGGCTTTCCTCATTCCTGCACGCTCTTAGGCTGAAGGGATAATCTTTGATGGGAAGGGCATGAGCATGAAAAAAAAAAAAGCCTGGAATTCTCTTGAGTTCCTGACTTCTAAAATAACTTACAGATTAGGAAAAATGTCTCTCTTCTTGTCTGAGCATCTCTGATCACTATTCTTTACAATCATTTCTAATATATCTAAAAGGGAGTCATTTCCTGTTTTTACCTTCCCAATGGGCGTTTCTACATAGGCGAGCTTTTTCACCCAAGGAAAAGTTCTGTTAAGTAGAATTTGTTTTCAGTTTCCTTCTTCAGGTGAAATGTGACATACAAATATATAAAAAATACTTCTTACTAATGTAAGAGGTCCTCACTGTCACCTACATAGAGATATATTTCCAGATAGTTCAATAGGTTTAGTCTTTAGCGGGCTTTACTTTGGAAAGTATGTTCAGGAGAAATTAATAAATGCTGCCTGAATGTCAAACAGAAATTGAAGAGACACCCCAAAAGGAAGGTTCTGGAATCCACCTCAGATAACGTTTCCACATTGGCTATGTCTGTCCACTGACTCACTGATTGGGGACTGTCATCTTGGGCAATTTTTGGATTGCTTTTTCCTTTGTTTTGCAACTATTGGAATTTTTGAAAATCTTTATAGAGTGTACTGCATTTATATTGTTCTTCTGTGTAATCTTTTCCCATGCTATTATTCATGTCTGCAGCTTTTCCAAAAAGAAAATAGGCTTCAAATTAATTTTTCCTATGCATACTATTTTGTTTGTGTTCTGGCTTATTTTTGGTTGTTGTGAGGTCACCAGTTTTATTTTTCTTTTGGTATTCAATATACTTGAACAATTTTCTGTGGCCTCACAGAGACTCAGAGGGAACAGATGTATCAACTATTTCCCCTGCATGTTTTCCCACTTATATTTTCTTTGGAGGGGGGAAGAATGGGTCTCTGTGTATGGAGCCATTTTTTAAATTTTTTGATTTTACTTTTTATTTTTTTGGTACCAGGGATCAAACTCAGGTCTTTGTGCTTATGAGGCAGGTGGTACAACCAGTGAGCTAAACCCCTTGGAACCATTTTTTAAAAAAATGACCAGAAACGTTATTAAAGTTATCCACCTCAGTTGTTACAGATAAAGCTACTTTTTGAATGAGATGACTAGTGAACTTCTCCAGCTGTTCAGAAAAGTTAAGAGACATTTTCTAAGGACATCCCTCACTCTAGCTAGTATAAAAGACACTAGTTTACTTATTTTTTAATCTCCTATGTGAAGACCTTTCTAAACACATATAAGTTCCACCAAACGTCTTCCAGCCCAAAACTATCTGTCAAAAATTTTAGCAGAGATTAACCAATCTATTTTGTGGGAAAACAAAGATAATTTCAATATCTATGAACTTCAATATCTAGATATTATTTTCAAAGGGCATGTTCCAAATTGCCAAGTCAAATCAGAAATTCGCACCATAGCTTTCATCCTTTTTCTTTGTGTAAATTTTGTGCCCCCTCCCCTGCAAATGTTTGAAATAAGCTGAATAAACAGAACACAGTGGGTAACCTGGGGAGTGTTCTAATCAGAAATATTTTCATGCTTGGGCTAAGACTTTACATAACCCACTAAGAGTTGTGATTTGAACCATCCATTACAAGCAATAAAGCATGCAAAAGAAGACATTTTAATCTGCGTTCTAGATCTATATTTATTTCTCTCTCTCTCAACTGTTCATATAAAACTTCATATCAGACTGTGCCAGTGTTGGATTCTACCTGCCTATTGGACAATGCATTCAAATATTGACTTGTATTCTCAGTTAATCTTTTCTGTTACATTTTTTACTTCTCTCTTCCAAGTGTCAGAACTAAAATGCATTGGAGAGACAAATACAAAATAAAATCTTTCCTTGTGCATCATGGTAACTGACTTCAGCTTACAACAGAGTCCTGTCTGTCTGTTTCTGTGTGTGTGTGTGTGTGTGTGTGTGTGCGTGCACATGCGCTTGGAATTGAACCGAGGGCCCTTGCACTGAGCTACATCCCCAGCTCTTTTTTATTTGACACAGGTTCTTGCTAAACCCAAATTGCCCAGGCTGAGCTTGAATTTGTGCTCCTTCTGCCTCAGCATCCCAGGATCCAGTATATTCTAAATAATCATTCAGTTCCCCTGCATCAGCATAATGAGACGTATGAAAAGATTTCTCTTTATTTAGCATTGTAAAATCATGTTTTTATTGAACATATCTTATAAATGTTGTATAATATATATGTGTAATATATGTGTACAGTTTAATAAAAAACTGAACACCTGTGGATTTAACAACAGTTTAAGAGATGTATTTCCAATACCTTCTAAGCCCATTGAATTTCCTCCTGTTAATACTACCCTTCTTTGTCTACTCAGAGATAATTATTACCCTGAAAGTTACTACCACACCTTGCTTTTCTTTAAAGCTTTACTTTATCTGTGATTGCAGATGTAATCACATGCAGGATTTGAACTTTATATAAGTGAATCATAGTTTGTTTTACTCAGCATTATTCTTGAAAGCTCTGTCCCTGTTAATGTCAGTAGCTACAGTTCAGTGATTTTCACTACCGCATAGTATTGTATATGTTTTTTTAAAAATCCAACAACCCCTTATTCTTTCTTTAGCTGCTCTCTTGTCAAGAGCTACTTTGACTTGATCCTGATATTTTCCTGTTGCCATTTCTGGAAAGACTCCTGGTCCATGTCTCCTCATGGATATAAATGTTTCTCCAAAATATATATGTAGGAGTGAAATAACTGAATCATGGAGTATTGGCATTTTTAACTTTTCTTAATAGTTACCTTGAATTCTGTGCTTATTTAAATTTTTAAAATGTGTATTAATAAAAGCAGACTTTTGAATGAAAGTTGAATCTGTTTTTCATTCCTCGACTGCTGTTCCCACATGCTAAAGCAAAGGAACTGACTTACAGTTACAAGTCATAGATATGCGGGTAGCTGTTGTGGGTACCTTTGGTGTTTTTATTGCCCTCCTGCTTTGATCATGTGCACTTCTCTAAGTGTAACACCAGGTTCCTCTACACTCCACTCACATAGACCCTGCTCATTTATAATAGGATGAGTAATCTTGTTTCCCATTTGCAACTGTAGTGGTCATTGGTTGTTTTACCTGACTATGACTTTTTTTTTTCTCTCATTGAGTTTTTGGGTACATTTTAGGTATACAGTACAGTTACATTCATTATTGGGATCCTGTACCTTTACATGACGGGTCTTGGTTCTCATTTTTTCCCTCGTCCCTGCCCTCCCTTCACCCCCTACCCCATTTACAAACACTTCATTTCTATTTTTTCATTTTCTTATATTTTTTCTTTTCCCTTATTACCTTTCCCCCACCCTTCCCACTTTCCCTACACCTTTAGCCCTTTTCTTCCTATTTCACATGGTCAGTTATGCATCTTGCTATGACTTTGTCCTACTTCTCAGAATAGCAGTACCTCATCTTTATTTTTTAACTAAAGATATTTCTATAGTGGCAAAACATGCATATAAAATGTGTTGTCTTAGTCATTCTTAAGTCCTTTTGTGACTGGCTGATTTCACTTAATGCCTTTCAGGCTCATCATGTTGTAGAATGCATCAGAATTTCCTTTCTGTTTGAGGCTGGAAAACATCCTGTTGTATGTATTTATGCCACACCTCGTTGAACCACCCCTCTATCTATAGACACTTGGAATGCTCCTCTCTGTTGGCTGTGGTGAACATGGTGAATATGCACACGAGTGGCACCTCTCTGAAGGCCCAGTCTCAATTCTTTTCGGTCATACCATGAAGTGGGGATGCTGAAATATTTCCTGTTCTTTGGGAAGTGCTGCTCCTACCTCTGTTTCAGACGAGACCGGGTGCGTTCAGGGTGGTACAGCCGTAGACCCTACCTCGGTTTCAAACAGTGGGTGTGGTGAGGGCTGCCGATCATATCACTGTGCCTTTGTTTGTTACATTGACTGATGGACAGGTGGATATGACACCGGATCCAAGCTAGGCCAATAAGTATTCTGCCCTGGGAGTTTTCAGAGTAGTTGGTGATGGTAATTTACTCCCCTCTATGGTAGAAGCTGTGCAGTTTAGGAGCTGTTGGTGGCTAGATGCCCTGTCATGTGGTGAAGACCTTTCTCTGAGAAGAGAAAATAAACCACCAGGATAGAGGAAGTACAAATGAGGAGTGAAAGTCCTGGTAACACTTACTTTCTTTCCTATTGTTTTCCCAGCCATATGAATCCATAAATAACTTTCCTTATCCATTTTGAATTCTCATATCTGCTCTTTCTCTCTCTCCCTTCCCCCCGACCCCCTTTATGGGGTTCAAACAGGAGCCTTATGCATGCTAGACAAGGGCTTTGCCCTTGAGTTACACGTCCCCTATGGTATTTCTGTGTTTTTCACCCAGTGTTCTAACACAGTTCATAGTTACCCCTGCCTTGTAATTTAGGCAAGTTTTTTCTTATGTTGGTCAAGGGGCAATATTGAGTCCTGTAATTCTGCAGGCCATAGTAATGCGATGAGAAGAAATATAAAGGCACGAGATAGAGAGAGAGATAGAGTGTATTGAACCCTACACCCTTTCCTGAAATTGTCAGTCAGCAAGGATGTGTGAATAAGCGGGATGAATTCATGACTAATCCCAAGACTCTGAGAGGCTGAGGCCTGATTGCCGATTGAGCCCAGCTAGGGCAATTTAGTGATTTGCAAACAAAATAAAAAATAAATAAAGGGCTGAGGATGTAGCTAGTGTAAAGGCCCATCCACTCCTGGGGATTAGGGTGGTGCCAAGCCAGTCACTCATGTTTAGTGGTTTAGTAATCACACACCCTTAATTCCAGCATCGCACATTCCAGATTCAGCTAAATCTGGTAAAAGACTGCACGAGGCTTTGCGGGACAGCGACAACATTCTGCCCCCACCCCCCCAGTCGGACAATTCCTTTATGGAAAAGGCAATTAGTTCATCTCCAAGAGTTACCAAAGTCCTAACAGCTTCAGCATTGCTGAAAAGTTCATATCCAAAGTTTCCTCTAAGATTTAAGGCAAAGTTAGCTATATGCCCCTGTAAAAATGAAAAGAAAGTTAAACACGTCCAACATTCAATGGGAAAAAATAGATGTTTTCATTCCAAAAGTTATAAATGGGATGGCAAGGACCAAAGGAAGTTCAACATACAGCAGGGAAAACATTAAATCCCACAGTTCCACACCCAGCATCCCCAGCAATCTGTGGCAAGGCGTGAACTCCAAAAGGCTTCAGTGGCTGTGCCTCTACGGCCCCACAAATGATTGTAGCTCCCATGGCTCTCGTGGGCCAGTTCTGCTCCCTCCTTGCGGTTTTCCTCTGATGGTCCATGCTCCTGGCTTCTCTAAATTTCTGGAATCTCCACTGTACCTTCACTTCACACACTGCCTTCTCAGAGGTACACTGCCAGACCCCCCAGGCCTTCTTCTGAAGTCTGGGTGGAAGTCTTCCTGACCCCACAACTCTTCCATTCTGCATGCATCTCAAACCAGCACCATGTGGATGATGCCAAAGTCTGCTGCCGGCTGGAGCAGCAGCAGCCAGACTTCCCTCTCTCTTGGCTGTAGGGCTGGAGTGCCTGGATCTCGGGATCTCTGAGCACTCTGAATCCAACTTCCAGGAACAAATTCTCTAGGCTGCTGCCATTCTGGAACATGGTGCCCTGGGGCTCTCTTCTCAAAGCAAAGACTTTCACATTTGCAATTTTGTGGTCAAAGGGTGGAGTCCTGCTGCTTCCTGTGGTTCGATGATCAGGCCATCTTTTCCATGCTCCTGTTACTTCTCGTCAATCAAAATCTCCTCTGCTCTAGCTTTACAGTCCACAGCGTTACCGGAGCTTTCCTTATGGACAAACTCAAAACATTTTAAATCATTCTGCTGGGCTCTTTGCTCTTTATTTTCAACACAGATCTGGCTAAAAACTCCCAACAACAGCCACACTACCACCTCAATATTTGACTGCCTTGAAATTTCTTTTGCAAGATTCATTAGTCCACTGCCCCTAAACTCAGTCTCAAGCAATGATTCTGGACAGGAAGAATATGCAGACAGACTTTCTGCCAAGCCATAATACACATTATTTGGAGTCCAACAGCCTATGCAGTCCTTCTTCCTAGCAGAAACTTCCTGAGCCTGGTCTTTACCGGCTTTCTCGTCTTCGGAGCTCTGACCAGAATCTCCCATACTGTACAGCCTACAGCATTCCAGCTGTACTTCTTCAGCTGGTGTCTCTGAACCTTTCTTAACACTTCCTGTTCCCAAAAACCAGTTTCAAAGGCTCTTGAGCCACATGGCCAGGTAATGTCACAGCAATGACCCCACTTCTCTGGTACCAAATTTCTGTCTTAGCTACTTTTTCTCTCTGCTGAGACAAAATACCTGACACCCAAAGTTAGAGGGCAAAGGGTTTATTTAGCTTACAATTTGTTGAAGTTTCAGTCCATAGCTGGCTGGCTCCAAGGCAGGGTGGCAGAGGGGCAACAGTTTATTGCAGCAGAAGACAGGAAAATAAACAACCAGTGTCTTTTTGCCTCTTTCATCCCATCCAGACTCCTGAGATTAGCATGGTATTAAATCAATCACTCATGTGTGGTTTAGTAATCACATGTCCTTAATCCCAGCATCACACACACATTCTGAAATTGGCCACTTTAGAAAAAGACATCTAGGTGCAAGCCACTTCCCAAAGGTTAGAACAAAAGTATTGCAGCATAGTTTGCCTGGTAAACAGGTATTCATGAGGGCATCTAAATACATGGTGCTTCTTTATCTGTGCATCCTAAGCCATGAGAAATAAATGTGATGAATCAGAAATGTAATTGAAAAAACACAAAAACTTCACTGTAGGTGGAACTGATATACTAACTTCAAAGGGTGATCCTTTATTGTGAAGAAAATAAAAGTAATTAAAAATCACTAGACTGCCCCGGTAAAGATTTTGAAAGGGGAAGACATTTGAATTTTTCTAAGAAGGAGCTGTAGAAGATGCTGGTCAACAAAGGAATCAAATAATGAGGTAAAGGGCTGTAACTGAATCGTTTGCTTTTCAAATATTATTTATTTTTTTTAAAGCAGATAACAAGCAGTAAGTGATTTCCTATGGCCTTGGCAGAGTGGGTGTTGGAGAAGAGAACAATTGCTCCTTTGAGGGAGCTTGTTGGGTGCTAGCTTCCTGCAATTAGATTTTCCTATTTAGGAGAGCCATCTGCTGCATTAAACTTTCCAAGATCATATATTATCTGCAGGGAGTTCCATAGCATCTTAACTCTGGGAGTTGCAGCAAAGTTTCATGTTTATGCCAGAAAATCAGATGTTAACCAGATTGTCAAGTTTTTTTTTTCTCTCCCAAACCAAAGATCTCCAGTGAGGCTGAGTTAACGCAAATGTTGGGCAACACTTTGGGTCAGATGTTCCTGGAGCTCCTCTAGAGTCAGTGAAAGGTAGCCGTGTTTATGGTTAAGTCCCAATAGACAAAGGAATTGGGAGAGGAATTTTGACCTTCTGCACTCCCTGTGTACATTCTTCCCTGAAAAAGTTACTTATGCTAAATGCTGGGAATTCAATGAATATTCCCAGTGCAGTTTTCTTAATCCAACATGCGTTTTCCCACATTTTAGATGGGCTTGCATTTCTGATCATACCCTATTGATGGCCTGCTGATCTCAACAAAATTGAGTGAAAGAAAAAAAAAATGCAATGGGGAATTTAAAATGAAAATGGCTCCTTTCCATGTCCCTCAAACATTAACATTTGAATATCTGAATTACTTGGACTGGGCCCTCAGTAGAGATTTAAAGCACAGATAGATATGTCATTTCTGGAAAGAAGTGCTGAGGGAGACCGTGTGGTCAAAGGCTCTGGGGGAGTCAGGTCTCCATTTTTCTTTTGACAAGTGCTAATTTATTTCCTAGGATTAGGGGGAGCAGAGGTTTTCCATGTACCTATCAAGCAAGGCAACCCTCAGTGTTTCGGGGGACTTACAGCGCTTTCAAATTTTCTCTTCTCAACCTCTTCTGAAAAGAAACCAAAGCAAAAAGAGTGGAGCAACTAAATAACAAGAGAACAAAGCAAAACTCAATTCTATGTCCTTAATTAGGTATAATCTTTTATTTTATTTTGTACTGGGGATTGAACTCAGGACTTTGCTCTTGGGAGGCAGGTGGCAGAAACACAGCTAAATACTTGGCCCCAGATATAATATTTTAAAAGTAGAAAAAGCAAGTTTCAAGTGGAATCAATCATCATTAAATACTGTTCTCTCATTTTGTGATTCTGAAATAAAAAAAAAAGTTTATAAGTTTTACTTTTCCAGCCTGCATTTAATAAACCCTTAGCTAGATGTATTTATGAAAACTTGCATTTTAAGGACTTTAAGAGAATAAAAATAGAGAAGTCTGTTGATATGCCACAGGTAAAGTTGTTCCTGGTTATATTTGAATGGCTGGGTACTGGTTTTTGACCCACAGATGAGTCATATTGTTAGCTAACAAGAAGCATGATTTATGTGATGAGGGCATGATTTTTCGGTCATGACTTACTATCAAGTAAGGAAAATGTCCCTTAGACACACATGGACTTCTACTTTCTGTTGGGTGAAAATATTTCAATTCAGTCGCTCATTTCTGTTAGTGGAATTGTAAATATGTAGGTTGAAATGGTGTTGTCATAGCTGGTTCCAATAATAAAAGGAGAAACTGGCTTAACGTGTCTCAGAAACTGTGTGGGGTCAGGGAGATTTCATTTCTCAGTGTCTTTTAGTTGCTGAAAGTATTTAATTGATATATAATAATTGTACTGTTTAATGGGGTAAAGTAGGATACTTCAATACATGTGTACAATGGGCAATGTATAGATCAGGGTAATTAGTATACTCACTACCTTAAACATTTATCATTTATTTTTGTGGAGACTATTAAAATCCTCTCTGCTAGCTATTTTGAAGTACATATTCAGGTGTTGTGAGCCATAAGTTATCCTTCTGTTCTGTAGACCACCAGAACTTACTTCTCCTACACAACTGCACCTTTGTACCCATTAACCATCCTCTTTTCCTCCCAGCCTCTCTCACCCCACCTGTACCAGGTAGCCACCATTCTACTCTCTCGGTCTAAGAAATTTACTTTTTTAGTTATCTCTCATAGATGAGAGCATGTGGTATTTGTGTCTGATTTAGGGTTCATCTATCCCACTCTCTCATGTCCTGCTCCTTCCTTGAGATCTCTGAGGATGACTTGTATAAAACAGATTCCTCCATTCCTATGTAAACAAATGCCTACATTTGCTACACCTCTACTTTTGGGTGGATTTTTCTCCCACAGAAGTTTCTGACTCCTCTTTACCAATTCAAAAGATACAAGCTGCTTTATCAATTTCACCTCTCCGCTCTGGGGGATTCTCTCTTGCTGTTTTGTGACAATCTATAATCTTTCCGATTTTCTCTTTAGGGCTGCTCTTTCTCTAACCGTATTCTTTCTCCTAAAGTAGCAAATGTATTAACCTGTCACTCACTGGAAGCTTGAGTTTCTGCTTAGTCTAAAACTGAAAAGGTCCAGACAGACCAGCTTTCTCATGGATTTTAAAACGGCCGTTTCAATATCAATTAACATAAAGTTTCAGTTAAAAACGGAGAATGTCTCTCAAGGAACATGTTTAAATAAAAAAGTAGTCTATCTACTTTAAAAAAATCATTAATTATTCTAATTAATTAAAACATTAGTTATTTGAATTCCTTTTTAAGAATCCTCTTTGCTCATAGAATTTGCCAATAATTTGCTCTGCGTTATCTTTGTAAAGCTAAGAGTATTTTTTCTTTCACTTTTGCAGACATGACAGAAACTCCTGTTTTGTTTCTGGCCTAGAATCTCCTATATTAGAAAAGATGAGTTTATATCCATTTGATATTGACTGATATCAGGAGAAGAAAAGGCCATGTAGAGATCTTACCAGTGCACACAGCTAAATAACAGCTTTGACCCTTCAAAGACTAAATCTAAATTCTAGGTTTTTGTTTGTTTGTTTTTTGGCAGGAACCGTGCGCCTCTTGATTTCTCTGTATCACCCCAATTCTGTCACAAAACTGAGCATGTAGCAGGTGTCCAGTGGATGCTATGAATAAGTCAACTTTTTCCAGTTCAAAATAGAAACTCATTAAACAACTTTAAGAAAAAAATGTAGGAAGAAGAAAAACATCACTCAAGACCTCCCAACCCAGATGGCAGCACAGTTAGCATTTAGTAAACGTGTAGCTTGAAGCAGTAAGGCCTGTTGACTCTGCTGTGCCCAACTGTCAGTTCATTAGTCCAACTACTCTTTCTCACTCCCTGTAGACCTAAAAATAGTTCTTAAATACCCTCTGTCTGGAAAATTCCCATCCCCCCATGATCCCAGCTGGCAGAATGAAGACATCACGTTCCTTCTTTTATGGCCCTCTAGTAGGATTGAAGGGAATTCAGGAATCTGCATAGGGAAAATACCATCTGACTCTCTCTCCACTCATCCAGTTACACACCCTTTTATTAATTCAACAAATATGCACTCAGGCCTCACTTTGGATGAAGCCACTGTGTTATATTCTAAGAAAACAGTAGCCAAAGTAGACCCGATTCTCTCTTTTCCTAATGCTGACAGTCGGGTAGGACAGAGGGGTAACACAGTGTAAGCAGGGAAATGAGTTAAATGTAGAATTTTCAGAAAACCACGAAGCTAAGAGGAACAAGAAAGGAAGTTCAAATGTAGTTTGTTGGGCCAAATGCTTTCTTTCCTGCCTTGGCTTCTTTGATTATCTGCTCAACCATTCATTGGGCATGCCAAGAAACCTCATACAAAAGAGGGGTGCCTTGAAGGAAATGCCTGTTGAGAGAGGCCTGCCTTCTAGACGGAAACCCAAAGGACCTAGACTCGAATAACGCACTCGCTATATTAAACTGTTACGTTGTATAAAGTAGACAAGATGTAAAGAAGACTACACGGGATAGGGTACCCGCTGTGTTTTAGGGACAAAAAGTGATGCAGGGAGTAAGAAAGAATAGGGTGCAGGTCCTACAAGACCCTGCACTTCTGCGCAGTCACAACTCTGGATCCTTTCCACCATCGCCTCGCTATGTCCCTCTGTCAATTTCCTCAAATACTGCTGTAAGAGGAGACTGTTGATGAGGACCTGCTGACTGCATAATACGTGTATCCACGGGCAGGATGGAGTGGGGCGGTTGGAAATGATATATCTGTTGTTGTTTTCTTCCTCTGTTTAAGGTCCCTGTTACTACACAATATACTGAATTTCCAAAGCTCCTCAGTATCGATAGAGTTGGCTTGCTCTCTTTTTCTCTTTCTCCTTCCTCCCTTCTCTCATTCCCTCTTTCCTTCCTCCATCCTGCTCTCCAACTCTGTCTTTAACTTGGGTAGTTCCTTCATAATTTTCTAATTCTGAAAGGAACTTCTACACACGCAGAGAGGAGTAAGTAGATCTACACTGTACCTTCAGGGGTGATTGGCGTCTTCCATAACACATATGTACTTATTTACTCACGTTCGCGGAGGTTGGGATCATGACCAGAAAGGGTCTGAAAAAAAGAATAACTTTACCTAAATTGGGGGCATGATAAAGGCCATTTCTAACAATAGATAGCAATTTTCAAACAAACAAACAAAAAAACACAAAAGCCACTTGATTAGATCTCAATTTGCCTATTTATTAACAGTATGATTTTCAGCATGCCAACCTCTCTGAACTTCAGTTTGTTCATCCATAAGATGGAGAAAATTATTGCTTCCCGTATTTATTAAGAATATTAAATGAGATGTTGTATATGAAATTTTATGCCCAGAGCCTGGTATGTAATGGACATTCAATAAATGTAAGCACTCTCATTCATTATGGATGATTTCAAGGGCTTGTGCATTATTTACTATCTGGAAGCTAAAAAGAATTTGAAAGATTTACTTTCAGCTCCTGTACCACAATGATTTTTAAAATAATGTTATGTGGCTTGTAAAAGCTAACAGCTTATACCTTAAAAACACTCCAAGACGACAATCTTTCAGGTCAGTGGAAATATTATAAGAGTGCAATAATTGCAGTAGCCATAAGAAAAACAGAAACGATAACAGGCAAAATCAACAGCTTATTTTGTCCACATTTTAAAATTTAATCTTTACAAAACACTAAGGGCTATTCATATTCTCACTTTACAGATATAGATACGGAGGCATAGAGAGGTGAAGTGTTTTTTTTTCCAGGTAAGTAGACGATTCAGGGCTTGAAATGTTTCTGACTTAATCCAAAACCCAAGGCCTTCTGTGACCTTTTTCATATTAGGCCCACCCAAAAGAACCCTTGTCCCAGATTCCACATTTAAAGGCTGTATTTTGACCCTCTCTGGGTGTATTCTTCTCCAGGCGGCGAGAGTGCAAGGCTGATGGCTTGCTTGCTTTCGCTCTTTCTCTCTCTCTCCCTCCCTCCCTCTCTTCTCTCTCTTCCTTCCTTCCTTCCTTCCTTCCTTCCTTCCTTCCTTCCTTCCTTCCTTCCTTCCTTCCTTCCTTTCTTTCTTTCTCTCTTCCTTTCTCTCTCGCTCCCTCTGTCCCTCTTCTCTCCCTTTCTCCCTTCCTTCTTTGCTTTCTTTTTTTAATTGAAAAAAGCTGCACACGCTTATGGTGCACAATATGGTGTTTGTGTATATCCATGCACACACTGCGAAATGGGTACAGCTAATTGACACATGTGTTACCTCTCATATTTATTTGTGTATGTGTGCACGTGTGGTACGAATATAAAATTGACTCCCAGCAATTTTAAGAGTGCGTTCCACTGTTACGATCTGTGGGAACCATGTTCTACAACAGTGCTCTTGAACTTTTTCTTCCTGCCTAGTTGGCATTTTGCACCCTTTCACCAGCATTTCTGCAATCCCTCCCACCACATAATCAACCCCGGTAACTACAAATCTACTCTTTGTTTCTGAGTTAAAATTTTGGTTTCCACCTATAGGTGGGGTTATGGTATTGGTCTTTCGCTGTCTGCTGTATTTTAGCATCCTCCAGTTCCATCTATGTTGTTGCAAATAACAGAATTCCCTTCTTTTATTTATACTTTTATATATTCTTTTATTTTATTTATACTCAGGACCTCGCGCTTGCAAGGCAGGCGGCAGAACCACTGAGCTAAATTCCAGGCAGATTTTAAGCTTTTAAAATGGTATTTATGCTATGACTAAACCGTGAAAAGCTGTTAGCATACAGGATTGAAAAGGTACATCAAACAATGGAAATTGTTGAGGTAACGCAATCCCCAGCCCTCCCTTCTTTTAAAGGCTAAAGAACAGTCCACTATGTATACTTACCACGTTTTCTGCATCCATTCATTCTTTGGTGGACACTTAGACTGATTCCGTATCTTGGTTATTGTGAGTAGTGGTGCAATAAACATGGGACTGCAGATATCTCTTTGACGTGATGATTTCATTTCTTTTGATACTCAGTAGTAGGATTGTTGAATTGTATGATAGCTCCCTTTTAAATTTTTCTTTCCTTTTAAGTTTCTGAGGAAGTTTCATACTGTTTTCCATAATGGTGGCACTACTATGATATTCCAGTAATGTCTAAGGGTTGCCTTTTAAGAACTCTAAATTTGAATCTAGTCTTTCAGGTAATCCGGAAGGCAATCTTTCTCAAGGAAAGAAATACAATAAGCAGTTTATTGACTTGATTTCTAACTTTAAAAATTTAGTTTTTGAGGATAGCTAATAAAGCTGCTTTAAGAGCCTTTTTTAGCCGGGTGTGGTGGCGCACGCCTGTAATCCCAGCACTCAGGAGGTTGAGGCAGGAGGATTGCTGTCAGTTTGAGACCAGCCTGGGCCACATAGTGAGTTCCAGGTCAGTCTCAACTACATAGTGAGACCCTGTCTCAAAAAAAAAAAAACAAAAACAAAAACCAAAAACCAAAAACCAAAAACCAAACAAACAAAAAGAGCCTTTCTTTACTAAATTCAATATCTTGGTTATTTATGGATCAGTCCCTATTGATTACTTTTCTCTTGAATATGAATCATATTTTTGATTCTTCATATTTCTAGCAATTATGAATATTATACTCTATACTGTAAGTACATATTATAGAAACTCTACATTCTATTATGCTTTTCTGCTACTTTCTCCCCCTCATTTTGTTTTAGCATGCAGCTAAATGGACTGGATTCATATTTTCTACTGGGCAGAAGCTAAAGTTTCAGGTCAACTTATCAGCCTTTGTTGAACTGTGTGGTTTCTCCAGTTTAGGACTGTTTCATAGAGTTAGTCAGAAATTTGGGCAGTTCATACACAGATTTGAAGGTACTTTTCTCTAGGACAGTATCTCTCCTTTCTGGGACTTCTTTCTTTTCCAATTGCTATGTTTGCCGTGAAATCTGTCCTTTTCATCAAGTCAGTGAACCTGCAGTTTTCCATCAGCATGGTAATGAAGGTAGAGGGCCTTTAGACTAAAGACCTTTGAAAATCAGGAAACCCAGCATGGTGTGGTGACACATGCCTGTAATCCCAGTACCCTGGGAGGTTAAGGCAGGAGGATTACAAGTATAAACCCAGCCTGGGCAATTTACTGACTTAATGAGATACTATTTTAAAATAAAAAATAAAAAATGATGCTGGGGATTTAGCTCATTGGTTCCACCACCTGCCTTGCAAATGTAAGGTCCCAAGTTCTATCCCTGGTTCAAAAAAAAAAAAAAAAAAAAAAAAAAGATGACATAGCTCAGGCCCTGGGTTCCATTACCAACTCCTCCAAAAGACAACAAAAAACCAAAATGCTATTCTCTTCTCCAGGTGTTTGCCCTTACCCTAAGATCTGCCTTCTACATTTTTGGTCATATAGATAGATGAGTAATGAGGGTTTTAATTTTTGTTTGTTTGTTTCTTATTTGTACTAGGTATTTGTACTGGGTACCTAGTGCCTCTCACTTGCTATACAAGTGCTCTACACTGAGCTACATACCTAGCTCTTTTTTTTAAGATTTTTTGTCCAGGATGGACTAAGTTGTCCAGGGTGGGATTGAATTTAGAATCCTCCAGCTTCAACTTCCCAGCTAGATGGGATTACGGGTATACACCATGCTCTGGCTACTAAGGAGATTTTTTTGCTAATATACATATATCGTTGATTATTTTAATATGTCCCTTTTATTCCTTGGGTATAAATATTGCTGGTTTTCAAGTGCTTAAATAGTATTTCGTTTTATATATAATTTTTAAATACCCAGAAGAAAAATAATAAAAAATCCAATCTTAGCTCTTTGGGGTTTCCTGAACATTCTAAGTATGTGTCATACCAACAGAAAATGGGTGAAGTCATCATCAGTGTGTACATTATTTGAAGAAATAAGTGATATTTTTATGAAAATAAGTATCTATTTGTTGCCTGCAAGATCACACTACAGCTTTCCCACTGTGGCCCAAAACATAGTATCCACATGTCGGCAAATGCTGTGAAATGACTCACAGACCGTACCTATTACAGGAAGGAGCAATTTCAGTGCCAGATTCTATCACTTCCATGGTCACCTCTACCAGTTGTTTTCTAAATGGGAGGAAGTTCTTTCGAGCTGTCTAAGCAGTTGGAACAAGGTATACTAAAGACCAGGGGCAGATTTAGTATTGAGAGATCTTGCTAATAAAACATGGTTAATTCAAAGATGAAAACACTTTAAAACATTTTCAATTCTCACGTTGCTACTTTTAAATCTCTGAAGAAGAGCACGTGTTCGAATGGAAAATGGCTGGCCACTTGTAAAAAAACCAAGAACTTCTCATTTCAAAGAGAAGTTTTGAATGCATGTGATCTTTTAAACCAAAATATACCAATACTGAATAATGAATGAAAGGGATTCAGCTCTGGAGGCACTGCTGCTGCTTCCTAATGAGCCTATACATCAGAGCAGATGACTTCCCCATGCTGGAGTCAGAAACGGTGCTCGTTCCATAGCATTTGCCTAAATAGAAAGGATTTTAGCATCATTTGTGTCCAAGTTAATTTGTTCTACTTCCTGTAACCAAGGTGATGATTCAGGACAACAAAAAAGGCACTTTATTAAAAGGAGCTAGTTTTATTTGTCAACACTACTGTTTGCTTCATTTTTCTGTCCCCTCAGATATATTTTAATTAACATGAGATTTTGTAGCTAACAATTTCTCTGTAATAGTCATGGTTAAAAAACTAGTTGCTCTGCCAATCAAATATCTTGATTAGTGAAACATGCCATGATATTTGGCCTTTATTTGATGATTCAGAAGATATTTCAGAATCTCAGTGCTTTGGTGTCCTTACTATTATGAGCAACATTCTTTTATGTACATATCAACTTATATAACACCTTTTCGCATAAGCATTTGAGTGCTTTCAGCTACCTTGTTAACCATATGAATAGAAATGGTCTTTTATACAGTGTCACTTAATTGGCTGATGTAAAATTATACTTTGAATAATCGGTGTTCTTCCAGTTGTAAAACAGTATTTTCATATCCTAAAATCTAACCTGATGAAACTGCAAAATAAGTGAATTATTATCTGTCAGAAATCTGATGGGAGATGAGACCCAAACACAGCTGCCTAAATTTGGGAACATAAGTCATACTTGTTTTGTGTTTTAATCATAGTGTTTTTTGTTTTATTCTTGACAAGATGAACAACCGAAACAATGATAAACAATGACCACTCTTCCTGGAGATATGTGCTGCTGATGCATAAGATTTGGCATGCCCAGTCCTGTGGCTTTATCTGACAGCGAACATATTTTGATGCTTCTCCTCTGAAATTCCGTTCCTTAGGAAACCCTCCTAACCCCCCTTAATTTCCCTATCTTTTCCTTCCTTGTTCCTTTTTATTTTTTTCAAAATTATTAATCTGTGAGTCAGAGATCTAGCAGGAAACATATGGGGGGGTGGTTAACCTGAGTAGTGAAGGAGCCTTTAATAAAAGAAAATGTGTGGCCAGGGTTGAGGGAAATGAATAAGGATATTTCTCCGCCCGAAGACCTTTGACTGACCATGCATCTGTTTAGAAGGGCAGGAGCTGTGACTCCAAAAGAGAAACACAGACATCTAACTTGTGACAACTTAGCAGAGAAAGAATCAGGGCAAGAAATCCCCCAACCTCACTTTCTACTCCATCCTTCTCCTCACTCGGGGCTGGGGACTGAATTCTGAGCTAAGTCCCTAACCCTTTTTAAATTCTGTATTTTGAGACAGGGTGCCTTTAAAACACTAAATTCATTGGGCTCTAACTTGTGACCCTTCTGACTCAGTCTCTCATGCCTGTGCCACCACATCCAGATGTGTCTAGGTTTTATGGTCTTTTTGAATCCAACCAGCAGCCAGGGCAAGGGAGCATCCAAGCACATAGGATAAATAGAGAAGTGTGGTGTTTGGCTGGGAAGATACAGATAGAAACTATTCGGCAGCGTGTGCTGGGTTGATGCCAGTGCAGTGTGACCACAGATCCTTAGATACAGGGAAGATGACGTCTTCCCCGTAGTGATCACAGCTGGGAGAGTACTGAAGAGAGAAAGACAGAGAAGACACCAGTATTTTTTCTAGGCAGTGACACACAGATGTATGGTGGATAACAGCTTCAGAACATCATCCAGGAAAACCCTAGAGAAACAGACATTTCACTTGTTCAGCAACTTCCCCTGTGCTTTGGCTGTCACAGATGAAGCTAATTAAATCCCGTTTTGACTGTGAGTCAGGTAAAAGCCCATCTTCATATAATTCTTGGCAAAATTCTTTGTTTGTGGTACATTCCAAGAATGTGGTATTTCTTAACTCTTGGCTTTGTGTAGCATGACCACCTATCTTAATATGAAGACTTTTATTCAATCTACCATTATTAATTATATACTGAATAATCTGACCCACAGGTCTACTTTTCTTCAGTTTATTTATTGTAGCCCTGAACTTGAGTCAATAAAAAATAATTCTGCCTTTTTGTATAATTAATTATATTTATTTAATCTATCCATTATGGTCTCTCAGATACAATAAAGTTGAATATATGTGAAATATATGTCCATTGTAAAGTGTAATGAATATTCAAGAACTCGCCATCAACTTAACCAATAATGTTGCAACTCTGAGTTCCTCCCATCCCTTAACTTCTTCCCCAACCAGGGGTAAATAATATTGAAAAATTTGCATTGAATATTCTCTTCCATGTGTCACACAGTTTAACTGCTTCTAAGCCTTAAAAATTGCATGATAATCGTCTGAAAATTGCTTTTCTCATTTTAGAGAACATTTCTTTTTCTTTTTTTGGTTTTTTGAGACAGTCTCACTATGTAGTTGAGACTGACCTGAAACTCACTATGTAGCCAGGCTGGTCTCGAACTCACAGAGATCCTCCTACCTCAGCCTCCCCAGTGCTGGGATTACAGGCATGAACCACCATGCCCGGCTAGAGCACATTTCTAAGACTCACCCACATTATTGCATACAGCTTTATTTCATTTTTTTTTCTTTCTGCTACAGTGTTCCTCTTTTGTACAATAGATGCTTCTGTGGATATTCTGGTATAACTCTCTTGGTGTACTGTATAAGATATTTTTTGCAGTGGCAGTGAACCTACGGCACATATGCTACAGTGGGTTGTTTATGATTGAAAGTTCTAGAAGGTTCACTATTGTGGATTTAGGGTATCTGCTTTAGAATCCAGTGATGGGTAGCAGGATAGATGAATGTTCAACTCTGTAAGTTTGCCACCATATTTTCTGAAGGAAAAAATCAATTTACAAAAAATTGTTTTTGCTAAATCTTTATTAACATCCTGTGGTGGTAGTGTAGTGGCTATAAAGTTGGATCTTGTAGTCTTAGTTTGTTCTTGTTACAAGTAAGTCTGAGCAATATTTTATATTTTTAATCATGATGTTCCTTCTTTTGAGAAGTATTGGGTTAGATGTTGCACCGATCACATCTTAAAATTTGAATTATTTGCCTTTTCATTACTGATATCTAATAGCTCTTTATCTTGGTGTTGGTAAAATGCACTACAAATATATTTTCTAATTTACAGTTTTCTTTCATTTATTAGTAGTGTTTAAGGTATAGAAATTCTTACATTCAGTGTAGTTGAGCTTTTCAGTTTTTTTCCTTTTATGGGTTGTTTTTTGGTGTAAGATTTTTTTAAAACTTAAAGCAATAAAGATGTGATTTTTTTTTTTTGTACCGGGGATCGAACTCAGGACCTTGTGCTTGCATGGCAGAAGTGGTGCCAATAAGCTAAATCCCCAGCCCTACATATTTTCTTTTTATAATAGTTTTCCATATACTGAGAATTGATTTTTGTGAATCATGTGAGACAGGCACTCAGTTTCAGCGTTATTTTTCTTGTGGATAATCGGTTGTCTAATCCTCACATCATCGGTTGAATTTTGACACACGCATCCGTATGTTAAATAAATCAGATGTACAAGCTTACATGTGACATAGTTTCTCTTATCTGAAAAACCCAAAATATAAATAAAGAGCAACATAGAGGCGAGGTAATGAGAAATAGGGAGCTAGATCTTTGAGGAATGGGAAGGGGACCCTGAGAGTGTGAGGGGGGGAAGGAAGGGGCGGCGAACAAAAGGTGAAGACGTACGAGGTACATGCACCCACTCTCCAGGGAGTGTGATCATTATGTGCTGCAGATGTATATCAATAAAAATTACAATAAAAGGGCTGGGGATGTAGCTCAGTGATTCCGCCACCTGTCTCGCAAGCTCCAGGTCCCGAGTTTGATCCCCGGTACAAAAAAAAAAAAAAAAAAAAAAA
>NW_022900943.1:19658087-19676070 GCF_012274545.1 Fukomys damarensis | reverse complement strand
TTTCATTTGCACTTAGCTTTTCTGATTTAATTTTTCTCCTTCTTTTGGCTTGAAAGTTATATACTTCTGTTCATTTGGTGGGTTGCTTTTGAAATGTCACCACGTGCATTTTACTGACCAAAATCTACGGTTACTGTTAGTTTTCTGAACATTATAAGAATGTCAGACACTTTGTTATCGAGTAGATGCTGTTCAGCATTTTAATTCTATTCTTTAGAAAAAACACTTTTAGACAACATTACTTTATGTCAACCCCGTTTTTTCAAACATAGCTACATATGTCACATCTTCTCTGCTCATTATTCTTTTATCTTAGACTTTCCTTGTGAGAATCACATGCTTCCTTCTTAAAGATTCTTTGGTGAACATCTGTGGATTATAAATGCTTATTTTTCTGCTTATCTAGTCATATAGAAATAGTTGTACAATTCCAAGGTGGCAATTATTTTACTGCTATGCATTTGTAGTGCAGAACGATCACACGCATCTTGGGGAGGAAGTACATGAGCCAAACACATCTCAATGCAATTTTTTTCATCCTCTCTCTCTCCCCTGCTTCCCACCTCCCTCTATCTCTTGGTTATCTTTCCTTTTCTAAAAGATCTGTCTGCCTGTTTCCCATTCCCTTTTATTTTGCACTTTGATTTATTTATATTTTGGAATTCCCACATAAGGGAAATCATATAATATTGAAGCTTGTGTGTCTGATTTATTTCACTTAATATCATGGTCTCAAGGTATATCCATTTTCCTACAAATGACTCATTTGTCCTTCTTTATGACAGAATAGTACTCCATTATGTGTAAATACTACATTTTTTTATCCATTCATCTGCTGCTAGATATAACAGGCCACTTCTAAGATTTATCTATTTTGAGTTGTGTGGCTATAAACAGGGGTATGCTTGTATCACTGTAATATGATGTCTGTAACTTTCTTGGGAACATACCTGGAAGGGGAATAGTAGGGTCAAGCGGAATGTCTAGTTTTAGTTTCTGGGGAATCTGTATACTGATTTTCATAATGATTCATAAGTTTATGTTCCCACTAATAATGTGCAAGTGCTCTCTTTTCCGTACAGTCTTGCCAGCATTTGTTATTGCCGATTTCTTGATGTTAATCATTCCTTATGGAGTAAGAGGGAATATCAGTGTTGTTTTAATTTGCATTTCTCTAATAGCAACATTGAACAGTTTTTCATGTATTTATTAACCGTTTGTGCTTCTTCTGAGAATTGTCTATTCATTTCAATTACTTACTTTTTTGTCAGTTGCTTAATTTTTATTGGGTGTTGTACTTTGGGGGGGGTCTAATTTTTTCTGAGTTCTTTATCTATTCTGGATATTAATCCTTTGTCTGAGGAATAGCTGGAAAAAGTATTTTTTTCCCATTCTGCAGGTTGTCTCTTTGTTGATTGTTTCCTTTGCTGTGCAGGCCCTTTCTAATTCGATAAGATCACATTTGTTGACCCATTTTTTTTTTTTGTTTGTTTGTTTTTTGAGACAGGGTCTCACTATGTAGTTGAGACTGACCTGGAACTCACTATGGAGCCTAGGCTGGTCTCGAACTCACAGTGATCCTCCTGCCTCAGCCTCCTGAGTGCTGGGATTACAGGCATGCACCACCACGTCCGGCTGTTGAATGTTGTTATTGTGCAATTGCAGCTTTGTCCCCAAGTCTTTGTCTATGGCTATGTTTTAACGAATTTTACCTGAAGAGTTTTACCTACTTTATCTTCCAGGAGATTGTTTCTATTTTAATCTCTAGATTTTTGATTGTTTTGATTTTAGTTTAGTACATGGCTCATGGTCTACATTCAATCTTCTGCATGTGGAGAGCTCGTTTTCCCCAACACCACTTTTTAAAGTGTCTGGCTTCCTTCCAGCATAGGTTTTTGGTCCTTTTGTCAAAATTGGATGACTGTGTGCTCAGGGTTGTTTCTGCATCTTCCGTTTTGTTTCATTGACCCACATGTATATTTTTGTGTCAGTACCATGGTATCTCTCTCTCTTTTTTTTTTAGTCACTAGCTTTGTAGCATAATTTGAAGTCCAGGATTGTGATGCCTCCTTCTTTGCACTTGTTGCCTAGGATTGCTTTTGCCATCCTGGGTTTCTTCTGGTTCCAAATGAAGTTTATAATTGTTTTCTGTACTTCTGTGGGGAATGTTATAGGTATTTTGATCGGGATTGAATAAAATTCAGATACCAATTTTGGAGGTATGGCCATTTTGACAGTATTGGTTCTGGCTATCCAGGGTTTATCTTTCCATTTTCTGATATTATCTTCCATCTCTTTTTTCAGAGCTCTAAAGATTTCACTGTAGAGGTCTTTTACTTCCTTGATTAGATTAATATACAAGTATTTAATTTTTCTTGATGCTATTATAAGTGGCATTGTTTTCCTAACATCTCAGTTGACTTTTGTGTGTTGATTTTGTATCCTGCTACATTGCTAGCTTTGGTTAATAATTGTAGGAGTCTTTTGGTGGAATATTTGGTGTCTTTTATACAGAGGATTATGTCATCTGGAAATAATGATAATTGCACTTCCTACATATTTCTTTTATTTCTTTCTCTTGCTTTTTTGCTCTGGCTAATGTTTTGAACAATTGAATAAGAGTGATGAGAGTACACATCCTTGACTTGTTCCAGATTTTAGAGGGAAAGTTTTCAGCTTTTTCTCATTTACTATGATTTTGGCCAGCAGTTTATCATATGGCTTTTATCACATTAACATAATATCCTTCTATATATATTTTCTATAGAGTTTTTATTTTATTTTTATTTTTATTTTTGGTACCAGGGATTGAACTCTGGTCCTTGTGCTTGCAAGGCAGGCCACCGAACTGATGAGCTAAATCCCTGGCTATGGGGTTTTCATTATGAACTGATGTTGAATTTTGTCAAAGGCTTTTTCTGTGTCTATTGAGATGATCATGTGTGTGTGATGATTTACATTTATTGATTTGTTTTTTATTCTTATTAAATTTATTGGTTCATTTTAGATAAACAATACAGTCACATTCATCTTTGGGATCTTGTACCTTTACATGACTTATCCTGGTTCTTATTTTTCCCCATTTCCCAGCCCTTCCTTAAGCCCCTCCACCCTCCTCTGTTTACAAAGACATTGTTTCCATGTTTTTCCTTTTCACATATTTTTTATTTACCCTTTTTCCCTTTCCCCTACTCCTCCCACTTCTTCTACTCTTTTAGAATTTTCTTCCTGATACACAATATCAATTACATATTTTATCCTTATTTACACTTTTACTTTTTCACACCAGATAACTGTTTGATATTTATGCATGTGTGATTTATTAATTTCACTTGAGTATGGCCTCAATGTGCATCCACTTAGCTATAAATATCTCTAGTTTCTCATTCTTTATGGCTGAGTAGTACTCCATTTTATTAAAAAAAAAACCACACATCTTCTTTATCCAGCCTCCAGCTGATGGGCAGCTGGGCTGTTTCCAAATTTTAGCTATTACAAACTGCCACTCTAAACATGGGTGAGCATATATTGCTGTGGTATGATTCTTTTAATTCTTTTGGAAAGATACCCAGCAGAGGAATAGCTGGGTCAAATGGGACTTCTAATCCTAGTTGTTTGAGTGTCTCCATATTGATTTCCACAGTGATTGTACCAGTCTGCACTCCCTCCAAAAATGAAGGGTTCCTATCTCCTCACAGCCCTGCCAGCTTCGTTATTGCTTGATTTCTTGATAGCAGTCATTCTTAGTTGGGTGAGATGGAATTTCATTGTTTTCATCTGCATCTGTCAAATGACCAGTGATGATGAACAGTTTTTCATATGATTATTTGCTGCTTTTACTTCTTTGTCTGAGAAATATCTATTCATTTCAGGTGCCATTTTTGGTACCAGGGATCAAACTCGGTAACTTGCGCTTGTGAGGCTGGTGCCAGAACCACTGAGCTAAATCTCCAGCCCCTCAGATGCCATTTTTGAATTGGGTCTTTAGATTTGGTGGTTCTGATTTTTTTGAGTTCTTTATATATTCTAGATAGTAGACCTTTGTCTGAGAAACAGCTGGTAAAAAATTTTTTCCCACATTGTGGGTCATCTCTTAGCTCTGCTTGTGATTTCTCTGGCAGTGCAGAAGCTTTTTAAAAAGATGAGATCCCATCTTTGTTGATTCTTTGTTCTAGTTCCCGTGCTCCTGAGGATTTGTTCATAAAATCTTTTCCTAAGGCGATATCTTCAAGAGTTCTGCTTTACTTATCTTTCAGCAAGTTTGGTGTTTCTGTTTTAATATTTACATTTTTAATCCATGTGGATTTTAGTTTAGTGCATGGTGAAAGACATGGATCTAGTTTTAATCTTTGACAAGTTGAAATCCAGTTTTTCCACCACCATTTATTAAAGAGGCTATCTTTTCTCAAGTGAGGATAGTGGGCTCCTTTGTCAAAGAGAGGTAATTGAGTATGTCAGAAGTTGTTTCTGCATCTTCTAATCTGTTCAACTGATCCTTGGGTCTGTTTCTTTGCCAGTACCATGCTGTTTTTAATCACAGTGGTTTTGTAGTATAATTTGAAGTTGGAGATTGTGATACCCTCTGTCATGTCTCTGTTGCCTAGAATTGCTTTTGCTATTCTAGGTCTCTTCTGGTTCCAAATGAATTTTTGAATTGTTTTCTCTAGTTCTATGAAATATACTGTTGGGATTTCAGTAGGGATTGTGTTGAATCTGTATAGCAGTTTTGGAAGTATGGCCATTTTTACTATATTGATTCTTCCTACCCAGGAACATGGGATGTCTTTCTATTTTCTTGTATCCTCTTGATTCACTATTTTTCAGATTGTTATTCTCAGTGTAGAGATCTTTCGTTTCCTTTGTTAGACTGATTCCTAGATATTTCTTTTTTTTTTTTTGATGCTATTGTGAAAATAGTTATTTCCCTAATTTCTCTCTCAGTGAGTCTATTTGTGTATAAGAAAGCTATTAATTTTTGAGTATTTACCTTGTATCCAGCTATTTTACTGAATCTGTCAATCAAATCTAGAAGTCTTTTGGTGCAGTTCTTTGGGTATTCTATGTAGAGTATCATATCATCAACAAATAATGACAGTTTAACTTCTTTCTTTCCTATCTTTATTCCTTTTATTTCTTTCTCTTGTCTAATTGCTGTGGCTAATGTTTCCAAAACTGTATTGAACAGAGGGCTGGGGGTTTAGCTCAGTGGTTCAGTGGCTTGCCTTGCAAGCACAAGGACCCGAGTTCAATCCACTGTACCAAAGAAAAACACACACACATGCGGCTCTCTGGGGGGACCCCGTCCCGCGGGGAATAGGAGGTGAGAGCCGCCTCTTATTCGTGGGTCATCAGAGGCCGATCCGATCTTGAATGTCTGTGGAGGAAATCTTTAAGAAGTTAGAGTACACGGCCCAAGTCTGGTTTCTGATCAAAGGCGCTTTATTGGCTCAGCAAAACGATTATATACTGTTATTCCAGGGGGAAGGTTTAGCAAGCTTATTAGACAGTTCAATCAAATCCTCTACCAATCACATGAGTCACTCAAGCATTTAACCATACAGCAATCAGTATTTTACCAAATGTGGGGAGGGGTAAGTGGGAAGGCGTACATCAACAGTTAACCCTATGCAATCTTTAACTTAACAATCTCTAGGGGCAAGCAGGACAAGGAAATACCACCTGCCTCCTGCTCCAGATCCCGTGACCCTGTGGTTAGCACAAAGGGCTATTTTTTCTGTAAGATTCCCTGTTTGCCCAGGGGCTAGACATGCCATAAGTCACGTATGTAGTCTAGTGGGATTTTTCCACCGAGGCAAAGGCTAAGGTTGAGGGCAGTCATCTTATGCAGGCCCAAGCAGTCTCTCTCTCACACACACACACACACACACACACACACACACACACACACACACAAAACAAAAAACAAACCCCCCAAAAAACTATATTGAACAGGAGTGGTGATAGTGGACATCCTTGTCTTGTTCCTGATTTTAGCATGAAGGTTTTCAGTTTTTGTCCATTTAGTATGGGGTTGGCTGTTGGCTTTTCATAGATAGCCTTTATCAAGTTGAGATAAGGACCATCTATTTCAATTTTCTGCAGGATTTTTATCGTGACTGACTGTTGAATTTTGTCAAATGTTTTTTCTGCATCTATTGAGACGATGATATAGTTTTTGTCCTTGACTCTGTTGATGTAGTGTATTACATTTATTGATTTATGTTTGTTGACCCATCCTTGCATCCTTGGGATAAATCCAACTTAGTTAGGGTGTATAATTTTCTTGATAACTCTCTGTATTCTGTTTGCCAGTATCTTATTGAGGATTTTTGCATGTATGTTCATTAGGGAGATTGGTCTGTAGTTCTCTTTTTTTGGCTGGGTCTTTCCCTGGTATTGGAATCAAAGTCATACTTGCTTCCAGGAATGAATTTGGAAGTATTGCTTTCCTTTCAATTTCAATGAAGAGTTTAAATAGTAGTGGTGATAATTCTTCTCTAAATGTCTTGTGGAATTCAGCAGTGAAGCCATAAGGACCTGGGCTTTTCTTTGTTGGTAATGTTTTAATTATATTTTCAATTTCACTGAACATAATTGGGGTGTTTAGACTTTTTATAGCTTCTTCATTCAACTTTGGAAGTTCATATGTATCTAGGAATCTGTCCATTTCTTCTGTGTTCTCTATTTTATTAGAGTACATGTTCTTGAAGTAAATATTGACGATCCTCTGGATTTCTGCTGAATCTGTTGTGATGTCACCATTTTCATTCCTAATTGCATGAATCTGAGCCTTTTCTTTCCTTTTTGTGATAAGGTTGGCTAAGGATTTATTGATTGTATTTATTCTTTCAAAAAACCATCTCTTTGATTCGTTGATATTTCATATCCTCCTCTTAGTCTCCATTGCATTAATTTCTGCTCTGATCTTGCTAATTTTCTCCCTTGTATGAGCTTTCAGTTTGTCTTGCTCTTCTTTTTCTAGAAGCTCAAGATTCATCATTAGGCTGTTTATTTGAGCGTGCTCTGTTTTCCTACTGTGGGCATTCACTGCTATTTATTTCTCATTTAAATCTGCTTTCATTATGTCCTGTAGATTCCTGTATGTTTTACTGGCATTTTCATTAAACTGTAAAAACTGTCTAATTTCTTCTTTAATTTCTGCTTGACCCATTAGTTGTTCAGGAGAGTGCTACTCAATTTCCATGTGTTTGTGAAGTTCTTACGGTTTCTTGTGCTATTGATCTCCAGTTTAATTGCACTATGGTCTCATTTTATATGTGGGATAACTTCATTTCCATTGCATTAAACATGTTCTATGAGCTAGCATGTGGTCTATTTTGGAAAATGACCTGTGTGTGCCAAAAAGAATGTATATTCTGATTTTGTGGGTTGGAACACTCTGTAGATATCTTTTAAGTCCATTTGTTCAAATGCTTGGTTCAGCTCTAGTATTTAGTTGTTGATTTTTAGTCTAGATGATGTGCCTAATTGTTGCAATGGGGTATTGAGTTTCCCCACTACAATTGTATTAATGCTTATTTGGTGTTTCATTTCCCTTAATTTTTTTAATAGTTGGGGGCATTAGTATTTGATGCATACATATTTATGATTGTAATCTCTTCCTCTTGGATTCTTTTACAAGGACATAGTGACCTTTTTTGTCTCTCTTAATTAGTTTTGGTTTGAAATCTATTCTGTCTGCCAATGAGAGCTACCCCTGCTCTTTTCCAGATTCCTGTAATATGGAGAACTATTTTCCATCCTTTTACTTTCAGTCCATGAGTTTTTTTTTTCCAAGTAGGTATGTTTCTTATATATAGCATATTGTTGGATTTTGCTTCTTAATCCATTTTGCCAGTCTATTTCTTTTGATTGGAGAATCAAACCCATTGACATTGATGATTAAAACTAATATGTATTGACTTATCATTGTCATATAATTTGCCTGTTGTTGGTTCTCTTTTATTTTTCTCCCTCTTCCTTTAAATTCTTGCCTATTGGATTTGCCCTGTTGGGCCTCATGGAGTTGTGACCTTCATTGTCTTTTTCTAGGATATTTAAAAAAATTGTTTGGAATGCTGGTTTGTATATGTTGAACCATCCTTGTATCCATGGAATCAAACTTAATTGTTTTGATGGTTTGTTGCATTCTGTTTGCCAGTATCATGTTGAAGATTTTTGTGTCTGCGTTTCTTAGAAAGGCTGGCTTGTAGTTATCTTTTTATGTTGGTCCTTGTCTCGTTTTGGAGTCAGGATAATAATGCTAGCTTCCAGGAATAACTTTGTAAATTTTACTTCACTTTTATTTTATTAAAGAGTTTGAGGAGCATTGGCATTAGATCTTCTCTGAAGCTTTTATAGAATTCAGTAGTGAATCTATCAGGTCTTGGGCTATTTTTATGGGTGATTTTTTGTTACTGCTTCAATTTCATTGTCTGTTATTGGGTTATTTGGGACATTCGAATCTTTTTGGATCAGTTTTGGTAAATATGTATATACATATCTATCCATTTCTTCTCAATTCTCCAATAAATTGGAGAACAGATTTTCACTTGGTAATATCTTTTAGAATTTAATATTTCCTGTTGTACTTCAACTTTTTAATTTCTAATTGCATTTATTTGAGTCTCTTATTTCCTTCTTTTGGCAAGATTGGCTAAGGGTTTGTCTATTTTGTTTGTTCTTTCAAAGAATCAGTTCTTTCATTCTTTGACTTTTATTTTGTCTTTTTGTCTCAATTTAATTAATTTCTTCTCTGATATTTATAATTTTCTTCCTTGCATTAGCATTGGATTATACTGTTCTTGTTTTTCTAGAGATACATCATTAGGTTATTTGGACTCACTATTTTTCTTAGGACTGCTTTCATTGTGTTCGATAAGTTCTGATACATTGTACATGAATTATCATTTGATCCTAGAAACTGTCTAAATTCTTGCTTGATTTCTTCTGTGACCCATTGATTACTCAAAACTGTATTGTTTAATTTATACATGTTTGCTTAATTTCTGTGGTGTCTTTTTTATTAACTTTTGCATTAATTTTAAATTAATTTTTAGTTTCATTGTGCTGTTATCTGATAATATGGATGGTAATTTTGCATGCTTAATGGGCCATTATGTGGTCTACTTTGGAGAAAGTTCCATTTGCTTTTGACAAAATGTATATTCTGGTGTGGCTGGGTGGAACACTTGAGATATTAAGTCCATTTGTTTGAAGGTTTGATTCAAATCTGATATTTCCTTGTTGATATTTTGTTTAGTTCATCTATTTTTTTAAAGTGGGGTGTTGAAATCCCCCACTATGTGTTGATGTTTATCTGATCTTTTATGCCCAGTAATATTTTTTAATGCAGTTAAATATGTCAATGTTTGGTGCATTTATAATTGCCATCTCTTTCTATTGAATTGTTAACTTAACCAATATATAGTGACATTCATTGTCTCTTCTAATAAGTTTTGGATTAAAATTCACTTTGTCTGAGATTAGGAGGTACTCCTGCTTGTTTTTCAATTTCTGTTGCATGGAATATTGTTTTAAAAATCCTTTGATTTTTAATATGTATTTCTTTTTGGATTAAATCTGTTTCCTGCAGATAGCATACAATGAGTTTTGTTTTTTGGTTCATTTTGCCAATCTGTGTTGTGTTTTGATTGGGGAATTGATACCATTTACATTGAGTGTTATAACTGAAAAGTATTGACTTATTTCTGTCATTGCATTATCTTCTTTTTTCCATTATATTCTCTATTTTTTCCTTTTGCTTAACTGCTCACCTTGCCTGGTATATTCATTTTATTAAACTTTTTGGCATTGTTGGTTCATTATGTGTTAGCTGTCCTTGAGAATATTTTAGAGTGTTGGTTTGGTGGTCATGAGTTTCTTAAAGTGATTTTTGTCATGGAAATAGCTTATTTCTCCATTAATTTTGAAAAATAATTTTGCAGAATATCCCAGTCTGGGTTGGAAGTTGTCTTCTTTTAGCCCTTGAAACACTTCACTTCAATCTCTCTTGACCTATAAGGTTTAGGTTGAGAAGTCTGGTGTAATTCTAATGGTTTTACTTTATAAGTGATTTGTTGCTTTTCTCTAACAGCTTTTACAATTCTGTCCTGTGAATTTTGACTCTAATTTATCACAGAGAAGTTCTTTTCTGATTATGGCTCACATTAGTAAATGGGAAAGCAAACAGTCTACTGATTTCTGTGCTGGATGTAGGCAGCAGGTGCTGTGATAGCAGAAGTAGTGGTATGTCAAGCAATATGCTGAGCTTAATGCTAGCATTTTTAGGCTCTGCTTCCTTTGGTAGCCACTTACACCCAGCTTGTCTTCTCACCATCGAGGGTGGGGCCCAAGCTAAACTTCTCAGGGAGGTCTGTGTCCAGCCCATTACCCTTTCTACAACTGTATCAATGTGGTTTTCTCCAACCTAGTCATTGTGGCAGGTTGACGTCAGAAGCCTTGGAATATAGATGTGCTGTAGTTATTCTGTGGCTCAGTTTATTACACCTTCTCAAATATGGTGGTGTCTGCACTGGCCTTCCTCCCCAACTCTATCCTGTCTCACATAAAGAGTTATTTTCAGAGTAAAATACCATGCTGTTTTTGCAGTTCATACTATCTATGTATTTCTCTTGGGATCAGTTCTGCCAGCCCAGTCCACTGTCTCTCTTTGGATCTACTGTCCCTCTCTGGGATTTCCCTGCAACCCAGGAACCAGGGTGAACCTTCTAAACTGCCATGTTCCTTTCTCTGTGCAGTGCTTTGTATCTCCAACTCCTCACGAGTTCACAGGTTCCTGTAAGCTCTCTCCCTATTCCTGCAGAGTCAGCTCTTTCATTCTCTTCAGCAAATTGTTATCTTCCATGTCTCAGTTCCAGGTTCTGGAAAAGCAGTGGTTCACTGTTGCTCTTTACTCTGCTGTCTAAATGACAATTATCTTTGTCTTGGCACATTGAAAGTATTATTTTAGTGACTTTGGATTTCATTATTACTTTTAAGTAGTCTACTGTTGGGCAAATCGTGTAACTTTGTAGATGATCTTTGTATCAGTCAGCCTTTTCTGTGTAACAAACTGCCCCTAACCTATAATCACTCATTTATTCTTATTCTGTGTGCCTGTGGAATGTGAGTCCGCTGAGACTCAGATGGTCTATGCTGCACTTGCCTGGGTTACTGCTTCCAGGTTGTAGATCAGACTGAGTTCATCACCTCCCTGCAGTGGACTCACGTCAGCTCCATCTGTCTTCATTCTGAGTCAAACACTAGTTATATAATCATGCTTTATGAGATCAACTTGATTGTTGAGTTTTCTAGATTAAAATCTCCAAGAACATAGTAGAATTACTAATGTTAGAAGGATGGAAAATGTAATTCGGGACTGACCAGAATGCAACACAGAGAATATTTTACTGGTAGGATACTTTTAGGAGGCAATGCCATTTTTTTCTAACTGAAGCAGAAATGCTTATTTAAAGAACCTCGGATAGATTGCAAGTCCACTGATTCCACATAGCTAATAAAACTACACTTAGAAATAACTGCTATACTCTGCTGTTTGCAAAAAACCTACAAATGACTTTGGCAGTTTAAAAAGGATACCCATAAAGGTGTAAACTCTAATCTCTCAGCTGATTTAAAGTTCAACTTTTAAAATCAGACGATCTATCAGCAGAAGAATATAGTTAGCATAGTGCATTACAATGAATTTTCTGGGAAAAACATATAAAAATACTGGTAAGCCTGAGTTGAGATGAGATCACCAATTTGGAAATCACAGATTGCAAATGAATTGATGATTGGTATGTAAAAGTATCATATGACTTAAAAATGATAATAGCATTTTTACTCTGAGATATTTCTATGAGCTATAAATGTTCTAAATGTTATTAGCCTATATTAACTTTTGACTGGAATAACATTTCACCTTTTGGCACTTTAATTACTGTATGTGTCTCTGCTTGGGAGCAAATAAATATTTTTCTCACTCCTGGTACCTACATACCAAGTGGAAATGAAAACATATTAGGAGAAATATTCAGATCTTGTCATGCTGTACCAGTCCATTAATTCTAATTTCAGAGAGGTGTTGCCCTTATAAAACAAGTGAGACAAAAAAAAAAAAAACTTGGTCTCTATATAATAGTATGAAGCCATTTAACATTGAGACTGATGTCTTATCATGTACATGAAACATGGACATAGTTGCCTAGAGCTAACGCATTTGGAGATAGACAAAACATTGGCAGATAACTTAGAACCCTGACATAACAGAAAGGGTGAGTCTCTAGCCAGGAACTTTGCTGTCATTGCATTGTTTTTTTTGGAAATACAGGGATATCTTGGCTGTCAAACTCAATTCATTTCAAACTCATGTTCAAACACCACAAAGAGAACTGAACATATTTTTCCCATAGGGAATAGTGGGAAACCAAATAATTGGTTCTAAGGCATAAAAATTACTCTTATAAATTCATTTTCCCAGTACTTAAACAGTGATTTCTTTCTTTAACTGTACTGTGCTTCTCACAGTTTTCCTCTTGGCTTTTCTGCTGGTATCACTAACTTTCTTTGGAGCTATGATTATGATATTTTATACAAATAAAGTGCAAAAAAAAGCACAATGATGCATGTTTTAACACACCAACACTGGTATTATATATTGTCTGGGTGAGAGCAGTGCTTTGTGTCACCCTTCTGTGTCTGTGGCCGGATGCAACATGACTCATTCTTGGCCTGTACAGGTTTTTTCAAGTCAGATTTTCAGTTTGGCTATTAAGCAATGTTGGGAACCCTGAACAGATTTAAAAAAAAAAAGAAAACTTTACTGTTTGAGCAGTGGAAAGTTTGAGCTTGGCGCTGGTTCAGCAACAGAGGTATCACTGTATACATGTGCTTTTCACTGACAGGTCAAACAATGAGTCATTTCAATTTTACCAGTTGGCGTTGAACTAAACATTGCATTCTTATTAATATTAGCACTAGTTAGAAGATGGAATTTATAAATGTTGGCGTTCCAGTTGAACTTATCTAGAGCAATTCCATGATATTTGGTTGATCATGGAATGAAGGGCATGACTAGTCCTCCAAGTTCAAATTTAGATTCTGCGCCAAAGTTGCTTTACCTTTTGTCTAAGACATTCTAGCAGGGTGAGGTCTTTTCCTTAGATTACAGAATCTCTAACTTGAATGTTAATAGATATATTCAGAATTTCTTATTTAAACTTTACAGTCCTGAGACCCTACCCAAAATTTTAATACTGTATATTTTGGATAAGGCTGAAAAGCATTTTCATAAAAAACACTGCACAGGAATCTTTTGAAGGCGATCCTGAATCCACACCTTGCTGTATATTTCACTTGACCTTTGGGCTAAATGGAATTGTTTCATAGAGGTAAAGGAGGACATATCCTCAAATCATGATGTCTACATGTTTTTCTTATCACCTCTTTTGGGTCATTACACAAATGACTTGATGTACAAGTGGCTTAAGATCAACTTTAAAAGTAACATATTACAAGCAAGGAAATACTAAAAAGACAAGATAGATTAAAAATACACTTCAAGTAAAAATAAATAAAAAATGAGAAAAGAAAGCAAATTTGCTTTGCAAACTATAAAACCTTGATTACTTGCAATAATGAAGGTCACAACTCTGTTCAAAGTTTCTAGGCACTCAAAACAATAGGAAGACATTAGATTGATGGTCATTTTTTATTCCCAAAATAAGTGAAAGATACCTATGCCTTAGAGTTTTTCCTGGCAAAAAGGGGACCAAGTGATTGATGTATATGCCTTCAAGTGTACCTTCACTGCCAGGAAAGGGCATTCCAACTCCCCACTTCCAACTTGTTAAATATGAGGCATATACTAGTCTCAGTCTAGATAAAGAAGACTTTCATCTGCCCCAAGTGCCCACAACTTCCTGAAAGCTAAAGATCAGAATCTAAAGTATATCATTAGCCTTCCTGTCACTGGGACAAAATACCAGACACTTACAATTTGAAGGTGAAGAGGTTTACTTTGACTCATAGTTGAGTGGGTTTAGGGTAAGGCAATCTAGCTCCAAGGCAGAAAAGGCATGGTAAAAGGGCATGGTGTATAAAAACTGTTCAGGCTATAGCAGCCAGAAAGCAGAAAGAGAGAGAGGGAGAGAGAGGCATCAAGGATAAGAACACACCCTTCCAGGTCACATCTACAGTGGCCTATTTCTTCTGATCAGGCCCTACCCTTGGACAGCGCAGTCAGTTATAAACTTAGGAACTAATTAAGCCACTGATATGTACAGCACCCCCACATTCCAGTCACTTCCCCAAAGTCACACCTCTGAATACATGAGGCCTTGTGGGGGAACTTTTAGATCTAAGACATAGCATTCCACCCCTGGTCCCCCAGAGGGTCACGCTCATCTCTAAAGTTACTAAAACTAAAGTTACTAAAGTTTCAACAGATCCAGGATTGCCGAAAAGTCTAAATCCAAAACCTCTGAGACTCAAGGCAAACCTTTAGCTGTGAGCCTCTGTCAAAATAAAAAAAGAAAGTTAAATACTTCCAACATACAATGTCACAGGATAAAACTTCCTATTCATAAAGAAAGAAATAGGGGGAGAGAAGGGAATTGGACAAAAGCAAAATTGAAAACTTTGAGGGTAAACATTAAATCTTTTAGCTATGTGTTCAGCTCTTGGGGTGGGTTGTGGTAAGATGGACTTGAGCAGCCCCTCACCAGCTGCTACCCATGTGTTTCTCTTTTGGGCCTGTTCTTCTCACCACTTACGGCTTTCCACAGAAGACACTGCACTTTCCTTCGCATGTCAAACTTCCATTGCACCTTTGGCTTCACTTTCATAGCTTTGATGCACGGCCCTACCAGGAGCACACTGCCTGGCTTCTCAGGCCTTCTGTTCTCTGGATCACCCAGCCCTATCCCGGGAAGAATGCACTTTGGTGTCTTTGCAGTTGAAAATAGGATATGGGTCAGTATCATGCTGACCAGTCCATCAACAGAATAGGACTGACTTTGGCTTTTGGGTGCTCTATCTCTCTCTCTCTCTCTGAATTTAGTAGCATGAAAAGAAGTTCTGCAAGCTGCTTTAGGTATTATCTGTGAATTTTGCTTGTATCCTGGGACCATTACTATTCTCGTAGGGAGGTGAAATGAGAACTCCTCTAAATGGTGTAATTTCAGTAGCAGAAACAACACCCAGCCCTGAAAAATATCTCCCCCAAGTAGTGTAGACTTTAAGTTTGAAATTCTACCATTAATAATGCACTCCTTTGCATTTAAAACATTTTTGTATGGTTCTATCCTAAAATATACTGAGTGGCTCATGTGAGTGTTTTCATTAATTCACTAATTTTTATAATAAAAGTACCACACTTGAGCACCTTGAACTTTTAGAAAAAGAGTCACTTATGGATGGAATATGGGAACAGAAGACTAATAGGATTTAAAAGTATTTATCTCATGATTTGATTTGGGGCTCTTCTGGCCTGCCATACTGGGATGGAATGACATAAAATTTTCTCTATTTTGTCCTTGCAGTACCACTGATCTTCTCATGGGGGAAATAATCCAGAAACAAAATAAATCCTTTAATGCCAGTGATGCTTGTGGTAAAATCCACACACATAGTGCTTATATATTTTTAAAGGTCCAAGGGAGAACATGGTCAACAACTGGAGAAGTGGATGTGAGCCTGCAGGAAACAAACAGCTGGTGCAAATGACTACCTTGTAGGAATTTTGGACCCTTGTATTATTTCTGCACAGCAAGGCCTGATTCTTCTGTGAGAAGTTGCAGATCTGGAATGGACCCAGAAGAGACATTGTTAGAGGGCTTCTTAATCACTGGTTCCTAGTGAATATAGTGAAATTTTCATCATGGCTTCTGTTGGACTCAATAACTTATATCCTGGCAAAACCCATGCAAAATGGCAATGTTATTCTATCTGAAAATTGACATTTACCATGATCTCATTGGTTTGTAAAGTATATCTCAAAAGTCTATCAAGGTATAATTGTCGTTGCACATGAAATGAGCCAGCTTTCTTAGCTTGTCTTAGCCTAAGAGAATGGTCCTAGCTGTAACAGGAAATGGTCTAATAAGATGAAGGGTCCTCAATTTCAACTACACATTAGAAAGGAAAATTACATTGGCTTTTCATGGAGGGGAGAAGGAGGGAACTCATTTTCTTTTATTTGTTTCTTTTTGTTTTATTAGGAGGTATTGATATACTTTAAAAAATACTTCATTGTGGTAAGAACTGATTCACTTTTGTAAGCTATTTTATAATTGTAGGATCTCTGCATTTACACAAACATCCTTCCAAACATTTTTCCTGGTTAGGAATTTTAAAATACATACTCTATTATTATTTGATTAGTCCCATTGTCATTTAACCTTCATAGATATATTTAAAAGACTTTATCTACCTTTGGGGTGGTCTTTTTTTTTTGTACCAGGGATCAAACTCAGCACCATGAGCTTATGAGGCAGGCATGGTGCCACTGAACCACATCCCTAGCCCTCACAGTTTTATGTTATTAGCAAAATCAAGAGGGTGGCATGGAGATTTCTCCTCTCCTCTCCTTGTCTCCAGACTTGACATAGCCATTCTCATCCTCCACTGGAGTGGTACATTTGTTACAACTGATTGAACCAACATTTGTCCATCAGTTATCAACCAAAGCCCATAGTTTATAGTCTCATTCACTCTCAGTGTTTTACAGCCTATGGTTTGCACATTACACTATCATGGAGCGTAGTTTCTCTGCCCTAGAAATCCTCTGTGCTCTGCCTGTTTATCCTTTCTCCATTCTCCAAATCCTGGCAACTACTCATCTCTTTACTGTCACCATAGTTTTGCCTTTTCCAGAATCATGTGGTTCAAATTATATAGAGTGTGGCCTTTTCAACTGACTTCTTTTACTGGGTAATGTACATTTGAGGTTCTGCAATGAATGTTTATGATTGGCATGCTCATTTCTTTTTATTATTGAAGAATAATCCAGTATCTGTATATTACTAAAAAATTTCCATTCACTTACTAAAGGATATTTGGGTTACCTCCTCATTTTGGAAATGACAGGGCTGCATAAACATATATGCTCTGGTTTTTGTGTATACATAGTTTTCAATTCATTTGAGTAAACACCCAGGAGTGCAACTGCTTGTGTGCTCAGACTGTGGTTAGTTTCCTGAGAAACTACCAAATGGTCCTTCAAAGTAGCTGTACCAACTTTTATTCCCACGAACAATGAATGAGAATTTTTGTTGGTGCCCATCCTTGACAGTCTTTGGAGTTCTCTTCTGAATTTTGGCTGTTTTAATAGGTTTGTAGTGATACTTTCTTGTCCTGCCTTACATTCACTAACTACATAACGTGCTGAACATCTTTTTTATATACTTATTTGCCATATGCATATTCTAGTTGGTGAGATGTCTGTCAAATTTTTGGTCCAGTTTTAACTGGGTCCTTCATTTTTTTCCCCTCCCCTCCGGCCTGCTGGGGATTGAACCCAGGGCCTCGCACATGCTAGGCAAGCACTGTGCAACTGAACTATATCCCTACAATCCAGGTGGGTCATTTTCTTATTGTTGAGTTGTAACTGTGTATTTTAAGTACCAGTCCTTCATCCTATAGCTCCTGACCTATGGCTTGTCTTATTGTCTTGACATTATCTTTCATTAAGTGGAAGTTTTTAATTTTAATGAAGTCCAGCATATCAATTATATGTGGATTGTGCTTTAAATATTTTTTCTAAAGTCATTTCTATAGGTAAGGTTATGTAGATTTCCCCTAATGTTATCTTGTATCAATTTTATAATAGTGTATTAAGTTACATCTGTGCTTCATATTTAATTAATATTGCAAAGGGGGCCAGGGATGTAGCTTAGTGGCACTGTGCCTATCTGCCAACTGCAAGATCCTGAGTTTGATTACTGGTACAAAAAAAAAAAAAAAAAAAAAAAAAAAAAAA
>NW_022900943.1:19645251-19657265 GCF_012274545.1 Fukomys damarensis | reverse complement strand
AAAAAAAAAAAAAAAAAAAAAAAAAGGAAAATTAGCATTGCAAAGTGTGTAAAGTTGTTTAGGTTCTTTTTTTGTGGGCATACAGATATATAGTTTTCTTGGCACCATTTTTGGAAAGACTATCTTTTCTTCCTTGTATCGCTTTTATTCCTTTGTTAAAATTTTGTTCATATGTGGGTCTATTTCTGGGTCCTCTATTCTGTTTATTGATTTAGTTGTTTGTTCTTTGACCAATACCAGCTCTCTCAATTACTGTAGCTTTATAGTATATGTTGAAGTCATGCAGTGATGTTTCCTGACTTTGTTCTCATTATACTTTGAATTATTTGATTTTCCATATATTGTAGGATCAGTTTGTCAATATCCATAAAATCTCTGAAATTTTGATTGGAATCATGTTAAATTCATAGGTCAAATGCGGTGGAACCAACATCTAAGCAGTATTACCCTTCTTATGTATGTACAGGAAATAACTCTCCATTTATTTAGCATTTTGATTTCTTGCATTAGCTTTCCTGATTTCTTAAACTACTTTCTTTATATTTGTAGCTCTTGTACACATTTTGTTAGATTTATACCTAAGTATTTCAGTTTTGGGGTGCTAATATAATGAGCCATGTGTATTTAATTTCAAATTCTACATGTTAAATTCTGATATAGAGCAAAGCAATTGATTTTGTATGTTACCCTTGTGTCCTGCAACTTTGCTATAATCACTTTTTAATGCTAAGATTCTTTTGGTCAGTTCATTTAGATTTCCTGTCTGGAGGGCCATGTCATCTACAGACAATGGCAGTTTTACTTCTTTCTTACCAAAGAGTATAAATATTGCTATCATAATATCTTATGTTATTATGTGGAGAGGATTTCAAGTACAGTGTGGAAAGTAGCAAATTGGGACATGCTTATCTTTGTTCCTGATTTTAACAGGTCAGCTTTAGTTTTCTCACCATTAATATAATGTCAGCTGTAGGTATTTTGTAGATTTTCTTTTGAATTGAGGCTGTTCTTTTCTATTCCTAGTTTGCTGAGATTTTTTTTTTTTCATGAATGAGGGCTTGATTTTGTCAAATACTTTTTTGGGTATCTTTTGATATGATCATGTGACTTTTCTTCTTTGTTTTGGGAATGTGACATAATGTGTCAATGGAAATTTGGATGTTTAACCACGTTTCCACATCTTGGATAAAATCTACTTGTTCATGGTATATATTTCTTTTTATATATTGTTGGATTTGGTTTGCCAATATTTTGTCTAGGATTTTGTGCACCTGTGTTCCTGAGTGACAGTGTTTTTTAGCTTTCTTTTCTTATAATGTTTTTGTTTGCTTTTAGTATTTTATTAATGTTGGGTTCTGCTTCTATCTTCTGGAGAAGACACTCTTGAAAATTGGTGTAATTTCTTCCTTAAATGTGTGGTATAACTGACTAATGGACCATCTGGGTGTGGTATTTTCTGTTTCAGAAAGTTATTGGTTAGTGATTCAATATATTTGATCAATATAGGCCTTTTTACATTTTGGGGGGGCATATTGTATCTTTCATAGAATTGTGGCATTTTTCTTACATCAAGTTAGTTGGTGGATATAAAGTGGTACAGGAGCATTTCTTTATTATCATTTCAGTCTTCCTGGGTTTTTCTAGTGATGTCCCCTCTTTTATTTCTGAGATTAGTAATTTGCATCATTTGTCCTTTTTTAATTAAATCTCGAGAGTCCTGTCCATTTTATTTATGTTTTAAAAAAACTAGTTTATTATTTTACTTTTATTTTCAATTCCATTGATTCTGTTTTATACTTTATTATTTAACTTATTTTGCTTCCTATGAATTTTGATTGCTTCTTTACTAGTTTGTTATTGATTTGTTATCTTTTTTATAATATGTGTTCAGTGCTAAAAATTAAAAACCCATTCACGTGCCCCAGAAATTTTGATAGTTTGTATTTTTGTTTTCATTTGAAATATTTAAAAAATGCTCTTGATTTCTTTATTGACTTCTAGATTAGTTAGACATGTGTTATTTAGCAGACATATTCCAATTATTTTTCTGCTATTGATTTCTAGTTTAACTGAATCACTATGTGAAAGCAGATATTATATGATGTCTATTCTTCTAAATTTTTATGGTGTGTTTTATGGCTCAGAATGTGGTCTGTCTTGCTCAGTTTCATGTGAGCTAGAAAAGAATGTGTAATCTGCTGTTAGTGGAGGGAGTAGTTTATACATGTCAACTATATCCACTTGAGTTTTGGGTTTGTTGTGTTCAGCTATGTCTTTACTAATTTTCTGCCTGCCATACCTGTCCATCTCTAATAAAGGAGTATTGAAATCTCCAACAGTAATAGTGGGCTCATCTATATCTCCTTGAGATTCTATCAGGTTTTTTTTTTTTGTTAGATGAATGTAGATTAAGAACAGATATGTCTTCTTGGAGTATTGACCCCTCAAATACAGTGGAATGCCTATGTTGTCTCTGATAACTTTCTTTTCTTTGAAGTCTTCTCCATATGACATTAATATAGTTATTCTCTCTTTCTTTTTAAAAGTTTATTGGTATGTTTTAGGTATACAATACAGTTATATTCATCATTGGGATCTTGTGCCTTTATGTGACTTATCTTGATTCTTATTTTTCCCATTTTCCCAGCCCTCTTTGTTCCATTAATATTAGCTCATGTGTTTTTATTAATTTACTATTAATACATATATATCTATATTTAAAATATTTTTGTTGTAGACAATGTACCTAGGTAGACAACATAGTGGTTTTCATCCACTCTGACAATTTCTTTTATTTATATACTTGGATCACTTACATTCAAAATGATTAATGATTAGTTGGATTAATATCTACCATACTGTTACTATTTTTGGTTTATTGTCCTTGTTATTTGTTTCTATTTCTGTATTTCACTGTTTTTATGTTATTTTAACTGAGCATGTTATATGATTTTTTTCCTGTCTTAGCGTGTATGCTGTGCTTCTTTTTAAATATTGCTAATGATTGCCCTAGAGTTTTCAATATCTATTTACAATGAATTCAAATACTTGCAAATAATACTATGCTACAGTACTTTACGGGTAGTGTTAGGTTAGTGCTTATAACAATATGCAGTGGTACCTTGGTTCAGTAGTTTAATTTCTTTTACGATTTTGGAAAAGGTGGCCACGTTTGTGTTTGTGTGGGAAAGATGGCCACAGTGGCATTTGTCACCTCATGCAGAATTTTTGCAAACAAAAACAAAATTTTGGCAAATGCTTCTGTTTGCCAACCAAAGTGTTTGCAAACGAAAGCTTTCATGAACCAAGATCCCACTGCAATCCTATTCTCTCCCTTCGGTCCCTTGGTTGGTATTCATTTTTTATATACAAGCACACATACTCATGCATAGCTGAATACATTGTTACTTATTATCTTGGAACAAACAATTATTTGTTTAATCAAGCATAAGAGAAATAACTTTCATATTGCTTTAACTAATTTCTTCAGTAATTTTCCTTGATTTTTGAAGTTCTGAGTTTCTGACTCACTGTATTTTCCCTTTTGCAAAATAATTAAACAATGCTCAGGGCTGGAGATGTGGGTGCTTGGCTGGCATGCTCAAGGCCTTGGGTTTTGACTCCTGTGCCACCCAAAGAAGTAACATTTCTTGGGAGGCAGAATAATTGGAAACAAATTACATCAATTTTATTGATCAGAAATAGTTTTTACCCCTCTTTTTGAAGGATAATGTCAGAGGATATACAATTCTAAGTTGTTACTTTTTTCTCTGAATGCTTTAAAAATTTTACTTCACTCTTGAGTGTATGGTTTCTGAGGAAAAGTCAGACACAATTCTGATCATGTTCCTCTGTATGTTAGTCTGCCTCTGGTTTCTCTCGGTATTTTTCCTTGGCGTTGGTTTTCTAAAGATCAAAAAGGGCATACATAGATGTAATTTTTGGCATTTATCCTGCCTGATGTTTTCTGAGCTTCCTAGATCTGTGGTTTGGTGTCTGACACCAATTCTCATGTCATTTTTTCTCCCAAATATTTCTTCCATTCCTTTTCTGCTTTATGCCCTAGTCCCATGACTATCTCTCAATCTTTTCATGACCCTGTACCTCTGGACAAGCACTTCTCAGCCTGCCTCCCTACTCGGTGGGACAGAATGGCTAGAATGGGCTGGAATTGGTTATCTCCCTTCTCCCACATGGAAGGCTGGGTCTGGCTAGATTTTAGTATTTCTTTTCCCCTTGATCAGATGGTCTCTGATAAAACTTTAGCAGGTTCTTTATCTCTGTCTGGGCTTGAACTATGTAATTGTATCATGACTAAACATACCAAGATTATTATTGTTGGCAAGTACTGGATGAACTTGGACAACATACCAAATTTACTCTTTCTATTGTAAATACAAAATGAAAAGGGGCCGGGGATTTAGCTCAGCCACCTCCTGGTGCCACTGCCTGCCTTGCAAGCGCAAAGTCCAGAGTTTGATCCCCAGTACCAAAGCGCACCCCCCACTAAAAAATAAAAAGATGAACTATGGGTATCTGGTAGTATGAATCTAGCATGAAAACTATAGCTGGTGGTACTATACTTTCAACACCACTTCCAACATCATAGTTGAACCTTCCATTAGAAGACCGAATAAGGCTGGAGGTTTAGCTCAATGCCTCGCAAGCACAAGGTCCTGAGTTCAAACCCTGGTACAGAAGAAGAAGGAGGAGGAGGAGAAGAAGACTGCATGAGTTGAAAGATCAATAGAAGCTTTATCACTTGAGACATCATTAGTCTATAATACGTGTATGAATTTACATAACAAAATTTATCTTGATTTATTGTTAATTATATGAATTGGGGCTTCTGATTTTCATTACATTGAAATTATTTTTTAAAAGAGACTTGAAAATTAAAGTCCTAATTCATATCGAACAATCAGTTACAATGGCATATCATAATCCAGTGTTTTTTTTTTTAGTAGTCAAATGATATAGCATAAGAATATGTCTTACAAAATAGGTATGTCTTAGCTTTTTATAAGTATTTTTGATATACCTTGTGCAAACTTTTGTTTTAAAATTGGAGTTAATGGTTTTTCTAAAAATATAAAAATATAGGATAAAGTACTGTAAGAATAAAGGATAAAATACTGTAAGGAAATACAAATAACTGCCCTCCCAAAATCCCACCCCAAATCAAAACAACAAAACTTGATCAGTTTAGGGACTAATTAAGCAGTTTCTCTGTTCTCTGTTATGTTTCAGCATGGTTCCTTTTTCTTTCTCCCTGGTAGAAGAAGCATGAGGGAATTTTTCTCAGATATACCCTGTAAGAACCTGCTTGAGCTCCTGGAGGTGAAATTCACAAAAGTGTGTCTTCCACACACCACCTTCATGACTTGATCTCCCTGGAATTTTTGTGTCAGGCCTGTGTACACTGCACTGAGCCTTTAGCAATTTGTCAATTACAATTCGTGTCTTCCTGCCGCTCCATGGGGTCCCTGAAGTAGTTTCTGCCACATTACCCAGAGCCCTGCAGTCTCAGTCCTGACTCCTCATGGGTTCCATGGGCAAGAAGTTCTTTATTTTGTGGCCTTCTAATCCTTTTGGGGGTAATATTGTTGATGAAAACAAGGTAGTAACAACAAGGGGCACATTTGGAGAAGAGGGAGTAAAGGACAAAAACTCCACTAGCAGGTTCTGAAGTCAGTTTTAAGAAGGGTTCTATAGCCATGGGAGTAATTCATAACTCTCAAGACTAAGGTGGGAACTACTTGTTCATTGTATCAAGCAATGTCTTTAACTCAGTAGGGAAAAAAGTTGGTAGACTTTTCATATTGCTCCTGAAATCAACCAACAAGGTAAATTTTTAATATTGTTTTAGTGGCTCATCATATTGGGGAAAAGAATTGCTTCCAAGTGATTACATAATATAGCCTTTCCTTTAGAAGCGTGACTCAAAGCCAGTAACCAATGGATGCTATAGCTAAGAATGCAATTAATAACAAGGCAAGAATTATGTAGTTACCTTGGCGATGACTTCTAAGTTCAGCTATATGGGTTCACCTTTCCTGTAAGTGCAGTGGATTATATGAAATGTCAGCTAGAAGAATTATGGGACACAACTCTGAAAACATTCTACTAGCAAACAAAATGGCTTTTATCAAGTATACTAACATCAAAACTGTTCTTGCAACATGAGATGACATAAAGTCTCCATTTCATGGGAAGAAAAATGCAGTTTCATGGAGGAAATCAGTAAGCATACACCAAAGTGGTAGAATATCAGAGCTGGGTGGGAATTGAAGGGTAATTTGTTCACCTACCTTATGCAGATGTGGAAACAGGCCCAGAGAGGTTAGTAACTTGCTCATGCTTGCATAGTGAAAGATGGGGCTGTGGTTGGATTGGAATACAAGGTCCCAGTTTCTCTATATGCTGTGCATCTAGAACATTGGTTCACAATTTCCTGAAATTCCCTGTAACTTTGCTCCTCCAGGTGTCGTATCTGGCAATATCTGAGGACATTTTTGGTTCTGAAAACTGGTTGGGAATCATTGCTGACATTTAGTGGGTAGCAGCCACAGATGCTGTTAGATATCCTGCAATGCACAGGGCAGTCCCCACAAACAAAGAATCATCCCCAAATGTCAGTAGTGCTGAGGCTGAGAAAATCTGCTCTAGAGCTTTAAAAATAAACCTTAGCATCTCTTGTTAGGCAGAGTATAGGAAAATCTAGTTTTAGAGGCAAGCAGATGGTTTCCAAGGGATTTACCAAAGCACTTTATTAATAATATATTCTAATGTGAGAATCTGAACTAAGTTTTAATGAACAGCAAAAAATTTATATCAAAGACACATGTATTTCATAAAAAGGCTGACAATCTTGCTTTAGCAAAACATGAAGTGAGAAATAAACATAGCAATACTGTGATTTCTAGACATTCTCTATAGGATGGGAAGCAGTTCTGTAGGTTTTTTTTCTCATTAGTCTTGCAACTGCCATGTGAAATGGGAAGGAGAATTTCTTATAATAAGAAAGTGAAAGCTCAGGGAGCTCAAATATTTATCTTCATTACACAGCACTGGAGTGGGCACGCAAATTCAGAAATTCTGTCTGCAGCAGCTTTATTCTTTCTACTTTTATATGATATTCATACAAAATATAGAAGTGCGTGTGTGTGTAAGAAGCTATAGCTTGGCACATGGACAAGTTACCTCGTGTCTTTTTCAAATAATATGCAGATAAAACATTATTTTTTAAATCTTCCATTATTTTTCACAGGGAACCAGATATGAAGAAATAGTAATAACATTTTATAGAACCAGCTTTACATCAAAGGAGATTAATTTTCAAAGTCATAACTTGAAGCCTCTTTCCTTGGGATCATTAGGTCTATGTTAAGATTAGGTGGAGAAGGCCATGACCCAAACTTTGGAGGTTTCCAGATAAATGCCACAGATGTTTTCAACTAGTTTCTTACGCACTTTTCACATGGCTTTTCTGCTTACTGACTTCTTTGCAGCTATAGGAATGCAGTAAAGGTGACAGGACTTCATCATGATCCTTTGGCACTAAAGGCCATCATTATAAGACTGTCAGCTCTACTACTCTGGAACTAAACTGTTTATTCTTAGATTTCTCTCTGTCTTTCTGTCCTTGTTTTGTGAAGGATTTCACCAGAAACATTGTGTCAGCTGAATATATAGGTTATATGACATTGGATATTAGTAGGATATTTCTGGTGAGTTCTACATTTTTATTGTATTGTTTTAAAATTGCAAGATAATCGTTTCTTCTGTTTTAAGGTATTGATTATTTGGAACCTCTTAATTTTGAAACCTTTTAATACAGACATTTATACAATATATAAATTCTGGTTCATACACCAAGGAACACCTTGGTATATTTGCTATATTTGGTTTTATATAGCCCATTTCTGAATGCCTTTACAGTAGGCTGTTTCTTATGGGCCTCCAAAATAAAACAATTTATTTTTAAATACCTGTAATCTTTTTTCATCTCTCTACCCCATGGCAGAATAAGAAGAGTTTTGTTTCCTACCTTTACTTCCAACCATATGTTCATTTGCACTCAACACTTAAGCTGAAGGAAAATTTTTCTTTGCAAGTAACCTTCTCCTGAACGCTCTACAGGACATACCTGATAAGCTCCTGGAACTCATGGCCCAGAGAGGGGAGTCAGGTTTGCTCTGGATTTAGCTTTTGTGGAATGCTTTGCACTGTCTTCATCAGTTCAAGGTGTGTCTACTTCTAGGCAGTCTGGCAGGGAGAGGTGCTGCTGTGGGCCTGGGGACAAAGGAGAAAGTAAAGGATCTCTGCAGCTACCTTGGGAGCCCCATGGAGTAGATATAAAGAATCAAATGGAGCTGTTAGGAGATGTGCAAGAAAAATACTCAAACTACTTAAAGATATTGTCCAGAGAAGCCTCTAACCATAGCAACACATTCAGATGCTGGCATTGCAAATATAATACATAAGATCCTAATAAGATTACTGACATTTAGAAATGGGAAGAAAGGAGCTAAAGGTGTAGGGAAGGTGGGATGGGTAGGAGAAGGGTAATAAGGAAAAAACATATCTAACTGTTCTAATAGATATTAGTTCATTCAAAATAATAGTAAAATTGATATGCTGAGGGAGGGCAGGGGTAAGGGGAAAAAATGAGAACCAAGACTTGTCATGTAGAGGTACAAGATCCCAACAATGTATGTAACTGTACTGTATCCCTAAAATGTACCAATTAACACAATTAAAGCTGAAAAAAATATACTTTAATTTATTCATTTAGTATTTTGTTTAATCCAAGAAACATTTCATATTGACTGTGGGTAATTCTTAGTCCCACATTCTCTGGAAATCAACTGTCCAGTGTTTTCAGGAAAGAATCCTCTTGTGCATGAGTGTATCCAAGATCTGACTATGCCAAGGGTAGAAGGACAGATCTATAATATTACTTTCAATACTTGAACTAGGGACATGCATAGAGGTCAGTGAGCTAGACTCTGTCACAGAGCTGCCAGCTACGTCACCTCCTGGTGCTCGGCATGTCTTCTAGGAAGACATAAGCCAGAGAGACAAGATATATGTACCTCATTAACTCCGTGGTCGACATGTCTTCTAGGAAGAGCTGACAAAGCCTTTACCATTAGCCAGACAGACAAGGTGCATGTACCTCATGTTGGGCAAGAATACTCACACCTATGCAGATGTGTACATACTCAGATGCACATGTACTATTCGGGCATTTCACAGAGACTGGAGAAATACATCTTACGATGGGACAGAGAAACATAGGTGAGTGTAGATTGGAGTTGTGATTTTGAGCTATGGTGGCTAATTTTACAGTCAAGAATGAAATTTATTCTCATCACTGTAGAGTTATGATTTTGTATAGAAACGTGCTTGCAAGGGGAGTAAGTGCCAGAATCTGAGAAAGAGTGGAAAAGTTGGGACAAAAAGAATGTATCTAAAAATTCCAGCAGTGGATTAAGTTCATGCATGTTTGAGGACCAAGTGTAGTATCCTGTGGAATATTTTTACAAGCTATTTCCAAGATGATATATAGATAAGATTTGTGCCTTTGTGTGAGCGCACGCGCGCACACACACACACACACACACGCACACAGAGCTAAAAGCAGAGGTATAACTATAAAGAAGAGAAAAACTCAAGTCCACATTCTCCCAACATCCTCCCCATCCCGTGTCTCTTATTTATTGGAAAAATAAAGTATCAACCTTTTGTTTTGCAAAATGAACTTATCGTGACAGAAATAATATGGATCAGAAGAATGAATGCTTGGGAGAAGTAGGTAAGTAAATAAGTGGCAAGGAACTTGAGAAAAAGAGATTTATTTTTGTAAGTTTTGCCGGCTGGGATATTAGGCCTGGGTAGCTCTGTGCTGGTCAGGTTTATGTGGGTGGGGTACACGTAGCTTCAGCTCCCTCCAACGCATTCATCTTTCTATTTATCGAGAGAGTGGAATGTGGAGTGGGGCAACGGAACCTCAAATCATCCTGGCAAGTCTCAGCAGGAGAAAACTGTGTCCGAAACCATCAGGAGAAGTCCATTTAGCAACAGGAAACTAATTGCTTCATGTTTGTTCCATGGCAAGATCCAAGCCAGGTGGCTGGCAGGCGGCCGACAGATGAGGTGTTTCTTAGATGCCTCCATCATGGACCATGGTGCGGCCAGATGAATGTGGGAAGCTGAAACAGCCATCTGGTGGCCGGTCACATTGCTGAATTCAGTAGCCTGGACTCTGTCACAGAGCTGCCAGCCACGTCACCTCCTGGTGGTCGGCATGTCTTCTAGGAAGACATAAGCCAGAGAGATAAGATATATGTACCTCATTAACTCCGTGGTCAGGTTGTCTCTCCATGTAAAAGAAAAAACAGCAGTAGAACTCTTAGGACTTTAGCATGCGTCAGGATTGCTTGGAAGGCTTGTGAGAACCTGCAGGGTGCTAATCCCAGAGTTTCTGATGATGGGGATCTGGAGAGTTCTGGCAATCTGCATTTCTACAAACCCCAAGGTAGTGCTGCTTTTCTGGTCTAGTATCATAGAAAAAAAACCCTATTTAATGATTGAGGTAGAAATATAACAGGAACTACAGGATAACGCATTTTCTCACTTCCTATTTAACTCAAAATCCTGAAATTTTTGTCTTTGACAAGGTTAGAAGGGAGCACTGCCTGTATTAACCATTTCATAGAGGGTATTTTCAATCACTCATTGCTTCTAGGTGATAAACCTGCAGTCATTCTCTCCCGCTCAGAGGTACGAATAAATTAATGCCCTGGTTTGTAATGACTCATTACTTGCTCAGCAAATAAATTCACATCCAATGTGGGCTGACCAGACCTACAGGCTGCTTTCATTAAAATAAAAAAATCTATTGTATTTTTACACTAACATGCATTTAATAAGAAGTAAGGCTTTTTTCCCCCTTTGTTTTTCTCCTTGGAGAACTACACTGACCTTCACCTCACATTCTGTGCAATAAACATTTCCCAGAGATTGTAATACTCAGAGGATGAGAGCAGAGGAGGGCGGTAGAGAGATGGAGAGGTTAAAGATGTGCGTTGTAATATACCTGGAGATGTTAACTAGTTTTTAGTTTAAAAATGACAAAGACGGACTCTTCATGTACAGTTTTTCCTTGACTAAAAAAGAAATTGGCTGGGTGCATCAAAAGAAGGAAACACAGTTTTGTGATATAAGTTATGTGTGTGTATACGTGTGTGTCTGTGTGTATGTGTGTGCGTGTGCATGCATGTGTGTGTTTGTGTCCTGGATGACTGTGATAACTCACCCCGATCTTTAATATCTGGTTGTGTTATGATAGAGTCCTTTGAGGAATGATCGTTTCTTTCCATTGTCCATCACACTTTCATTTGCTCCAGACGGTCCCTCCTTTCCTCTTGAATCTTCTCTGCCATCCTCTGTCATTTGGTTTGATTTGCTGTCATTGCTGAGTAGATTTAATATGTGCAACGCATACCAGATAGGGCTGGGCATGTAACAGTCATGGGAACTGGACATTCAGAAGGAGGAATCTCCACCCTTCCGGCTATTGAAGTGCAGCATGTGGTCAAAAAGATGGGAAATATGCCGTAGATCTGACAATTAAGAAGTTATTTAACTATGTTAAACAAGTGCCACCCATGGCTGATACTGATTTAAACTGGCTCCCTTCATGGTTTAGGAGCACCACATTAAATCCTGTGCACGTGGGCCAGCTTGTTGAGCATTTGATTGGTCCGGAAGTCTTGAAGGGCAGCTACTGTCATAGCACAGTGCGTCTCTGAAGCATGTGGGAACCCGGATGGCACCGATGGGAGGGGTGGAGAGGGACGGGTATGAGGAGGGCGGGGGCGGGGCCAGCCTCGGCTCCTGACCACACAGCTCGTCACAGGGTCTGATTAGGGAGGTGCCCTTGAGATCCCGGCAGCCTGAAGGAGCGATGCACAGGTGTGGACTGGGTTGAACGTCTGTTGTCTGTT
>NW_022900943.1:19612318-19644947 GCF_012274545.1 Fukomys damarensis | reverse complement strand
TACTGAATCGCTTACGTGTAGCCCTTCAGTTTAGCCACCCTCACGGCTCCTAGCCACTGTACACCTGCCGCAGTCCTTGCCCCCTTGGCCAGCCCATTCTCACAGCAGCCCTCGGCTACGTGGTCTCCCCATTCTTGCAGCCGCCCTCTGCTGCTCGGTCTACACTTATACCAATGCAGAACAGGGGCCATGTGTCGGTAATGACCTTGGTTATATAAATGACTTACACTGGCCACCGTGGGCCTTGGTTTGATCCGTTATTTATGCTGAGACTGATGAGTTGGGCTGGGGCTGATTTCTTTCTGACCCGGACTTAATGTCCACTAGAAGTCAACCTAACCCCTAGCCTGAACCAAAATGGAACCACCTTAGGCTTCATTTTCCCCTCTAGCACAACACTTACCAACAGAGCAGCTGAAGTGCAATAAATCGGGAAACATCAATTGTACTTGTTACAAAAACATAAGGTCTAAGGAGCTGGGGTCAGCTTGACCACCTGTGTGTGCCTGCTCAGCCCCACATTCCAAGCATGATGTGGTAATATTAAGAAGACCTGTATCAGAGGATCAGGAGATATAAGAACTGGCAGGTGTTTAGCACATTGAAGAATAAACAGATCAGCCGTGTGTCCCGATGATGGCTTCTTGTACAGTATGGTGCTGTCATTTTTGCTGTACACTGCTGTACAGTACTAGCTTTTTTTGGTAGCAGGGGTTGCGCTCGGGTCCGTGTGCATGTGAGGCAGGCATTACAGGACTACAGTTTAATACTCTGCTATACGATACAGTACTGCCTGTAAAAATTATGCAAATAAAAGCAAAGCCATGAAGTTGGAGTTTCCTTTGGCCATTTGTTCTGAATAGCATGAATGTACATGTTATACGCAACTCTGCATTTAGTGACCAGTTCATTTAACAACCTGGCCACAGGAACAGAACTTGGTTGTTAAACTATGAATGCCTATATTTAAGTGCTCTAGTGCTATACTACAGAGGCTCTTGGAACATGACCCTTATTACTGGCATCATGTGAGAAATTCAACTCGTCAAGCCCTGCGCAGACCTATTGAGTCATAAATCCTAGCAGGTTGACCCATTGGCCTGTGATTTCAAGAGCTGGCCAGGTGATGGTGGTGCATACTCCAGAGTGAGAACCATTGCTCTAATGACACATAGGAGGGTCATCCTCGGCAAGGAGCTGAGCTTCATGCTAAGGAATGGTGGCAGTGCAGTTCTGGGGATAGGCAAATTCAGCAGAGGCTTCTGGCGACCAGCTGCCGTACTGGCAATGAGGTCCAGTCTCTAGGGAAGGAGGCTGAGGTGGCAGCTACGAAAGGCAAGAAACTCTATTCCCTCCTTCCTTTCTCTGCTTGGCCCAAGGCAAGCGGCCCTGGGGATAGTGTGCAAGTCCCCGGTGGGGGTCAGGTGCTGACATTCATACCCTGGGGTGAGCTAAGTAGGGGCTGAGGGAAGTGTGCAGTTGTGTGGGCCTGCAGGTAACCAGGGTTCATTTCCTGTGGGAGCAAACTTATCTTCACATCAGACAGGTGTGAAGAGGCTCTGCAGTTATGTGGAACAGATGCTAAAGAGAACAAGTTTTATTTTTCTAGATGGAGAGAGCTCAGGAAGGTAGGGACTGAGAAGCTGATTTGATGAGTAGGAACTCTTTGGAAAAGTGTAATCATCCTCAGTCCCAAACTCTGTCATCCACTGTGCTGTTGCCTGCTCTTTGCTGACAGGTTCCCAGGCATCTAGGAAAGATATTTTTCTACTTTGTTTTAGTATTTTCTTTTCAAGGCCAGCAACAGGCTGTGGCCATGACATTTGTGTCTTGTGGCAGCTGCTTGAAGCCCCTGGGATCGTGCACTTCTCTAGACTGTCTGGGAGCACTGGGCTGGAAATCAGAAATGTGTTCTTGTGCCAATGTCCCTTGTAGTCAGGGCTGATGCTTTCTGGAATATTCCTTGTAGAAACTTCAGGGGAGGAAATCATAGAATAATATAACTGGGAGAACCTCTGAGAAGTCATTTGGCTTCACCCCCTGTGGAGAGCTCAGGACAGAGGAAACAAAGAAAGAAAACAAAACTGGAGGGAGTTTCAACTCTATTCCCTCTTGCTGATGCATTGTACAATGCCAGCACTCCCTCTCCAAGTCAGCAAAGGGATTAGGATCAGAGTCATCTGAGGTTCTTCTCTGTCCTCACTCATTTGAAATTGTGTGGTGTAGTACTCAACAACTTGGAAGTATTAGTCTTAAAAAGCAAGCCAAGGGAGGGCATGGGTATGAGGGAAAAATGAGAACCAACATCTGTCATGTAAAGGTACAAGAACCAAAGGATGAATGTAACTGTACTGTATACTTACAAAGTACCAATAAACTCAATAAGATTAAAAAAAAAGAAAAGCAAGCCAGGGTGGAACTTTAGCCTCACAATTATTATTAGAAATGAAAAGAAGTTAAACCTCTGAGTGTCACATTGTTGTTGAATTAGTGCTGTAGAAATTAGAACCTGAAAATGTGAATGAGTTCAGCAAATATTGATTAAGCTCCTTTTATGGTAGTTCTCAAATGTCAAATGAAAGAATCACCTGAATGTTTTATTAAAAATACAGATTCCAGGACCTCACTTCCACAATTTATAATTCACTGTGTTTAGAGTGAAGCTTTTGTTTTTTTAGTACTGGGGATCAAACTTGGGACCTCACATTTGTGGGGCAGGCAGTGGCACCACTGAGCTAAATCCCTGGCCAGAAATCTATATTTTTAATAATCAACTCTAAGTGGTGCAAATGCAAGCATGCTACAAAGCATACACTAAGTAATTGTGTCTCAGGAAAAGGACAAATATTTTGTGAGTTGTTACTATGTTCTGTCTCTAAATTATAAGCTTTTTGCCAGCAGAAACTCTGAAGTTTTTTCATGTATCACCAGATAATACAGGCTTTAAGTACTGCCCATATACCACAAATTCCAAAGCTTGATCTTAAGCCCAGACAGTCCTTCCTAACTCCAGAAACACATACCCACTCAGTAGAGCCATGCAGATGTCTGATGTACAGCTCACACCTAGCATGTTGAAATCAGACTTTCACATTCCCCTCTATTTACCCTACTCTTGGTAGGACCCATCTCAATGCATGGCTAATATACTCATCCATTTGTGCAAGTAAAAACACCTTGGAGAGTCTGACACCAATCTGTCTCTCATATTCCTGTCCTATCTGTTAGGAAATCCTGTTAGATGCATCTTAAAATTCACTTTAGAACCTAAGTACCTGTACTCTTACCATCTGTGTAAGCCATCATCATCTTCCTAGTCAACTGGTCTCCATGCTTAAACTTCTGTCCCTCTACAGTCTAATTTAAGCATTGCAGCCAGAGAGATCTTAGTGAGACTCTCTCTCTCTCTCTCTCTCTCTCTCTCTCTCTCGCTTTCTCTCTCTCCCCCCCTTGGTTTGATACTTCTTGTACATTATCATTTTATTTAGAGTAAAAGCTAAAGGACTTAACAATGGACTGCAAAGCCTGTAACAAATGATTTTTGCACTGCCTTTGACTCCATCTCTTACCATGCTCCTCCTCACTTTGCCATATCCCCGTGGCTCTCCTGGCTCCTCCTGCAAGGCTTTCAGCATACTGATACTTAAGCCTATACATTTCTGTCCACTTTGGAATGCTCTCCCCCATGTAGTCACATAACTCATTCTTTAAGTCTTTGTGGAAATGTATCTTTGCTACCTTCTCTGTAAGGTCCCCTGGGCTGGCCTATTTAATAATAGAGTATATAACTCCACCTTCTACCCATCCCAGTATTTCTGAACCTTTTCTTTTCCCAAACTAAGTACTACTTTTTCTGTAACATTTGTTGCAATCTAGCATACAGTGAAGCTTAGCATCTCATTGTTTGTCTCTCCTCCCCTGCTGGGATGTAGGCTTCACAAGTATAGGGATCTTTGTCTGTTGTTTTTCACATAAATCAAAATCATCCAGAATAGTGCCTACTACATGATAGATGCTCCATTAATATTTGTTCAGTAAATTACTGTGTTATATATAGTTATTCTCAGTAGTTTTTGAATGAGAAACCTTTGAGAAATATAGCTTCACTAATGCATAGCTGCTCTTCTCATTTTACAAAAGAGAAAAAACAGCTGACTGACAATTAACAAGTAATATGATCAAGACCAAATTTTTAGCTGGAAATGCGGTAGAATGTGATTCCTTTGTAGCTGAATCTCAAATGCTTTCCCTTTCTCCTCTTTTCCCACATATGTACAATGTCCCAGACACTACTTAGTTATTTAGAAGCTGTAAATGAGGTAGGCTTTGCTTTCACTGCAAGGTTCTCATTTGTAGGAAAGGCAGACATACTGAAAAATATAACTACCTTACAAGGTGCATACAGGCCATTACTATAGCACATATGGAGACTATTAAATATATTACAGAACACAATATAGCCTGTATTGTCAGAAGTGTACTGGTTGTCATAGGAAATTTCACCACTGTATGATAGGAGTTTGAGTTTGTAGAAGAAAATGATAACACTGAAAATGGGAAGTTACTGATTGAGGATCAGGGCTTAACAGATAGAGATGGTGAGGTCAGGATACCTGTGCCATGGCTGTTGCAGGTATCCAGTCAGGTAGAAATGGATTAAAATGCATAGATATATTTTCAAGACACAGGGATTGGCAGGATGTTCTGGATGGAGGGAAGGTGAGGACCAAAGATGACGTGCAGATTTCTAACTTGTGCAAATGGATTATGTTAGAGTAAATTACTGGCATGTGACTGAAAGCAAGCATGATTGTTGCTTTCATGCACACGTGCATGGTGTGTGTGTGTGTGTGTGTGTGCAGATGTAATCAGTAGCTATTGCGATAGTACAGACAAGACACATAACAATAAAAGAATGGAAGTCAGAAAATTAATCTTTCATCAAATTTATGATCCTTACAATATAAGGGGTAAGAAGCCACACAGATTTAGACAGTGATGATAGTATGATTTTAATAATCTATTTGTAGTTTTCTAGATGATTAGTTAGTGGCCTGTGTGTATTTTGAGTAGACATTTATTTTGTCAGTGTTTAAACAGGGAGAGTTTTATGAACCTTTCATAAGATATAGTGAGTACTTACCTAGAGAGAATATTTTAATTTATTTCATAAATAAAATACAATTTAAAAGTTGTTATTTAAAAACCTTTAAAAATATTAACCCTTATGAATTCATCATTTCATTTCTTGAATATAAAGAATAACAACACTTCTTAAACAATGTGCTTATTAGCTGCAGTTAAATAGAAGCTACTGCCTATACCTGAGAATTCTTTTTTAGAAATACAGTAATGTGAGAAGTGTTTAACTATGAAGGCTTAAAAAGCAAGTATAGGCTAGGAACAGCCATTTGTGGCTCATACACAGGAAGGCTGGATGAAACTTCAATTTAACTTGATTCTTCAGGGAGCGATTGCCTTCAAACTCGTAAGCTGAGCTCGCATAATGTCTGCAAATTGCTCATTGTATCTGCAAGAAAAAGCCCGATTCTGGACTTTAAGATATTATTATTTAAACATGCTAAACTTAAACAATATTTTGAAAGTATCAGTTAAGAAAAACCTTCAAATTATCTAGTCAGGGCCTAATTACACAATGGCAAACCTCACTGAGCTCAGAATGCTGGGTAGCCAGTGCTCCTAGGCTGTCGCTGCACTCTTGGATGGGGTTGGCAGAGTTGGGGATATTGGGCTTGTGGGAAAATCCATCCTGCTCAAATGAGTGCATTTGTTGAGATACTCCTTCCGTCCGTATCTATGGGTACAGAGAGCAGAGTTATGTTGTGTCTAGTCTTTTTCAGGGGTGCAGTATTCTGCTATTAAATCTTGAATTCCAACTCTCCACCAGACACTGAGAGGGATACAGCAGACTAGGTGAGAGGGATACAAGATATACCCCTGGGCCCAAGAAGCTTCTATTTTGGCAGCTGGTTGTTCTTTATGCTAATTCAGGTATTAGCATATTGGCATGCTTGTGCTAATTCCTTAGTAAGTAAAGGAATAAAAGAATACAATATATAAATGACTTAGGGTACAGACTGCCTGAATTTACTTCCTTGGTTCCTTGTAGAGACCTCTGGGCTGGAGAGATATATTTTCCATATGAAAGGAAATATTTGAGGAAGGGATTTTTCCCCATAAAAATACATTTTATTTAGTGCTTGCAATAAGCATGAATATATGAACATCATCATGTTAAAATTCAGAGAGGTTACATATTTTATTTAATTATAGATTAAATCTCATAGGTTTGAATTTCAAGAAGAGAGACAAGTGTAGAGCACACAGTGGTACGAAGTCATTATCCCACCTTAGTATACTTTTTCTTAAGCATGTCTCGAGCTGTACCAGGAAGGACCTCAAATACTTTTCGCTTTTCAAAATCTCGCAGTAAAGCATCTATAATTTTGCAGGCACAGAAAATAATTCATTATTCTCCTCGTGGCGGGTACATTTAAGGCTTTGTTCTCATTGTAAAAACAAAACAAAGCAATCTGTGAACTGATGAAAGTGTGTTTCGGGAATGAGGAGAGGAGTCATGGGAGGAAGGGCAGGAGGTCCTTCTCAGATTCTGTGTGATCGAACCATACAAGCACTGCTTTTGGTGTTCCCAAGATTAAGTTGCTCTGAATAACCACTCACCATCCATATGTTCATTTATTTTTTCAACATTTGAATGGTTACTATGACCTGTAAAGTTCTTGGAACTCATCAGACATGATGGAGTAGTAATGCGGTGACAAAAATGATGTATTAGAAGTAAAAGTACATAGCAAGTAAAATAGAAACAACAAAGTTAGTAGGTGAAAGACAAGAGCACAGTAGACTCAGAAGCATAGGGGCTACCAGGGAGAGTAGTGGGCCTGTAAATGCCTTGATGTGACAGAGGGCTGGGCCATGTAAATGGACTAGCACATGGAATTCCAGATTTGGAAAAGAACGTTGGGAGATAGTTTTCAATTCTAAGTTGAGTGAAAGTGAGAAGTTAGAAAGCCAGAGAAGGACAAGACAACACACTCTTTCTTCTCTCTCATTGCACCTTTTCAGCTCACAACTCCAAACTCTTCACGTGGCCCCTTCTCTTCTTCATGACTTCCTTTTATATTTGGTCAGTCTGGATACTCCTTTTTTTGGATTCCCATTTCCACAGTACAAATTTCAGGAGGGTGGGATTGGCCCAGTTCATCTCTTTGCAGTGGATTCGCAAAATTTATGGTAGATGCCTATGTCTCCATCACTTCCATCACCCACCAATGGCTGCCCAATATGGGGCCATGGTTGAGGCTGTCTCCTTTCTGAGGATTGTGGGACATTATAGACAATGAGACTGAAGATCTAGAACAACAGTAAGTTGTTAGACTATAAGAAGAGCCCACTTCTTTGGGTATTTCCCAAATGCTACATATTGCTTTGTACACTTTGATCTTGCCTTTAAAGCAACCTCTTCAAGTAGGTAGCATCATTATACTTGCTTTATATTTGAGGAATTGAGGTGCAGAGATGTGAAGTAACTTGCCCGTATTTACTGAGGCATCAAGTAGCAGATGAGATTTGAACTCAGGTGGGCTGGCTTCCAGATCCTTATTTTAATATTCACATTGCACTTCCCTTTTCTTCCTTCCTTTCATGTAGATGTATCTAAGAAAGTAATACAACCTCTTTAAACTCCAGTTTTTCCATGTGTCTCACGAAGATATTATCAGCCTGCGTACCTTATAAGATTTTTCTTAGGATTAAGTAAAGGGATATTTGACTATCCACTTTGACCTATTGAGCAAAGCTTAAATAGTTAAACCGTCATATATAATAATAAGAATGATAAAAATACAGAGAGATTTTGTGGAGTTCATTTTTTGATAACTTCTTGAAAAATCGTGTATTTTCATCTGAAGTTCTCATTACAAATTAATTATAGCAATCATTTATACTTTAACTTGACAATCTTTTATTTCTCTTGAGGCTGATAAAATTACTGTATTATCCAAGAAATGATGTTATTGACAGAGGGCAAATGTTTAGGATCTATGTCTATTTTTCTCATTTTTTTCCCTCCCACCTATGATTATTTGTGGGATAAATTTGTAACGTGCTTCAAGATCTCTAGGTGAAAAGTGTTATAGGGAATTTATAATCATATTCGTTGCATGGTTTTTTTCTTGAAATGTTAAAAAACTGCACAATGGAAAAATGCTTTTAATTTAATGCCTATCTCTTTTATATGTTACATTTTACCACACTCAGATTTGAACAAACATATGCCTAAACGAAGGCTCCGAGAACCAAATTATTTTTTCTCACCCATGAGCCTTTCAAAATACACAGTTTTGCAAAACAAGCAGGAAGACTGATATGTTTAAGGGAAGGTAATTAGGAATGGCATCATCATTTTTTCTCCTTGCAGGTTTCTCTAGTAAAGTATTAACTACTTTAAATGCCAAAACAACATGAGTACCAGAAACACATTAGCTTGCAATGGGACATTTTGAGCTCCATGGTAACAGTTGCAGAATTCACAAGTTATTCTTGTGGAATTAAAAGATGACTATCTCTTTTTAGGAAAAATAGCATGCACAGATAAAGGAGAGTAAGGGAAGACTTAAACCAGATTGCTTTTTTTTTTTTTTTTTTTGGTACCGGGGATTGAACTCCGGTCCTTGGGCTTGCAAGGCAGGCCACCAAACCGCTGAGCTAAATCACCGGCCCTAAAGCAGATTGCTTTAAAAGAACAGACTTTATCCATAATTAATCCTTCTCTGTGGATATATTTGTGTCCTTTTGTTTTCCCTTCTTGTGTCTCTAATCTTCTTTCTCACTACAGAGGTAGGACTGTGTGCTGTAGTCTGTGAGGAATTGTGTATGGTTATGAGGTTAGAAATGTATTACACTTTATCTTATAAAGTTAATTGTCTCCTTAAAATATGCACAAAATACATTTTCCTTTATTTGTTTCCTTTATTTGTTTATCTTTGGATAAACTACTTGTCTTAATTTTAATTAGGTTGATGACATGTTTTCCTCCTGTCCTTCATAATGCTTTGCTTATGTCTTTGTTCCTGGAGCAACAGCCTATTTATCAATGTGCAGAGACAAGAGTCAGATGCAGTCATCTGCAGGCCTGACATGCACAGTCAGAAGTTCTGCAAGTCCCCAGAAACCTAGGGAAAAGTTGATATTATGGGTACAAACAAAAGGGGTCTTTGGAACTGAGAGGATTCAGGAAGATTTGGAGTGAGTGTTATCATTAATTTGTCCTAGTTATAGAAGCAATGAAAGCAAAAACTGTTCAAATGTTGAACAATTATAGTTTTTCTTTCACCTCTATTTGTGATGGTAACTTGACTATAACAATCTAACCTATAACTGGATCAGTTCATAAATCTCCATTATAATTTCTATATGCTAAGACTGAGGAGGGAATTTAGAATAAGTTACAATGATTGGTGTCTGTCTGGTTAGTGTAAATGAATCTCCTCAGTGGTTGGAGAGATCATTTAAAGCTTAAATTTTCAGGGAAGATTCACTTGGGTACTATATTATTCTCAGGTCTCCAGAATTCCATATTAAAATGTAGATTACCAAAGTAGGTGACACCAGAAGCCATTATGTCTTATCAGACTAACAGAAACCAAAACATCAAAGTGATCCCGATGAAGATAAATTTTATTCTATTACTAACTGAATGTGAACTCAAAAAGTAGCAATGGGCTTTCACTTCTGGGTCAAGAGAGCAGGCAGACTTTGCCTCATTCCTCCTGTTACATATAGCTAAACCCCCTTGGCTTCAAATATAAAACAAAAAGAAAGAGTCTGAAAGCTTGAAAGAAGAAGGTAGACAAGCCTTGGAGCTTGAAACCTTAAGAACAACAGGGCAGTATGGGTTACCTTTTTTGCCTCATCTATCCTAGGCCAGGACTGCTAATCTGAATAGTCAAACAGAAGCTTCCCCAAAACACTTGCTGTCTCTGGCCTAAGGACCAGGTAAAGAGCTGCATAGCAGGGCTGAAAAACTTTTAGACAGTGACTTCTTTAATTCAGCAAACACCATGGGACCCCCCTCCCTCCCCAAAAAACCCTATTTCCACTTACATCAGCATGATATAGACCAACTAGATTAAAGAAATCTATAGAACATTCCATTCCACCATCAGCACATTCCATACATACTATTCTTAAATTTAAATTCCTCAGATAGACCATGTATTGAAGCACAGAACATAACCTAATATATTTAAAAGGATTTAGATCATATGAAATTATTTTTCTCTGAATGAAATTTAGGCATCAGTAACAGCAATAATTTTTGGAAATTCTTATGGAGAATGTAAACATTTTTGTCAATATCTGTGGTACCAGAGAATGAATTATAAGAGAATTTAGAAATTGTTTTAAGAATAAAGTCACAATAAATGTAAAATTATGGAATATAGATGAAGCAATACTTGCTTTATTGATATAAATATCTATATTAAAATGACACTAGAACACTAGAACAAGAAAACAACAAACACCTAGAACAAGATGCAGAAAGAAAAATAATACATACTTGAGTAGAGAATAAAGAAATAGAAAAAAATGATAGTGACAATAAATGAAATCAAAAGTTGATTCTTTGGAAAGGTCAACAAAATTGGCAAAAATTTACTTATTATGATCAACAGAAAAAGAGAGAGGGTTCAAATCACTAAAATCAGGAATGGAAGAAGGGACTTCATTACTGACCTTACAGAAATTAAAAGAAGTATAAGGCAATACTGTGAACTACATTCCAAAAAATTAGATAAATGTATAAATTCTTTCAATACAAAGACTATTGAAATGGAGTAAAAAAGAAATAGAAAATCTGGATATATCTGTAACAAATAAGGAGAGTAAGTTAATAGCATTAAAAAACATCACACAAAGAAAAGGCTAAATTCAGATGGCTTCACAGGTGAATTCTGCTGTATATTTAGAAAAGAATTAACACTATTTTTAAAAGAAGCTCTTCCAAAAAGAGAAAGGACAGAACATCTTCTAACTCATTCTATGAAGCCAGATTACCCTAATACTCAAACCAGGCATATATACCATAAGAACAGAAAAGCCACAGACCATATCTTCTACAAATATGAGTATGAATATAAAAATCCTCAACCAAATTCTAGGAAACAATCTAAAAACCATTAAAAAAAGATTGTGTAACCATGTCCAGTTGGAATTTATCCCTGGAATGCAAGGCTAGTTCGATGTCTTAAAATGAATTTATATAATATAGTACATCAATGGGTTAAACTTTTAAAACTACATGATTATCTCTCAATAGACATACAAAAATTATTTGACAAAAATCCAACACAATTTTGTGATTAGAAACACTGAATAAATAAAAGGTTATTTGATAAAGGATGTTGAAAAATCTACAACTAACATCATTCTTTTTTTTTTTTTTTGGAGTTTTTTGTTTTATTTAGACATGGAATTTTTAGTTTTGTATAACTTTTCTAATTAAAATATTCATCTTGGTAGTTACCACAAAAAAGTAACAGAAAATTGTATTTACATTTTGGGACCAAAATACCAATGAAGAGCAGGACAACACCTTGCTCCTTCCCCTCCTGCCTCTAAGAAAGAAAGAAAAGCCCAGAGAACCTGCCTGTCACACCGAGGGTCACAAAGGGCTAACCTGTGTTTGGTGATTCATGTGTAGTGTAGCACAGAAAAAAATTACACAAAGCTTCACAAAAGAGACCAAAGGTTCCACATCTGCACCTGCTCTGTAGCCACTCCACTGAGCTGGTGAGGTGCCATCTAGAACTCAGTGTTCAGCCCACTCCTCTCCCCAAGTCACATCCCTGGTACAGAGGTGCAGAGGTCCAGAGGGGGACAGTGGAGATCTGGCTCTTCGCCAACAAGGTTCAGCACTTTATGTACCAAAAGTGGATACTGACGTTGGGATGGACAAATTTGTGTCCTTTCTTCCTTCCCCATTTAAAGACTCCTAATAAGGGGATTTAAATCATACACAACTGAACTTGAAAAATGAAAAACTGGTTCAATGGCAAAAAATCCGAGACATAGCTAAGAGACAAATTCAAGGTGATAGACACCTACAGGGAGCTATTCCGGGCATCAGGTGCCTGGCACCTGATCCAAATGTTCATTTAGTTTCAGGTAAGAGGTTTTGTAATATTAGATCTGGGGCCTGGGCTGGGGGTAGGGGTGTAACAAGCCAAATCAAAAGAATGCTTTACTCTATTAAAAAATACAGCAAATTAAAATGCAGCAATACTTGTGTCCACTGTAACAAGCACCCTGCACGTAACACACCGAGGAATGCAGACTTCCTGTGGGGCCCTGGAATCCAGGTTAGCCTAGCGGAGCTCTCCAAGATGGTGAAAGTGGAGGCTCCGAAGTCTAGGCCTGAGAGAGCTTGTGGAGGGGACTGCTGGCCAAGCTAAGGAGGCTGCCTGGCATACCAGCCATCTGTGCCCTCAAGTGTGCGCTATAGGTTTCTAAGGTTCCACATCCCAAACCCCTAGCATCTATTTTTGGCCACCACCAAGCAATCCTTCTAGGTCCATGTTCCTCGACAGCCAGGAAGGAGTGGACGTGGCCTGCTGAGTTCTGATCTTGCCCCCATGTCAAACAGAAAGCAAGAGCCTCCCCTCCAACTTGATGGATGTCCTTGTGGTTCCCATGACCCAACAGAACAGCTCAGAAGGTCTCCCTAGGCGCCCCTTCTTCTAGTCGCGGCTTAAACACTAAGCATAGAGGGCTTGAGCTGTAGAGTTTTCTGCCAGACACAGAAAATTGTTGTGGTCTTCTAGTTACTCAATCTTATCTTTCAAAGAATAGACAAAAACAAAAGCAATTTCCAACAGAGCACTGCAACTTTAAAAACCATTCACTACTAGTGGCAATTCTTGGGGACCAACATTAAAGTGCTGGCTTTTAAAACTCCAAAGCCACATTCGAGGCTTTACGAAAAACCCTGCCATGCCTGTGTTTTTTTCCTATGGTGGAGCCCAGCAAGCTGGCGGAAGGTCACCTAAAATTTGAATCAGAAACTGGAAATTATAAAATTGCTGATTCTGTGCAAATTAATCTCTCAAGGTTCTATGTCCTCCAGTGAGCCTTATTAAAAAAAAAAAGTGGGGGGGGACCTACAAAGAAGATGGTGGAAGAACTCGACTTTACAGAGAGCCTCCCTTAATAAATATAACTGAGTGGGTTAAAAAGAGGCACCTGCATAGGACTCCGAGCAACACTGAGGAGGGACTCAGGGAGAGGAGCCCCAAAACATTACTGTCTCCATGCCAGGCTCCCCTTGAGGATGGGCTCAGCCCTCACTTCTGGCCCTGTGTGCAGCAAGCACCGCACAGGCTGCAGGGCTGCCCAGTCCTCCCTGTAGAGTCCACTCTGGAGGGCTAACCTGGGATGGGGAATAGCTTTCATCTAGCTTCAATAAAGGACTTGGGAAAGAAAAGGCTAAGTGTGTGGTAAAGGACAAAACAACAACAAATCCCCCCAAAAAACTAGCGGGGTAATATAAATACAATCTGGGGGCAATATTTATTAATTAAAACTATATCTTATAGTTTACAAAGATTCTAATTATCAACAAAAGTATAACTGACCTTAAAATCCTCAGTGTGACTGAGGCTTCACATCGTCTTCAGAATTCTGAAGTGTGCTCTGGGCAGGGTGAAGGGCTGTGGCACACAGGGCTCACACCTGCAAATGTGCAGGACTCGGAGCCTAAAAGGTTTCACAAAGCAAAAGATTCTGGTCTCCTTGGGAAGACTCATTCCCCAGTCCCCATTGTCCCTGTCTCCCGAATTCCATCTCCAAGGCAAGTCCTCACTTGACCGCCTAGAGAATCTATTCTTGAAGGCTTTAATCGTCTTGGCCATCATCGGGGCAATTTTCTTCACAGCTAGTTTTCTAGGATCATAGAAAACAGTACTGCTGACCACTGGTGCCAAATGGGCACTGCTGGCACTGGGGCCATCGTAGACTGGAGTTAAAATTGTTGCTGCTGGTGGGAGTGTGGCTGCTTCCTGTGGTGTACAGGGCTGGCTTAATCTTGACTTTCTCATGGATAGCTACTCCTCCTGTTCCAAATTTCTCCTGCCTCCGCCAGACATCACGAGGTGGCTTGGCCACAGAGTTGACAAAGGCCATCTTTGCTTGTCTACCTTTGGGCTTATTGGCATGTGCAGATCGGATATTCTTTGTTAGGACTCGTAGCCGCTGCTCTCTGGCATCCTGAAGGTACATCTCCCGCCATGATTCATACTCTTCTAGTCTTTCTTCTTTAAAGTCGCGGCGACAATGAGCTTTCCGTAATTGATCTGTTTCTTCAATTAAAACATGATTGTATTCCTCTATGCGATACAGCTGATCAGGCGTACACCGCTCCAAACCGGGTTCAAGAACGGAATAGGGCAACTCCTCCAAGTTCAAAGATGGAATCAGTGCTGTTTTTGAGTACGCGGATGCACTGCCGGTGTAAAGTCATCATTCTGGGGAGGTAGGTGCCCTTGGAACGAGAGTATACCTGCATCTTAGAGTTCATTCTTCGCCCAATGAATCCCGCTGCTTCTTCTTCCTGGGGGGAAGAGAATGCTTTTGGCTTTGGCTGGGAGGAGGACATGAATTCAAGGGAAGGAAGTGGGAGGTAATTGGCCTGAATTGTGGATAACGGGAGGTCTGGCAACACCGGCAATGCTTCGGTGGGGACCTTTCTCAGCCTGGCTGAATCAGCTCCAATCGGCTGCGGCTTCTCAGATTTGTTCTCATTCACTTTGGGCAATTTCTGAACGGAGTCCAAGTTTTTACTAGTGCTTTTAGAATCACTCTTTTCAAGTCCTTTTTCTCCAGATGCTGTGGCTGCAGTTTTCACAACCTTTTTCTTTTTCTTGCAGGGCTGGTCATAGCTGAGGTACGATTCAAACGACATAGTGGGCTGCTCAAATTCATCATCTATGTCTGCCTCCTCTACTTTAGGGAGCGAACTGCCCAGCGACTTTCTATCCAAATTAGAAGTTTTTACTTTCCCTTCTTGAGCCTTAAGGTTGTTAGAAACCTTTTCTCTTGTTTTGGGCAGTTCTCCTGCCCCTTTTCCTATGTCTAAGCACGTGCACTTTGTTTGTTTTTTGTCTGACTTGGTTTTCTCTGAGTCCTTGTGCTTTGACTTTTTAAGGTGGTTGTCTGAAGCAACCTCCACAGAGGGTATACAATTCTTTTTGAGGCTGCTGCCTTCTCTTTTCTTCTCTTTCTTCACAGCACTAGAGTGCAGTTTCTCCTTGGTGCTGTCCCCTGAGAGTGGCCTTCAGTTTTCCTCTCTGGTGAGGGCCTTGTGCGGTTTTTCTCTGCTCAAAGAGGACTTCTCATCACTCTTGGCTTCTCTGGAGTGTTTCTCCTTATGGGAAGATTTGTGCTCCTTGTGTGGGTTCGCAGTCCCTTTCCCTTGGGGTTTGCCCACATGTCACTCTTAGCTGACCGCCAGTCTATCCTGAAAGGCATTGCTGTGGCCTTTTCCAGGTTTCTGATGCGGAACAGTGGGCTCGTGGTCCTCTTCTGGGAACCTGTAATGGTCTGTGTACATCTGAGGAAGACTGCCAGAGGACAGAGGGGACTGGGCATGGCCATAGTCAGAAGATTCAGGGTCTGAAGAGTATGCTGGTGACCCTCTGAGACACCGCTTTCTCTCATCTCTCCTCTCATGACTGTGAGACACTTTGTGAGATCTTTCAAGCTCTGGGAGCTTTTTGTGTTTTTTTCTGTCTGTGCTTGGGGCTATAGGATTGGATTCCAGAAGCCTTCCAGTTTTCCTGGTAGTCCTCTTCCACCTCTTCCTCCCTCTGAAGAGCTTCTCGAGAGTGCTTTCTTGAACTGCTCCTCTCAAAGTCCTGTTCCTCAGCCTCATTGTTTCGTTCAACAGGCACCAAATTCTTCCACTGGGCCACGAGGTCCCTGGCAAAGCCCCCAACTTGCTCGTGCTTTCAAAAGCTATTTACTGTTTTCCCGACCCCAGTCTCCACAAGAATGTCTACTGTAATAGGTAAGGTGGAGAGTTTCTTCAAATACTTCAATAGCTTCTTGGGGTCCGGGTTCGCGGCCAGGCGAGCCTGCAGCTTCTTCACAACTTGGAGCGCCGACTCCGCCGCCATCGCTGTCACTGACGTGGCCTCCTCGCCGGAGTGACATCATTCTTAATACTGAAACATTGGGTACTTTCACTTTAAAATCAGGAAAAATATGAAGTACAGTATGTTCACTCTACCGTTTCTATTCAATATTGTATTGAAGGTTCTAAGCAGAGTCATTGGGTGAGACAATGAAATGAAAGGCATTGAAAAGGAAACCATCTCCACTTGTAGATGATATTGTATGTAGAAAATTTTAAGAAATCAACAAAATATATAAGAACTAGAAATCATATTCAGCCAAAAAAAAGCCTAAAATATCAATATCCAAAATAAACTATACAGGAATATGCTGTACACTAGTAATGAACAATCCAAAAATGAAATTAAGAAAATAATCCAATATAAAAATAACCTTAAAAAGAATAAAACACTTAAGAATAAATTTAGCCAAGGTCACTGAAAATGTGTACACTAAAAAGTATAAAGCATTTTGAAAGATATTAAAGATTTGAACAAATGGGTAGAAATCTCACATATATATGTTGGTTGTCTTAATACAGGTAGGATAGCAAAACATTCTTCAAATTAGACTTGATATAACTAACATTCAAATCACAATAGCTTCTCTCTCTTTCTTTTTAAGAAATGGGAAAATCTAATCCTAAGAATCAAATGAAAATGTAAGGACCCAGGCTACCCCAAAATACTGAGATAGAGAACAAATTTCTCATATGAAAACTCAATACATGACAGTAACTAAGGCATTCTGGTATCAGCATTAGAATAAACAGACAGAACAATGGGATAGAATTGAGTTTAGAAATAAGCGCTTGTATTTTCAATCAACTGCCTTGCAAAAAGGTAACCTAAAAAATTAAATGGAGGAAGGAGTTATTTTCAAAACATATGCTGTATGAACATGTGTAAAATAATGAGGTTGGAACTTTTCTTGTAACATATATAAACAATCTCACACTACATCATAAACCTAAATGTAAAAGCTAAATATAGAAAATGATCTGCCTTGGCTTAGCACACTTTGAGGAATACCATCGAAAGTTAAAAACAATTTGTATAATGGAAGAATAGATTGTCAAGTCATCTACCGGATGAGCTCTCTATCTAAAATATATAAAAACATTTATAATTCGGTTATAAAAAGACAAAAATCAATAAAAAATGGGCAAGGTACCTAAATAGATATTGATAAAAAGGACAGATAGTAACAAGTCCTGGCATAGATGTAGAGAAATTAGAACTTTCATACATTGCTATGCTAATGTTAAAAGGTATAGGTGCTTTAGAAGACCATTTGTCAGTGCCTCAAGCTGTTAAGTACAGTTATTATATGACATAGAGATTCTACTCTCAGGTATATATGCAAAACAAATGAAAACATGCATGTAAACAACAACTTGTATACAAATATTCATAGCAGTATCGCTCATAATAGCCCCCAAATAGTAACAAACCAATATTCATGAACTAATGAATGGATCAATAATATGTGGTATATCCAAACAATGGAATCGTGCTTGGCAATAAAAGGAAATGAAATATTGGTACGTACTAAAATATGGAAGAGCCTGAAAAGCATTGTGCTAAGTAAAAGAAGTCAAGCACAAAAGACCACATCTTACATAATTCTATTTAGATTAGGTGTTCAGAAAAGACAGATATCTTGGAACATTAGCAAGGAAGAATAATGAAAAGAGTCAAGATATATGGATTAATACAATGGACTTTTCCTCTGAAGTTTTTCAAACGTGATGGTATAAATAAGAATGAAGCTACCTGGTATGGTGTCAATATCAGTATTTTCTGTGGTGCGCTGGAATTTTGTGTACATTGTCTCTTATACTGATTGTTAGAAGCTACACTTTATTCAAATGGCATGGAATGGTTATATACATTTATTAATATCACTTTCTGACTGTTATTTTACTATAGTTACAGAGATTCATCTCTGGGGGGAAATTGGTGAATAAAACTACCGTGTAGTATATTTGCAACTTATAAATCAATGTACAATTGTATAAAATGCATTTTACAAAGTAATGACGGTTCAATGACTAGAGAAACACCTAAGGTTAGAGAGAAGGGGAGAGGTGGAGGATACAAAAGTGGCACGGAGAAGAAGTTGGGGGAGAAGATGAGGAGAAAGAGAGGTGACATATGTATGTGGGCTGAACACAGAGGTGCTGCGTGGAAAAGTGGGCAGCTGTAGAAGGCAAATTTAACCTGATTCTCAGTGTGACTTATGTCCGAGCCTTCTATTATCTTCCCGCATTTTATTTCTGTTACTGAAGGGTGTTTTGAATGTTTACTTTCATCCTTCACGTGCTATTAACAGAGTCTGAAAAGTAAGCATGTATTTTCAAAGTACAGTACATGTCTAAAGTACAGCGAATTTGCAAATGAGGAGAATAGGATATTTGAGAAATAAAGCATTAAAGGATTTTGTGTGGCAGATCTTAAAACTTCCCTTCCAGCAATTTTAAGCAGAAGAGATTAAAGTAGAAATAGAAAACACAATAACCTCACCAAACAGAGAAGGTAATTATAGTTAAATCAGACAGAAGGTAGAACTCTTGCTGGCAAAAAAGGATAATAACAGCAATGCTTAGGAAGTGGGAGGCGTTCAAATAAAAAAACATACATACTTACACACAAGCAGCCCCTCTCTCCCAGAAAGGTTGATAAAAAGTTTAATTTTTATTCCCTTAGAAATTAGGACTGGTGAGAAACATAATCACCTGGAAAGCTCATTGCATTCAATAAATATCCACCTGTTAAGAATGATATAAATGCCTCCTCAAATTCTGCACCTTTGAACGCAGTGGCAGATTGATACCTCTAAGGGGGGAGCGAGTGGGTGTGAAGATGAGAAAATAGCAAGTGTCATGGATTTGCATTGCGTTTCTTTTGATAAGTAGATAGAACAAGGATGTGGAGGGGGAATTAAACATCACACCTGATCAAATGGTTTGTCCATCAAGAACTTCATGACTAAAATGAGAGATACTTAGTGTATGTTCCTGACTCCACAAAGATAACTCTGAGGACAGTTTCAAGTTTTTTACATTTCCATTTTTCCAGGGTAAGCTAACAGTGTTTACAACTAGATCTTGGAATTGGACCTTGCACATAAGTAATATTTGTTAAAATATGCCCTCATTTAGTAGAACATAATTTATCTGCTTTAGGATTATAACCCAGATTGGTAATCTAGGGGTCCTAACATTTTATAGAGAAATTAAAGAACTGAGAGCAGTTATTTTGCATTTTCTCCCTTCTCCTCCACTAAACTGTCAAAACGTTGGGAAGAAAAATCCACCTGAAATAAATTTTGAAATGAAAAGGAGTTTACGAAATGGGACATAGGCCTTCCATATCAGCTTGATTATGGAGGCGGCAAGGAAATTACAACTTGAAGGTGTAATAAGACTCCTTAGTTATTTTAAAAAATAGTCATTGGTGGGCAGAGCTACCACCTCCCCACCAACTGCCTCCATGGGTCACTGCCCAGTCTCTATCAGCCCCGGGGAGCAGGGACGGAGATGGCTGGGTGCTGGACCTTATGCAGTCTTCAGTTACTAGCTGGAAAGTTGGGCTAGAAATCGGGCTGGGGGAAGGGCTCCCAGCAGCCCTGAAATACTCGATCACATTATCCTGAGTTAGGCCCATACCAAATAGCCCATGAAGGGTATTACATATTATGAAGTAGTAGACATTTTTACAAACCAGCGCATTCTTCATCATATCATAATCATTTATAAACCCCAGCAACATCAATCACCACGCTGTACTAGAAATCAGAAGTCAAGATCTGCCTGGCTCTTCTCCATTGCAGATCAAAACAAACAATACCAAAAAGTATCATCCTCTGCAATAAATCAGTTTAAAGATATCCCGTTGTATCTATTAATACTATGTCCCTCTCCACCCTCACATGGCTACTGAAAGGATCTAAAATTAATCGTGTAAGTAAAAAGTGAAACAATACCCAAATGCCAAACATTTTTATTATATTAAATGTGCATTTGTCATAGTTTTAAAATTTGTTTTATAACTAATTATCTTTATCAGTGATGGGATTTTTGTGAGCAATTAATAGTTGAGGTTTTGAAGCACAGTGAGATTACCTATGTTTTTCCCACTCTTTACCTAAAAATGTAATTGTGATTAAAACAAAACTTTGGTGATATAAGCTTAAATTATATATCAACAAATTAATAGATATTTTAATGCTACTTTTAATAAAAGAAAACTTATTTTTATGAAAGGAGTAAGCCCAATTGTTAGAGGCATGTCTCATACATTGAATATGTTCATTAAATTCCTTGGCTATCATTAACGTTATCATGTTATGTTAAAAAGAAGGAAATATCATATTTTCACGAAGTATAGGTAAGGGATCATAGGGTTTTTATAATTTTTTTCCCCCAAATAATGTACAGACTCAGGAGTTGCAAAAAAATATGGACAAGGAAATCCCCTGTTCCCTGTGCTTAGCCTTCTGCTGTTGATGCCTCATGCAACTATAGTACAGTATCAGAACCATCAAATTGCACTGGTATCATCATAGAGCTTTTTTACCTTTTCCCAGTTATCTATGTAGTCTTGAGCATTTGGCTGTCTATGTATCTCTCTGTAAGTCTATTATGTGTGTGGTCTTACATAACTACCACCATGCCCCAGGAAATAAACTGTTCTGTCATAAGACTTGTGGTAAGGATTTTTTTTCAGCTTTAATTGAGTTTATTGGTACATTTTAGGGATACAGTACATTTACATTCATTGTTGGGATCTTGTACCTCTATATGACAAGTCTTGATTGTGGTAAGGATTTTGATCACAGATTTTTTTATACTTGACACTATTCAAATACAGAGAAATGAAAAGATAATATATGAAATAATACAGTATACACATATAAATAATAGAAAACATCACTTTTCCCAATTTTTCTCTTAAAATTTTTAATATGTTGGACTGTAACATTGAAATAATCCTAGCAAAAAAACATAAGCAGGTGTTCGTGTATATGATTATTGAGTGGTAGTTTACACAATCTCATTGGTCAGTCAGCTGAACAAGAGCATAAATAATAAGAATAAGAGCAATCACACATGAAAATCATTTTATGAAGATTAAAATGAGACTATTTATTTAGGACATAAGGCTCTAAGTTCTTGCCTGTTTTCTCTTCCCTTAATCTCTTTTGCACTTACAAAGAATTCTAAGACATTAACAGATCCTAAGAGACTTTCAAATCACTTCTTCTGAATGAACCCATAGTAATCTTTTTTAGCAATGTCCCCAAACTTTTTTCTTATACCATAATATTTCAGAAAATTTTCTGAATAGCTCTTTTTGGGTGAACAGATTTTTTTTCATGATACTAATTTGTGTTTCACTCTTATCTTCATTTTAAGGACAAGCTTGGCTTTTAATGTTTCTTTTCTTTGTGGAAGTTTTTTGGGACCCAGGCATTTAACTATTTGTAGTTGAAAGGTATTCCTTCTTCTTGAAAGAGCTAAAGCTCAATGAGGAGAAGGTTGTGGTGGCCCATAGAGCTGGGATGCTTTGAAGGGCACCAGGTAGAGGTAGCACAGAGGGGACATAACACAAGAGCCTGGGCTTCTGGGGACCTCAACATCAGATCATGGCAGAGACTCTGAAGAGTAGCCAGCCCACAAGGAGGTGAATTCACCGACTCTCAGAGATTGTCATCCAAAGCTGGGTAAAGAATAGGGCCTTGAGAGGGGAGACTGGAGCAGAAAGCTTCAAGAGACATGAGAAACAGCACCACTTAGACTTTATTGCAATACAGGGTGATGAAAAGAATCAAAGTAGGATTTCCTGGTAGATTGCACTCTGGTATCTGATAAAATCTATTTAAGAAAAAACAGTACTTAAAAAAAAAAAAAAGATAAGCTCATAAAGACAAAGCTCATCTAACATAGTGCCAGATACCTTAGGGCTATCAGAGGTGTTTCGTCTGACTTGAACTGTATTTAAAAATACAGTTTTCATGTGGTGAAGGTTAGCTTTCTTCAAGGAAGGCAGTGAAAGGTTATGGCTATATATTGTTCCTTAATTTACCTGAGGCTTTGTCTGTGTTCATTGTGGCATAAACATATCCTTTGTAGGTTGAGCTGCTCAGAAATCTCAGCTGAACAAAATATGAAAATGTCATAGAGTATCATAATTTAACTGAGATCTAGGATAACTTTCCCCCAAAAGCTAATATTTTGCTATTAAAAATAAGATGTATGTGAATTGATAAACCTAATGACATGGACATTGTCTTTTTAATGTTGAAAGTGAGAATTCATTCTGTTTCCTGCTTCTGGAAACAGGAAGCTGCAGCCCTAAGGGGCAGAGCCTATTCTGACCTGCAAGGCAGAGGGAGAATCTGACAAAGACGGCAGACGGAGAGATTTTGGGGCATCATCACTTGAAGTTTCCTAATACACAATGTTCTGTAACTATTTTTCTACCTTACAAAACTGTTGAAATTATGTGACATTTAATTTTTTTTGTTTTATTCTAAGCTATACTTACATTGTAACTCGTTGGTATTTTGGATTTCTGTGCTTACTTTTCTAATGATGTCAAATCATCTTTTCATTTGCTTTAAATTGTGTTTGTGTGTTTGTGTGTGTGTTTGGTGAGGCTCTGATCTATATTATGTCCTTCACACTGTGACTAGGATCATTGTAAAAACCATTTATAGAATCAGGGCAAAGACAGCACCTTTGTGACCATCAAACATTGAGCTATTTCGATATCTATTGTATTCTGCCTTATTAGATAAAAGATGCTTTAGATATTACATAATGCATGGATTCTATAAACTTTACAGACACAAAATAAATTTATTTCTTGATAAAATAAATCTTTATAAAGGGGCTGGAGTTTGTTTTCATAGTAAAGAAGAATAACACAGTAAATAATTAAGAGCTAGTTCCAAAGTAAAATAAAAAACAGCTATACAACTTTGAGCATAGTGCTGTATACCAAATGATACTATTGTTCATGTAGTTATTTGCTTGAAATCACATAATTAGTAAAAATTGTAGTTTGAACTCAGATCTATTTGACCACTAAATCATGCTCTCTATGCCAATCATTTTTTTTTTTTTGCCAGTACAGATATAACATTACCTTTTCAAAGACAAGACAGATAAAAAGGTCACACTGTTTTTTTTTTTTTTATCTCTCTGGAACACATTTAACTACAAGTAAAGCATGCCCTTCTCTGGTAGTCAAGAAAACATTATGGAGAAAACATCAAGTTATTGAGGAAAAAGGTAAGCTAATAAACAAAGCCTGGTGGCATATGCCTGTAATCACAGTGCTCCTGGAGAATGAAGCAGGAGGATAGCAAGTTAGATCCAGCCAGGGCAGTTTAAAAGCTTAGCAAGACCATGTTTTAAAAAGAAAAACAGAAGAAGTTGCAGAGATATAATTCATTGAGAAAGTCTTAGGATCCCCAGTGCAAAAAAAAAAAAAAGAAAAAAGAAAGAAAAGAAAAAAGAAGACTCATAAAAGTAAACTTACCATTGTGGTGCCAGATCACTTAGGGTTGTCAAGGTATGTGTATCTTTTCCCAGAATCTCCTTGAATTTATACAAGGAGATTGTAAACAGTGTATACTATTGTCAACAAAGACTGACATACTGTTTTTGAAAATGATGAAACTATCTTCCATTATCATTTACAGTGAGGATGCCAGGCATTATATGTGGGGGAGAAGTAACAAGTTCCACATGGCATATCTGTTTGTGGGAAGAATTGGTAGCCTATTTTATTATTTGAAGAACAGCAGTGAATATAGACCCTGATGGATACCAGGGAATCGTGGAGTCTGGTGTACTAAGGGAAGGACTTGACAGCCTCCTCAAACCTATCAACAGATTACAGCCTCGGGTCAGCACCTTTCCCAAAGTCAGGAAAATTCTGGAGCATCCTCAAGTGTGGGAGTCCAAACAGTAAAAGGACTGGCAACACAGAAGAATTGAAGGGTGTTGTGACTTCTCAGGCTAGTTCAGAGCAGGAGCCAAATTGACAGATCTGTCCTAGTAAAACCTGGAATGCACCTAAAGACCCAGGGATTTCTGGGGCTTCCTTGGCTCTTGATTTCCCAGGGGTTGCACTAACCTGGTCTCAAATCGGATCATTTTACTTGAAATACAATTAGACTTTTAGAGACAAGATGTAGGTTGAGCATGTCTAGGGTCTAAAATGCCACCTTTAATCAAATATTCCAGTGGTTTGTATCATTCATGGCCCCCCTCCAAGGCTGGAGCTCACACACTGACATACACATACCTCAAGACAATCTATTCTCACAGCAAAGACCTTCGAGTTCACTGTGCTTTTAGAGTTCTACATGAAGCTTCATCTATGGACTCCTATAGCCCATGTGCATCCTAGAGTAAAGGGGATTAATTATATATGGAAACAGGAGGGCAAGTGGTGAAGGAAATGACTAGCTTTAAAAAGGGAAATCTTATAAATTTTCAAGAAAGTCAAAGATTCTAGTTTAAGGGGGCTGTTTACAAATGCTACAAATGGGGAAGGAAAGCTTCACCTCCTTTAATAAAAGAGGAAGGAATAGACTGGGAAGCTTACATAACGTTCTCTCCAAGGTAGTAAACATTGTGTCTGAGTTATATTCTCATTAAACACTGAGAATGCACCACCACACTTAGTACAAAGTCCTTTGTAGACAGGGAAAGTCTCAGAAGTGCTTCTGCACTTAGAAACAATCACTTACTCTGTCACATTAATAAGTTGATGGAGGGCAGATGTTTCTGAGAAAGAATAAGTAAATATTTGATAGCTGGTTTGACAAATAATATTAAATAATACTTTATATGTATATGTGTGTGTACAAGCAGAATAAAATAAGGGATCAGAATATTTGAGAATTTTAATTATTTCATTCCAGAAATGATGAAAGAGATCAAATGATGTTATACATGAAAAGAAAGAGTGAAAATAGGAGTTTAAAATTAGGGTCACTATTAAAATTAGGGTCAGACTTTTGTTTAATTGTTCTCTGAACCAAACATTTGGATGCCTGGCCAGGTCCTTTTGGGTCTGGCTGACAGGGAGAATTTAGAATGCTTTAAGCCTAAAACTGGGACCTAGGCCCTTGTGCCTCACACCAAAATGAATAATAAAATAGACTCTATCACACTTTCAGAGGATACTGATACAGAGGTAAAGCCTCCTTCAGGAACAAGGAAGATTGGAACACCTGCCATCAGTGCAGTTGGCTAATGTAAAGCAGCATACAAACATTCCAAAGTAGGGCTGAGGATTTAGCTCAGTTGTTGTTGCACCTGTCCAGCAAGTGCAGGGTCCTGAGTTTGATTCCTAGTACCAGAAAGAAAAAAAAAAAATCACAAGCTGAGCTGAGTGTGATTCACATGCCCTCAATCCCAGTACTCTGCAAGGCTGAGGCAAGAGGGTTGCAAAGTTTGAACCCAGCCTGGGCAGCTTAGTAATTTAGCAAGACTTTGTCTCTAAGTAAGTAAATAAGAGGGTTGGGAATGTAGCTCAGTGCAAAGGCCCTGGGTTTACTCCCCATAACAGGGGGGGGGGCGGGCTCTCTCTTGGGTCTCATTACTATTTTTTTTCAGTGAACACCTTGTGCCTTTATGGTGAGCCTTCTAATTCTGTCAAGCTGGATGACTTCCACAAAACCAACTGGGTATAAGAATGAGCTCCCAAGGGCAGAAAGTCACAAATGTGGCCCCCTCTCCAAATGGCAGTGTGCAGAGTCAGGCGTTACCTCAAGGATGTCAATAGATATCTTCGTCATTCTTTAGAGGTGATTAAACTGTGAATTATCTCTTACTCAAATCACTTCACCAAGTTCTTTCACCTGGGGTCTTTTTTGTTTGTTTGTTTGATTGTTTTTGGTGCGGTACTGGGTATGGAACTGAGAACCTTGCAGTTGCCAGGCAGGCATGGTGCCACTGAGCTAAATCTTGAACCTTCAAAAACTGTATGCAAAAGTTTGGATGTATCACTTTGCTTTTCTTTTGGGTATCCTAAGCGTGTGCGAACTATTAATTTCCCCTCCCTCCACATTTAGGTGAAACATTAGTGGGAGGGGTAGAGGAAAGGTAAGAAGGGAAAAGAAAAAACAAGAGAAAAAGGAAAAAATGGAAATGAAGTCTTTGTAAATAGGGAAGGGAGGCCAGGGGAATGGGGGAAAAAATAAGAACCAAGATACATCATGTAAAGGTACAAGATCCCAATGATGAATGTAACTGTACTGGATACTTAAAATGTACCAATAAAAAAGTACCAATAATAAAAAACATTTATCTCTAAAGTCTTCTAGAATGGAAGAGTTTAGAAGAACTATGCCTTTACCATTTGCCTTTCTTGGGTTTGGAATTTTAATTAGCATGACATTACTTTTCATTTTGAGATTTTTAAAAAATCACTCTTCATGAGCTTTGTTTCCCTGTCACCAATCTGGACATAAACATAGTTAACCTTCTTTATTGTCATAGCAGAGAATATATATTTAAAGAAATTCCAAGAGCTTCCTTTTTAGTTAAATAACTGTAATAACCCTAAGTAATAATGCTCTATAATGTATTACATTATGACACAATTTAATACAATCCATCACTCAATTCCACATGCCATGGCAGGCACTGGGATCTCCTGAAGGTCTCAAGACTCCATTCATCTGACAAAAATAATTACAACGAAATGCAACGTGCTCATGATAAATACTTCTCTCATGTTGTACTACATTGTTGGTTTTGTTTTGTTTTTCATAGAAGTGAAAGCAGACATGTAAAGTGATTGGATATTTTAGTTAGTTGCTAAGCCTCTGCTTTCACTCTTTTGGGCTCCAATAATGATATTTTAAGAGTTAGAGGAAAATAGATTTTGAAAGTACATCACAGTTGAAAAGGAATCTAAGCTACCGCTAGTTGTTTAACTGCTTTCATTTCATTCACCTTTGTGCTTTGGCGGCGGGGGGGATACACAAATTTGTTCTGCATTGAGCAATGAAAAATGTTTAGTAGGATTCCAATTTATTTGCTCAGATTCAATTGTACTTATTTTTTCAGAATAGAAAGAAATTGTGACTCTTAAGAAGTATGGGAGTTTTGCATGGTAATTTCCGTGTTCCCTTTTCACTCTTGTTTTGTAGTGGACCAAGTGACATTACTACTTGCCTGTGCAAAACGTGTAACACACTTACATTTTGGAAACCAAATGTGTCTAAGCACTGTACCTAACTGTTTAAGATACTACTGAATATTCTTCTTGACCTGCATGATACTTCAAGGAGTTTATACTTTCTTAAAAAATATTTAAAAAATAATGACTTTTCTAATGATGCTAAGACTGTGTATTAGTTTTCAAGATGACCTTTGATGTTTTCCTGCCACTCAAACTTGCAAAACTGAAATAATTGGATTTTAGCACAAGTGATTGCTTCATCTTCCGGAGTCATAATGCAAGACAGAAAGGAAGCAGTATTTACCTTTTGAAACCCCCACCCTCTGGACTCTGCATCCCTTCTTGCCATGCCTGTTTTTTGTGTTTTTCTCTCTCAGTCTCCTATAGTTCTTATTACATGTATAAAACCTTCTGACCGCAGACAAATGGGGATGATGAAATTTAAAGATTATCCTGAAAGAAGTTGTTTAGGAAGGGAAAGCAGTAGGATTGCAAGGATAGAAGTTCAGGGCTCTTTGATGTCATAAAAGCAGTTTGAGAAAAAGATTTGCCTGTTTTTAGAGAGGTAGTATCTAGAGCTGGAGATTTAGCTCAGTGGTTCTGCCACCTCCCTCAAAAGCTCAAGGACCTGAGTTCTATTCCCGGTAACAAAACAAAACAACAAAATGCCTTTGGTAACAAGTCCAGTTCCACCCAGGGATAGTGGAATCTGTCGATTGAGTTTAAACATTTTTCTTTTCCTTTCTTTTCTTTTAAAGCACTAGAGATCAAACCCAGGGCTTTTGCACTGAGCTATACCCTCAGGCTTTATTCTTCTTTAAAATTTTTTTATTAGTACTCGTTTGCCATATATAATGATCACATTCATCATAGGGGATTTGTACCTTTACATAATATGTCTTAATTCTTTTTTTCTTCCCTTCCCCTCTTTTCAACCCTGCTTCTCCTTCCCATTTGCAAAAGCTTTGTTCCCATATTTTTCTTGCATTCTCCCCCCTCCCTCTGCCCTTTGAGATTGGGTCTTGCTAAATCCCTAAATTGCCCAATGTGAACTCAAACTTGTGATCCTCCTGCCTCAGCCTCCGAGAGTGCTGGGATTACAGGCATGAGCCACTGCACCTGGCCAGTAGAGGGGCATCTTCATGATAACTGCAGAGGACTCTGAGGAAATCAGCTTATGCATTTCTCCTAGTTCTTCCTCCTCCTCCCCTCTCCCACATCTCCTCCTCCTCTTCTTTACAATTGTCCACATCAATGAAAGCCGTATACTTTTTTAAGATTTGGGAGCAACATTCTGTCTAATCCCTAAAACATTTTCTTTTCATAGAAATGTCAGCTCTGTTATTTGAATCTTGCCTTGTTTTTCATAATATTTAAATAAATTTTTCATAATATTTCATAATATTTAATTAATATTAAATGTTACAATGGCAACAAATACAACTAATAAAAATTGGCTTAGGAAGAAACACAGTATGCCCCTAAGAAAATATATTACTCAACTGGGAAGACCAGAAAGGTGTGGGAAGAGCAGAGAACAGCTGACTAGCTTTTAATATTTCCAGTATAAGGAAACATGGGGATCTGTTCTTCATGTCCTCTGAGTGGAGGGCATTAAAGAGGCTTTCTTCCTTCAATAAAGGTTTGCCTGAGCTCTGCAGGATCCCAGTGATGGAGTTCTTCATGGCAATTTTCAAAATGGGCTCTTTTCCTGCAATCTCAGAGGAGGCTTCTTCAGTATTTCAAAGTTTTCTCCAAAGGTTTCTAAATTACAGAAAGAAGAAAAGTCAGTACTTGCTTCTTAAGAATATCTACCTTTTGGTTTGAGCCACTTATTTTTTTCTGTGATGCACATTTGATATATTATTCATATATAATTGTATAGTAATCTTAAATGTTATATATAAATATAAAAGATAGAAAGATTGATTGCACATAAATGTAGAATAGATAAAGATATAGATGGGTGCCTTAGAATATGATCAGAGGAGAACTTGGAATTGAATGCTAAATGTCCTGGGTTCAAGGATAAGCCTTCTAAATTTTAGGTGGGAAAAAGTAGACAAGTGATTGCGCTCTGTCTGTTTCCTCTTCTGAAGGGGCAAGTAATAATATCTACCTTAGGAAGTAATAAATGAAATTATTTGACATTTAAAAATACGGTTCTAAGAGTAGCTGCACGGTAATATATTACATGACTGGTTATATAAAAATATGACAAGCAAGGTATGTAAAATGACACTAGTATCAGGAAATATATTGGATTCTTTGTTCTTTCCTTCCACTCTTTTTTCCTAATAAACTTTGAATTGAGGTGAAACACACACACACACACACACACACCACGCACACACATACACACACAGTGTGCATGAACTTCTATAAAAATTTCAAGGTAAATACGTCCTTCTTGCTACCATGCAGATCAAGAAACAGCATACTAATGGCACTCCAGCTGCCCCTCACACCCTGCCATACAGTTCGTGTAGAGTACATCCCTGACTTCTAATAGTGTAGATTATTTTGATTTAATTTCACCTTCTACTAATGGAATTTTTCAATGTGTGTTCTTTTGTGTTTTGTTTTCCTCGATATTGTTCCACTCCCCCATGCTTTCCATGTAACAGCAGATTAGTCATTCTTATTACTATATAGTATTCCGTTGTTTCAACATATCATAATTCATTTATTTTGCTATTGATGGATAATTGTGCCATTTCTAATTTCGGAGTTCTACAAATAGTGCTGCTATGGACATTCATGGAATCTTATATATCACAGGCATGCTTTTCTGTTGAGTATATACATTGGAATAGAATTGCTGTGTCACAGGGATCAGCTTGGGAAGATAGTGCCAAACCATTTTCTAAAGAGGTGGTAACGATATGTACTCCCCCTAGCAGATGTGATAATTCCAGTTACTTCTCATTTTCTACAACACTTAGTATTTTTTTGTCTTCTCAAATTTTCTGTCTGTATAATATTTTTTACTCTGACCGATAGGAGTGTTAGATCAGTACTTATTTGTTTTAGACATTATCTAAAAACAGAAAATTTTGCCACTCACACCTTCCTTCCATTTTTTATTTTCTCTCCCTTCTCTTTCCAATTTTACTGGCCATATTATTTTAACTTCTATTATTTACTTTATAATTCCTATGCTGTTAACTTTAGTCATTATCTTTTAATCTTAAAATAAAATTTTGGAAAACTACTTACCATAGATTTATAAAGGAGAACAAACTTGTTTATATACACATAAACTTATGCAAATGCATGAATAAAAGAATAAAGGTTTCTACTGAAATTTCTTACAAATCACAGTATCATTTAAAGAGTAGGAAACTTGAATAGGGTTTGAAGGATTTGGATCATTCTATGGCGGGGGCAAGGTCTATAGAGAAGAAAGGAAAAGGAAGGAAGGAAGGAAGGAAGGACAAGAGGGTGGTAAGGAAGAACAAAGAAGCAGTGCGGTTGTGTGATTGGCTCTCCGGTGGGCGGTGCCTTCTGGGGGAGGACTTGAGGGGCTGGGCCTCATTGGAAGGTAGGGCAACAGAAACTGAGACTGTTTTTCCCTAAGAAGGAAAACAATTTTTCAGGAACGACCAACCACTCAGAGGATTCTGTCCACATAGAGAGCCAATTTTCATAAATCAGGATAACCTTATGCTCTGTTCAGGATTAATAGTCTTGAGCTCTGGAAGATTTTTTTGCTTGAGTTACAGAGATAATTGTCTCAACTTTCATGCTTGTTTGGCTTGTGTGAGACTCAGCTCTCCGGTCTGCTGAAGGGTATCTAATCATGATGGAACACAAATTCTATATCCTGTCTCCTGTTTCATGGGCATTGACTAATCCCACGTTACCGAAAGTCTGGTCATAGTGATTCAGCTTTTTGTGAATTCACAAAGAAGTTGCCCCAAGTCACTGAACACCATTTTCAGATTTCTCTTAGTATGAGAGACTGCTGATTCTCTATTTGTTCTCTCAGAGACTGTGTGGAAGAATGTGACAGAAGGAACCAAACATTGTTTGCTCAAAAGATAAATTATAGGGGATGTATAAAGACCATCTTCAAATACACGATGATTATCAAAAAGAAGAGAACATATGCTCAATAAGTCTGACTCCAGAATTTAAAATAAGAGTAGGAAGCATGAATTTCAGCTTAGTTTATAAGAATGGGCTTCCAAATACTTAAAGCTACTTAATAAGATAATGCTGTGCATATGAGAGAGAAAAGACTTACTGCTGAAGGCTGAATGTTTAAGCAGAGGGTGAATGAGAGATTTTTAAAGTTAGAATTTTTTAGCATTTATCTCACTGAGATGCCATTAATCAATATACAGTACTATACCAACTCCGAGATGTCATCTATTGTAAAAAGCATCTTGATTTCAGAGAGGTTCAGATGTGAAAAAAAATGGAGGGTTTTAAAATTAATGAACAGTTGTTCATATTCTCTTCTTTTGTGAGAAGAGGTTTTGGTCAAACATGGGTTGGTAATTTTAATCATTTTCTCCATGTTTGCCCTCCCCTCTCACACCTTGCTTGGCTGAGTAAGGCCCTGGGCACGCCTTTGGGTTTACACATCCAAAGAAGATGGTATTTCCTGTCAATTCTTTTATGATAAAGTGCACACCTCTCTGATCTAGCACACATGGGGTTTGGAGAGGTTTTTTTTTCTGATTAGAAACTCATTGATAGGACAGTATGACCATGTAAGCCTCAGATGGGAGAGTACCTAGGCCTAACAGTATTTCCTTGAGAATTTTTAAAAGCTACTTTTCAAAGTTCATTTCTCAGAACATCGCAAAATTTGACTGGTACAAAAACACTGTATTGGACTGGTACATGAACACCTATACATTTCATTTTATATAGAATATTTATTATTAAGCTATGGCATGACATCCATGAGCATTTAAAGCAGCTGGCAAAGTTTTTAAAATGTACTTAGAAAAATTTAATGAGTAGTGACTATATATGGCATTTTTTTAGTTGTTTGGTCTTAAAAATGAACTTTCAATTGGCCTTACTTATCATAGAACACAGTATTTAAAAGGATTTTTCGATGATGATTTCTCCATCCTAGATTATTTTTACCTTAATTTTATCCTATTAATTTGCACATTCTTTAGTGCCCAGAAACTCTCTGGAGCGTTTTGTCATACTTGCTATTTTCCTTTTTTTTGTGGGGGGGG
>NW_022900943.1:19611605-19612091 GCF_012274545.1 Fukomys damarensis | reverse complement strand
TTATTCCTGGATTAGGAACTTCTGAGAAAGGGACATCAGAGGAGGAAAGGGCCCATTTCTGTTTGCCTACAATCATGTCTAATGTGGCTTTGTACATTTCCCAGACAATTTTGGTGCTTGTCAAGTGCAAAAAGAAATACACAGATAACCTTAAAAATAGCTTTTACAACAGTGTTCTGTGATAAGGGGCAATTGAAGGTTCGTTTTTTAAATCAAGTGGCTAAAGAAAATGCTGTATGCAATCACACTACTCATCACTAAATCTTTCTAAGTACATTTAAAAACTTCATCAGCTGCCTTTGAGGGCTCCGAGATGTACTGCTACAGTTTTCCGTGACAGCTGTCCTTGATGTTAGAGTCCTTTCCCCCTTAATGGGCTGGCCTGGGTGCACTGGGGTCTGTGACTGTGAATTGAGCATTCTTGGGTGACGCACCTTGGTGCCCCTTACCTCTCTTCCAGGGATGTTATCATTTGTATCTAAAGAG
>NW_022900943.1:19610139-19611479 GCF_012274545.1 Fukomys damarensis | reverse complement strand
AAAAAATTCATTGTTTTAGTTTTTGTAAATTTGTGAATCCTCCAACTGTCCTCTGTCATCTGATTAAGGCGTTTCTGAACATAAGGACAGTTCAATTTGGTGAAGTAACTGACCCAAGACTGTATGCCTTTTCCTAATCAGCAGATAGTAAATGCACCAAAGGATAATAATGTGAAGTTGACAGAGAATATACAACACACAGGGGTTCAACCATGAATCCATCTATCTATCTCATATTCTCCTCAGTTGAAGAGCTGGACTCATCCCTGCCCCAGGAGTGAAGTGGAAAACTGAATACCTATGTACCACAGAGAGAAAAATGAGTTGCTTGGAGCAGCAAAAAAATAAAGAGAAAAGAAAAAAAGAAAAAAGAAACAAAGTCTTTGTAAATAGGGAAGAGTGGAGGAGATGAAAGGAGGCCAGGGACAAGGGGAGAAAATGAGAACCAAGACCTGTCGTGTAAAGGTACAAGATCCCAATGATGAATGTAACTGTACTGTGTTACCTAAAATGTACCATTAAAAAATTAGAAATAACAACAACAGTAACAACAAAAAGAAAAATGAGTTGCTGTAAGGAATCCTAACTCTCGTGCCGGCTGCCCATCCTGTGCTCGGGAGGAAAATGAGAACCAAGACCTGTCATGTAAAGGTACAATATCCCAATCATGAATGTAACTGTACTGTATATCTAAAATGTACCATTAAAAAATTAGAAATAACAACAACAGTAACGACAACAAAGAAAAATGAGTTGCTGTAAGGAATCCTAACTCTCGTGCCGGCTGCCCATCCTGTGCTCGGGCCTTGCGCATGCCAGGCAAGCTCCCAGCCAGTGACAATTCCCAGGTCGTTGGAGCTTATAAATATCCTGGTTCCCAGGCCACCGCCGGGCCAATTAAATTAGACTCTCTGAGGAATATCAGCATTTAAAAGCATACACAATGAAAGATCCTTCAGGTAACTTTAATGTGCAGCCAAGTCTGAGACGCACTGGGCTGTCTGACAAGTGGGGGAAGGAATTAGCACGATATCTGACAAGGAGATGAAGCTAGACGAAGCTCTCCCCAAGCACCCTTAGAAGACAGTTGTGGTGAGAAAAAGAAAGCGAATAGGAGGGAGGACGAAGTTGCACGCTTCCTGTCTTTGTCTGAGTCAACTGGGGTCTCCACCTACTCAGTGTGGGTGACCCTGGCTTCTACCTGCAGCTCTGGGATGAGGGTGGTTCCTGGCCTGAGCAGGGGGGCGACTCCACAGTAGCTCGTTAGCCTCAGACGTGGGCCGCGCACGTCCACCCCACCCCCGCAAGGCAAGGGCTGCAGAGTTGAGAGCAATTTGGGG
>NW_022900943.1:19595365-19609584 GCF_012274545.1 Fukomys damarensis | reverse complement strand
CCAGCCCTCTCCATGGTGCTGAACTTGCCGGGTAGGCGCAGAGCCGGGGAACTTGTGGAGCCCCTTCTAATGAAAGTGAGGGGGGACGCCTGACACGGTGTCAGAGGGCCGAGAAGGAGCGCTTCCCTCTCCCCACCTCGGGAAGAGTCTCTTGAGGCCTCCGAGGGGCAGGGGCTCGCGCTGTCACAGCCTCGGAGTTTCATGATTAGCAGAGCGTGCGAGCTGCTGTCGAGGGCCTTGTTGTGACTAGTGGGTAGTCCCCGAGGTCTGTTCGTTCCCCTTGTTCGAAGGTACTTGGCATCCGCTGAGAGAGGGCGGAATAGCGAGGGCATGCCATATTTTTACTCTCTTCACACTTTGTCTTTCCATCTCGCACCCCCGCTATTTTAATGGGCGCCTTCGATTGTTCGCGGAATGTCATTTGCATGCGGAGAATAGCAAGAGCATCCCAGGTGCTTATAATCCTTCTGTTTAACAGAAACAGCATTCAGAAAACAGTTTTCCCCTGTGTCAGGTCCTCCTCAGTGTTTAATTAGCGCCATAAAAGCATCCATGTGAAATTAACGTAGGCATCGTATGTGTAAAAAGTACAGTTGATAAAAACTTCAGCCTCACTTCCATTTTTAATCGCTATTACCTGCTTTCCATTCTGTTTCAACACAGTTGCAAAGCTCTCCTGTTGCTCACGGAGAAGGAAACTTTACCACTTTTAACTTTCGAAGCGTCATTAAGATTATCAGCACATGTGTGTGCACTTATATTTTATATTCAGAGGAACTGACACAGCTTTGTATAGTAAAGAGAGTGTTAATGGCTGGTGCATGAACACTGTACACCACACCCTGCAAGAGTAGTGTTAACCAGCTCTGTTTGTAAAGTGTTGGTGGTGAAGGACAAAAATCAGTCCCTCAAAGTAGAATGTTTAAACATTACATCAGCAGAATAAAATATAAACACTTAAAATTTTAGCGTATTTATTGTTTTGGCCCATTTAAAAAAACGAATAGTCAAGAATATTAGTAAGTTTGAAGAATTTGTCTCGAACATTTAATGTGCTTTACGGGCAGGCTTTTCATTAAAATATGGAAGTGATACACTTAAAATGTGATTAATTTTATTTCATACGTAGAGATAGTATTTTTCTTAGAAATGTGGACTTGAAAATATCTTAACAAGGAGAATACTAACCCAAAGATGTTTTTAAAATAAAATGTATAAAAAGTAGAAATTGATACACCTGGGTTTTGTCAAATATGTGAACTGAGAATTAGCATTCCTTTTTTAAAAAGTCCAAGTATTATTCAAAGGAAGTTCATATGTGGCTTCTTTGATTCTATTCAACAGGTGTGAGAACAATCTATATGAAGGATGTATAAGTCTTCATATACTAATGTAATAAATTAGACTAAATGGCTTGCAGATTTGTTATCTACAATAAAAATATGAGACAGAGGGCATAAGAGGGTGCCATGACAACCAGAGACATCTGGAAAAGAAAGTAAAGAATCCTTTTCTTTCCTAAGGTAATGCTGGTGCTCTGTTTCTCTGCAGTACTCATTAATCAAAGCATTGATAATAATTTAGTTAAAAGCCACGTAATGGCACAATACTGTGCTTATTCTCATTTGCATGGCAAATTTGATACTGATTTTGTTCTAAAAATCCCCATATAAGTCTCCTAGCTACAGCTTTAATTATCAGTTTAAACTAAAAAACAATGAGGTTTGCTTATCTGATACCTGGATGGTAGTTTTTGGCCAAAGGTTGATTCTACCAGTTGTTAATACTTTCACCTTCACCAGACACTTAAGTTATGCATACAAACAAGAGGAAAGGAATAATGATGCTTGCAGTAGAAATGTTTATAAAAGTTTTAAATCTTCCAAGTATGAAATTTTCTCCCACTTAAAGTGAGCTGGTGCTGCTTCCAATTTTCACTGTATTTTATGTTAGAAAAAATGGCTTAAATTATAGAGATTAAAGCTGTTACTATGAATACTATTTTAAATTTGTTCTTATGAATAAGGTAGTCTATGATATAGATGTGGATCTTTTGCATTGTGTGCTATACTCACAAATGATGTCCATCTGAATAAAAATCATATGAGGATTTTAATTTTTTCTTTGAAAACAAAGTAGATTAACATGGAGAAATTTGGTTCATAATATAACTAGGGCCTTTCTTACATCTTTTGTATTTGTTTTGAGAATATAAAATGATTAGAAAGTAGTTTTATTAAAGTAGCCTTTGTTACCATCTTTTCTGCTTTGTCTAGAGTCTTGAAATCACTTCTAGTTAAAGTTATTTCCTGGGAATGACATATAGGCCATAACTCTGTCTGCAGTGGGAATCATTGCATTGCCTTTAATTTTCACTTACAACAAACAAGCACCCATCAATAAATAAATGGAAGATATTTATTTCAGTGAGGAGAGTTCTGCCACATTCTTGGCTATCCAGAGGACTTTTTCTGTGTGTTTTGAGTCATGTTTGTGTGTGTGTGTGTGTGTGTGTGTGTGAAGTACAGGGGATTGCTGTTTGCATAGACCTTGTTAATTACATTTGCTACCTTCTTAGCCCCAAATGTGAGCAGGTTTCCTTAAAACTTGTGCAGCTTCATCTTTTTGATGGCAATATTAGAACCAAAACTCACATTTCTGGCAGTCTCTCTGGAATTCAGAAAATAGTCTCCTCCTATACTTTATGGGGTATGGAAAGCCTGCTGGAGGAGAGTGTAGACCACCCCTGGCCACAGCTGTCTGGGTTCTGCTGCTCTTTATGTGCTGGGCAGAGGCAGTATTGTTCTGTGCTACAGCAGCTGTCTTGACTTCTCACAGAGGCATTTAAATGGCCCTTCAAGTTCTGGTCCACAATAGTAGCTGTGTCTAACAAAATAATCCTTGTTGATTTGAAAATATTTTATTTTTCACTTCAGTATTTCAAAGAACACTCTTCTCTTATTTTTAGACTTCATGGTCGTCAATGGAAGTTTTATGAATTCTGATTGCTTTGATACTCAAATTACACCCCAAATCATGAAATGTTGTTTTGATGAAATGATGAAATAGAATTTAATAGACATCATCCCTTAGAGGTGTTCCTTACTGAGATTGGTATATAGATTATTTTATATCAAAAATGATGTTTTTAAAAAATAAATAAATGCAAGTGAATTTTATATCCATTTTATTGTCCTACTATGGAAGATATATATCTGAATTTTGCATATCAAATTAAATTTCTGAGTATGTGCTCTAAATAATGTTTTTTTAATTGATCAGTAGCCATAAAAGTAATTTAAAACTTTTTTGTGTTCATCCTATAAGTTCTAGATTTCCTTGAAGTATTGTCTGTTATTCTTTTTATTTGTTTTGATTCTAGCCGCACAAAAATGCATGGGCATCATATGAAGTGTATTAAGAGAGTAGTGTCTGTTGTTACCCTTACCAAATACTCTCCTCAGCATTCATTTTTAATTTTAATAGGTGACTTCCTCTAGTTGCACAACTATTTCAAGGCTCCTTTTCAAATAGATGCAGACTTCAAATATCTGAGTAAGCTCTCTGTAAAAGGATAAAAATATGAAACAGTTCAGAGGGAAGAAATGAGGGAGTAGATGTAATTAGAGTTGTTTTTCAACCTTCGATAGCATGCTTGCTTTCACTAATGCTATAATTACCCTTATCAGCAGGTGCCAACCACACACTGTCACACCTTGCACAGGCAAGTGGGCAGCTGAGAGCATGCAGAAGCAGCAGTGACTATAACAAACCAGCAGTGCTCCAGCGCGGGCAGGTTCTTGTCATCTGGTTAACAAATCCACACTTACCACAATGATTTGACATGCTTTTTATGCAAGGGGAGAATCCAGGGCAAACCTGCTTCCGTTCCTGACTTGTACCCTTTGGGCCTCAGAAGTAACTTGCAGTTCTTCCTGCCCAAGCTAGATTCTTAGATGCATGGTCTTAAAATAAACAAGGGAAATCTGAATCAAAAGACAGAGCTGAAGTCAGAAAAACTCAACTCTCTGCCAACCTGAGCATCTGAGGATTGTGTAGAAGATAGGTCCCATAGCGGCTGTGGTAGAAACAGCTACAACGTGGTGCAAAGAATCCATGTTTCTCCTTTCAGTCTAATCCCCTATGGCAGTGTCATTAAACCCTTAATGGTTTGTTCTTGTTATACAAAGGGCTCACTGGGTGACAGCAGACCAGATCTCCTGTAGTGCAGTCCATTGCTGAATAAACCATTTCTAGACAGGTAGATTTTTGTTTACCACTTCTACTCACTGTGTTACAAAAAAATAGAAGAAACAACATTGTATTGCTCTTGTTACTCAAATTCTTCCTTTTTTGATGAAGAAACAGCCATTTTCTGGTAATGGACCATTTTGTTTAAGTATTCCTGAATATTATTTTTTAGTGATCTATAACAAACGTTTTCCCATTTTCATAGTGAAGAGAATTTCATTTAGTTTCATCTTTAATTTGAATGGCCTTTTCTATATCAGGAAACGAGTAATTCAAATACTCTAAGTTCAGGAGAGTAATATATTCTTACATGGTGATGATATTAAATTTGTTTCCAATTCTAAAATATATTAGAACTGTTCCTCCTGCCAATTTTTACATAGAACTTTAAAAACAATTGAATCACTAAAAATAATTTATAAATAACAAAAAACTTTATACTCATTTGGTTAGGCCAGCTGTGATGGTTTATTGTTGGTTTTACTTTTTGTTTCTTTCATTTGCACAGTCAAAAGAAGGCTGATAGACAAAAAAAGAAAAGATTATAGAGCAATGTTGAAAGGAACTTATTCCAACACTTGTCAAGAACTTAGGAAGTGTTAGGCACCATGGTAGGTACTGGACAGCTTCCCTAACTGAACTGAGAGTTTAACACAAGAAGTAGATAGACAAACAAGACAGAGGTTGCACAGTCTAGATCTACAGTCAGTGCCTCTTTAAAGGTGCTGGAAGGTTAGGATAACAGGCTCCACAGATACGGTGTTTGCTTCTCAAAAGTTGAAGAAAGAGCTGCATAGATCTGGCAATTTAAAAAGAGGACAATGATAACTCTCCACTCACTTTAACTGAATGCCCAAGTACAGTGTGCATGGGAGACAAAGCAAATGGGGAAGACAAGTAACAAGTCCAAATACTTATATAGTACTTACTGTGCTCCAGACACTCATCTAAGTACATTACTTGTATGATTGTTTATTTCTTGACTTCCCATTAAAGCAGTTTCCAGTATTTACTACAGCTACAATGTGAGAGATTTTATTTTTGGTACCAGAGATCGATCTCAGGACCTTGCGCTTGTGAGGCAGGTGGCGGAACCACTGAGTTAAATCCCTGGCTCCCAAAGATAGATTTTTATGTCATTACTGTTACAGCTGAGAGCCATGAATAACACCTGGCGCATAATAAGCACTGAAATGTTTGCTCAGTGAATTTATTCATTAATTATTACATTAATACAACACTTTCTGTTTAATATAAGGTGGACTTTAGGTTCTTGGCTATGAAGGGAGATTAAATGCAGTGAAGCAGAAGAATTTAAAAATTTGCATGACAGAAGAGATTTAAGTATCTTAATTTGCTGAGAGAAGAGCTTATTAAAGAGTTTAAATAAATAACAGATAATAGAAAACAAACTAGTTCGTAGATTTGAAGCAGGTAGGATTTGTTTTATGGGAGAGTTGGAGACCTATCTCTCATTGTGTTAAATACTAGCCTTGTTATTTTTCTTTGTTTTTATAGATTTACATGGTGGGAATTGAATCAGATTGTGCATTCTTTTGAAGATTTTACTTAGTACATATTTATTCTAAAATATTAATGTGTTCATAAGTCATATAAGAAACAACTTTTGTTAGTGTTCGGAGATTGCTGAAATATTATTTTGTATCTTCCTCTAACCTCTCCCTAAATACCTCAAGAGATGTGGGAAATCCCTCAAACTTCAATAGGGCAGGTGGTATTTTAAATGTCCTAAAGATGGTGCCTTACATTCAGAGTTGATATGACAGGCTGCTGCCTGTCATAGAATTGTAATAATGAGCTAATGTTTTTGTTCTTTCTGAAGATCAATTTCTTTCTAAGATTCAAATATGTATTTTATGGCAACTTTTGTTAGTGTTCAGAGATTGCTGAAATATTATTTCGTATCTTCCTCTAACCTCTCCCTAAATACCTCAAGAGATGTGGGAAATCCCTCAAACTTCAATAGGGCAGGTGGTATTTTAAATGTCCTAAAGATGGTGCCTTACATTCAGAGTTGATATGACAGGCTGCTGCCTGTCATAGAATTGTAATAATGAGCTAATGTTTTTGTTCTTTCTGAAGATCAATTTCTTTCTAAGATTCTTTTGAATGAATTTCTTAATGTTGATATTACACAATGAGAGCTCTCTTGAGGAAGAGTGTTCCTAAAAGGTCTAATTTGAATACAAATCATATATAGTAGTTCCATAGAAAAATTGATTTTATTTTAGAAAACAATACATAGCCCTGGAATCACATAGACTGAGATAGTTGTCTTGGTCTCTTACTTGTTAGCTGTGTATCCTTAGACATTTTATAGTTCTTTATAGGGTCTTCTCCCAAACTCTCTTGGGACAGTTCTTTCCTTCAGAGTTTAATGTCCCCTCAAGTTTTCCTTTTTCTTTAAATAAAGGAAAAATGTTTATTGTATTTCTTTCTATTTAAAATTTGTCTCCAACATACAAGTAGAAAACATTATGAAATGTACTTATAATTGTAACACTCATTAAACAAAGGTTAGCTGTGTGATTGTAGATACAGCTAAAATATTTCCCACTCTCATTCCTTCCTCAAAGATAGGAAATATTCCGAAAGTGAGGTTCGTTCTCATAAAAGTACCTCTACTACAGACTTAGGTACTCTTACATGGACTGTGTTGTATAATATGTATTCTTTTGTAATTTACTTTTTCTACTAAATATCGTATTTTTTGAGATATACCAAGGTTTACATATAGATGTTGCATATTCTTTAGTCTGTTTCTTTTTTTTTTGTTTTTTGAGACAGGGTCTCACTATGTAGTTGAGACTGACCTGGAACTCACTATGTAGCCCAGGTTGGTCTCAAACTCGTGGTGATTCTCCTGCCTCAGCCTCCTGAGTGCTGGGATTACAGGCATGTGTCACCATGCCTGGCCTATTCTTTAGTATGTTTAAGCCACAAGGAGTTTGTTCATTTCATTCTTCTACTGGAAAAAATTATTTAATGAATTCATTTTCTGTTACTAACACTATTCAATGAGCATCTTTTGCCTTATCTATTTGTTTCTTAACTTGCAAATACTTTTGTTATGATATGAACTGAGGGACCGGTGTTGCTCTTTGGAAGATGCAACGACCAAAGTTTCTCTCTTTATGGACTTGTCTCCATCACAGAAGGCATAATCATGTTCAGATTCTGACCTGTAATTTAGCTAAAATTTTCTAAGGTATGGAAAGGGAGTGGTGTTAACTTTTCACTTTAAGACTACATCAACATCAATGTACCCACAAGCAGTTTCCCGTCTGACTCAGTTTATTCATTAGTTTTGCAATGTAATCTTTGTGTGTCTCAGATTTTTCATCATAAAATGAGGATGAAACACCTGCTCCCAGGATGAAGTATGAATGATAGGTGTATTGATGTGTGTATCTAGTTTACCCTGGTCAGAACTACTCACAAAAAGGAAATAGCCACCTTGGTGTTAACTAGAGATTTTACAACAAAGGTCCAAAGCACTAACTGCCATTGCATAAGGGAGAAATGTTTCTGGTCTTTAATTTTTCCTAAAATATTTTACATATAGATGTTGCATATAGATGTTGCATTCTTCTACTGGAAAAAATTATTTAATGAATTCATTTTCTATTACTAACAGTATTCAATGAGCATCTTTTGGCTTATCTGTTTCTTAACTTGCAAATACTTTTGTTATGATATGAACTGAGGGACCAGTATTGCTCTTTGGAAGATGCAAGGACCAAAGTTTCTCTCTTTATGGACTTGTCTCCATCACAGAAGGCGTAATCGTGTTCAGATTCTGACCTGTAATTTAGCTAAAATTTTCTAAGGGATGGAAAGGGAGTGGTGTTAACTTTTCACTTTAAGACTACGTCAACATCAATGTACCCACAAGCAGTTTCCAGTCTGACTCAGTTTATTCATTAGTTTTGCAATGTAATCTTTGTGTGTCTCAGATTTTTCATCATAAAATGAGGATGAAACACCTGCTCCCAGGATGAAGTATGAATGATAGGTGTATTGATGTGTGTATCTAGTTTACCCTGGTCAGAACTACTCACAAAAAGGAAATAGCCACCTTGGTGTTAACTAGAGATTTTACAACAAAGGTCCAAAGCACCAACTGCCATTGCGTAAGGGAGAAATGTTTCTGGTCTTTAATTTTTCCTAAAATTAGAGTGTTGTTGAATATAACCAAAATGTAATATAAGACTAAGGAGTATTTTGGGTTTCTGGTTTTGCAAATGCTTTAGAAAATTAAATCAGCTTATATTTTCAGGATTTTTTTTTTCCACACCAGGTCTTAGTCCTTGAAAGGTCCATTCTGTGCTTTTACCAAAGGTGAACTTGTTGACACCTAAAATGTGAAATCCATACTGTTTTGAGATACAGGATATGCTTTGCTTGTGATATTTTTATAATCAGTTTAATTTGAGATAAGTGGTGGTTATAAAATTATTTTCTTTGTGGAGCTCAAGATCTTTGGAAAAGAATGCTTTTGAAAATACTTTTATTACATAAACTCTAAAGCATATACAGAAGTAGAAGGAATAGAGTAATAAAACCATAACTCAGCCTTAATCTATACTTCTGTTTTTCATTTCTTTTCTCCTTACTTCTATAATCTTAGATATCACTTCACCTAAAAAAAATCAACATTTTAAATTAATTAATTAATTAGTTTGTTTATGTATTTATTTTAGTGCTGAGGCGTGAACCTTAGGGCTTGCAAATCCTAAGCATATGCTCCACTTATATCCTCAAGCCCCTAAAGGAATCTTATTAAAACTATAACATAATATTGAAATTTAAATAAATTATACTCCCTAATTTCCATAGATATAAAATTAGAGTCATATTTCTTTGATTATCTCATAACTTTTTAAATTCTCAGTTTGTCTGAATAGGAATCTAAGTAAAATTGATATATTGCAATTGTTCATTTTAGTCTATAATTTTCTCCTTCTCAAGTTTTTTCTTTTGAAAATCATTCCTCAGCGAAAATATATTTAACTGTAGAGTTTCCCACGTTACATCGGAACAAATACATCCTAATGGTGTCATTTCACATGTTCCTCTGGGTGCTGTACTTATTATGAACTAGTAGTTTGATCAGTTTTAATTTGATTTTTTGACATATATAATTAAAAGGTGTCTTAGTTATATCTCATTGTGGGTTTTAGCTAGTCTACAATCATTGCTTAGAGAAGGCATTGACAAACCTTTCCTGTATGGGGCTGATAGTAAACATTTTAGGTTTATGCACCATAAGATCTTTTACAACAGCTAACTTTGGTTGTCATATGGGTGAAAGTGGCCATAGACATTATATAAACAAACAGGCATGGTTGGTTCCAATAAAACATTGTAAACACTGAAATTTGAAATTTATACTTTTTTGTTGCGAAGTATTATTCTTGCTTTGATTTTTTTTCAAACATTTAAGAATATAAATATCACTCTGAGTTTCCATGCAAAGGAAAACTAGCAATGGACTGGGTTTGGCCTTTGGCTGAAGTTTCCTGGTTTCTGGCCAACACCTATTATTTCATCAGGGCATTGCAAAAATAGTGATAGAATTCTATCTTTCGTTCTTCAACTATTAGTTGAAATATTTTTAAAAACAGGAACTCCCCATACCAACTATTCACTTCCACTAATATAATTCATATCTTAAAGTCAAGATAAATGCTTGAAAGAGATGGATTTTAAAGAGTAGAACTAGGAATAATGGGAGCTGTGTGGTAGCATTGATGTGCTCGTATACTGTCAGGCCTTTGCTTTTAATTGGGCCACTGTATTAACTGGCAGAAAATATTTCACCTATTAATTGTGAAGGCCAATTAAAGTGTCATTAAGAAATAGAATATATAAAAAGATATTGTCAAATTATTTCTGTATTAAAGCTTTTTGCTTCTAGAATTTTAAAATGTTGAGCATTGTCTTAGGTTTCTACTTCTACAATGAAATAAGTAACTCAGTGGCTTAAAGCAACATGAATTTATTATTTTTGAGTGTTATAGTTCAGAAGTCTGGCATAGTTTTGCTGAACTAAAAGTCAAGGTGTCAGTAGGGCTGCTTTCTGCTCTGCAGTACCTAGGAGGAAATCTATTGCTTTTTTTTTACTTCTAGAAGCCACCACATTCTTTAGCTGAGGGTCCCTTCTTCTATCTTCAAATGGAGGAAAGTTACATCTCCTCCTAATTCCATCATCTGGCTTTCCTAAATCTCATGCACATTTAGGGACCCTCATGATTACACTGCATCCACCTGGATGATCCAGAATAATTTAAAATCAGATGATTAGCAACCTTAATTCCATCTGCAAACTTAATACCTCTTCGCCATATAGAGTAACATTCATAGGTTCTGGAAATAGGAAGGTAGACCTCTTCAGGGGGCAGTTTTTCTGCCTACCACAGGTACTACAATACTACTGGTATGATTTCTTAACCCTTTACTAGATAAGGTTATAAAGATAATAATGAAAGATCTCTTTCAGGTGCCTTTAACTCCATATGAAATGCTCAGCTGCTAGTGGATGTAAAACAGATTGAGTATGTGAGTGTGTTTTGTTTTGATATACATGTTAATGAGTAACCACTCTGTATGTACCAGGTAGAGCTTCAAATGCTAGAGGAGAAAGACATGTGATGAAGATTTCTGAAAGGGAGGTAGGAACAATAACTTTTTAAATATAACATGATATAAGCGTATCAGCAATGAGGCATACATTACATATCATGACTATATTATTCATATTATAAGTATATTGAAGTTTAAAGAATGACTACTCTTCTAAAACGTTTGGTAAGACTGAGTGAGACAACCAGTTGGCTGGACTCAAATAAATAATGTGACTTTGCACTTTTGGATTCACCTACTTGAAGCAATACAGGTTAAATATTTTTGGCTGTCCTTATTTAATATTTTCTACATAGATGTAGCAAAATGCAATTTGACTGCTATTTAAATATTTTATTGACTTTTTTCCTTCTTAATGTGTAAAAATAGTCCTTACTTTGAAATGTTGAATTATAAGTACTTTTCCCTGTTATTTAAGACATATGATATTTCATAAAAGTGCTTTTCTCTTTTGTTCCACAATCATTACAATAATAGATTACTAAAATCACTGTTAATAAGAAAAAAGATAAAGGTGAGAAATTGACATTAAGTGAGGAGATAGCAATGGATTATTTATATTTAAAATGCTAGGGTCAAATAAAGTGAAAAGTTGCCTCCTTTTATTTTTTAAAAAGTGTCTATTTCAAGGAAGTATGGTTTTGTGAAGAAATCTGTAAAGTTCTGACCTGAGAAAAACAAACTATTGGAAATAAAATGGGAGAAGTAGTTATTCCAGAGTATTATATTTTTGAAAACAGTAGTAGATGATAATTTTCTAAGGTCCACTGTGACTGCCTAAGCTATTACCACACTAAGTAATGAGCAATTAAACTGTGAAACTTCAGGGAAGCAGCAGGTAGATTGTTTTCCCCAGAATGTCTCTCCTGGAGGGTGTGTTTCTGTTCAGGATGCTACAACAAAATACCAAAGACTGGGAGGCTTACGATCAATGGAAATGTATTTCTTGCCGTTTCGGAGGCTGGAAGGCCATGATCAAGGAACATTGGGTCCAGAAGAGAAAGAGGCCCTCTTCCGTGGCAGCAGACTGCACTGTAACCTCATGGGGACACAGAGAGGCTGGGGTAACTCTGGGTTCTCTTTTATCAGATGAGACTGGGTGCATCTGGGGTGGTGTGGCCGTGTGTAGACTGGATTCTCTTTTACAGTGGTACTAATTCTCTTCGTAAAGGCTCCATCCACACTCATCACCTCCCAAAGGCCCCCAACCCTAAATATGTTCACTTTCAGATTTGACACGCAAATTTTTGGGGAACATGTTCCGACTACAGCAGCACACCATTCTATGGTGAATTTCAAGAAATTTCCAGGGTTCCTGAGAAAATGGGAGTAGGAGCACAGATAGTTAGATGCTGGAAGGCATCCTGGCCTGGAGGTGCTATTGTCATGCCAAAAATCGGGGAAAGAGAGATAGAAAACTCTTTGCCTATACCATGTGTGGCAGGTAGTCTTGGGTAATGTAGCTGCAACAGTCATTTAGCTATCTGGGGACTATTTTAGATTTGAAATATGAGTGCTTGTTTAGAATTAGGGAAAAATAGACAACTATAAATATACATCTGTTAAAACCTCTGTGGTTGGATATGAAGGCTTAGAAATTCTGCCATTTGTTATTAGTTGCAGCAAAGATGTTCTAGGGAAGGAACAGCAACCAGAGAAAACTAAAGGCGAGGTTCATAGCAAGGCCACAGAAACAAAACCTTGACTCAAGATAGAAAATATTTCCCTTTATCATCCCCGATGAGGAGTTTTGCTGTGATTATAATGATGCACTATTGTCATTATTGCAACTTATATACATGATTAAGCTTAAGATAATTGATGAGGAAACTCTACTTTTTATATTTATTTTTTGTTGTTGTTGTCTTTATAAAGACTTTCGCAATAGAAACCCTTCAAGATTAACTGAGAGGAAGTGGTGGAATTGGGCCTGACACTCGTTTTCACCAGCCCATTACCCAGAGTGGGTACCACTTTTGGATGAAGATCTGTTCCTGCGTGCGTTGTTTTGTTTCCTCATTAAGTTTATTGGTACATTTTAGGTATACAGTACAGTTACATTCATCGTTGGGATCTTGTACCTTTACATGACAGATCTTGGTTCTCATTTTTTCCCCCATACCCCTGCCCTCCCTTCACCCCTTCACCCCTTCACCCTTCCCTATTTATGAAGACTTTGTTTCCATTTTTTCCTTTTCTCATATTTTTTTCTTTTCCATTATTTCCTTTCCCCTACCCTTCCCACTTCCTTGCTTTGGTTTTATATCATCTCTATAAATCATCTCTATAAAGACACATTTCATATAAAAAACATTAAAATTATCTCCCTATGTTCTGAATTACTGGCATTCATTTTGTGGGAAAGAAATGTGATTTTTTTTTTTTTTTTTTTTTTTTTTTTTTTGGTACTGGGGATTGAACTTGGGATCTTGCGCTTGTGAGGCAGGTGGTGGAACCACTGAGCTAAATCCCCAGCCCAGAAATGTGAATTTTTAAGCATGTAAAAATATTTGATGCCATAGCAGTAAATGAAATTAGATTTTCTTAAAAGACAAACAATGAAGATTCACATTGCAGGGCCTAGGACAAAATGGGAGTGATTTGGGTTCCAGTTACAAAAAGAGCTCATTCTTTGAAAGGTCCATTAAGTTATTGGATGTAACTAGAGAATGCCGTGGTAACAGTAACTAAAATAAGAGCTTAGTTCATGTACTTAAGGCTAAACAATCCAAATGAATAGAGCGAAGAATGAATGCAGAAGGAACCACAGAGGAGCAGTGGCTGAGTCCTACTTTTGTCCTGTTACCCATTAAGTCTGATTGGTGGAGGGAAGACGTTTTGCAATCACACTGTGTCTTATGTATAACTGGAGACTTTGGGTCCCCTGATAGAGACAGACTACTGGGCTGGTAGGATAACATCGCAGTTCTACATTGATCTGAGCAGTGAGGTAATTCCCAGTGTATTTTATTACTGCATAGTGTGTGAGTCATACACATTTGGCACTGTTTCTTCTTCCTGGAGAAAATGTCTGATCGTCAGACATTGCCTTATGTGTACCTGCGGTATAAGCTGGTTCTTTGGTTTAGCATTTCCTTTAGGACAAAGGCTGTATTTTCTTCTTTTTTTTTTTTAATTTTATTGAGTTTATTGGTACATTTTAGGGATACAGTACAGTTACATTCATTGTTGGGATAATGTACCTCTACATGGCAAGTCTTGATTCTCATTTTTTCCCCTTACCTCTGCCCTCCCTTCACCCCCTCCTCCCCTCCCCATCTACAAACACTTTATTTTCATCT
>NW_022900943.1:19558181-19594507 GCF_012274545.1 Fukomys damarensis | reverse complement strand
AAAGCAGCAAGAAAATATATGAAAAAATGTTCCACATCACTGGTCATTCGAGAGATGCAGATGAAAACAACACTGAGATTCCACCTCACCCCACAAAGAATGGCTGCTATCAAGAAATCACACAATAACAAATGTTGGCGGGGTTGTGGGGAGAAAGGAACCCTCCTCCATTGTTGGTGGGAGTGCAGACTAGTGCAACCACTATGGAAATCAATATGGAGATACCTCAAAGAGCTTGGACTGGAGGTTCCATTTGACCCAGCCATCCCTCTGCTGGGTATCTTTCCAAGAGAACTAAAAGAATCATATCACAGAGAAGTATGTGCACCCATGTTTATAGCGGCACAGTTTGTAATAGCTAAATCTTGGAAGGCTGTATTTTCTTTATCACTATATTCCCAAATGTTGCTCAGTGCCTGGAGTGTTGTAGGAAATTAGTAATTGTGTGGGAAGTAAATGTTAGATCCCAGTAAAAATGCTTTGGACTTTAGTGTTTCATGTCCTGTACAGAGAGAGTAAGGAGAAAGGAAAGACCACGAACACAATTTTGGCATTTCTAAATACCTGGAACTCTGAACAGCGATCTCTTGTGTAATCGTGACATCATTCTGAGGTAGGTTTTTTGTGAGTGCCCAAGTTACAGATGGAGAAACTAAATTTCAGAGATGTGAAATAATTTCTAACCAAGGCCAGCTGGGAAATGGTGGAGATGTTATTAAAATGTAATCATCCTTTAAATTTTTTCAATAGTCTACTGACTTGTGGGTCAGGGTGAGAGGATTAAAAGAGCACAAATCTTGTATACATTTTTTTCCCCTCACAAAAGTGATTTGTTCTTGAAGGTGGCTTGAATGTCACTGTAGATGGCGAGACCAACATGGGTCAGTTAGTGATAGCAGTGAAACTATACTGTTCGCAGTATTGTGAACAAGCTTAGTTTTTGAGGGAAAAAAAACATTGAATGTAAAAGAAATGCATTAATTTGTTATTGACAACACTTCATTATTATTAGGCAAGAATAAGGTAATATAATTGTATTAGTTATTTTAAGTATTTTTTATCACTTTAATATGCTGAATCATTTACTTATCTTGTGATGTTTTAAAAGAACCTTGGTCATTTCTCTGTATGATGTTAATTGAAACCAGATCTAGATAGTTTAAATTCATTAAATGAAATTTAATATAGAACATTTGTTAAGTAGGTTTGCGTGTGTGTGTGTGTGTGTGTGTGTAATATCTACTATTTTTAAAACGTGACAAAAGAGAGACAAAAAGTGCTTTCACTGGAAGCCTCATTTGAAAAAGTAATTACTTTGGTTTGTCTTGAGGTTTAAATGAAGTCAAGACTGTAATCTACATCTTCAATTATATCAAATGGGAATTGGTGACCATAACAATGACCCCCAGTAAGATATGCTCCATCATGAGAGAAACATGGATTTGTGTTCCGGCTCCCCATTTTCTAAGGCAAGAAATTTCATCCAGATCAGAAAGAGAGATTCTCACAGCAAGGGGTAAAAGAAATAAGTTGATGATTAATGAGAAAAATCAGTTAATCAAAAATATCCCATTACACCATATTCCTATTTTTTTTTTACATCTCACAACCAGTCATTTAAAAAATATCATTAGGAAATGCTAACTTTTGATGCAAATCTAAGTAATGGCCATGAAATGGGGGAGATTTTACGTGTTCTTCTCTCACCTCATTTCAGTTTGTCCTAACAAACTGTCCAGGGCGCTGACTGTGCAGATGACACCAGTGACAGGGATGGAGTTGAAACAGAACGTTTTTTTTAAATTTGTTATAAGAAAGGGAGAAAATGAACTTTTTCTGCATCTTAGCATTCTGTTAAATTTTAAAAATATTTATAAGAATTTCATTATTTTATACATGTTATTTCATGCAATCTGTACAGCAACCTGATTAAGTAGGTATCCTTCAATTTTATGGAATAGGAATGCCAACCCTCCTGGATCTTATATTCTTATGCGAGCTAGCTGATGATATACAAGTCATCAAACATATAAGTGGAACGAGCTCTCCAGTGGTTATGAGTGCCCCCAGGAAAAGTAAAGTAACAGAAATAGGAAGTGATGGAGTTACTGTCTCAGCAAGAGAGAAAGAACCTCTGGTTCTGCTAGGCAGATGTCAGGGTGATGTGTGGTAACAAGCAATGGAGACACCAATCGAGCGGAAGCAAATCCAAGCAGAGAACAGCAAGTGCAAGTGTCCTGTGGCAGAGCAGTTCTTGGTGTGTCTAAGGAACATGAAGAAGCCTGAAGCACAGAACACGAAGAGACTGGAGCAAAGTGAGCCTAGAGGAGAGGGATAGGGGAGGAAGATTTCATCTCAGGTATATCCAGCTCCCAACCTGTGTACTCACTGTTCTTTTTAGACTGCGAATTGGAAGAGAGAGGGGCTGTGTAGAAAATTGAGAATGATACCAGGCACCCCCAACAACCCAGGCTTTGAAACATAGCCTGAAACTATTGTGGACAATTGAGAACATGTCCAGAAGATGTTTTGTTGAAGGCTGGGAAGCCTGGCTTGGGCCCTGGGAAACTGAAAGCTATGTCTTTGCCGATGAAAGCTCTGAAGAGCGGATTAAAGGTAAAAGTGTATTGACTCGAGAATATTAATAATATTACACTAAATGAAGTCCATGTATCAGAAAATGTTCTGTGAGATTTGTGTATCTTTATAACAACCACCTGGTATCCATTTTACAAATAAGAAAGGAAGGCACAGAGATGCAGAGTAACTTTTTCTGTCTTGTGAAGTTTGACTTTGAAATCAGGCTCCCTGGCTCTGTGTCCTAGGCCAGTGGTGGCGAACCTCTGGCCCGGCTGCTGCCATGGGGCACAGAACCATGTGTATGAGCTGTTTTCTCTAAATGAAAACCTCCGCTTTCAGGTTTAACTGCAGTGTTGGAACTTTGTGATAAATAAGTGGGCTTTGGGTTGCACTTTGGGCACTCCAGTCTCTAAAAGGTTTGCCTTCACTGCTCTCTACTCTTAAAAAATATAGAGACTGGAAGAAAATATAGGGCAGGGGTGGCAAACTTAACGGCACGTGTGCTACAGCCAGCTCTTCGTCATCACTGAAAGTTCTAAAAGGTTTGCCATCACTGGTGTAGAGCTATTCTATTCTATTTATTACACTTTACTGAAATATGAATCATAGTTTGACAAATAAACTTTCAGGATAAAAAACTGATTCATTTCTTTGAAAAATCTAAAATAAAGAATCCAGTTGGGGAGAATGGTAAAGATGCACTTTTAGTCACTTTTTTCTTATTTCAGTTTGTCACTGACTGATATCCGGGGAAAAATGGAATTAACCAAGAGGTACAGTTTTGTGCAAACATACTAATACACAGATTTTGAAATCATCTTTGAAAGGTTCTTTATAGTCAGCTACATCCAGGAATCAATTCTTAAAACCGTGGACAACTTAATCACTCTAAGGTATTCGGTGTATGCTAAAGGGTTAAAAGAAGCCAAGTAAATATATAAGTTTTGTGTTTTGCTGAACTTTGTAGTTTTTCATTTGTAGGGTTTTGTTTTTCAGTAAGCAACACCCTTAGACTAATCTCACTTGTGAATTGGCTGCTGAAACGTGTCAAAAGCATCACAACAAGTAGTCTTTGATTAAATTTGTCATGCTCCATTGAGATTCCTCAAAGAGATATAAACATACTCGCAAATAATAAAAACAAGACAACAACAATAAAAATATCTAGGGATTTTGAAACAACTGAGTGGAGAATTACTGTTCATCAAAATGTGTCACTTATTTCAAACAGCCATTTCTTGGGAAAAAGGTTCCTAACCTCCCATTTGAATCACCTGGGGGAACTGTTTAACAATACAGGCTTCTGGATGGACCATACCATATCTGTGAACTTTCTAGCTCCATGATGTGGTTGAGAAAACTATCCTTTGTCAAAATCCCCTGTGCCTTAGATGGTAACCCAAACTATTTTCATTACTCTTCGCTACTTGGTGATTCTCAGGGTTAGCAATGATCATAGTCACCTGGAGGGCTGGTGAAAGCACAGCTTGCTGAGTTCCACCTTCTGGAGTTTCTAAATAAAGACACCAGAGGAATGGCCTTATTGTTTGCATCGTTAACAAGTTCTGTTAGGACTGATGAGGGGGCATTACTCTTTGGGAGTTACTGACACATGAACTTCAGCCCAAGACTTGGACTGCTCCAAGAAGATGAATATCACCACTTTCTTTAACAATCATCTAGAAGATTCGATGGTAAGCAATCAAATCATTGAGCACTGAGGAAAAAAAATTATACTAAGGCAACATTATTTCTCTAAAGTATAATGAATCAATTCAATTGTTTGTGTTTTTAGTGAGCTTGTGAATAGTGGACTAACTGGAGATGATACCACATTATATAAAGCCTCTTTTTTGGTATCTCTAAATTGACTAATCTAGTCTAATGGGTTTGATAAAAGTGCAGATGGGTTGTAAACTTTTATTCAACAATGGGTCAGATTTAATGACAAACATTAAAAGGAGATAAGCAGATCTTTTGCAAGATAGAGTAAAAGAGGTGGTGAATTATCTCTGGGATTAGGTCTGGAAATGTTTTTCCTTAACATTTTAGTAAATATTTTGCAACTGTGAATATGTTGACAAATCACACAGTGTACTTAGATTCTAAATTCTTCCAAGAAAGAAAATGCCAACCTAGTAGGAATAAAGTTTAGAAAGTATTTCCTAACAAATTCTGTGAAACAGTTTGCAATTTGTAAAACCAAAGGAAAGCCAAGGTCGTGCAGTCAGAAATTATGAATAATTTCAAGATGGCAAACAGGTACAAATACCTTCTGATAAATGTGATTGTTATGTATATCTAAAATGTATCAATAAATTTAATTTTAAAAGGTGGCAACAATAAAACCTTAAATAAATAAAATGCAACTAAATGGAACTCATGCCCAAGAACTAGCCCTGAGTATAATCAAAAGAGCTTCAAAAGATTTGAAGTTAGAACAAGATTTCAGTTTCATCACTGATGTTCTGTATCACCACGAACAACTATTTCACATTCGTCCTCAGTTTCTTGGTAGGTGCATTGTGGGTAATAATCTTTACCTTGCAGATTTATTGAGAAAAATTACATGATATGTGAATACACTAATGATAGTAATAAATTGAAAGCAAAACAAAATCCTTGAAGGAATCCTAATGATGAAAGATGGTAAGGCTGGAGAGATGGTTGACTCCCCAGTTGCAATTCTTTACTTAATGCCTATAGTGTATAAGCAATGTCCTAGGTGCTGAACCCACTGCTCTTTCTGTGCAGACCCGTCTAGTGGAAGATACGGCCAATGAACAAGCAGATGAAAGCACAACTGTGAAATACAAAATGCTATGTAATAAAACAATTGGCATGAAGTATATGGCCTTAGAGGGAGGCTAGGGAAAGCCCCTTGGAAGAGGTGACATTGAAACTGTTACAACCTAAGAGTAAAAGAAAATTCAGTTATATAAAGTGCATTTCAGGTGAAGAGAGCAGTGTTTGCAAAATCTCTTTAACAGGAAAGACATTCACCAGTCTGAGGGGTATGAGAAGAACCAAGAATGGAAGTAGATTTGAGGAGGAACACAAGGGCGAGGTTATGTAGCTCTCCATAAAATCCACTTTCAGATCTAGTTCCAGAGGTCAAAGTAAGAACTCTGGATTTTATTCTAAACACAGTGGGAAGGAATTAAAGAGTTTTAAGCAGAAAAATGATGTACGCTGATGGACACTGCTAACATCTATTCAGATGCTTTGTAGTGAATAGTTAGTTGGAAGATGGAAAAAAAAGAGGTAAGAACTTATTATCGAAAAAACCTGGTAAAAAGTGATGAAGGCCTGGACAAGATTGATGGCTGCTGAGATGAAAAAGGGTTGAATAAATTTCCCAATTTATTTTCATGGTAAAAGTAATTGGGTTTGCAGTTAAGAATCCTGTCGGTGCTGAGAGGCAGATGATTAGAAAATGGATCAGAAGCTTCTGGCTTGATCAAAGGCACAGATGGTAATATTTACAGAAATCAGGAGGACTTGGGGACAAACAAAGTTATGGAGAAAAGTCAACAACTCGATTTTGAACATAGTAATTTTAAGATGGTAGCATCATTGTGGATGGTTGAACATGTGTGCCTGGAGCCCAGAGGTGATGTCAGCGTCAGGGATGATGTGAGAATCTTCAGCTTATAGATAGTACTAATGCTTGGAAAGAAATAAAGTGAATCAGGATAATGTTACATAGATGCTACACAGCTCGAAGGGAGAACCTTCTTGATCTGTTGAGTAGCGGAGCCATCCAAGGAAACAACTGAGACAAATGCTGATTATTGTGTTACACAAGTCAAGAGAAGAGCAACTTTTGGGAAAGGAAAAATGATCAGAACAGTCAAATACTATTACGATAGGTCAAGAAAGATGAGGAAACTAGGGAAATCTGGATTCTTTGTGAATTTGTCAAGAGCACTTTGTTTACAGTGGTGGAGGAGTGAGTGACAGATGAGAGAGCGGAGACAGCAAGGGCATCCGGTCTTCTGAGAAGGTACCGGGGGCAGAGGATGGACAGGGTGATGTGGAGGGCACGTGCAGTGAAGACGCCTTTTCTTGGAGGATAAACAATACAGGGTAGGTCTGTGCGCGGAAGGGAATGATACAGAGAGGGAGAGAGAGATGGAGGAAGAGAGAGGGGATATTTGTAAAATACAAACTCACAGAGAAGACCAGAAAGGCTGAGTTCTCTATAAAGTAAAATTAACCAAAGCAGCAAAATGAGAACCAGGGTAAAGCTATCATTGTCGATAATATTTCGAACAAAGTAATCCTGATGTATGATTAGCTTGCATTTATATTTTCTAACCTGCCTTGTCTCTTTGTTTTTCTCAACTTGCCAGAGGAGGAAAACATGTGCAATGTGTCTACGTGTAACTCTTGTCTAGCACAATGCCTTGACTACATGTATAGTTAATACAAATTTATTGAAATACAAAGGAAAAGAAGTTGGCAAAAAAACACATCATTATTTGCTGTTGGGTACCCAATGCAGTGGGCTCTTGACTTATGAACTGGATTGGTTCCTGAGGGCTGGTTGTAACTCAGGTTGGTTGTAAGTCAGTACAGTTGAGGTCTGGATCTTTGCCTAGGTACATGCCATAGACAACAAGAGGCAGATGAGTCTTCCATTAACCTAATTCACCCAAGTTGTTCACAGGTCAGGTGGTTGTAACTTTGGAGCGTCCACATATGAGTTCCTGACTACTGTATGGATGTAAATGCAAATTAACACCTAAGATGACTGAATGTGGGTATAAGGCAGTGAAGAAATGGTCACAGAAGACCAACTTTGTTGACTTCTCTGAAAGGAGCTTGAAAACTTTGAATATTGAAGGTAGTCTGTAAGGCACGCTTAAGAATCTGTGCACTGTATGCTTTCGGTGGAAACCAAAGCCTAACCCTAGAATGTTGGAAACTGTTGAGCTGTGTTTGCTACAGTCAGAAGCAGTGAAGATCTAGAAGTTCAGCTGGCCTAATTTAATCCCTCAACTTTTTATCAGCTTATCCCTGACAAGACAGAACTGCTGCTCTATTAGGAAGCAAGAGATTGGAAAGTAGGTTAGTTTCACCAAAGCTTGGTTGACATTTTGATGATTTTAACTTCATTAAGAGAACACTGCTTCTCTGAGTTATAAAATCAAGGGCTTTATTTTGAAATTACAAGGAAATAAGCTGTTAGAAATAGAGAGATTTTCTTAAATGGATTAGGTAAAACTGTTGCTAATATCTTGAAACATCCTTTTAGATTTCTTTGAAATGTGCATTCTTCTTACCTTTCATAGGCTCCCAAAATATAATCTACATTGTCTTTTTATTTCTAGCACAGATAGTGTTTTCTATCCACAAAGGTTCAGTAGTGAGCATAAAATATTGGGCAAAAACAAATTACTTTCATGGTGTCAGGCATTACTTCTGGAAGACAATTTTGTAGAGAATAGTGATGGTAAATTACTTTCAGAAAATGAAGGAACGGTTACACAGAAAGTACTGGCTTTCTTTGTTGCTTAGATGGGGTGCTTGCCTTTGCTGTATGCAGGTCACTTTACAAAATAGTCACATAAAGATAAACCTTGTAAAAAAATCTGGTAAAATTTGATTTTTTTTAAAAAAAAGTAGTTCATAAAAAAGTAATTCTTATTTATGCATTTTCTGGCCTTCTATGAGTCTTTTATTTATCCACTTCCTGTAATATTTTGTTGCAAATTGTGTCTCTAAAAATGAAAGTCTATTGCAAACCCAAGAAGTGAATTTAATGTTAATGAAAGCAATTCGTTTATGATGGGAAATGGAGCTTTGCACTAGGACTATTGCTTTGGGAAGTGCGCCGTGTTAAACTGAAATGCTAGTGCTGGGAACTGAACAAAACTCCTAATAATTACCTGCACGGAGAATTGTCATAGAATATATTTGTCAGTTTCGGCTAAGGTTCAGCCCTATCGGATTTTTCTTTGTAAATATTGCATGATCGTGTGGTAGTATGAACATGTGGGGCTTTGAAAGGTCACCATATTTTTTGAGTATGTGTAATGAGCGAGTAAAGTAGAAGATTTAGAAATTATTCTTAAACCTCCACTGAGAAGGAAGGCATCTGAGCTGCTGTGACATATAGTTGTCTTGAAGGAAAATACCAAATAATGTTTGTATTTTAGTTATCCACTGAGTGGTTTGAAAAAGTTGCTTCTAAAAAACCAAATGGAGTGTATGGCAGGGATTCAGCCAAATGTGCCTCATTTGGAGTCTTTTTCTAATTTCAGTGATCCTGGAAGTATTTTCAGCCTATTTGGAATTCTGTCAATGTTTACTATACTACTATAAAGATCCATGAAATTATGTCATCTGTGAATTATAAGGGGAAAGGGATTCTCGAACTGTATTTGTTGGAACCCTAGGTTTTCATAAGATGCCCCATGGACTCCAATGGGAAATAAGGCATGTGGTGAGGCCCTAACCTTTGCAACTCAGGCCTTAACTCAGTGGTAAAAAAAGATTGAGAGGTCTCAATAGAAAGGACTTTGAGTCACAGGACAAAACCATTGTCCTGAATAACACATGCAGATGGCCATTACTCATCGTTTCTACTTATAACTATGTAGATTATCAGTCACATTTCCTGCAGCACGTGTGACATTGGATACGCTTTCCTTTTTCTGTCAGTATTGTTAGCATAGGTTAGCCTTATTTATAAGTAGGTAGTCATGTTATGGTATCTCTGTGGCCTTTGTTATTAAGGGGAAAAACAATTTTCTCTCTACCCTTCTAAACTCTTGGCCAAGAGCTTATAACTAAAGAATGATTAATAAGAGTAAAGTAAGATAAATAAGAGAGAAACATGTATGTTGTATGTATTCCTGGGAAACAAAATGAGGAAAAGAGTAACTCTCAGAGCCTGCATAGAACTCTGTTGGGACAGTTATAGCCCACCTTAAACAAAGAGCAATATATTTTTTCAGCAGTGGCAAAACGGAAAGCACCTTTTCTCTCTAAGGCTGGAACATTATGAGAATGCCAATATTACAGAAGTAGGTAGCTAAAATCTAGCTAGTACATTTGGTCATATGGATTCCTCTGGGCTGGTCCCCAGTCTGATGAGGGTCTGAAGTCATCTCCAGGTAGGAGGTTTTGTCTTTGCTCGTTGAGAAAGAAAATGAGTACCTTTGGGAATTTGTATTCTGCTATCGGGCAAATAAGGTAGAAAGAGAGAGAGTTTCTCTTGTGCAGTATCTGTTTTCTGATTGCCTGCAGCTCAGAAGAATCCTCATGACAAAGTGGTATATTTTAGGATTATATATTCTGCTACCCCACTCCCTTCAGAGTGTGTGCTTTACGTATTTTCATGGAACATCATCCTGAAAGAAAGAAAGGTTTATGTAAGACAGCTTCATTTGTGGTTAATAAGTTGGCTTTTGAGAAGTGGCCAGCAGAGAAAGTGCATGTAGTGTCCCTATCCTCAGCACCTTTCTTGGGTCACCCTTCCTTCTTCTCTTCCCTTCCTGCTCCCTCAATTCCAGGCTTTCCCTTCACACCATGCACCTCAGGATATCTGGGGTCCTTATTCTTTTCCCTTTATAAATAGCAACATGACCCATGGAGGGTTGCTAATGTTAATGAAGGCTTTAAATATGGAAACCATGAAAATTATTGTTTAAATGTGGTGTAGCAGAAAATTATAAATGTAAGAGGGCTGGGATTTGTTGACTAATGACACAATTCATTTGATCTAAACAAATAGTTTTGTTGAATTTCATTGAATAAACTTCAGGATTTTTTTTTTTTTTTTTGTACCAGGGATCGAACTCAGAACCTCGTGCTTGTGAGGCAGGTGTGGAACCAGGGAGCTAAATACCTGGCCCAACTTCAGGAAATTTAATGTTCAGACAGTCAAAATTATACCTAGCCAAAGAAATAGCATACTTATCATTATGCTGACTTTTACATTTGAGTGAAACAGAATAAGCTGAATATTTATATCAAAACTTTTTATAGGATATTTCAACTTTTTATTGGGGTTAAATATGCATAACAAAATGTACAATGTTAACCATTTAAAAATTTACAATTCAATGGTATTAAGTATATTCACATTTATATTACATTAGAATGTCTACATATCTGTGTTGTGATATATATGTTAAAATTTTTTATAAGAAATGTTTCTGTTTTCTGTTTCTCCATAACCCAATTATGAAAGTTGAAAGAATTTCAGCTTCTGGCCCAAACAAATTAACTGACTCCATCTCTGATTGAATTTTCAGCCTGCTCAGTGATAAGTTATCCTAGAACTCTATTCTTAGGCCAAGCAGATACCTGTTGATTTGCAAATAAATAATCAATCAAAGGGCTACTAAAAAATACAGCCTTCTAATAAGTATTCAAATGAATTTCTCATTCCTGAAACATTTGAACAGTCATTTATTTTCTTGGCCCTTTTGGAAGAAAATCAAACATGCTGTTTTATGTCAAAAAAAGTTCTTCAGAAAAAAAATTAGTGCACTGCTACTACAATAATTATTGTGCTGCCTCAGATCCTAACTCTATGGCCTTTTGGGTTTATTAATCCTTAAATTTTTTTTTGAAGAAAAACTGCTGTAGAAAGTAGTTGCTATATTTGAGTGAGCAAAGCCCATCAGAGCACCAATATTTTACATTTTATGATGGCTTTTTGGCATTATTTTCCTTAGATTTACATTCTCTTCTAGGAGTTTTCATACTTCCCCTTGAAGGTCATCTCGTTGCTAAGTGCATCACATTTATTAGGTGCCTTATGGTTTTTAAAGCACTTCTGTGTATGTACTGCCAGGTTGGAGCCTTTTAGAAATAAGTGTTGAGAGGCAGGGATGGAGGGGCATTCTCAGTTGAATTTTATAGATGGAGATGTTTCACTTCCTTGAGTTCATTAGTGGAGATTGATTCTTTCCTGACTGCTCAGAATAGTTCTCCCTTCCTAACATGCACTCGTACTCCTTCCCCTGGATGCGGTCTGCTGGGGCTGTAGTGCAGTACCCCCAAACACAGTCACGGAGCCAGCTGTGGCACCTGTGGTCGTGCTTCTGTTCCACCAGCCCCACTCCACCCCCATCGGGTAAGTAGCCTTGTGTGCCCATTGCTCCTGGGAGGTCAGCTGGATGTGCGGTTTCTTCCATCCAGAGTCACCTTGTTTCCTGTGTGTTGCAGGTTTTTGAGCTTCTGGAGGTCCCGTGAGTTCCTAATAGTATCGCAATGAAATCTAGAGTTTTCCAAGGACATGTTTCTGTTGCCTGCCACCCAGCACCCAACCTAAAGACATTTCCATTGTCAGCATGGTGGAAATGGGTGCTTGGACTCTATCTGCTTCGCCCCTCCTTCATCCATCGTGATGCTAAAATATCGGTTATTTTAAAGCACACTATTAAAACTGAATTAAAACCAACAGTTGATCATCTTTTAAAAACTGGTTTCCACCTTTTAAACATATTCTACCCCCCTTTTTGATATATTCTCATAAAAGAGAGGCTTTTAGTTTTCTTAAAAACTTTTTTTAAAATCCTTTTTAAAAATTTGTTTTCCTCAGGTGTTTTTCTAGTGACAGAGCATGACAAAGAGGAATGGTTCATCAAGGACAAGCAAAACAGTTGCATTGAGAGAATAAACCGCTTTCATGGTAAATCCCTAGTGGTTAGTTAAAGATGGATGTGACATTTTTTGATGTTTGGATTTCAGAGTAATTATTTATCCTTGTGTGTAATATAGTGATTTTTTTTCAAATACAGTGTGGTATTTCTAGTTTAGAATTCTTTGTGATCAAAAGAGACCAGAGTAGTGTACTCTCTGTTACTTTCATTTTGTTAGCACTTTACTTGTTGTCATACCTCCTCCGATATATATCTGTCAACAAAAAGGATGGTCACAGTTCCTCAGTAGGTTTGAATAGAAACTTCACAAAAATTATATACATATATATATAGTCCATATATGTATAGTCCATAGCACATAGACAGTAGCTGAGTACAATTTGTCAGAGAAATGCAAATTAAATTCATAACTACATAGTATTTCTTCATACCCACTAGCACGGCTAAAATTAAAAATATTGACAATGTCAATATTGGCAAGCATGTGGAACAGCTGAAACTCACATATGTTGGTAGTAAGAATATAAACAGGTACAAACACTTTAGAATACTGAAAAAAACAGGTTGACTTTTTTTGGATAAAACTAAACGTACAGTTCCCTTATAGCTCCATGGCCACAAAGAAAAGATATGACTGCGGGGAATTTTGCTCAGTGGTTCCACCACCTGCCTCGCAAGCTTAGGGTTCTGAGTTTGATCCCTGATACAAAAAAACAAAAACAACAACAACAACAAAAACAAAAAACCCAAAACAAAGAAGCAAAAATATATATGACCATACAAAGACATGAATAAATAATGTTTTACCTACACAATGGAATTCTCAGCAATTAAAAAAGAATGAGCTACTGATATATCCAACTGCATGGTTAAATCTTAGGCTGCATGAAATAAACCAGATTTAAAGTACATCATACTCTATTTATATGAAATATAAATTACTCTATTTATATGAAATTCCAGAAAAACACAGTCTGCTGTACAAGGACAGCAGATCTATGATTACCTAGGACTGGGGTAGGTGTTAAACTGGGAAAGAGCAAAATGAAAGGTTTTGGCATGATAGAAATATTATATCTTATAGTGTTTTCCAAGGTGTGTAATTTTTGTTAAAAGTTATTCAAATATATTCTATATAAGTTATATCCCAATAAAGTTACAAACAATACAGTTGGAAACTGTCCATAAAATATTTTTTTCTTTTTATTGAGTTTATTGGTACATTCTAGGTATACAGTACAGTTACATTCATTATTGGGATCTTGTACCTTTACATGACAGGTCTTGGTTCTCATTTTTTCCCCTTGTCCCTGCCCTCCCTTCACACCCTACTCCCTCCCCATTTACAAACACTTTATTTCCATTTTTTCATTTTTATCATATTTTTTTCTTTTCCCTTATTCCTTTTGTCCTACCCTTCCCACTTTTCCTACACCTTTAGCCCTTTTCTTCCTATTTCACATTATTAATTATCTTATTAGGATCTTGTATACTATTATAGTTTTAAACACCAGAGAAACTATTCGGTATTTACACATGTGTGACTTATGTATTTCATTTAGGAGTATATCCTCAAAATGTATCCATTTTCCCATGAATGACTCTAATTTCTCATTCTTTATGGCTGAGTAGTATTCCATTTTATAGAAAAACCACATCTTCTTTATCCAGTTTCCAACTGATGGGCAAATGGGCTGTTTCCAAGTTTTAGCTATTACAAACTGTACTGCTATAAACATAGGTGCACATATATCTCTGGATATGATTCTTTTAATTCTTTTGGAAAGATACCCAGCAGAGGGATGGCTGGGTCAAATGGAACCTCTAGTCCCAGCTCTTTGAGGTATCTCCATATTGATTTCCATAGTGGTTGCACCAGTCTGCACTCCCACCAACAATGGAGGAGGGTTCCTTTCTCCCCACAACCCCGCCAACATTTGTTATTGTGTGATTTCTTGATAGCAGCCATTCTTTGTGGAGTAAGGTGGAATCTCAGTGTTGTTTTCATCTGCATCTCTTGAATGGCCAGTGATGTGGAAAATTTTTTCATATATTTACTTGCTGCTTTTACTTCTTTGTCTGAGAAATGTCTGTTCATTTCAGATGCCCATTTTTTAATCTGGTCTTTATATTTGGGGGGCTGATGTTTTTTGAGTTCTTTATATATTCTAGATAATAGTCCTTTGTCTGAGGAGCAGCTGGTAATTTTTTCCCACACTGTAGGTTGTCTCTTAGTTCCGTTGATGGTTTCTTTTGCAGAGCAAAAGCTTTTTAATAAGATGAGGTCACAGTTGTTGATTCTTTCTGCTAGTTCCCATGCTATTAGGATTTGTTCATAAAGTCTTTTCCTATGCCAATGTCTTCTAGAGTTCTGACTAACTTATCTTCCAGTGAGTTTAGTGTTTCTGTTTTAATATTTAGATATTTAATCCACTTCGATTTTAATTTAGTACATGGTGAGAGATAAGGGTCTAGTTTTAATCATTGGCAGGTTGAGATCGAGCTTTTCCAACACCATTTATTAAAGAGACTATCTTTCCTCCAGTGGGGATGGTAAGCTCCTTTGTCAAAGATGAGGTAGCTGAGTACATGAGGAGTTGTTTTTGTGTCTTCCAGTCTATTCCACTGATCCTCAGGTCTGTTTCTTTGCCAGTACCATGCTGTTTTTATCACAGTGGCTTTCTAGTATACTTTCAGATTGGGAATTGTTATCCCTGCTGCCATGTGTCTGTTGCCTAGTATGGCTTTTGCTATTCTAGGTCTCTTGTGGTTCCAAATGAATTTTTGGATTCTTTTTTTTCTAGTTCTGTGAAATACAGTGTTGGAATTTCAATTGACATTGCATTGAATCTGTATAGCAGTTTTGGTAGCATGGCCATTTTCACTGTTGATTCTTCCTACTCAGGAGCAGGGGATGTCTTTCCATTTTCTTATATTCTCTTCAATCTCTTTTTTCAGAGTGCTGTAGTTTTCAGTGTAGAGTTCTTTCGCTTCTTTTGTTAGGTTGATTCCTAGATACTTCATTTTTTTGGATGCTATTGTAAAAGGAATTTTTTCCCTTATTTTTCTCTCAGTGAGTCTGTTATTTGTGTACAAGAAGGCTATTGATTTTTGGTTGTTGACCTTGTATCCTGCTACTCTGCTAAAAGTGTCAATTAAGTCTAGAAGTCTTTTGGTGGAGTTTTTTGGGTCTCCAATATAGAGCATCATATCATCAGCAAATAATGACAGTTTAATTTCCTCCTTTCCTATCTTTATTACTTTAATTTCTTTCTCTTGTCTAATTGCTATGGCTAATGTTTTCAGAACTATATCAAAGAGGAGTGGTGATAGTGGGCATCCTTGTTTTATTCCTGATTTTAACGTGAAGGTTTTCAGTTTTTGGCCATTTAATATGATGTTTGCTGTTGGTTTTTCATAGATAGCCTTTATTAAGTTGAGATATAGACCATCTATTCCAATTTTTTGCAGGGTTTTTATCATGAATGGGTGTTGAATTTTGTCAAATGCTTTTTCTGCATCTCTCAAGAGGATTATGTGGTTTTGTCCTTGACTTTGTTAATATAGTGTATTTCATTTATTGACTTACATATGTTGAACCATCCTTGTATTCCTGGAATAAATGTGACTTGGTCAGGATGTATGATCTTCTTTATAATTCTCTGTATTCTGTTTGCTAGTATCTTATTAAGGATTTTTGCATCTATATTCATTAAGGAGATTGGCCTATAGTTCTCTTTTTTAGTTGCATCTTTCCCTGGTTTGGGAATCAAAGTGATACTTGCTTCCAGGAATGAATTTGGAAATACTGATTCCCTTTCAATTTCACTGAAAAATTTCAAGAGTAATGGCAGTAGTTCTTTTCTAAATGTCTTGTAAAATTGAGCAGTGAATCCATCAGGACCTGGGCTTTACTTTGTTGGTAAGTTTTTAATTACATTTTCAATTTCACTGACTGTAATTGGGGAGTTTAAAATGTTTTTATCTTCTTTGTTCAACTTTGGTAATTCATAAGTATCTAGAAATCTGTCCATTTCTTCTGTGTTTTCCATTTATTAGAGTACAGGTTCTCAAAGTAGGTATCCATGATCCTCTGGATTTCTATTGGATCTGTTGTGACTTTGCCTTTTTCATTCCTGATTGCATGGATCTGAGTCTTTTCTTTCCTTCTTTTGATAAGATTTGCTAAGGGTTTATCAGTTTTATTTATTCTTTCAAAAAAAAACCCCAACTCTTCAATTCATTTATTTTTTGTATCATTTTGTTAGTTTCCATTGCATTGATTTCTGCTGTAATCTTTATAATTTCTTTTCTTGTTTGAGCTTTGGATTTTTCTTGCTCTTGTTTTTCTAGGAGTCTAGGATTCATTGTTAGGTTGTTTATTTGAGCTCACTCTGTTTTCCTAGTGTGGGCATTCAGTGCTATGAATTTTCCATGTAGAACTGCTTTCATTGTGTCCCATAGATTCCTGTATGTTGTACTGGCATTTTCATTTATTTGTGAAAACTGTCTAATTTCTTCTTTAATTTCCTCTGTAATCCATTGATTGTTTAGGAGAGTGTTGTTCAGTTTCCTTGTGTTTGTGAAGTTCCTATGGCTTCTTATGCTATTGGTCTCCAGCTTTATTGCACTGTGATCTGATAATATACAGGGAATAACTTCAATTCTTTTGCATTTATTCAAACCTGTTCTGTGAGCTAGAATGTTATCTATCTTGGAGAATGACCCATGTGCAACTGAATGTATTTTCTGATTTTGTGGGGTGGAACACTCTATAGACATCTAATAAGTCCATGCGTTCAAAAGCTTGGTTCAGTTCTAGTATTTCATTGTTGATTTTTTGCCTAGATGATCTGTCTATTTGTGATAGTGGGATATTTAGATCCCCCACTACAATTGTATTAGTGCTTATTTGGTTTTTCATGTTACTTAATATTTGTTTTATATAGTTGGGGGCATTTATATTTGGTGCATATATGTTTATGATTGTCATCTCTTCCTCTTGAATTGTTCCCTTTACAAGGATGTAGTGGCCTTCTTTGTCTCTTAATCAGTTTTGGTTTGAAATTTACTTTGTCTGCGAATAGGATTGCTACCCCTGCTTTTTTCTGGGCTCCTGTCGCATGGAGAATTATTTTCCACCCTTTCACTTTCAGTCTACGAGCTTCTTTTTGTATTAGGTGTGTTTCTTGTATACAGCACATTGTTGGATTTTGCTTCTTAATCCATTCTGCCAGTCTATTTCTATTGATTGGTGAATTGAGGCCATTGACATTGATGGTTATAACTGATATGTACTGACTTCTTATTGTCATGTTATTGTCCTTTTGTTAACTCTTTTTTAATTTTTTGCCCTCTCTTAGTTTCTTGACTTGACTATTTGATTTGCTCTGTTGGGCCTCATGGTGTTGTGATCTTCATTGTCTTTTTCTAGGATATTGTTTAGAATTCCTTGTAGTGCTGGTTTGGTATTCATGAAGTTTCTCAGGTGTTCTTTGTCATGGAAGTATCTTATTTCCCCATCCATTTTGAAAGAGAGTTTTGCAGGATACATCAGTCTAGGTTGGAAGTTGTTTTATTTTAGGACTTGAAATACCTCACTCCAGCTGTCCTTGACCTGAGGGTTTGTGTTGAAAAGTCTGCTGTGATTCTGATGGGCTTTCCTTTGCATGTGATTTGTTTCTTTTCTCTTACTGCTTGTAGTATTTTGTTCTTCTTTTGGGTTTCTAGAATCTTGATTATTATATGTCTAGGTGTAGATTTTTTTTTATCATGACTAATTGGAGTCCTATATGCCTCAGTTATCAGAATGTCAAATTCTTCCCCTCTGTTTGGGAAGTTTTCTGTCATTAATTCTGTGAACAGCTTTTTTAAGTCATTTGCATTTTCTCCTGCTACTTCATGGATTCCTATAAGTCTTATGTTATTCTTCTTTGCATCATCTAGGAGTTGTTGGATCAATTTCTTATGATCCCTTACTGTTTTTAAGAGACCTCTCTTTTCACAGTCTTTATCTGTGATCCTATCTTTTATATCTGAGATTCTATCTTCACATTCTTTTATTCTGTTGCATATACTTTCAATAGAGTTTTTAATCTCCTGGATATCTGTTTGAATCTGTTTAACGGATTCCATTTCTTTCCTATGTTGGGCATTCATTGTTTGCATTTCTTTCTTATGCTGGGCCTTCATGGCTTCTATCATGGTCCTGAGCTCATCTATTTGTTTGTCCGTTTCTGTTCTAGAGTCTCGAATCATGACTTTCATTTTGCTCACCATCTCTATGGTTATCTGGGAAATTATTTCTGTTTTGATTTTATCTAGAGCCTGATCGATCTTTTTTGCTACTTCCTGTGCTGTGAGTTCTGAGTGTCCTGGTGGTTCACTATCAGACTTTTCATCCTCCTTTGCCCTACTCTTTGCAATTGGTGGACTGGAAGTCTGTCTTTGTGGCTTGCTTAAGTGTTTTCTCATCTTCATTTTTGCTCTTGGGTTGCCCTTGATTCAATCTCTGGGTCATTAAATCTTCCTGATATCCTTGCCTCCCAGCCTTTGATTCTCTAATGACTTATAGACATTCTCATTTTCACAATATCAGATAAAACAACTCATCAAATCAATTCCTATCCTTTATCCCAATCGATACAACCAGCAACACAATAGAATCAATCACTACTTGCAAATTGACGACTTGTGGTAGTCATTAATCTATCACCTTTAAACCATGTGAATTAAATTAAAATCAGGACACAGCCCAAAATATGTTTGCAGTGAACAAACTCCTCAACATAGCATATTTACCATTTAGGATGGGGGCCTAGACAGAGTTAGGATGAGAAGAGTAAATAAGTAAAAGAACTGGAGACGGTTTCAAGTGAAGCTAGAGTACACAGAGAGACCATACAATCTTTAGGAAACTGTTAAACTCTAAAGGGATAGACAGAGTGCAAGTATAAGGACAAGAATATAACCCCTTACCAGCAATAGGGGCTCACTTTCCCTTGAAACTACTGACCTTTGAGTGAAGCACAATAATAGAAAAAAGAACATTAAGAAAAAAGAAAATATGATAAAAGAAGAAATCTGAGTCAGTGCAGGAGCAGGAACAGAAAGGGAGATGAGGGACAATATGGTGGAGTAAGAGACTGAGTTGGTGAAAGAGGACAGAAAAAAGAATTTACAGAATGGAATGAGGAAAAGAAAGCAAAGGAGAAAAAATGACTTTAAAGGGCCTCTTTCAGACTATATCTCTGCTGGCATAATACACATTATGTGCAGCCATGTGCAGAACCAAATCCCCCTATCTCAGCTAGCCAATGGCAGTCCCTCACGACACAGACTGACCTCAGGCCGCAAGGCCCAAATTGAGTTCCCTGACCTCCTGCAGGGTTGAACTCCGGAGAGTTCTACTACAGGTTTCCCCCACCCTTTCTTTAAAGATGTTGAAATTTGGGAGCTCAGAAAATTATCCTTTATAACCAGCTATGCCTCTGCAGAGTGGGTCCAAGGACTGGCACAATCAGGAGGTGTGAGAGCGGGGGGTGGGGGGACACTACCCTCCTGGCGCTGGAGCAGCAATGGTGGTGCTTCAAGGGAGGGTGTGGCTACCCAGACCCGTGGACTGGGCCCAGGCAGGCCAGCAGGAAATCTGACATCCAAGCCGCTTTCATTGGAGGAGCAGCAATAGTGCTCACAGGGGAGGGTGCGGCTACCTGGACCCCCATAAAACACTTTATGAGCCTTATCTTAAATGTGACTGTAATTAAAAAGGAAACATCATAAGGTACTTAATAGTTATATTTTAAAGGAGTGAAGTGTGCTTTTGGAGATTTTAAATATGAATTTTAATTCAACATGATTTATGATGCAGGAATTATCTAGGAAACATATATATTTTTTACTTACAATAAGAAATAATTTTAATTATAGAACAAGTGTTAGGAAACCCTCATATCTTTAAGCAACTTATGCTATTAGTTTGGAGGAAAATATTAAGACAGAAATAAAATCAAGTATGTGATGAAAAATTATTCATGATTTGGAATAGGTTTATCCAATATAAAAATAATCATAATTTAAAATATTTTATTCAATATTTTCTTATAAGGATCTGAAAGATTTAGAAGAAAAAAACCCACACTAATGTATTAACTTCTGTTTTCTTAAATACCTACTTTAAATTATGTATTAAAACTTCTCAATTGATTTATACTTCTAATAGGTGCTAAATAAATCTTAAATAATGATTCTAATTATCACTTCTTGATTCTAGAAGTGAAATGATCAGGTTTTTCATTTTTTCCTTTGTGAAATGAAGGTGCTCAGGAGATAGCCTCATATGTCTAAGGCCCTGAGTTTGATTCCCAGCACTGCAATCAGTCCATCAATTGGTAACTTTACTTATTGAGAAGGGAAATTCTCAGCTCTATTATCCACTAAAGGGAAGTTTACAAACTTTGAAATATTATAAGATCGTTTCTAAAATGTGTATTCCCAAGACCTTAGGATATAGTAGAAACTGAATATGCTTCTACCATCCACTTTTCAGGGTAAATTTTAGTTTGGAAATAGTACTTTCATATTTTCTTTAATTTTTTTTCTTTCAAATACAGTTCCATTCTTAGTGTTCCTATTTTACAAAAATTCATACCACGATTCTAGAGCAGCTGTCAATGATGGAGAGACTTCACTAAGATTCTACTTGTCCTGCACCTGGTTTGTAAAACTCATTCAGGAGGCAACAGGAGGGGGTTGAAATGTTTCTGTAAGTTGGAATTGATTTGTTTTCCATATTGAGCATTTAAGAGCCATACACAGTAGCTGAAATTTATAATTTCTTGAAAAGTATATAATTTTTAAAATACTTTTGAAGCATGAGATTTTATTTCCATGTTAGCATATTTCAGTGTCTCCCTGAGTTCTATTTCTGTTTGTGATATGTGAAAAAGGGAGTTTTTAAGGTAATTTTAATAGGTTCAGATGAAAAGAAAAATAGATGTGATGTTTCAATCTAATTATGACTTTATTACTTTCCTGTGACTAATGTAACAAAGAACCACAAACTGGGTGGCTTAAGACAACAGAAATCTATCCTCTGCCAGTTCTAGAGATCAGAAAACTCTGAAAGTAGCACCATAGGCTGAAATCCACATATCAAGAGGGAAATACTGTCCTGAGAAACTCTGGGGGAGACTTCTCTTGTCTCCCAATTTTAGGCGGACCACTGGCAGTCCTTGGCCTATTGCCACATGGTTCTTAGTCTCTGCCTCAATGGTCATTGACTTTCTTGTGGATGGTTCTGATCTCTCTCTGTTCCTTTCTTACAAGGACACGGGATTGTATTTGTGGCACACCTGGATGGTCTAATATAATTTTGCCATCTCAAGATCCATAATTCAGTTATAGTTGCAATGATCCTCTTCCCTTCCCCACCCCCCCAAAAGGCACCACTTACAGGCTTTAGGGAGTGGACCTCATATCCCTGAGGCCTTACTTAGGTCATGATCACAACTGAAATATGACACTTGCTGGTCTAATTTCTTCCCTCTTTTTCTGTCACTTGAATACACATATGTTCTTCCTTACATGTTTGTGTTTTCTACTATATTATTTATTCAAGAAAGACTGAATATTTTATGTGGTACCATCCTGTGTCTGTTGTCATTCTTAGTGATCATAAGTGTCTTGGATTTTCTTTACTTCCTGAGTTAGTTTCTTATATCTCCAGTAAGATACTAAAGATCTTGACTACAAGACCTATCTTATATTTACATCATATCTCATGTAACCTGAGAATTGTCCTGATGGAACTGCTTTGAAATAGCCCCCTTAGTCAACGTATCCATTTTGCGTTATGTTTTTGACTCAGAAAATGTGATTCTCCTATATAAACCATCAGACAGAATAGGCCTTTGCACAGTATCTATGAAAATAATGACATTGCATTTATTCCCCCAGCTAGGTCAGTATATCTCACTTCTGTTTTTCCCTTTGTGAAAGGAAGTAAAGAGATAATCAATGAATAAGCTGTTAAGAGTGGCAATATCTAGTCTTCTTACAATGTCAAATTATGACAAATTACTGTTATGATGAACTGATTCTTGTAATAAGGTATCGATGTGCAGAAATAAGATCCCTCATATTAAAATTTCATTTCCATGGTCTCACTTGGTGCTGGCTTCTGGCCTCAAGTGATACAATTTTTTTTCCTCTTGTTAATAGTCTCCCTCAGCTTTGCAGACCACAGGACATGCAGCTCACGTGGGAGTGGCTAGGGCTTCCATATACCTCATGAAGAATGCACTACCACAAGCTCAGTAAAATGGTACAAATTAAATTTTGTCTTTGCCTACCTCAGTTAAAAGGTTATGGTTCATTTTTGCTGTGTTAATATCACTTGTGGGAGGCCATTTTTAGATTAATGTCAACGGATGCATTATGAAACAGTCTGGAGACAAGAATGCTTGTCTCAGTCTGTTTGGCTGTAACAGAATATCTAAAATGAGGTAATTTATAAAGAACAAATTTATTCCTGACAGTTCTGGAGGCTAGGAAGTCCACTTAAAGGCTTTGGCAGGTAGGGCCCTGTCTCTCTGCTTCTAGGATGGCACCTTGGGAAGGCACTGCCATGACCTTATATGGCACTAGAACGGAAGAGATCTTTTATTAAGGGCATTTATCCACTCATTGGATGGAGTCCTCACAATCTAAAGGCCTTCTATAAAATAACACTCCCAAATCTGTTGCAGTGGGGCTTGTTTCCAACACGTGAATTTTGGGTGTCCCATGAAACTATGGCACTCAGTAAGCACTATTTATTCATTTATTGTGTATATACAAAGAGACTATGCAATATAAGAAACTTGTTAAGGATTTAGGGTTGGAATCTGTCTGTGTACACACACTATTACTATTACTATTACATACTAATTTATGATCATGGAAAAAGTTTAACTTCAGGCAGCAGCCTATTTTTCTTCTCATTTATAAAAAAAGGATAATAGGAACTATCTCATAACAGTAAAGGTTGAACCAGATGAATGATATAAAGCACTTAACATTCATATATACAATGATCAATAAATGAGTTGTTACTAATTTTTAGATTTGCAACTAGATATAAAATGTGAAGAACAAACAGGAGAAAATATCTAGTTTGACATATTTATGCCCCATCCTCCTTCCAAATTAATAAGTAGGGCATATTCAGTGCACATCCTCAAGAAAAGATTTTCTTTCATTGTGGATTGGAGTTTTCTTGGAACTTCACTGCTGACCCTTGAATCCTCCATACCAACCCAAATCAATTGCTCTGATCCCCCCTGAACTCCAAATTCTGGTTCTAAAATTCAATCCTGTGACCTCAATCAATTATTTTTGCTTTCCACAAGTAAATACCTGAAAAGAAAGTCTCTTTATCCAGTTGAAACTATTTGTTCTGATTCATAGTGACAGTGACCCAGAAGACATATAAGAAAGGTGGACGAATAAAGCAAGAAGTTTTCACTGGGTTGTGGCAGGTTACTTCAAATGTGTGGAGAGGTTTAAGTTGTACTGCTTTTGCCATCCATTATATCTACTAGTACAAAAAGACTCTTTTGTTTTTACCTTTTGTGTCTTTCTCCTGGTAAACTGATGCAAATGATCTCTTAACCTAGGGAAGGTAGCTCTGGCTGAATACTGAGGTTGGCAGAGGTTATCTAAGTTAGCTTTCAGACTTGCTTTTGACCTGAGGCTTCTCTTTCCCAGCAGGTCCGCTGTCCCCTTTGTAGAGGCACAGATGCTCAACAACCAGGCCACACACTGAGAGGTCCGACAGGTGACTTTATTTGGGAAGGCAGGTGAGGGAGAGAGAGGAAAAAGGAACAAAGAAAGGAAGGTCCTTTTATTGGTTTTGGGCTGGCTATTGCTTATTCATGAGGAGTGGGCTATTTTTAACCTAACACAGGCCAGGTTGCCTTTTATGGGCTCAGTCCTGCAGAAACTTAGGTTTAACTCCTCTGGACTGCTTTGGCCTTGAGGGGAGGAAAACTAAAGATAAGAGCATGAGGTCAATTTAAGAGCCAAGAAGCACCAGGAGAATGTAGCCTGTGCAGGCAGCGTCAGGTCCCTAACACCCTTACTCATTGAGGAGGATTGTAGTTAACCTTTTTCTTGCCTATAGATTGTATTTCTAAAGACACAGACTATATTGTGTTGCTTTTTGTGTTACTCTTCACTCACCTCTTTATTTTATTCAATGAATATTTATTAAGAATTCCATATAGCTAAGTACTGTGGTAGGCACTAGAAATAAAACAATCAGCAAAATAAACAGGGTTGAATATTTTCATATTTTCATTTGCCAACTTTGAAAAAAAAGACCACTATACTCATCGATGGAAGGCTTTATCTTACTTGTTTCTGTTCTGTTTCCTTTGACTATGTCCTTAGATACGAAGCAATGAAGAGTATGTATGCAGATGGCCTTTTTAGCCTTTGCCATCCTTAAAATACATTTTCATCCTGAATATGTATTAGTTGTCATCTTTCAAACATTAATTACTGTTCTTTGAAGCAACCCTGCCTGGTACAGAGAATAAAGACAAAATTGACAATTTTAAATAGCACTGTGAAAAAAAGAGAGGCATCAGGAGGAGATTAAATTCATAAAATGACAGTTTGTTATGAAGCAATTATAATTATAACTCAATATGTAAAAACAAACACAAGTATTCCATCAGGACCCTTTGAACTTACAGTGTTGAGAGTGGTTTAAACTTCTTTTTCTTCTCATGTAGTAAAGGAAAAGACATGCATATATCCAATTGTAAAACACTGAAGAAAAGGAGAGAAATAACCCAAATATTTGGTTGAATTTTCAGAGTAAGATCTTGTTTCTATGTGTAGAAAACCTAGCGATTATCTATTAGTGTTGAAATACCTCTGGGAACTGGGGAGGATGTGGGCAGCTGGTTTGTATCTTTATCTGATCTAAACTCAGTGCCTAATGATCATTCGTGCCCTTTCCTAAATTCCTGGAGGCGTGACCTTGTTTCTTTTTGACTTTATTTTCCCATTGTACACAGCATATACAGTAACTAAGGAAGTGTAAAATTTCTAATTGACTTAAAGCTTTTTTTACATGATGCTAAAATCTTTGAAGACAGACAAGAATTCATAGCTTCATTTATCAGTTAGCCAATAGTTACTGATAATTAGTGTGAGACAAGAAACATATATGGTGTTGAGATTATGAAGACAGAAGAGACAGAATTCTTGAGTTAAAGGTGTGCATAGGTTAGATGTGACACATGAACATTAGTATGCTGTGGGAATACCAAAGCGTAGAGAGTTACAAAGAACTACAGGAGCTGGAGGGGTCATGAGGCAGGGCTTCCTACATAACTAAAAGAAGACACTGCAAAAGACAACAGATATTTGCTTTAGCTCTAGAGAGTTTCCTAGCTGCTAAATAAGACAAAAGTTTACTCAGCAGAGAGAGCATCTTGTTTAACATGTGAGAGGTACAGAAGAACCTGGCATATTGAGAAGCAGGAGAAACTGAGGAATGAAGTTAGATGGAGGCCGGTAGGCACGGGTCTTGTGTATTGTATGAATTTCACACTTCATTCTCCATGCAGCCACCATTGGTGGTAGTGATATCATAATAAAGCACCAATCGCCAGGAAGAACAGTCAGGTGTGTTAGCATTAGTCCAGTAAGAAGATGGCCCCTGTCTGCCTCGCCAGAAACAGAGGGAAGGTACAGTGAGGAGAGACTTAGATTTGGTAGGGTAGACTGGGAAGACCTTGATGAGGGCTGGAATTGTAGAATGAGGGAACACAGATGAGAAACAGCCATCAATCCTTAAGAGACCCATGTGGAAAGTTGAAGCAGGAGGACTGTAAGTTTGAGCAGACCTGGGCAACTAAGTGATCTCCTAAGACTCTGTCTCAGAAGAAAAAAAATATTAAAGAGGCTCAGGGATGCAGATCAGTGAGAAGGTCTAGGGTTCAACCCCCCAAATTTGAGCAGACCTGGGCAACTAAGTGATCTCCTAAGACTCTGTCTCAGAAGAAAAAAAAATATTAAAGAGGCTCAGGGATGCAGATCAGTGAGAAGGTCTAGGGTTCAACCCCCCAGTACTGAAGGAACAAAAAACATTTCCATGTTCTGCTATTTTGTTCAGGTGGAGAAACATCTGATTATGGTGATATTTGAGTTCACTTCCTGATGAGAATTTGTTAATGCTACGAATAATTATTAAACACCTGCTTGTTTCTCTGTGTTGAACGCTTATGCGTCCCTAAAAAAAAAAAATCCGTAACAGTAGGTAGTGTCACTGAGCTGCTACTTCGTGTTAGGCACTGTGCTAAAGGCTTAGATGTTTTCATCATCTTTGATCACCGGGGTCCTGTGCCTTCCTGCCCTTGTGTAACAGATGAGGATGCCCAGTCTTTGAATGCCTCATTTCCTATATAACCTGCTGAACTTGTAACAGGTCTCATTAGCAGGACAAAACTGGACATTTCTGATTCTAGAATTGCTTTTTTCCACTAGTTTACTCTATCTCAGCATGTCAGAATTTCATATATCCTGTGTTTATTTTGAAGGAAGAAATATTCCTAATTGGCTATTAGAAAGCATCAACTTGTCCACATCCTCTGTATCATTTTAATTTAGGTTTGATTCCCAGGGCCCCTTCTGAGGGAGATGCTTGCTCTTCACCCTTCTCTAGTCGGTTCCATAGTTCCTCGCTCACTGATGGCATCTCTTGAAGACAATGATGATGAAAACAACTTTATATTTGCATCAAGCCTGGTGCAGAGCAGAGGAGTCACACTGCAGGTTTCAGATCCCTCCTCTGTCATTTGTTAGCCGCGCAATCTCGTTTGAATTCTCTGTGCATCCGTTTGCTCACTCCTTAAAGGAAGGTGATAATTTTCTTTCTCTGGATCGTCGTGATGCATAAATGAGATAAGGTGAGATGGGTAGCATAACACTACTTGGCCCAGGGCAGACATTCAAACACACTAGTCATTATTAATATATCTTTTTCTACTGACCAAGCATGAAGTACATTATAGTATTTTCCATGTCTTCCTCTTCACTTTGGGCCACAAACAATTCACGGACACAACTATTTTATGTTGCTTTTTGTTTCTTTCTTTGCTATCTTTGAATGTACATTTCCAGCTGGAATAGACAAATCCTGTCTTCAATCCTGTTGCCTCTGGTCCTAGAACAAGAGCTGGCAGACTTTTTTTTTTCTTTTGCCAAGGGCCAGATAGTAACTGTTTTTAGGCTTTTGGGTCCACATAATATCTGTGACAATTACTCAGTCCTGCTATTGCAGCATGAAAGCAGTCATCAGTGGTACTTAAAGGAATAATTGTGCTGTGTTCCAATAAAACTTTAATTACAAGAACAAATGACTGGCTAGATTTGACCTGTAGGCAGAGTTTGCTAACATTTTTCCTAGAAAATGATTTAAGTTCCCACTCTGAGCTGGTTGAACCCCTAGGTGAAACTTTATCCACCTACTTCGGAGTTCTCTCTAAACTCAGGAGATGATTGCCTTTTTGTTCACAAGATTGAGAACTTTCAAAACAAGAACTGCATGTTTTTTTTTTTATCTCTTTATGATTTCTGCAAGGGTAAAGAAAATTCATAAATGTTTTTTGTGCAGATAGATGAATTTCATTAACAGGATACTGTGCTCTGGCTGTGTGATGATTCAATTGTTATTTAAAAAATCTGATTTAAACTGGTAAGATTAGTGGAAGATATAAATTGAGGACAAATCAGCTTGGATGGTACAATTGGGAGAGGTGTGGCCTCTCTGTCTCACAGAAAACACAAAACAGATATACATAACTCCCTTAAATTTGCTTTAAAACTATTATTTTCCCCACTAAATGGTATGATTTTAGGAGGTCATTTAAGTGAAACAGTTCAATATAAACTCTTCTTTAATTTCTTATAAATAGGATGACTCAGTTGAACACCATTTTAAATATAGTGTATTAGGGGAAATGACTTAAGAAAGGGATGTTGATGAATTGCAGGCCTTGGAAATATCTGTCAGTACATCATTGAAATACATAGGAGAAATTCTATGGACTTGATAGGTTAATGGCAAGATCTTTGTGTACCTTCAACCGAGCTGAGTACGGAGGAGGCTGAAGATAAGGATTAGCAAAACTCAGTGAAGCATTGATCCAGAGAACACAGTAAGCCAGATGATAGAAACTGATTAAATTTAAGACTTCCTTCCTCCAGTTTCAGATTATTGTGCTTACTGTACTTCTTAATGCACACTGAAAACACCCAGAGTTTATACTGTCTTATCACATTTTCATTACATTGTCTTGACACATTAAAATGAATTAGATGTGTAAAATAGCTTTGGATTTCAATTTAGTTTGGCATAATAAATAGCAAAATGCTAGGCTATGAGGTTTGTATGATGATTCTAATTTGTGATAAATAATTGATGACAATTTGCTGGAATGTTCTCATTTCTTTCTTCCTTTCAATCGTGCTAGCTGAAAGCAGGCAGAAACAAATCCCACATAAAGACCAATGATCGCTTTACTACTTACCCTCTGATCAAGTGTGGTGTGATTTTTAGAACTGTCTTTGCCCCATAACTCATGGGAGTGATCGGAGGGGAAAATATTAACTTTTCGAATTTCAATTTTGAGTCTGCTTGAAGGCTGCACAGATGAATAAATCATTTACATTGTAGGACTTGCTCAATTATTCAAGGGCCCATGGTCAGACTGGAGGATAGACTGCTTTTGACACAGCCTCAGAAATCTCAGAGGCCGATGTCCTTTGAAATGGCAAGCAGGTGCTTTGCCTCCCTCCCTGGTTACCACTGTTCAAGTTCAGCCCTTTCATATGACAGCCTCATAGCTCATTTCTCATTTTCTAATTTCTTTCTTCTCTCGTCATCCTGTGCATTAATTTTCCTTAAAACACTGCTTTATGATCATTTTTCCCCCTCCAAATAGGCAATGAATCCTGTTGTTTATTTCTCCAAGGGAAAACTCTTCCACTCAGCTTTTTGACATTTACAATCTAGTCCCATCAAGACTTTACTCCTACTTTACCTAACTTAAAACATGTTTCCCAGCAGATAAACCCCTGGCATTCAAAAGCCGTGCCCCTCAGTTTCATGTGCTTCCTCTCCTGGACATCTCAGATGGACCATGGTCAAACTTCCGGTCTCTAGTTCCCTTAATTCTCTAATTACCCCAGATTTCCCTTATCTCATTCTCAGTCCATTTCAGTACCATGCCTCTTTGTTTCAGTTAAAAGGAGATCTAAGTTTCTGGAAACTACTTTCCACAAATTTGATTGCAATGAATGTGTGCTTGGTACTATTAATGAATATTAGAACCTATTTTTGGAGTATATTTTCATAAAGTTACTTTTTTCTAATCTAGCAAGACTTCTGGATTCTGAGAATGATTAAAATAAGAACTAGTAAGATAGATTGCCTTATGCTTAAAAATAGGACCAGACTGTTTTCTTTTTGTACAAGATTAATATTTTGGTAGCAAGTTGTAGTTCTTTACCAGTAATAATAAACTGTGACAGATCCTTAATTTTAAATATAAACAATGAATTTTAAAAATTTAGTTTTCATAATTAAAAAGTTACAATTAAAATTTAAATATAAAAATTAAAGAATAAACACGTTCTATTATTCTTCATCTCAATAAAAAGTACTTTAATATTTCTTTTTAATTTCCTATGCTTTTTTGGGCTACAATTGACACAACAGAATTTCAACAATTAAAGAATTAAGTAAGAAATAGGTAATAAAGAGCTCTCTCAGATTATACTAGTGAATTTCTAAGTAAACCTCATATATAAGGTAGAAATGTCTCAATTATGTTTTTATTAACAAGGCAATTATTAACCCCTGAAAATATAGGAAATTCCTCATAACCAAGCATCAGAAAAATCTCCAAATCCCAAATTATATTTATATGATTCTCATTTGAGTTGATCTTCCAAACTATAAATGTGAGATCTTGTAGATTCTGATTCTGTATTTCAGTAAGACTTGGAAGGGACTTTGATAGTTATCCAGCACAACTCCTTTATGTTTCACATGGGGAAACTGAGGCCCAGAAAAGTTAGGCAACTTGGTAAAGACCACTCAGCCCTGAGAAGAAGTTAACCTGACTCGCTGATTCTCAGGCCTGGATTTTTTTTTTTCATAACTCTTCCAACAAAAAGAGTAATTTTTTCCTATTAAAAATGCTGGAAAGTAACAAAGTTTAAGGAGTGAGATTAATACTACCTAGACTCAAATTATTCTAAGAGAATTTGTTCTCACTTTATAGATTTCCTTATAGCTTTTTATTTAAACATACATTAAATACATAACACACCTTAACTTTAACCACTGTGGCCATATAAAATTGACTCTATTGTTAATGTTATTTCCACTTAGACTCTAAGATCCATAAAACAGGGGGTTTGTCTGTTTACTCTCCTCTCTTCTCCTAGTGCTTCAAACATTTTCTGGCATATGCTGGGGCATCAGCATGAACAATCAACCCTGCTTATTTTTCCATTAGTCTTCTAAGTAGTGATCAATAATGACTTAGTTGTTTTAATCTTTTTTTTTTTTTTTTTTTAGGACCTTGTGCTTGCAAGGAACCACTGAGCTAAATCCCCGGCTCTCGTGTCATTCTTTTTACAAAAAAATACATTTAGTCCATCTCTAAGAGTTCCCAAAGTTTTAATTGTGCCAGCATTGCCGAAAAACTCAAATCCAGAGACTCTTCTGAAATTCAAGGTGAATGCTCAGCAGTAAGCTCTTTCATAAATCAAAAAGAAATGTAAACACTTCCAACATACAATAACATTCCCATTTCAAAAGGGAAAATAGGAGGATAGAAAGTAATGGGATCAAAGAAAGATGAAAAGCCTGCAGGGCAAACATCAAACTCTTGGTTCCATGTCCAGTACATGGGGCGAGTTGTGCGGTGTGAGCTCTAAGGGCTCGGGCAGGCCTCCCTTTACAGTGTTGCTAGTTGCAGCCCCCATGGCCTCTCTTTTGGATGGTTTTACTTTACTCACTGCCTGCAGTTTTCCTCAGCACAGTCCATATCTCTTGCTTCTTCAACTCCCTGGAGTCTCCACAGCACTTTTAGCTTTACTTTAACACCGTTACTACCTGGCCTCCTAGGCCTTCTTTTAAACTCTGGGTAAAAGCCTCTCTGACCCTACAGCTCTTGCATTCTGCATGTCCATAAAACCAGTACCACACGGATGATGCCAGGGTCTGCACTCCAGGGTCTGAGCAGTAGCTGGGTCCACTGTGGTCATGGCCACAAAGGCCTCTGAGTGGTTGGATGGCTGAGTACTGTGAACAGTATCCTTTGTAGTCAATTCACTAGGTGGCCTTTCTAGATCAGAATGCCATGGGCCCTCTTCTCAAAGCAGTCTTTCATTTTTACACTTGAGAGCCTGTGAATGGTGAACTTTTACTAATTTCTGAAAAGTCCTCAAGGCCTTTTTCCTGTTAGCTTCATGAGAAATAATTGGCTTATTCTTTTTTGGACTGGGGGTCGAACCCAGGACCTTGCACTTGCGAGGCAGGTGGCAAAACCATTGAGTTAAATCCCCGGCCCCACCTGGCTCCTTTTTATTGTTAATTTTTTAAAGCAACGACGCTTTCTTTTGATCCAGCTTTCGCAGATGCTTTCTTTCTGGCAAACCTGAAAGCTTTTCAAATGGGTTTTTTTCTCCCTGTTTCTCACTGTAAATCTGACTAAAGGCAGCCAGCAATACCCATGCCACAACCTGAATATTGGGTTGCTTTGAAATTTCCTCTGCCAGCCTAATTAGTCTGCTGCCCTCAATTTAGCTGCTTGCAGTCTTAGGATGTGGGCAAAATGTAAAACATTTTTCTACCAGGATATTGCACACATGGTATTGAATCCAACTACCAGTAGAGTACTTGTTTCCCACTGAAACATTATGAGCCTGGATTTTACCATCTGCATATCTGTCAGCATTCTGGTTTTCTGAGCTCTGACCCCAACCACCCATCAGGCTTGGCTCACGGCATCTCAGGACTTCTCTAGCAGGCATCTGCAAACCTTTTCAAACTTCACCTACAAACCTAGTTCATGGGAGTCTTCTAAGCCACATGGTCAGACAGGGTCACAGCAACAACTCTACTCCTGGTACCCAAATCTGTCTTAGTCACTCATCACTATGAAAAAAAAATACCCAACATACTGATTTAAAGGAAAAGAGGTTTATTTTGGCTTGTGGTTTTTAAAGGATTTAGTCCATAATATCTGGTTCTAAGGCCAAAATGGTATGGCGAAAGGGTCTGGTGGAGGAAAGCACCTCACCTTGTTGGAGCCAGGAAGCAGATAAAAAAAAGGAGCAGGGGAAAATGATTTTATCGTTCCAGGTCTTGCCCCCAGTAACCCATCTCTTTTGACCAGGCCCCACCTCCTAACTGTACATTCAGCTCTAAGTTTAGCACCCATATATTCAGTTATCTCCCCAAAGTTTCACCTCTGAACAGATGAGGCCTTGGGGGGATAGTTTAGATCTAAACTATAACACAACCTCTGGTGAGAGCCTTATGGCTGATGGTACCAAAATGACAGGAGCATGTGTGGAAAAGATCACATGGTAAGATGTTAATAAGCAAGAGAGCTTCAGAGGCCAGGCTCTTTTAAAAATGCATTGCTTTTGTCAGAACTAACCATGGTCCCAGAGACCTATATCAATCTCTTTGGAAGAATGTTGAGGAATGACCTAGTTACCCTGCACTGAGATCATCCTTGCTGAAGTTCTATCACCTTAACATGGAGGACCAAGCTACCACCCCATGAATCTTTTAGACATCGCATGCAAACCATAACAATGTTACTTATGCTAGTGCCTGACGCATGCTATGGACTCAGTGCATTGTTGCTGACTAAATAAATGGACACAGTCTAAATTAGATGACGTTGCTAGGAAGTAACATGCTATGTTGAAATTCCAAAATATTTGGGTAGGAGTTAAACTTGGAAAAGAGTCTATTTGATTTGTCAATCAGGGTTCAAAGTTACATATTAAAGCAATTTCTACCAACTTAAAAAAATCCTTAAGGTAGATTTAATGAGGTTTGAATGTATGTATGCAACTCTTTGGACTCTATAATGTAGATCTTTCTCAGTTATTTTCTTTATGATGTAGTCAGGGAAGTTCTCCATAAATGCTTTATAATAGTAGACTCAAGGGTGTTTAGATCAGTGCAGTTCAAATTGCATTATCTCATTTGAAATTTCATTTCAAGCTCTTCTCAGATGGTCTGAGGATTAATGTCAGAATTTAAGTTTTCATGATTTTGTCTGCTTTGGATGAAAGCATGCATTGGAATGTATCCAAAGAGAGACTTGTGTGTTTTAGGGTAGGGGACCCCAAATATCCTGTGATGAATTTTGCATTACTTTAGGTTTAATCCAACAAATACTTTGTTACTATTATGTTTCATTTAATATTCACAGACCTGAGAATGTAAAAACTTTCAGTTATTCAGATATGGTTCATCAGATTATCTGATTTTGAAATGAAGAAAAGATTGACAAGTATCATCTTTCGTTTGCTTGTTTTTTGAGAGAGGGTCTCACTATGTAGTTGAGACTGACCTGGAACTCACTATGTAGCTCAGGCTGGTCTAGAACTCACAGCAACCCTCCTGCCTCAGCCTCCCAAGTGCTGGGATTACAGGCATTTAACAAGTATAATTATGTTTAAAGGGCTTTAAAAGAGATATTACAATAGTCTGAGAAAATATGTGCTTTAGAAACAAAATCTATTACTGATGGCGAGGACTCTCTAGGCAATGATTCTACTGTGCTGGCTGTAAAGGAGTATATTAGTAGCTGTGAAAATGATCTTTGTCTACATGTATATACATTTTATTGTTGGAAAGCCATCCTTATATACCAGTTGCCAACTGTACTATTTTTATTTAAAATTATCTTATTCTACTGCATTCATGTTGTTAAATTAATTCTCTGTGTTGGGAATATATTCTCTTCTAATTTGCAACATAAGACATTTTCCCTACTTAGAAATTAACACACTTAGGTATAAATATAAACATTGACTCCCCAAAGAAAAACATGTTTTTCTTAACTGTACATGAAGGTTTATTTTATTTTTTAACATAGAGATTTTGTAACAAGTGTTGATTTTAATTTTTTAGATTCATTTCTGGGAAATCTTTCTCCTAAGCTAGTACTTCTATGATTAGAATTTCCCCGCTGTAAGAATGTAATGGGACGACTTCTATCTAAAGCTGTATCCCACTGATTTTAAAATACTCTGTCCTATAGTAACAAAAGTGTTGCTTAAAATGAGAATTAAAATAAATGTTTCTAAAAGTTGTACATCCTTTATGTTTTAAAGACCCAACTTTGTCACTCTTTGAGTAGCTAAAACTGATTTGTTAAATAAAAACGTACATTGATAGATCAAGAATGTTTTGAACAGTATTTCTTAATAGCAAAATTTGCACTACAGTAAACCTACATCTGCTAAATAACCTGTTATTATTTCTAAATATCACAAGCCAGAGCAGAACACAATTTTTAAGATTGTTTCTGCCTCCACCGGCCTCCTTGAATTCCTTTTTGGAGCCTTAGTAGTTTTTCTCATTGGTCATGGGATTAAGACTGAATTTCCCAAAGATTTCTTCACAGCAGTCCTGTCAGGTTCTTGGACTCACTTTTCACGCATTGGCTTTTCTAAGTGGTTTTCTTAAGCATTGTCTTCACTTGAGTTTTGTCCCCGTTTCTCCCTTATGCACTGCCCACATTCACACCCAACTAGAATCATCCTCCTCATTTTACATTATCAGCATCCAAAAATTAGCTTAATTCTGTAATTCCATCTTCTGCTAAACCTTCATCACTTAAGAAAGGACACCTTTTTTTTCTTCAACTATACCTTTTCCAAAGCCTTCTATTTCTTCCTTTCAAGCCTCTCTTTTCCTAACCCCCATAAAAGTAACTCCAGTCTTTTAATTTGATAATGGTATAATTTTTACTTGCACTGTATATTAATTTGATTGGAAACTACTAAAGGATAAACTTTTGGTCAGTTTTAATTGATGTGTTTGCCTAGTACAGCCACGTACACCTAACAAGTGCTTTTGATCATGAAGATAAAAAGAATTAACTCAGTAAGAGTTTAAACCTTAGTCAACATTTTTGTGTCTTAGCAAGATATTGACATAAGCTTTTGTGAATTCATTAATAGGTAGAGAAATCAGTGGAAAATACTTTACTTAGGGGCCAATATTTTCTGCATACAGCACTGCTGCTGTCAGTTACCCTTAGTAATAGTTAATACAGTAGAGGGCTGCTCAGCATGGAAATGCTTCTGCAACAAAGCTCTTTCTCTCTCTCTCTCTCTGCCTCTCTCTCTCTAAATTGAAAGTTTTTGCAGTATCTGACCTTTTTATATATAATCTATTCTCATTCAGATGGCCCTTAGAATTTCCTTTATCATATTATTTATCATTTTCCTACAGAATTTAGGATCCGCAGTTCTGTGGTGGAAAACAAAGGACTTATATATGAAACTGTTAAATCTTCTCATACGAAATTGTATAATTAAGAACAAAATTGAGTATGAGGAATGGAAATACAGAAAAGGGATGATTTAAAGTGTCTGGGGAATGTTCCAGTGGGGAGATGGACTTGGACTTGAATCTCTCAGGAGAGGAGGGAAGGTGAAAAGATCACGGGCAGAGGCTCCATGCTCCTCAGCAGATGTGTCTTTGACATTGTAGCAGTACAACTCTTCATTATGAGGATTTGCTGTGGACATTTCGGGGTGTTTAGCAACCCTAGCCCTTGAGTACCTATGCCAGCAATACCTCCCAACTGACAGGCAGTCAAATCCCATGAAGGCGCAAGACTCTTGCCTTGTCCCTGGTTGTGTGTTCCTGCTGGGAGGGACAATCCTGGTTTTGACTTTCTCAGGCACAATGAGTGATACCAAGTAGAAAGAGGTGATAACTCCATGGACATGTCTATATATTTGCGAAGAATATGGTGATTCAAGTACTTTGAAAGAACAAGTTAGTTTTTTTTT
>NW_022900943.1:19551596-19558052 GCF_012274545.1 Fukomys damarensis | reverse complement strand
AGCTCCCCAATGGATGTATTCATGAGTAGCTTAAATAGACACTAATGAAAAAAGGAGTAAAAAGCCTGGGCTGTGAGGACAACATTAGGCACCAACAGAATATAATCTCTTCAAATCGGTGAATGTCCTGAAAGATGTGAGTGATCTTTTCTTTTTGCCTTCCACCCTACAATGAAAATACTTTTAATTAGCCTTGGCTAATATAGTCTATGTATCTTTATAAATTATATTTAATTTTAATATTAAACCAATGTATACTTATTTACCGACATTTAAAGAATATCAAATTTTTTTACCTCATTGAGTTTATTGGTACATTTTAGGTATACAGTGCAGTTACATTCATCACTGTGATCTTGTACCTTTACATGATGTATCTTGGTTCTTATTTTTTCCCCATACCCCTGCCCTCCCTTCACTCCCTCCACTCTTCCCTATTTACAAAGACTTTGTTTCCATTTTTTCCTTTTCTCATACTCCCTCCACTTCCCTATTTACAAAGACTTTGTTTCCATTTTTTCCTTTTCTCATATTTTTTCTTTTCCCTTAAAACTTCTTATGTTAAATGAACCTTCTTGTGGGCTTCATTAATTTGCTTAAATTTTTATAGTGGGTCTTAATCTTTTACATTCCCATATCTCTTTGAGAGTCTAAGGAAATCAGGGAAATCAGAGAAAAACATATCTACGCATACATACAATTTTTTAGTTTTCTAAGAGTTTCTCGACTTCCTAAAGACTATCTATGAATCCTTTAAAGGAATACAGCTCTTAAATTATGAATTCCTGTTATTCAGTGTAAATTTTAGCTAAAGACTATGAATCCTTTAAAGGAATACAGCTCTTAAATTATGAATTCCTGTTATTCAGTGTAAATTTTCTTTCAAATATGGTGAAAGCCAAGGGAAGAATTAACTGCAGTGTTGAGATGATTGTTGCTCGGTCGCCGTGGAATTTAATGATCTGAGTGTGCTGTGTGGTGCACCATTGCCAGCTGTTCAACACCCTGAGGCCATCTTTAGAATTTGCTTATTGCAGTCCATTGTACCAAAACCTTTTTAGTGAAAGAATTGTTGTGCAGGGTCAGAAGCACATGGAGACTCACTAAGTTATTAAGTATGTAGACCACATTTTCAAGGCCTGGTAATGTCTCTCCTGTGGATACCACTGATTTAGTGCACAATTGGGACATATCCAAGGGTTTTCTTTGGTAAATCCCACTTTTTCTTCAGCTATTTCCCTCCTTCTATTTGACATTCCATCCTCAAGTGAAGCTTTACTGCTCCTTTCCCCCAAAGGGCCCTTAAGTGACACTCACCAGCATTTCCAGACTCATTTCATACTCATCCCTGTCTCATTTATTTTATTTTATTCAGCCTACTGCCGGTGCCTTTCTGGAACATGAGAATAGAAATAGATTCCATTTTCTCAATGCCTGATGGATTTCATTTTCTTCCTCTTTTCTTTTTTCTGTTACTGCAGATTTTACCCAGGCCTTGTGCATGTGGGGCAAGTGCTCTGCTACTGAGCTACAACACCCAGCCCTGCATAGTGTACTTTGGATCATACACTGATGTTCAAAACCTGTGGAAACACTTTAAGAGATGATCACTCTAAAGTTTCAATTCCGCGCACCCCCTTGGCTATTTAAATGCAGTAGAAAACTCAGTAGATCTAAAAGCAGTCTCCAGTCTACATTACTCCAGTCTGCCCACCCTGGACTCAGAACTATCCACTCATCTTTGACATCTCCATCTTACTAGCTAAAAGAACCATCGTATCTAATTTTTGCTAGAAAACAAGATCCTAATGGAGTAATTAATAACATGAAATAGGAAGAAAAGGGCTAAAGGAGAAGGGAAAGTGGGAAGGGTAGGGGAAAGGGAATAAAGGAAAAGAAAAAATATAGGAGAAAATGAAAAAATGGAAATAAATTGTAAATGGGAAGGGAGGATGGGGTGAAGGGAGGGCAGGGACAAGGGGAAAAAATGAGAACCAAGACCTGTAAGTGGGAAGGGTAGGGGAAAGGGAATAAAGGAAAAGAAAAAATATAGAAGAAAATGAAAAAATGGAAATAAATTGTTTGTAAATGGGGAAGGGAGGATGGGGTAAAGGGAGGGCAGGGACAAGGGGAAAAAATGAGAACCAAGACCTGTCATGTAAAGGTACAAGATCCCAGTAATGAATGTAACTGTACTGTATACCTAGAATGTACCAATAAACTCAATAAAAAGAAAAAAGAGTTATCTGAATTTAGTGGATGACAAATAAAAGACTTTTAACCTATCATTAAAATAAGGAAAGTAACTTGTTTTAGAAAAGGTAATATCTTAGAAGAATCATTTATATATTTTACCATTAACTGTATTTTAAGGCATAAAGAAAAGCAGATAGTTGTAGATGCTTGAGTGTCATTGTGCTATCAACTATCTGAACTAAAATTTTGGTTTTAGATGATTTCTTTTTTTAAAGTCTTATGTAGAATAGAAATAATGGCAATAATACCCTTCTTACAGATTTGTTTAGGAGACTCAAATAAGATAAGGCATGTGAAGAACCTGAAGGAGATGCCTAAGTCCTAAAGGGCATTCATATTTTTTTGCTTCTGTTTTTGTGTAGAAAAGGGCGGTCTTTTGTGGAAGGTTAGTGACAGATGAGGGTAATTTGTAATCATCAAGGATATAGAAAATGTTCACTTTTAAAATTCATGTTCTATACTCTTGGATCTGCCCAGTAAATAACTCTGGCCTTATGTTTCAACTCCTTTGTCTTTTCTTCCAGTTGTTTCTTTGTTCCAGCTGACTCAAATCTTTTGATATTTTGCTTGAACTGTGCACACTAGGACGCATCCTTCCTTCAGCACCCTGTTACTGTGCTTCATTCCTTTCTTTAGCATTTATTACAATTGTAAGGAAAATGTCATCGTGCACTTCAGTGTTTAAGGTCTCCTCCTTTGCTAGATTAAAACTCCAATACAGAGATCATGTTGCTGTCCATAGCACACTAAACTGAACACCTGGCCCATAGCAGTGTAGTGTTCAATGGATATCTGCAGAATCACTAACTGCCTTATAGGTTAACTGTGAATTTCCAGACAGAGGACTGGAGTAATGTTACATACAGTCAGGATGGAGTAGAAATTTTATTAAATCACCTTCTCAAGGTAATTTTCTAGCTATACCCTTTATCTTTAAGGGACGTGGCTTATTATTTATGGAGTTGGTAGAAAAGAATCCTATTTTAGCCAAACCAGGCATTTGGACTCTGTATTAGGAATCATCAGAATATAAGATTTGCAAGTGATATAAATTAAAATTTGGAGAACTCTCAGAAATGCAAGTACTCCTCAAATCCAAGTGCTACAAAAGCCATGTTCAGTTGACTCAGATGGGGAAGGTCCAGCTTGAGTGGTTATACTGAGTTTATCATTTAAATTTCTCTGTGTAGGCATAACACAATTGATCTTGCAAATGTATGCTTCCCTTCCCCATCTTGCCTCTCTTCCTTTCCTTTCTTTAAAGAAATGGATCTCTAATAGTTTTTTTCTCTTTTCTGCTATGTGCTAGTGAAATTTCTTGTTGATCTATCTGTTGATATGTCTACTAACATTAATGTCTACTTCCGTGTATGTGTGTAGTTATGCAGTATTTAGATGCAAGGGTGTATGTCCTTGTGTATATGTATCTTTATCTGAATGTATGTGTATATTTTGCTATTTTTTTCCCAACATTTTATTACACTTTCTAGATGGGTTGGTTGAGTTTGGGTGGGGGTGATTCTGTGTCTTACTTTTTTCATGTAATATCTGTGTCTCTCTTGCGCTTTCTCCTGCTCTAAGGTGTTGCTTTACTGCAGTTACTACAGGAAGAGCTGATACTTTTCAAGTGGCCAAACCTCTTTACACTAGTTCAGGTCTCCAGATTTCTCATTCTGATTTCTCTGAAAACCAGTAGACTCTGTTGATCCCTGGGCTCTGGATTGAAAATTAGCATTTCCTCAAATTGTTAAGGTAGTCTTTCCTGGGGCGCTGAAGTCACATTAGGGAAATTGAAGACAAAAATTCTTTTTTGTTGTCATTGAATTTTAGATGACTTTGCCTGGAAGCTAAAGTCTCCCTCGACTCTTGTATGTAGAACTGTTAAAGAATTTAGAGGGCAGTAAAATGTACTCGCAGGCCCTAATACAGCGTGTCAACTATTCTCAAGGCTGAAATAGGCATGTTAGGAGCATGGATTAATTTCTCCTTCAGCATAGATAACTTGCATTTTTCTGAAGGGATTTTCTATCCTTTCATTGGCTTTCCTTTGTGCATCCCACAGTAATATGACAGGAGTTTGAGATAATAGAGCACATTTCATGCATGTCATTCTAAGGCTTTATTGAAGAAATTTTATGAAGAAGGATTTGTGAGAAAATTTTGTTCTCTCAATTTTTAAGTCTTTTTCTTAGCCCAAGCTTAATTGGATTCTCTGAGGCGGAAGTGATTAAATAACCAGATGTTGTACTGTTCCTGAAAAAAAGAAATGATAGACTTTGACTTTTTTTATTCTCTTGACTTTGTGTGCTTATGAGTACTTCACATGAGATTGTGAAAATAAAAGACAAGAAAAGTAAGCAGGAAGGACAGGTTTTCTTTCCCTCGTTCATCAAATAACTGATTGCGTCTCTTTTTCTTGTCTAACTGCATAAGATGTTGTTGCCAAGGTCTTCCTGACAGTGGCACCAAAAAATCCCAGACTAACAAGATTTTGATTGCTGTTGTTTCTTGGAAGACTCGAAAAGAACCTCTCAACTTCTTAGAAGAGCTGTCCAGAGAATATTTTGGGGCAATGGAACAATTATTGGAGAATGTAGATAAATACAAATTTTGATGTGGAATTATATGTTTGAATAGAAGAGCATCATGTGTAAATTATTCTTTAATTTTAATTTTTACTAGTTCATGTTTACAGTACATGATGATTACATTCACTGTGGGAAGTTGGTACTTATACATAACACATCTTAATTTGTATTTTAACCCCCTTCCCTTACTCTTCCATCCTCCTGTCTCTCATTTGCTTTCCCTTTTGCACAAAACAAGAAAGAAAAAACAAAACAAAACAAAAAACTGATCTCCCCATTTCCTATTATCTATCTTTTATTCAGTTTAATTTATTTACATTTTGAGTTTTTCATGTAAGAGAATTCATGGGATATTGAAGCTTATGTGTCTGATTTATTTAACATTATGGACTCAAGGAGGATTCATTTTCCCGCAGATAACTCAAGGTTATCCTCCTTTATGGCACAGTAGTACTCCACTGTGTATAAATACCATATTTTCTGTATCCATTTCTTTATTGATAGACATACAGGCCACTTCTGAAACTTAGCTATGAGTTGCACTGCTGTGAATATGAGTATACATGTATTAACTCTAATATGTCTTTAAGTCTTTTTGGAAGATACCTAGAATGGAAATAGCTATTCAAAATGGAATTTTTTTTTTTTAGATTTTTGCAGAATCTTCATACTGATTTCCATAGTGTTTTTAAACTTTTTCAAAAAAAATTTTATTTGTTCAATTTAGATATGAATAATGATCACATTCATCATAGTGAATTTGTACCTGTACATGATGTGTGATATATATATATATACATATATTTTTTTGTTTTGTTTTGTTTTGTTTTCTGATACTGGGGATTGAATTCAGGTCCTAGTGTTTGCAAGGCAGGCGGCGGCACCACTGAACTAAATCCTCAGCCCTGTACATGATGTATATTGATTCCTATTTTTATCCTATTCCCCTCCCTTCCTTTCAACCTGTCTTCCCATCCCAATTTACAAAAGCCCTGTTTCCATATTTTCCCTCTTTTCTCATTTTTTCCTTCCCTCCTTTCCCCTCCTCCCTCTCTAGTTCCCCTTTCCTTTAAATTTTTTTTTTCCTATTTCACATTATCTATTATGCATTTTGGTCCCTATTTACACTTTCAGTTTCTTACACCAGAGATAACAATGTGATATTTACACATGTGTGTCTGATTTACTTCTCTTAAAGGTATAGCTTCCAAATGCATCCAATTAGCTATAAATGTCTCAAGTTTATCTTCTTTATGGCTGAGTAATACGCTCTTGTATAGAAAGTCACATCATTTTTATCCATAGTGTTTGTACAGGTTTACGTACCTGGCAGCAAAGTAAAAAGTTTTCCTCTTCTCTGAAACCTTACTACCATTTGTTATTTGATTTCTTGTCGATGGCCATACTTTCGGGAGTAAAATAGAATCTCAGCATTGTTTTAATTTGCATTTCTTTAATGACCAGTGAGCATTCTTTGAGCAGTTCTTTGTGTATTTACTGGCTATTTGTACTCCTTCTTCTGAGAAGTGCATATGCATTTCAGTTGCCAATGTTTTGATTTTTAAAAAACTTTGAGTGGTCTGTTTTTTTAGTTATACATACATATATATAT
>NW_022900943.1:19505247-19551484 GCF_012274545.1 Fukomys damarensis | reverse complement strand
CCGCAGTCTCCCGAGTGCTGGGATTATAGGCGTGCGCCACCATGCCTGGCAATACATTTTAAATATTAGTCCTGGAAAAATATTTCTCATTCTGTACAATGTCTCTTTACTCTTTGGTTGTTTCCTTTGCTGTGCAGAAGCTTTTTTTTTTTTTTTTTTTTTTTTTTTTTTTTTTTTTTTTTTTTTTTTTTTTGGTTGAGGTAGGGTTTTTGCGCTTGCAAGGCAGGCTGCCAAACCGCTGAGCTAGATCCCTGGCCCAGAAGCTTTTTAATTAGAAGCGATTCCATTTGTTGATTCTTGATGTGTTTCTTGTGCATTTGGGGTTCTGTTCAGAAAGTCCTTGCCTACACCTAAATCTTCTAGAGTTTTACCTGTGTAATTATCGAGCAAGTTAAGTGTGTGTTTTAATATTCAGATTTTTAATTCATTTTGATTTTAGATGTATATGTGTATGTCTCTGTTTGCCTAGCTTGTCTTTGCTGTGAGCAAAATATTAAAGATACAGAATTTCAAGGAGGAAAGGTTTAGTTTAGCTCAAGCTTTTGGAGGTTTCAGTTGATGGTTGGCTCCGTGGCTGTAGCCTGAGGAAGGCAGAACATCATGGCAGAAGGGCATGGTGGAACCAAAGTGCTTATCTCATGGCACCCGGGAAGCAGAGATAAAGGAAAAGGGCCTGAAAGGAAGAGGCCAGCAACAAAACGTACCCTTCAAAGGCACATCTCCCACGACAACCTATTTCCTTCAACTGGGTCCCCTCCTAATAACCTGTTCAGTGCTCTCACGATCCAGGCGCTTGTTTCCGTCCCACCTCTCGATACTGCCGCACTGGGGAATCAAGCCCTCAGGACTTGGTGCTTTGGGGGTACATCATATTTCAACCATAAAACCAAATCTGTTCATCTCGCCATGAACATGCATTTTGAAGCTAATAATGGTTATCACTGAATATAGCATTTTATTCTGCTTTTTTTTGCAAAAAAAAGCAGAAAAAGCAAATTATAGTAAAAATAGATAATAATGGAGATGACGTTTCTTGAGAACTTTGTATCAGGCATTGTTAAGGCCTTATCTGAACTATTGCACTTCTCACTTCATTTAATATTACACAGACATATTTTAATAAGAAGCAAGTAATATTTAATCAACATGGTAAAGAACACTAATGATTCACAAGAATGGTACCTTTTTCTGGGTGGCACTTTGCTAGCCACGATGCAAGTAAGATATATAGATGCCAAGTATTTAATTGGCGAGATTGAACATTAACAATCCTTTCCATGAAGATTCAAAGATGTCTTTTTCTGTATTCTTGCACTTCGAGAAAACTCTTCACAGACTCATTTACCATGCCTCTTGGCTAAATTAAGATGTGATATTTAGGGTCCTGTCACTGTTGACCATCTGTGGATCTGCCCACACGAGCTCCTTCCACGAGAGCTTTCCTCCAGATAATTTCCTGCTATCAAAGAACAGCTGAAGTTCTGCTATCTGGTTTTATTTGACCAAGAGGATTCAGAATTCAGAAGCCATTCACTGTGTTTGACAGTCAGCAGCTTTCCTGTTCTGCGGTCTCAATTCAGTGGTTTTTGTTTGTTTGTTTGTTTTACTTTTGACATAAGCCTTATTTTTTTTCAGCTTTAATTGAGTTTATTGGTACATTTTAGGGATACAGTACAGTTACATATTTGTTTGTTTGTTTGTTTGTTTTACTTTTGACATAAGCCTTTTTTTTTTCAGCTTTAATTGAGTTTATTGGTACATTTTAGGGATACAGTACAGTTACATTCATTGTTGGGATCTTGTACCTCTACATGACAAGTCTTGATTCTCATTTTTTCCCCTTGTCCCTGCCCTCCCTTCACCCCCTCCTCCCCTCCCCATCTACAAACACTTTATTTCCATCTTTTCATTATCTCACATTTTTTTCTTTTCCCTTATTACCCTTCCCCTACCCATCCCACCTTTGTTTTACTACCAGGGATCAAACTTGGGTCCTTGTGCTTGTGAGGCAGCCAGGTGCCGCCACTGAGCTAAATCCCCAGCTCAATTCAGTGGTTTTTGAGGCTGCTGCTGCAGCTTCTTACCTGCCTTATTTTCCATCCATGGTGAGGGAAACAGTGAATTCCTATGCAGTCTAAATTTTGAAAGCTTGAATTAGGTCTCTCTCCTTATATAGATCATCGATCTATTTGAACTGTTCCTTGTCCCTAAAGAACGTGGCCTAACTCATTCTGCTATATCAGATAACTCCGCTGAATAGAAGAGTCAGGGGCTGAGGAAATGATGTCTGCAGGAAAGGTGGCACCCAGCACCTTTCCCAGTGTCCCGACTGTCAGGCATGTGCTCCAGTGCCGCGGGAAGACCACATACAGTGTCAAGGAAAGGATATGTATTTGTATTTGTACATGTGTCTGCCAACCACCACATGATAAACTTAGAATCAAATAGACTTTTATGGGGCATTGATATTTTCTTCAGAAAAAAATTTACTTCTAATTCTTGGTTTGGGAATATTGAAAATATTGCTACAAATTAAAATTTTCAGGCACTATCCATAGATTAAGCTATAGACCAAGTATGTAATGACTAATCTAATATCCTATAATGAAAAACATCATATAGTATTAGTTTTCTAGGGACTACCGTTATTAACAGCATGGAAATAATACAGCTGACTTCAAGATATATCAGTACCTCTGCTGCAAGGATGCTGCAAATCGAACCTGTCCAGATTTATTCTCATTAGTTTTCTTACCTCAGTTCCTCTGAATGTGTCTCCTTCTTGTGCTCTGTCTAATGGAGTAGCCCATCACTTTTCTGCCTCATTCCTCAGCTAAGGTAAAAATGTTGGAGTCATTTTTAATTCTGTTCTTCATATTACAACTTCCAATTCCAACCAATCAGTGTATCTGATTGATTTTATGCCTAGATATTCTATGAACCATTGAAAAATAATAGATAATCTGTGGATGCCATTGTAGTGATTAAAAACATTGTTTTGTTTAAAAAATATGTATTTATTTATTTTGTGGTACTGGGGTTAAAACTTAGGACCCTGTGCTTGCAAGGCAGGCTGGTGTCACAGAGCTAAATCCCCAGTCCTTTTTTTTTTTTTTTTTTTAGATGTGGGTAGTTATTTAATTTGAATGAGTGCTGAGGTTTGTAACACAGATGGGTATGACAAATTGTAGAAAATGAAAAAGTAGCCATGTTTTAAGCCTCATTGTTTTTCATATCCTCCAGTATTTTATGAGAAGTTAGAAAGTATGAACTCCTAATTTTTAAATGTGAGTCCTTGAGAAAAAGTAAATGCTAACCTTATTAAAAAGTTCTATGCCTCAAATTTATCCTGTGGTTGCTAGTTTTGATCTATGCAAAAGGTGATAGCTCCTGTCAAGTGACCCAGGGCCTCTATCCCTGGTCCCTTACAGCCAAGGCGTTCTAACAGCTCACACCTGCACTAGCCCAGGGCTAGCCATTTACTCTTTCTAAACTCTGCTTATATTTTCATAAATTGTAGTTTCCTCACTAATACAAACAAATCAGTTATATCAGTTTGGTCTCAAAAGATGATTATAAGCACTTGCCCATGAAACAGAACCAAAATGTGTTCACAAGGTTCTTTTTGTTTTTGTTTTTTTTTTTTTTTTCGGTACCAGGGATCAAACTCGGGTCCTTGCGCTTGCAAGGCAGGTTGTGGCCCCACTGAGCTAAATCCCCTGCTAAACCTTAGGCCTAAAGCCAGTATTTATCTTCATGGTTGAGTTGATCCCCAACGAATGCATAGTATATTCACCCTTAATTACAGACATAACATATTAAAATCCATGTCCATTTGCTTTGGGTTTTTCAAAATAGAGCAATAAGGAAAATTTGCCAAAAGTACAGGAAAAGCTTGAGCAGTAATTAGTTTTATTCTTCTATCCCATGAGTGCTGTAATCAATTCTGTCTCCTTGACTCAACAAGAGCCAAAGCTTTAATATAATATGCATCCTAGTAGTGGATTTACATAAAGAAGTAGCAGAAAGTTCTGAACAACTCTGTAGTTGTTTTTACATTTGGAGGTGCTGCTCCCTGAAATAAATGTTGAACTTTCCTTTGGGAAATACATTTGAAAAATCTGCATTCTTTGGGTCCTTTATTCCAAAAATGGTGCCAAAGGAGTTATTTGTAAATCAATAACCTCTTTTGTAATACAAATATTCAAGAATGTTACTTTCTCTAAAATATGGAAGATACTTTTATTTTGATTATGTTTTCAAGTAAAGCACAATCAAAGCATATTGATTTGGCGAAGATTTTCTACTAAAATAACCCAATAGGCTTTTAAAACAAAATCTCATGAGCGTACATTTCCCCATTCACACTGCTGTCGTCATGGAGACCAATCTCTGGCACATTTGATGGTGTAACCTACACATCTTTCCAGCCTGAAAAATTCTGTTGTTGTCATGGAAACTGCCAGTCACTAGCCTTTTTATTCTTTGATGTTCTCATAGATATCACTGAAATTTCAGCTATGATTTAGTTTCTAAGAATCTTTGGTCTATCTGGCATTGCTGGAAAGAAAACAGAACTCTTTATCCCTTGTACCAAAAAATGTAGTCATTTATTTCAGTCACCAAATTCTATACAATGAACACAGTGCTGGGAATAATTTATTTTAATAGAATGTCAAGCTACAGAATAGATGTTAAGAGCAAATACTTTAACCACTCTGTGTGCCTTCACTGCCTTCTTTGGTGTTTCCCATTGGCTAAGCCAGACAGAAACCAAAGACGCAAACAGAAATGACACATACTTCAAAGTGTCAGGAAGTGAGACATCACAAGCATATCTATCCATACATGAGTATGTATATGTGTGAATCAATAGTGATACAAATATTGTTATAAAATGTTAGAGAAAGAATTCTTTTATACTTTATCAAAAAGCAATATTAAATATTGTAAATGAAGGATATTGGTTAAAGACTTTCTGAAATATAAGTTCGACTTATTGTAGATAATCTTTTATTCACTATCCAGATACAGTATGCAATGTAGTCTTGAGCTTACACCACGTGGGCTAAATAATGTAGTCCTGGCTAAAGTTCAGTAACATAGCTGTGAAAAGGATGATCAAAATAATAGTAAATATTATTTTAATGTTTATTCTCTACCTTCAGACAAGATAGAATATAAACCATCTCAGTGAATGGTCGGTAAATGTTTATTTCATCTCCAAGTAAGGGTGAAGAAGGGAGTTACTATTTGAGAAAGAATTTATATTTAAGAGATTATAGGATATTAAAGGCAATATGTAATAAAGTAAAAATCCCAGTATTAAATTTTAATAGCTATTTATTTTTTAAAAGTTTTCCAAAGAAGAAAAACCAGAATCCCATTCATTTGAAGTTTCATCTATAGAGGGCAAGAGTTTTATTCTCATATAGCCTTCTGTGTATAGACAAGTTTATTTAATTTTCCCTGATTATTTAAATTCAATTGTAAATACTACACTGTACTTAGCTTGAAAAGTCTTGAATTAAAGTTTGGCCACACTATTTTCCAATGATATGGTTCTGATGTTATCCTTTCAGTGCCTCCATTCCCTTACCTTTGGAACGTGAATTTACAGTGAAAGGATGGATGAGTGGAAAAGTCTTTCCCATGTAGTTGGCACACAGTAAATCACGCAAATGAAGTGAAAGTTATCTTTTTATTTATTAAACAATTAGGGGTTTAAAATGGAGAAATAGAGAATTGAATGTTCCAAAAATTTAATTAATTGAAGTTTTCATTGTGTGATTGAAGAAACTGGGATTTTAAGAAACTAAATCACTTGTACAAGGCTGTACAGATAATGTTGGGCTTGGAATCCTCAATAAAGTCTAACACTGAAGCCATGTTCTTAAGCAATGCTATCATTTGAAATACTTTATTCACCCATTCATTCGTTTCTTAAACCTTGGCATGTATCACAGTGTAGTCTAATTGTTTATTTTTGCTCCCCTGCCTATCAATATGGTGAGGTCCAACCCAAATGGAGATGTTTAAAACTGGAGGAATCACTCAGTGCTAACTCAATGAACCCAGACCCTTCAATGGATGCTAGGGGCAGAGAAGAAGGATGAAGAATCCGGACAGAATACATAATACTTCCCTTTACCAACTAAAGCCTTTCCCAATACTCAAGAAAGCAATGCATCACAGTGAATTTATGGACTCTGACATAGACATATTCACGTTCAAATATTAATTTGCTTATCTCTGATCTTCAGTTTCCTTCCTGTAAGTTAAGTGTGCTTCATAGCAACTCTGTCATTACGTTATAGTAAACCCTTTCATGCTGACAGATATAAACATTCTATTTGTGGTACCTGGCAATGTGAATACTGTAGTGATGATTTTCAATGCAGCCTGGTGTTTTTTCAGCTTTGAAGTTGACAGTTGTCTGGAGTTCCACTTACTCGTTATTTGAAAATATTAAGTGACACCAAAGTCTTACCAAGTCATTAAAATGGCCACGTTCTGACTTGACAATACTTGGGAATCTCATTTGCTTGTACTGCTTGGTCCACAGATGGCTGTACCATCCGCTTGCTTCTACCTCACAGCTTTATAATTTTGATTATACAATGGACTCTTGACTTATGAACTCTGTCAGTTCCTGAGGGCTGGTTGTAACTCAAGTTGGCTGTAAGTCAGTACAGCTGAGAGCTGGACATTTACCTGGGTGCACGCTATAGATAACAAGAGGCAGATGACTCTTCCATTAACCTAATTAATCTAAGTTGTTTGTATGTCAGGCCAGTCATAACTTGAAGGCCCACTGTATTTATTTTCACACTACACCTGAGATAATCCTTTGCTCATTCTCTCAGTCTGTCACTAGTTTCTGTTTATGTGTTTATTTATTTATTGAGTGCCAAGGAGCAAACTCAGGGCTTTACCATAGGGAAAGCAAGTGCTCTGCTATTGAGCTACATCCCAAGCCCAGCTGAATGTTACTGGTTTTTGAAATTTAATTCCAATTTTGCTTTGCCGAAGTCTTCCAAAGCTTCCAGCATTGTTTATTGTCCCTGTATTTTAGGTTCTACCATATACTGTAATGCTTTGATGTAGGCTGCATGTTGGTCTGGTCTCATTCCTTACGTATGAAGCTTAGGGGCAGGGATGTCTTATATTTCCTAAGCAGAGGCATGGTTGATCCTTACTTTAGTCAGTGAAGCTCAGTGTAGCTGTGCATAATAGCTTTCCATTGGGTACCAGAGCAGTTTCAGCTCTTCACTTTTTATCTATTTTCCTATCACCTGTAAAACAAGCTGTAAAACTTCTTTCCTAGAAATATTTAAGCAGTTCTGAAAAAGATGCTAAATGCTTCCGGGATCGTCTTGGCCAAAGGTCAGGGGATGGCCGTCCCCCTACCAGAACCTAAATTACTAAATACTTTTTGTTTATGATACGGTGAATGAAACACTTAGAAGCTCAAGATATGAAGCTTAAGAGACATGAAGTTTTTGAATAATGTCACTCTTATTTGCTGTGTAAGGTAATATTAAACAATAATCAGGTATTGAACATACTGTTTCCTTAGCTTTCTGCTGATGAAGTGTCTTTCCCTGGAAAAAATCTGGCTATTTAGAAGGAACGATCTGCCCCTGTGATCTTTAGCGAGTTAGTGATTCTTGGAGAGCAAGATGATCTGACTCGTTCCTTAGTAAAGTGATTGTCGAGAATGAATTCAAGCTTAAGCTTTTCTATCCCCAATGGTAGTGCTTGAGAATCAGGCTACCTCATCTTCTAATTGGTAATATTACAAATTCTTGAGCATGTATAATTTCTTAGGACACAGTGAAAGATGGAAAGCTTTCAAGAATCATTTCATGTGTGTGCTCCCTCATCCTTTTGCGCCTTGTACATGTATCTTCTGGCATCCGAATGGCCCATGACTTGCTGTATTAAACCTAGAGGATATCAACAATTTTTTATCAGCCTATCTTTTCTTAGAAGGATTACCCAAAGCAAATAATCAAGAAGACTAGGAAAACTAGGGTACCTCCTAACATTTGGTGTGCTCAACACTAATAATTTTAATGAAGGCTTGTTATTTCTTGAAATGTGAGCAGACATATACAGCACATGCTCAGAAGATAGGAATAAAACCTGTCTTGTGACCCCTTCCCCTTGTCTTAAAATTAGGAGAAAATACAGCCAGAGATCCAGATGTACATGGCCCTTCCCAGTGGTTAATACAGAGACTCTTGAATATGTGGAGAGTCACTGGAATATGCTAAAGCAGTGGGCGTCATGCTGACTCTGTGATGGCTCTGAATACGTTGCCAAGATCAGTTCCAGAAGTTTAGCTGTTTGAGCTCCTTCCCTGTAATATTGCAAAGTCTTTGACGGCAGGATCCATTTGACTTATGAATGTATATCCTTGTGTTTTTCAATAAATATTTGGGTTTATCACTTAACAGTGTACCCTGAGCGTCACTCGGGCAGTACTGACCTGCCTCGGGTGTCTTTCAGCCAGTTGGTTCTTGCGTTGAATAAATTTGATAAAATTGTCCCTTATAAATTTTCTATTGTAGTACAAAATTAATGAAAAAATATACATTTTTTGGTCATTCTGTATTTAAATAATTGGACTGGTAAGAGGTTGAACCATGAACTTGTGAAAGAAAACATGTTAGACCCTAGATTCTCAGTCATGAGTGTCTATGAGAAGCACACAGGAAGTTCTTGTTTCATTCAGGGCTCACATCCGATTATTGAGGAGGTTTTGATTAATTTAGATTTTGTGTAAACCTTTCTGAGTGATTCTAATCTGTAATCAGAATTAAGATAGTCAGAAACCTCTCTGGCCTCCTCCCAGTCACTACACACCTCTATATAAAGCTATAGCTCTATTAAATTATCTACCTTCTCTGTCCAATTTTCCAAAGTTTTAACTTCTTAGAAATATATCCATTTTATTTGTTCTCAAATGTACTGTGGCAAAAGAGTGTAGTTTCAACCTGTCTGGCTTTGGGAGCCTCCATGGGAATTGGTGGTGTGCTCGTCCAGTTGTGAGGTGGACTTGGGGGTCTATGCCTGGGCCTTCACCCCTCCCCTGTGTCACTGCCTATACCATTCTTCCATGATGTTCCTGCCTTGCAGTCAGCTGACCACAGACTGATGCTGACAAACCATGAGCTAAATTAGACCTTCTCTCCTTGAATTTGTAGTTGTTAGGTATTGTGTTTGGCAACAGGAAGGCTAATACAATTGTCACAAGGTTTTTATAATATCCTTTTATTTTTCTACATGTGAATACGGTTCCTGCTTGAATTCCTGGTATTAGAATTAGTATTTCTCTTCATTTTCCTCTTTGATCAGCATTACTAGGAATTAATTTTGTCGGTCAATGAACACATTTAGTTGTTAATTATGTACTTATATTCTATTTCATTCACTTCTGCTCCCTGCTCTTATTTTCATTTTCTACTTTCCCTCAATATGATTTGTGGTTCTTTTGTAAATACTTAATGGGTTATTTTAGCTATTCTTTTGTAATATATGTACTTAAGACTATCACTTCTTTTTTTTTGATACTGGGGTTTGAACTCAGGTCCTTGTGCTTGCAAGGCAGGTCTCCAAACTGCTGAGCTAAATCCCTGGCCCAAGACTATCACTTCTAAGCATATTTTTCTTTTCAGCATCCCATATGATTTGGTATGTTTTGTATTTGCCCTTCAGTTTACCTGTTCTCTAATTTCCATTGTGATTTCTTTTGGACGTATGTGTTGTTTATTTTAGGGTTTTGTATTTGTTATAAATTTCATTTTCACTTAATATTTATCTTTGGTAAAATTGAATTCAAAAGTTCACTATTTATTATAGTTGTCTAGTTTCTTTATTGCTATTTGTCTAATTTGCTCCTTTTAGATCACAAAGATTTGTAATTTTCAAAGAACCAAAGGCAAAAAACATATTTAACTTAAACATAAGTTTAAGAGCAAATAGTTCAGAATAGTAAATCACAGAGACTATTACATATATTAGTGCCCGATATATTTAGATAGTAGCAGTGTTCTAATAATATTTGTTAACATTACCTTTTCTTCCCTACTACTAGGAATTTAGCCCAGTGCCTTCACACTGAGATGCATACCCAGTCCCTCCATCCATCCGTCCACTCATTCATTCATGCACACATGCATATTTTGAGACAGGTCTTGCTAATTTTTTAAGTTGCCTGGCCTGTGCTCAAACTTGTAATCCTCTTTCCTCAGCCTTATAGAGTTCTGGGATTACGGGCCATGCCCAGCTGCATTCCCCTGTCTGAATTTATTGTTTAAAAACCTTCATAATCCATACAGACCCAGTAATAGATGAAGTTCATTTTACCCTGACACTGCAAGTGGAGAATATTTGGAATTCAGCTTAGGATCCCAATCAAATACAATTCACAGGGTACCAGAAAGGAATTTTTTTCAATGTTTAACTGCTTAAACTTTAAATCTTCTTAAATGTTAAAACCTAGTACTTTAAAAACTACTTAAATTTTACTAATTAAGTGAAACTTCAGGCCCCAAAAGGCAAGCGTGATGAATGTTACTCTGGAATAATAATCACAGTCATTTTTGAGTAGAGCCTGTGTTTCTACAAATTAAAAGGTAGTTTAATAATTTTTAAAAGGCAGTAGGATTAATCTGCCATTTACGTAAGAAAAATCTGTCTTATTAGAGTAATTACAGGGAAACCAGAATAAATATTTTCACATAAAGCACATACTGCCCATGATGAGGACTAACTTTAGTGTTAGGAAGAAAAATCAATGTTATTCTGCAATTTAAGGACATACATATGTGGGCATTGCCATAGCTATATGTACTGTATTTTATACTTTCCTGTGAGAATTTGGTGAACATTAAAGCAAGACTCAAGATCTAGGTCAGAATAAGGTATATGAGGTAATTTTTTGAAGTTACATTTGCATAAACACATCTTTATTTAAAAATACGATTGGTGTATATTTGTGCAGGGATACCAAGCTGAAAGAGTCCTTAGAATTTCTTAGAATTATGGATTCACTCTTTGCTTCAGTTTGAAATTATAAGTACAATTTTTTTTTTACAGATTATTGAAGAGATTTACTGATAAGATTTGGCAGGATTCCCTCTAAGTCCAGTGGTGTTTTTGAAAGGGAAGTGGGAAGGGAATAATTTGAAACAAGGAGAATGAAACTCTTCAGTGAAATAAAACTCCTTTGTGAGGTGGGGACGGCTTCACACCTCTCATACTGTGCCACCATTTCCAAAGTCTGTCAGGTGTGACCTGCTACCATGAGCTTCTGCAGTTGGGCTGTGGTGGTTGATTTTATCCAAAAGAAATGGCTTCAGTTAGCAAGCAGGCTGTGCTTGTGATTCTTAAGCCTCTTTTATCTTTAAACTTTCTCTTGTTCGAAGATCCTAGGAATTAAGAGATAAAGAAAGAATTCTGCCTTCACCATCTTATTTCACTTTTTACAAGGACTATGGATTACTTGTGAATGCTACTTAAATTTAAATATGAAATTTAAAAAATTTTATTTACCTAAGTGCATGGTTATACGTGTGGTCATACAGATTATCATTCTCTAGCTACTACTAGAATATGTTAAGTGACTGCTGCAAGCAGACATTATCTAGCTAACGAACAAGCTAACAAATCAGCAAACTTAGCTACTGAACCAAAGAATTTTTTTCTTTCAAACAAAAAGGGAAAATAAAAGTAAAATGAAGAAAAAAGAGATCAATGTAGATTACGTTATACAAGGCCACAGGTATGTATTATTTTACAGCATTATCTTAATGAATATATACTTGTTAATGATGCAGGATATATCTGTGGTGCGATATGCTCCTCATTATTGTAGGTTACAAACAGTATATGATTTAATGAATGTTAATCAGCCAGAAACTATAGGGCACATAGAACAACTCAGAGCATATTGAAAATTGTAGAAAGTCCTGATTTGTGTCTCTAAGTTTCATAGAACAAGTCATCCAAGCACTATTTTTTAATTTCCCTGGGTTCTGTCTTCTTTTTCTACTTTTGTTTGTGAACTCAGACTCAGATCATGAACCTTCAGGGATTCTGCACAGAGAAGAGCCTCTCATTTTATTGCAGGTTCATCTACTTATTCTTTCAGTCAGCATTTTTCACAGCACATCTCTGTGTGCCAGCCCGATGGGCAAATAGGATTGAACAACGTAGGCGTGGTTCTTGTTCTCAAGGAGCATCCCGTCTACTGGCTGGGTCGCTGCCCTCCTCCCTCGGTACCTGTCCCCCACCCCACCCTGATCCACTGTTGGAACCTTTTTCTCTTTAGTCCTTGGGCTAAGTCTTCCTTATTGTCACTAGGATTCAGATGGAAGTTTAGGCCTGGAGTTTGACCAGCTGCCATTACATTTTCTAATCACTCTGCTTGTCAGAAAAAGTTTCAGGGTAACAGTAGCTCCCCTGAGCTAATGGACAAACCCAGCAGCTGTCAAACAAGTAATCAGATGAGCCACTCAGCTTCTACACTTTTGCTCACAATCAGAGGAAGTAGCGCCTTGGGGAGTCTCATCACATTTTACCAAAGGAAAAAAAATTATTTTAAGGTCACTGTGGCACATCTAAAATCGGGGTTTTCTCCTGGAAGGTTTAGTTGTGGCTATGTTTTCTGCTATTTCTTCAGTCAATAAATCTCAATAGGTAAAACCTAAATACTCTGTGGATAAGCTATGGAAGACCCTGAGACCTGAAGTTGGAAGACAAAATGAAACAGGAGATATCAATTAGGGTGATGGCACAAAAGCAATATCCAGCTCTCCTAAGAGTAGCTGAGCATTTTCCCTGGGGCTTCGCAGACACTAGCTGCATATAATCCCCAAGGGAGGTAGCCACTTCCCCAATGGAAATTGTGCCAGTAATTTAGCAATACAGGGAGATTGCTAATAGCTCTTGCCTTATTCTCTTTGGTTTATAGAACCCTTTGGCCTTTGTCTTCTTATTTGATGGTTTTGTTAAACTTGGAACTGGACGAATCCTTCTGAATACGCCAACAGGTTTTAAAAGTTGATTCCAAGTGGCGAAACCATAATTAGAGCTCAGGGCTTTTTTCTTTTCTGGTAACTATTCTTTTTATGCTATTATAGCTTTATCCCTAACAAAAGAAAAATGAAAAGAGAAAATATTGTACAAAATGTTGTGTTTACCAGCTTGCCTTTTACTGGTCAATTTCAGCTTAGTGAACCTCAGCACTCCTTCATTTTTCTTTATTATATAAAATGGATAGGGGCCGGGGTTTTAGCTCAGTGGTTCTGCTGCCTGTCTCACAAGCATAAGGTCCGGAGTTCGATCCCTGGTACCAAATAAAATAAAATGGATATAACATGTTCTCCTAAGGATCAGTGTCCTGCTTAAGCATCTGGGACAGAGGCAGATACCACGAGATGGTCCCCTGTTATTGTGCTTATAGTACACGGTCCCTTTCAACTGTTCATGTACAAGTTTCTTCAAATCTGCTTAGCCTGGGGGAAAAGCATTGTTAGTATCTATAGATTTTTTTCAAAGATTATTTTAAGAAAGATACTTGGATTTTGAAATTGCATTGAATTTTTTCAGAATTATTTTGTTTTTATTTTCTTGTTGGAATAAGACAATTCTAAAAAAATTAAAATAAAGCTCTAAGATTCTTTTTAAATTCTATTCATCATGTAAAAGTTAGTGCTTCTGTCTTTGTGACATTTTAAAAGTCAATTAAATAGGTTCCTTTGCCCTATGAATATCTTCAGTTTTTTTCATTTCTTTCATTTTATTCTATTCAAATAGAAAATTATTTGAATTTGTAATGACCTTTTAAAGTTATGAATTACAGACTTACCACTGTTAAACTATTTCTATTAGAGAATAATCTGACCTGAAATTATTGTATTCATTTCTGGTAGAGTTCTCATGCAATAAAAAAAAAAAAGAAATTATTTAAGCACCTAAACAGAAAGAAACTCTTCTTCCCATGACCTATTGCCACATGAAAAAATGATTAGTAGAACAACACTCTCTTGGGGAAATTTTATGTGTGTGTGTGTGTGTGTGTATTTTTTTTTTTTTTTTGAGACAGGGTCTCACTATGTAGCTGAGACTGACCTGGAATTCACTAGGTAGCCCAGGCCGGTCTCGAACTCACAGCGATCCTCCTGCCTCAGCCTCCTGAGATCTGGGATTATAGGCGTGCACTGCCACACCCAGCTAGGATGACCAATATTTTAAAAGCTCTTTCAGTGGCAGTCATTTCATTTTGTTTCAACTCAGGTGAAACCTTAGACAGGCCTTCCTGATTAGCATGGTGCCCATCCCTCTCTACCCCCTCTTTTATTTTGCTTCATGTCGCCTATCACACTGACATTGTATTGAACATTTATCTGTATATTTCTGCCACATCAATTTAAATCAGAGCCTCATGGGGTCAGAGGCTTCATTTGTTAACTGTCATAATTAGAGCCATGGTACTCTGTATGTGTTTGTGGAGTAGAGTGGGGTATTAGCTCCACTCCTATAGGTAAGGGGACTGCTATCAGAAGTGAAGTGACAAACTCAGAGTCACCTAGAGAGAAAGTGCTGGAAGTGGATGAGAAACCAGGCTTCTTTGGCTCCAAATTCTCCCATCTCTCACTGCTGTAACTTTCCCCACCGCCCGTAAAACATGGAGGGATCCTAATTAAATGAATTACTTCTGACATAGTATCTTCTTTTGTGGGGGGGTACTGGGAATCAAACTCAGGCCCTTGCCCTTGTAAGGCAGGCAGAGGCACCACTGAGCAAAACCTGCAGCCCCAAGACATAATAGCTTTGCAACAGACAGGTTTGTTTTTTTCCCCTAAGTCATAGCCTACACAATCTCTCTTGCCATCTGTTCTACCTGTCTACATAGTTCAGTTATATTTATTTTTGGGAACTTTTTAGAATCTCAGGTAAAGTAGTGATGTTTTGAATGAAATCATGTTAAAGGGAGGAGTATTGGATAATGAATAAAATGAAGATTAGTTCAACACGTGACCTGGATTTTGGAAAATGGTTAAGAATGTGGAGAAATAATTCTTGATTATTATCTTTACATGGTACATGGGGTCTTCTTAATAGGGAGACAAAACTCACCAAAATCTTGCTATTGTGTCCCTTGGTGCAAGAAAGCAATCATTAGGAACTAGGAGGATGTTGGTAGGTAGATTTTTAGTTGCTCATTTATTCCAAGGATCCGGGGTTCACAGAATGGTGAAGGGGTGCAAGGAGTGAGGTTTTGCCTGTTGTCTTCCTTGAGCTAAAAGAGAAAAGAACTGTGCTACTCTCAAGTCCCTTATTAGTTAGCCTATTTTCTTCTGTCCCTTTCCTTTATCTTTCTTCTTTTCCTACCTGCTGACCTGGTGTCAGTAACACTGAGTCTTTCTTTTTGTCCATAGGTCTGCATTGTTAAAATGAAAAGATTCTGGTGAGAAACAAGATTGTATCTTGTTAGTCTGTTTCCTTTCTGAAAAAGAATAGATTTTTCTATTCTTACTTATGAGCATTCATGTGATTATTCCGTTAAAAAGAAAAGGAATGTCTTCGTGTATCTGAGTAAATCTTTAGTGATTCAGTTACTGCTTTGCTTAATTGTGGACTTCTCTGTTGTTAGGGGTCAGTAACTTCCCAGGATGATAAAAGACCTTTTATTTAATGAGACATACTACTTTGAAGCTGTAGATATAAATATTCTTTCATTGTTTTGTCCATGGATCCCTACCACCTTTTCCTTCTAGGTTTAAAGATCTTAAAATCATTTGCTTGTCTCGGTTTAGCTCTGAACTTCATATTAAAACTCTAAGAGGATTTATAATCCTCTAAGTCATTTGGAATAACCAGTTGGTTTCTATGATAAGCAAACAAATTAGCTACCCTTCTTCTAATGACTCTTTCTTCCTGACACTGCTGAAACCAGATTTGTTAAGGTAATCTGCCTAGCACACACACATTTTACCCTGACCAATTAGTGGTTGGAAATATCTAGGAGAGTATCTCATTTAATTAGGCACAGACAAACGATGATTGCATGTGTCTCATATTATCTATGAATGTTCAAGTGCCCTTACGTGTTTTACGAATTAGTTTCCCATATTATTTTGGAATGGCTACATCCTAGTAGTGGTGAATAGGGGTACTGAGGCTGGGGCCAGGGATTTAGCTCAGTGATTCTGCCACCTGTCTCACAAGTGCAAGGTCCTGAGTTCAATCCCACGTACCAAAAAAAAAAAAAAAAAAAAAAAAGAGTGCCCGGGAATGACAGTGCTTTTTGGTTTTCTTTCATTTTATTTTTGTAAGTGGGAGCCTGGCTCATTTAAATAAATTTTTGTCATATTCCATGTGCTTTACTTATTGTTCATTTTCTTTTCCTTTAAGTATATATGGCTAATCATCTTAATATGTAACTGCCCAAATCTGTTTCCGTTCTTGCTTTTTCTCCGGGTCCACATTAATAAACAGCTTTTCAAAAGCCAAATGAACTTAAATATCTCATTGTAGCATATTTCTTCCTTTTACTTCATAAATATTTTTGTTCGTTTATTATGTGCTATGCTTGGGGACACAGGAAGATATAAACCGGGATCAGGCTCTATCCTTGTAGAAAGTGTAGGCCACTGGGGTGACAGGTTTCAGTAGGTACCAAAGTCTAGAAGGATGTGTTTATAGAAGTGTTGAGACCGCCAGGAATATATACCAGGAAACTACTGGTTAGGGGGCAGGAATGGGTGAAAACAAGTTAGTTTAGAAAAAGAATTTTACAGAGCACATTTTTTATTTTGGGGGGTTATGAGCTTATAGTTCTGATAAATGTATTTTAGATAGATGACTAGGGACAAAAGACTTACTTCTTTAAAAAGTGAATTTATAAAACTTAGTTTATATTTCAAACTGTATGAGTCAGTATGGTGACATGAATGGAATTATGTTGGAATGATAGGGGATCTGGATTCAAATTTCATTCTTGTGGTTTAATTACTGTGTACTCTAGCACATATTAATTAGGCCAATCGTTATTTTCCTTTTTTTGTTTTTTTTTAAAGACAGGGTCTCACTATGTAGTTGAGACTGACCTGGAATTCACTATGTAGCCCAATCTGGTCTTGAACTCACAGCGATCTTCCTACCTCAGCCTCCCAAGAGCTGGGATTACAGGCATGAGCCACCACACCAGCGGCTATTTTCCTTTTTTTTAAACCAAGGTTTGATTTAGATCAAATGATAAAATGGTATTGTTATGTTACTGAGTCAGGACTGTTAAACAGTATTGGAAAGCCATTCATCACACTGTATGTTTACAATGCACCTAGCAAGTTAGTTTTTTGGAAGACAAAGGCATTTGAATGGAGTGATAGCTTTTGCTTTCCTATTTATGGCATGGCGTGGGTATCTTTTCCAAGAAATTACCCCACACCAGCAAACATGATGGTGATCACTGAAATATTCTTGTATTAAGTGGTGAATCCACATGATATCAATTTTACAAGCAATATGAACTATATATGATTTTTTATGGACTCAAGAACCTATGCCTACTTTTTTTGGAATGCTCCAGTAAACATTAAAATGCTTTCTGGCGCACATCTTTGCAGTTCTCTGTTTTAGTCCTTTACTGTGGATGAAGGAATCTGTCTGGATTAAGAGTCTTTCTTTTAACAACTTCTCTGTCCATGTTCTACAGAAAGCAGTGCCACGGAAAACCACATTTCAGCAGCATGGGCATGGGAGGCACTCACTGCAGGCTTCAGGAAATGAGAGCTCGGGGTTTAGCTGATTGTACTGGTTCTGCCCCATATAAACTGGACCAAGTTAATAGCTTCAAGTCTCAATTTCTCCATCTCTGGATGGGCATAACAGCCACATGATGGTGATTTTAGGGTCAATGCAAATAATGAATATAAGACACAAGCCACTTGCTGAGAATAGAGTAACAGCTCACTTAATAGAAACTATAATATCTCAATTTGGCTTGTTAAAAATAAAAGTGCAACCCTAGATCTGCTGGCTGCTGGATTACTTGTCTGAGTAGCAGCAGCAAGATAATTCTATTACTGCACCAAGAAATAATGGCAGACTGGTTTTTATTAATCTGGATGTAATAATGACCTGGGAATCACAGCAGGTGTCATCTTATTTTGCTAGGCATTTTCCTTAATATGCACCGTTTAATAGTGATTCTTTTGGGTCCCACCAGAGCCCATAGACAGAAATTTTGTCACATAAAAATTATATCAGAATGTTTCTTTAGCAGCAGTACAGATAGTGAAATTATACAGTGAGCATTTTTGATTCTCAGCTTAAGCAAGGTTTCTTATTTTCCCAGAATTGCTCTGAGGATGATTTTGCATTTTTGGACTGTTTGCTTGTTTTTAATATCCCATTGAAATGCAACTAGGATTACCCAAACTCATACCTACTGACCTTAATTCTGAAGTAGTTATTATTTTTATTTTTTACCTTTAAAACTTCAGGGCTAAATTATGTATCCATTAGCTGGAGCCACAATCTGTGCTCCTAAGTTTCTTCGCTTTAGTAGCTACAGATTCTGTTTAATTTGAAACTTTAGATCTCTAAGTTATTATGTTTAGAAAATGCATTTAATTGGAAGTTATAAGACTTGTTATCTATTATGTTCTCAAGATTTACCTGTAGTCATAGAGATGGGCAATGTGGAATAGTAAAAATCATTTTGATGATTGGTGGTTTGAAATTTAATTACTTCACTCATATTTTTAGAGTACTAAGGGCACTGGCTGTTGTTGAGCTGGCTATATTGGAAATAGTGAAGGAGGCAGAGTTTTTATTTGATTTAGTCGTAGCTTTTGGTGCCACAACCCTCCTTGCTGTTCTAAGAGCACTGTGTGATGAGTGCCGTTGACTATTGATAGACCCTGCTCTTCCTGAGGTCAGGACAATTAGGTGGGGGTCTATTACTGATGGCTCTGGGTACTCCTCCTCCTCTCAGGAGGATTGGTTTTATAATTAATTATTCCTGAATAAAGAAATATTTTAAAAAACTTTTAGAATGAGAAGTGTTCAGGTCATGTGGACAGACCTAGATTGTGGCTAGCGGAACCTTCCCTGCAGACCCTTCTGTCACCTATGTTTGTGTGAGGTGTGGCCTCCAGGGGTATGCGTGGATTATTAATGCGGCGGAGAGAAACAGGAGCCCGGGGTGAGCAGCCTGAGGGCCCTTTCCAATGTGACATTAAGTAGTGTGTGATCTAAAAGCAAACCATCTTGGAGCCAAGCCCTTGGAGTTCAACACAAACGCTCTGATTCTGTAATCCTTTGCATCTCTTTATGCTCACTTTCTGCCACTGGGCTTCCAGTTAAAAAAGAAGACAAGATTTTGTTTTTCAAGCACGTTTGAATTGATCAGGGGAGAAGTGATTAGTCCTAGAAACTCAAGTAAACCCAGCTTACTTAAGTGAGTGTCTGTTCATTGGTGCACATTATATAGTAGACTCTAAAAAAGTGTAGAGCAATTTTATATGGAATAATTCAGAGGCCCTAGAAACAATGGAAGTCATTTTTTCCGAGGCTGTGACAGTTCATGGGGACATCGCCAGTAAATATGCAGTATAGCCAAAACCAAGAGAACCGATACAAACCCAGATTCAGAGAACAAATACTGCTACCCTCCCAGACAGCCTGCCTGCCTAAACTTCTTCTATGCAGCACCCTGCAGCTGTTCCAGTCTAATCAACAGTTTTGGGTAGGAGCAGCCACGAGAACCAGTCCATGTCATTCAATAATTCTACCTTTGGGTTCATTCATTCTAATCTCTTTTTATTAACTCCCCACCTGTGCTGTTTTAGTTGTCCCAAAGCTCTTTGACTGGGTCACAGTTTTTTCTTATTTTTAAAAATTTGTTAGAACATGTTTGCACCGTGTGAAGTGTACATTGATTTTAGGAAGTAGGTACATGCACATAATACATCTAAATTCTTTTTATTCCCTTTCCACTCCCCACCCACCTCCTTCCAAGGCTAACTTCCCTTTCCCCATTTTCATTATTATTGTTATATTGAGTATAAAATTATGACATATGTTTACATTCCTTGAGGGTATTAGGTACATGTTCATGACACATTTTAAATCTTGGTCTGCTGGACCCCTTCCTATTTGCAAAAGATTTATCTTCTTGTTTCCTTCTATCTGTCCTTTATTTTGCTCTTTATTTGTGCCTTACTTTGCCCAAATGACAGATACCATATGGTATTTGAGCATGTGTATTTGATTTATTTCATGTAGCATTCCATTTTCCAGGTATTATCCTTCTTTATAGCAGAGTACTATACCATTATGTATCTTTTGCAACAATAGATAGAGGGCTGGGGATTTAGTTCAGTGGTTCCGGCGCCTACCTCGCAAGCACAAGGACCTGAGTTCAATCCCCAGTACCAAAAAAAAGAAAGGAAAAGAAAAAAGAAATTTATGTCTTAAATCTCATCACTTTTGAATAATTACAATTACATTTTGGTTTATATACCTCTGTGTGTGTATGTGTTTGTATTAATGGAATCATACTGCTATGCGGGTTTGAAATTAATTGTATATCATAAATATTTGTTCATAATCAGAACTAGATGAGAGTTAAGATTTTTCAATGTCTAATTTTTTAAAAATTACAAAAAATTTCTAATATACACAAAGGGAAGGCTAATATAAACCTCTCTGTTTCTATTATCTTCTTGATTATTTTTCTGGAGTATTTTCCTGTAACTTCCTGACTACAGTGATCCAAAACAGTAACACATTTAAAGTTAGTTCATTTAATATTTGTACTATTTTCAACTTAGAATAATTTAGAAATTGATTCAATACCATTTTTTGTATGTAAATATAACTTAATAAAAATTACTTACTAAATTATCACCTTTAATTAAAAATCCTTTTAGATTAAACATCATTTAAAACCACAATGTAAAAGTAGTATTGATATGAAAGAGTAAGAGTAAACAAATAATTCAATTTTATTTCCATTTACACATTTAGTTTTCATTGTAAAAGAATTGTTTTATAGTAAAAATAATTCTAGTGATATCAAAGTTAAATTTTAACATTTCTAAGCAGTACATACCTGGGAAATTTAATTTTTCTTTTTGCTTCACAAGTGTATATTCCTTATGTGATTATATTAAACATATTAAATATGAAAATTATATTTCAGTTAATGAACATATGGTTATGTTAGCAAAATAATAATTGTAAGTCTAATTATTTTTTGGGAGTGTACCGGGAATCAAACTCAGAACCTTGTGCTTCAGAGGTAGTCACAGAGCCCCTGAGCTAAATCCTGGCTTTAAGTCTGATTATTAACTGATTGTGTTTTATTCTTTGCTATACTAAAATAATGCTATTATGGAATAATTCAGAGCATTGAGATTATGAATTTTTGTAATTTATCTTGTTCAAAGAGGAATATATTAGGTAGTTTTTAAAATACTAAAAATCTACATTCCTACGTTTCTCCTATTAATAATGGAAGCATTAAATATGTATGTAATCACTCAATTTATGGAATTTTGAAAAGATTTTATGTCTCAACATATCTTTGCTATAATGTGGGTAGAGGTTTGAAAGATTTGGAAGTATATCATTTCATTGCAATAAATCAATTCAGTTGTGTACTTTATATAATTAATAAAATAATTATTATGATTGAATAATTAAAAACTAGAAATTGAATGAGGCTTTCTTTCCCTCTTACTCTTTTTTTTTCTCTCATTGAGTCTATTGGTTCATTTTAGGTATACAGTACAGTTACATTCATCATTGGGATCTTGTACCTTTATTTTATTTTTTATTTTTTTGGTACCGGGGATTGAACTCTGGTCCTTGCGCTTGCAAGGCAGGCCACCGAACCACTGAGCTAAATCCCCGGCCCCTAGGATCTTGTACCTTTACATGATAGGTCTTGGTTCTCATTTTTTCTCCTTGTCCCTGCCCTCCCTTCACCCCTCCCCTCTTATTCTCAATGGTAGTACCCAATCCAGTACCTTATGATAAAATATTAGGTTTATTTTAAGCCTGATTTTAGTGAAATTATTATAGCCTTTAGAAATGTTTAAGGCTTTCATCTGGTGCTTTACTGATGCCCTTTGCACTCAGAGTTGTTAATAGTAAAATCGTGACATTTATTATACTATTCTATCAGTTTGTGAATTGGTTACCCAAATGATGAAGGTCCAATAATTACACATGGCTGAGTTAGCATCTGTCTCCTGATTCTTAGGCCATGGCATTTGTTGCTATCCCACAGTACTTTCTAAATATAATAAAAACTTAGAAATTTACTAGCTACCTTGAGGTCACATTGGTAGCAAGTTAAGATTATAACTATCCATGAAAATGTGATAATGATAAAATAATCAGTAACACTTATGATTACTCCGAGCCGGCCGCTCTGACACCGGTGCTGTTCATTCTTTCTCTTTGATGTGATAAATGTTTATTGAATTCTTACTAAGTGCCTGATACTCTTTGGCGCTGTGGTATAGCAGTAGGTGAACCCTCATATCTCTGCGCTCACACACAGCATCTTATAGTTAGGTTTTATATGGATTGTCCCATTCTTTGAATTTACACAACAACTTTAGGGATAGCTACTCTTTGGTGTCCTTATTTTGTGGCTGGGGAGATGGAGTCACAGAGTTGAAAGTTTTTAAACACGGTGATGCACAGGTAGGATCTGACATCCAAAACCAGAACCCAGATGGTCTGGTCTCAGAAATGACTTCATAAGCGTGAGGCTATCCTGTTCCTACATTAAACTCCAAACCCTACATTTGTAACCATGCTGTTATGGTGAACCCCAGTTCTGTATTTCTTATTGAACTCCTTAGTGTTGGCATGAAAGTGACAGATGACAATGTAGGTTATTTATCCATAGCTTTCAGCCAATTTCCAGCGGGAACTGGGATGGAGGCTGGGGGAATAATTTGCTGTCCACTCAGCCACTGGTGTTTGCTCACATCCTCAGCATGATAGTCGCTTTTCAATGTGCCAAAGATGAGCCTCTTGGTTCCTTAAAATTGTTCTTGGAGCTGCCCACTAAGAAGTCCCAAGACAGCCAATACAAAATTGGAATCAGAGAAAAGGAAGAATTTTTTTGTTAAATATCACAGACACATTCAAGCACTCTAATTTTTGATTTTTAAGAAATACTTTCCATCATAAGGAAAAAACAAAACAACAAAAACAAAAACAGGACATCTGAATCATAAGTGACCAAAAAGTCTACTAGAATGTCAGTTATGTGAGTATCACCTACACAACTGAGTCAAAGGAGCCAGAAGTGGGCAATATGGAAATTAAAAGGTTGCTTTAATACCTAAAGAGTTCTCTTCAAATGTTCTATGGAAAGTATGCCAACTAATCAGATGCTTGCACTCAAAAGGTAAAACAAAGGCATTCAGAATCTAAAATTAGGTTTCTTTTTCCTTGTGAAGCATCATATAGAGGAAGCACAGCCTGTCTCCTTAATGTGAGCTATTAAATATGAGTGTTAAGGATATTATAAAATGAGATTTCAAAAATACTAAATTGTATAGTCTTCTCTGGAGGAATTAGTGTGTAAAAAAAAAAAAGCCACAAAGAATTGTGAATTTAAGACAGTAAGATAATGTAGGCATTTGTGTTGTGACCAGAATCTAGGGTGACACTTCATTAAATGTGTTAGCCTTACTTACCCATCATTTTGGCAATCTTGCTTGAGGATCAAGAGATACCACCTGAGTGACTGACCCTCTTGTTAGTCTGAGTACTGAAAATAATGCAGTTCACTGCTTATTGTGACCCCCCAAGAGGATCTAAAAGTCTTGTTTAAAATTATGAGCCTAAGGAGAAAATTTAAAAGAACAGGGGAGGTTAATCATAATATTTGTCTCTAGCAGTTAAACTGAAAAGTTCATGCAGTGGATTTTAAGTTGTTTGTGTTTTAGAAAACTATAGAGCAGTGACTTAGTAGCATGAGTCATAAGTAAGATCTCGGTTTAAATTATGTCGCTTTAATTTGAGTTTAATTTGAAGTGGATTAATCAAATCAAGGTATTTTACATAGGGATTTTTAACCATTTAATGCCTACCGATCTATTTTGGAGACACCCAAAACAATGGAACCTAACAAAATATATTCTCTTCAAATTCTTGTTCCTTGAATTTTTATAGGTAACATACAGGAATTTTATGCAAACTTTCACAAAATTTCAACATTTGACATAAATGGGTTGCATTTTTTCTGTCAACGTTGCGGTGACTTCTATTCAAAATTCCCTTTGTTTTAAAAATTTTCCTTTCTCATAATATTTTAACTCAGTTTTTAGCTGATATACAGTAATTTTAAATATTAAGGGGGCACAGTGTATTCAACACATGTATACATTGTGTCATTAAATCAGGGTAATTATCGTGTCTACCATGTCAAACATTTATCATTGCTTCGTGGGAAAAACATTCAAATTTCTTTTAGCTGTTTTGACACATACATTATATACATTGTTAGCTCTGGTCACCCTACTGCCAAATAGAACACAGGAACTTACTCCTCCTATTTAACTGTAGCTTTGCACCTCCAGCCACCATTTGACTCGCTGGTTCTAGATCAGCCTTTTAGATTTCACACGCGAATACGATCATGTGGCAGTTGGCCTCTCCCTATCACCCCAATTAATAAAATCCTGCCCTGTTAGACAGCTTGGACAAACTGTTAGGTTACGGGAGATTTCCTCTCTTCGTGTATACAGTCACATTTAATCATCTCATATAGAACAGACGAGCAAACTTATTCCCCCCTTTACCTTGCTAATTAATATTTTACCAAGGGGATTGCGCTGATTTCAACAGATTTTTGCTTCTCATTCAACCTCTAAGCCTCTTTTTTCTTTTACATGTTGGGTCCCCTGTTGAATTTGCATTTTAGGGTGAAGCAGAGCAATTGCTACAATGAATTCATCCTGACTCCTAGTTCTAGATGTTTAGATAAATGATACTTGGCTTTGGTTTCAACAAACAATAAGGCACCATATTATTGAAAGAATTTATGATCTAATTCCTAAATAAATGGTGAATTCATTTGAATTTGTTTTGTTTGTAAAAAGGCACATATTATTTTTAGAAAAATTTGGAAGCCTGCTAAATATTATGATTTCAGCTTGCAAAAAGTTTGGTTATTATTGGTTGTTCATTGCTTGGGCAGTAGCATTTGTGTGTGGCAATTCTGATAACCAGCTGGGATAAAGCTACATTTTTGAAATTATAATTTTTACCTATTTCCCTCTGATCAGGTACTTGATGTGAGGAGGAAGATATACAACTCAGCTCTAAAACTTCTGCTCACTCCATTTTTTTGCCTTATATTTCTACTCTTGGTTTTATGGCTACACCCTATTTTGTATTCTTTTCTTTCTGATACCTTTATATTTAGGATTTCATATTTAAAATATATTATTAAAAGGCTTGTCAATACATTATAAAGCATGTAGACTCAAGGCTCATTTAACTGGAAAAAGAAAATAGAAAGCTTGAGCAAGTAGATATGTTTGTAGCTCTGGATTTTGGGGATTTGATTCTAACTAATCATTATGGTAGAAGCCCTCAGTTGTTTCTTCAGTATCAGTAGTTGTACTCATCCAGCTGTATATCTTCCTTGGCCCTGTCCGACAAATAACACCCATTTACCCAAAGCTGGTCTAAAGAACATTTGCCTGTGGTCTTGAAATTGATGTAGAATTTACAGGTCCTTGTGGCAACTGAGCCGATAGCCTCGGCCTCATGCAAACCCACCAGAGAGTGAACTGTTTACAGATAAAGCAACATCGAAGATAGAACAGCAACACAACTCTGGTGAGAAAGATGATGTCTCATAACAAAGAATGTTGATATTTTGGTAGTCACTAAACTTTCAGACTATTTTATCAAAAAACAAGATTTGACTTTTAGCTTATCAAATTCATCAAAGGCACAATGATAGTAAGTCATTAGTAAGGAAGTAGTTCTGTTGGGGGAATGTTAGGTTCTTTTATATGGTATTAAATTCACTTCTACCATATAATTCGCTCATTTCTTCACTTGGCCTATTCCCCAAGGCCATAGATGCATTAACGCTGGAACAGAAATGTGGAGTAGTCTGGCCCTTTTTACAAACTGAAATTTGTTTGTAACACAAAATATTCTCTTTTATATTGCTTTTCAAGTGCTTTTGGAATCACTTTCTTTTAAAATGGATTCATGGGAAAAGCTATAGAAGTGAATACTTATTTTACTCTGGATCTCTCTGTATAATGATCAAGAAAAAGAAATGAAAAGGAGAAAGTAAAACAGAAATAATGCATTTCTATTGGAGATAGCATATCACTTGAGTACAGAACAGTTAGGTTTGCCCAGCACATAGTCCCGGGGAGCTGAGGGCATGATTTGTATTGCAGAGAAGGGCACTTAATTTTGGCGTGTGACATGACTGCAGACAGTGTTCTTAATTTCTGCAAACATCTGGCAAGTGCACGCTGTTGTTAATTAGAAGCTGGGCTAGAAAGTGTTGATGGATGCAAATTCAGGCCATTGTGAAGGGACAGTAGTGCTATATTTGTGTGCAATTGAAAGGATTGCTGAGAATTTAGTACAGTACAATGTATCTGCTTACCCTTGAGTTTGGAACTCCTGAGCTTTTGTTCCCTGTCAAGTCACATACCTCTCCCCATTTGAAATCATAACGCTTGAAGAATGTGAACATGATTTGTAAGAACTCTTACCACTTTGGTCTGGTGATAAATGGCATGAAATTGTCTCTGTAGGCATATTGTGTTTCTTTAGACTCCTTTTGTCTCTTTAGACATAATAGGCTATTCAGGAAATATTGATAAATCATCAGGAAATTTGCAATGTTTGAAAATGAGCTGAAGATACGTTGTAACTGTGCAATATGACTTTTTTTTAATTTAGAAATTACTTTCTCCTGTAGAGAACACACACAGCATCCAGAGTGGCCCTGAGTGCCATGGTTTGCTGCAGGGTGGACACTTTTACTGTCTTTTTGCACTACTTTGCCTTTCATGGGTCTCATCAAACTGTCATCCTCATGCCTTGCCAAGAGCTGCCCTTGAGAATATATTTGTTCACACTTCTCAAATTATGTTGCAGTCTCTGCTTTGTTAATGACCCCTCTGTGGCTCAGGGCTGGGTTACAGAAGGGAGTAAGAAAAATTCAGAACTGGGTTGGGAATTTAGCTCAGTGGCGCCGTGCCTTGTCAGGCAAGCACAAGGTCCTGGGTTTGATCCCCAGTATCAGGAAAAAGAAAAATTCAGAAATGAATATGTGTAATATGAAGAAAATTATAAACATTTCCCAGTTTGGGGCCACTATGTCAAGAAAGTCATATTGTTTATAATAATCATTGCTAGCATTGATTAAAATTTACTGTGTCCCAGGCAGTAACCCACATGGTCCCTATGAATTATCTCATTTAATTTCTACAGCCACCTAATGAAATTATTACCCTTATTTTTCAGTTGTGAAAATCGAAGTTTACTCAAATGAACTAACATGCCCTTAAAGGTAGGCAAGAGCTGAGGTGTGAATTCAAGTTCACTCTCCTAACCACTTTTCTATTTTACCATTTCATATTACATAGACATCAATATCTGAGTTTTCTGAGCCACAGGCCTCCCTCACAGACAAATTGCTCAGTTAGAAGAACAAACCATTGGGAGGGTAGCTGTTTTCATTGGTTGAGTGAAGTCACCTCCCGGGCTTGATTTCCCCTTTGATTATTAGCTGACATATTATGACCCAGAATTTTCTTTAGGAATGAAAATATGCTGAAGTTTAATTGGCTAGCAGATTGGTTTTCCTCAACGGTGGTTTTCATAAGTGCAATAGTTTAAATCATTTGGATCTTCATATAAGTTTTAGTTTTCTATTACAAATCTTAAGCTTTTTCAGTGTATTCTTTATTTTAAGGGATAAAACAATTATATGGCCCCTGGAAAAATGGAATAATCTGTGTATTACCAGGGTAAAGACAAGAAATATCACTGGTTTATAACAGCAAAGGTTTCTTTCTAGCTTATGCCATTGTAGGTAGGTTGTTCGAGGGCCAAGCCAAAGGCAAGGGATTCTGGAAGGTATCTCACTGGCAATTAATTGCTTGTATCTGTATACATAGTGCCTTTTGTTTCTTTAGATGTAACAGACTATGCAGGAAATATCGATAAAGCATCAAGAAGTTTGCAATGTTTGAAAATGCGCCAGAGATAAATTATAACTGTGTAGAATGTTCTTTTTAGAAATTATTTTATCTTATAGTGAACATAAACACTCAGCATCAAGAGTGGAAAGAATAACCACATGGCCCCAGACGATCACAAGGGGACTGTATTAGTTTCCTAGGGTCACCATAACCAATGACCACAAACTACATAGTTTAAAGCAACAGAATTTCTTTTCTCACAGATCTGAACCACAAGGTTTGGGTCCTTCTGGAAATCTGGGTAAGAATTTATTCTGTATCTTTCTCCTAGTTTCTGGTGTTTGCTGCCAACTCATGGCATTTCTTAGCTTACAGAGAAGCATCATTCCAGTCTTTTCTTTGGCCTTTACATGGGGTTCTCTTCTATGTGTACCCATGTCCACATTTCCTTCCTATAGGGAGGGGACACATAGGATTACTATCCACCCTAACACTCATTTTAGCTTGATTACCCCTGCAAAAACTTTTGCCAAATAAGATCGCATTAACAAAGAGTGAGGGCTTGGTCACATCTGTTTAAAGAACACAATTCAATCCACACAGAAGCCATGAAGCACAACTGAATCATGAGATGAAAGGTCAAGACATGGAGATAGATAGAAAAGACTACCAAAAAATGACTGCCCTTCCCTTTAAAATTGGAAACTGAGGCACTTTTTAGAGGCTAGTACAAGTTTAGGAAAGACTAGCTCAAAGAACTAAGACAGATGGATTATGGACATAAAACAATGGTCTGACTTTCTAAGAATGTTTGTGTAGTACAGCCACACTAGGAGAAGAGACCCCCAAATACTTATACTCTCGTTGACTGGAGGCCTGTACTTATTTCTGCCACCTCATGGACATAGGAACTGAAATGTAAATCAACCTCTTTGACCTAACTAGCGAATTTTGTATAGGATACAAATATCTTCTTTGTGGTGATTATGACAGAGGATAACATAAAAATGAGTAGAATAAAGTACTTTGGTGTCAGGACTGTTTTAAGACTGATAATGTAATACAAAGAAATCATTTGATTACAATTACTCTATGTAAGTTGATGTTAAGTGATAAGAATTAATTGAAAAGTTGATAAGCTATACCTTTGAATTACTTGGGTGCCTATTGAAATAATATTGCTTTGCTTTACAATTCTACTGTTTAAGGCTAAATTATTTTTGGATAAATGAGCTGTAGAAATGCCTGGTTATAGATGTCTCTGAAGTTAAGAAGTGAGCCTCAGCAGAAGCTGGCTTAAAGTTATCTGTGATGAGCTTTGGGTGATGAATTTAGTGTAAAGTTTGGCTTTCAATCCATACATCAAAATGATGGCAACATCACAAGAGATGGTGTTCCTAGTGAGTTTGTGGTAGTTGGGCCCCTGAGAGGATGGTTAGTGTTTGCCAAGTGACAAATGAGAGTCATTAAGATGGTGGTATCTGCAAACAACTTTTATATAAGGCCCTCTCAGGTCCCAGGAAGAGTTCTTTCATAGCTAGAGTTCCTGTGTGGCCTACTGCAACTTGGCTTTGGGCCTCCCCAGAGCCCGTCTCCTAGAAAATGGGAGAGTGGGTTTTATCACTGGTTGGAAATAGCACGCATAAGAATATCAAATGCCAGCAAGAAGTGAAAACGTGTAAACAGATCACAGGGTAAAGCATGTGGATTCTTTCACAAGGGAACTATGTGACCAAGTGCCTGTCAGCATTGTGATACCATTTGAAATACTTCTTTTACATTAACTCCATGTGTCAAATGCTGAGATACAGTGTCCCATAAAAAGAATATAAACAGGAACTTACCATTTTGGGTAGCCTGGGTGATAGCTCTGTGCCAGTAATGGCGAACCACTTAGAGCTTTCCGTGATACAAAGAGCCCACAGCAGTGAGTGCCATAGGCTTCCTCCACTGTTCTGTGCCATCAGTTCCAGGAAAAACAAGTTCACCTGTCAATGTAATGAATAAATATTTAATAGTACAGGGTATTTGAGTTGTTTTTGGAGTACTCGTGCATTTCTTTAAAATTTTTTTTCTGTATTTTGGAAGTGTGTAATATATAAATGGGTCAAGTGAATAATTTAATGACCATCTGTATGTGCAATACTGCCATTAGAAATCTCCCCAGGTCCATTTTCCTCTCCTTTCTTCTTTTTAATCACTTCACCTTCCATAACCTTTATTGTTAAACTTGGTGTTTATTTTTTATGGCACTTAAAAAATATCTTTCCATGTAGGTGTATAGCTGTAAAAATATACAGTAATTTTACATTTGTAACAATCAGTTTCCCGTATATATTTTCCACAGCTTTTTCTTATGCAACATTGTATTTTAAAAATGTGTATTCATTACTACTTTACTCATTATCACTGCTTTATAGTATTTTACTGTCTGAAAAGACCATGATTTATTTATTCATTCTCCTATTGACAGAACTTCAGAGTCAAATTTTCACTGATCATCTATATAATACATACCATATATATAAAATGACTTAGCTGTTGACATTTATGGTTGCTTCTTCCATTATGCTCAGTGACCATCTTTGTTACAGAACCATTGTTTCAGAAAAGATCAAAGAGAAATGGACAATGTGGCAATAGCACTGTTTGTTCATGTGAATCCAATCACAGCTTGACCATTGTGTACCTAAGCTTATCATCTGAACTAAGGATTACTGTCTAGATGGAAAGTAGCAGGACAGTTATAATAAACCCACAGCTCTGGCTGTATTCCATAATCCAGTACTATTTAGCACCAGTGAGTTTATTAAAAGCTACAGGAAAAATGTTTCCATACTAACTTCTTTAGGACCACTCAGCAGGTTCACTGCTAAAAGGATTACTTATTTTAAGAATAAGTCACCCAATCACATCTTGTCACATTTAGCCTTTTGGGCCTTGAATTCTGAGTCAGAGCTTTGGTAGTAGCTATTCCCAATTTACAGAAAGTTTTAGAGATAGTTACTTTATGAATATTGAGGTAGTTATAATTATGGTCTAATTACCAGGATATGAAGCAACTATGGTCCCTTTCCACAAATATCTTCTACATCAGTTAGCATTGATGTTTCAAATGTTCTCCACCAGAAGAAACATCCTTTGTACTGTCTGACTCAATACAATGCTTATTAAATTTAGGATGACATAAAGTGTGGAAAATGACTTGAAGTTACATAGATGGCAGTTAGTAACTTCACAGGATGGAAGACGAAAGCAATCCAAGACAACAAAATAAATGAAGCTAGAATAAATGGGAAAAAATTCAAAAATCAATGAAAAAGCTTTGGACTGGGTCAACTATATTTGACAAGCTTCCGTGTGAAAAATAGGTGAGGATTTTAGATGATAATCTCAGTGTGAGTCAACAGTTCATTAATCCTCTGAAACTAAGAATGCAAACTTAAGGCTACTTTAAAAGTTTGTGTGCAAGCATAGTTTCACAAAGGAAGTAATAATCAGCCTGTGGTACTTGGGGACAAGTCAGACAATTTCTGGCATTTGTTTACAGTTTTAGAGTCTACACAATCATTAGAACGTTGATAAACCAGGGATACAGAAATAGGCCAGAATATCTAAAGTTTGGAAATAGTGCCACTGAAAAAGAGATTTTGTGAAAATGAATTTTCTTGTAATTATCCACAATCCTGATGTCTCATGCTAACTAACTTAACTATTATTCAATAGCTTTATTTAGGGACTACTACAAAAACAGACTCAGTAGCCATTCTAGGAATAACATTTCTATCATTTTGTCAGAAACAATGTTTTAAGAAAATTCAGCTACCAAACTATCAAAATGACGACTGAAACAACTTTTGAATTTCTCTGTCTATAAAAGTGGGGAAGGTTATGCTTTCCTTTCTGGAGTTATAGAAAATAAATGAGTTATAATGTTTGTAAAAGTGCTTTTCACAGTGATAACTATCTGAGAGACTGTAGAGAAGTTAACGGAATTTTGCTGCTTTATGAAACCCAAATGCATGCACACACACATGCGCGCACGCACACACACACACACAACCAAAATACTTGTCTAACGGACACAGCAACTGTTCATAAAATATAACAATGATTTTTCAACAATTCACAGAACTTTTTCTACTTAATCTCTGAATAATCATTAACGTTTATTTGAATTATTCCTACCTCTGTTCTCTGAAGTATGTATATATAACTTTTCAATTCTTGAAGGTAATTTTTCTCTTAAGGGTTTAAACCTTAAATTCTGTCAATAACCATAACAAGTGACAGTTTTCCATTATTGTTTATTTCTCTTACATCACGTGACACTTTTTAGGAGAGAAAATATCACTGAGAACTCATGAGGGTAATTCATTTTGAAGTTTTCCTCAACTAAAGTAGAACATGCTATTTTTAGTAAAAATGTAAATTAATCAGTTCTATTTTCAGGAAATATACACTACCTTTATAATTTTTCAAGAAATGAGCAATCAGTAACAATATGATCTTTAATTGTAATCTGTTAAAAGCTAAAAACATTTTTATTTGTTTTAATTTTGTTCTAAATTTCATGTTAGGCTGTAGATGATGAACTTACTATCCTAAGGGCAAAATTTTAATCAAAAATACATATTTTGTGAATTTAAAACTCATAATATCACAAAATCCATGTAAAAATTATTATAAAAAATTAAGAATCTACTATCCTCTTCCATGTACAGTGTTGGTACATTTCAATAATGGTAAGTAAATTATAAGAAAAAAATAAACCTAAGTAAAACCCATAGACAAAGATCTTTTCAGTAGCTAGGCAAAAAACAAAACAAGAAAATTCAACTCTAGGGAAGAAAAAGATGCAGATTCCTGCAAGGTTTTAATTATGAGAAAGAGAATTCTAAGGATAATGACAGAAACACTTGACACCAGCTAAATCAACTGTTAGGTATCAGGCATTTCAACATTCATCATGGTTAACTTTACAGCAACCATTTACTTGAGTGACTGTACTCACTTACTGTCCACATGGGGAGGCCTTTGAACCACGGAAATGCTACACCAGGTGTGATGTTGCAACAACAACAACAACAAAAAAATACATTAGAGCTATTTGTGAGAAAGCAGAACATAGAGTCACCACAAATCACTTTCCTTTTTCTTCATAGATAATCCCTCTTTTAGGAATTTGCTTATTAACCAGGATCCCAACATTCCAGAAATGTGAGTTTCTCACATCAGAATTCACACTTGGTTTGTGCCACATTTCTTTGCCAAGGGATAAACGCAATGTTATATCCTAACCATCTATGCCCAGAAAATGAAAATAGATTCTATATCCTGACAACACCCCCATCGAGTCCAGTTCTCCTAAAGCAGATGGGTACTCCCACCTCTGCTCCGATCCTTCCTGCTCACAGCTGGTAGTTATCTCCTGTGTTCCCTTTCTAAGCCAGACAGCCAGTCAGAGATTCCCGTGCACACTCGTATTAGTTTTACATTGCCCATCATTACTTCGTCTGAGTCCATCCACTGTCTGCTAAGAGCTTCTCTTTCTGCTTTTAGCTGACCAACAGGGTCTTCCCTTTTTTCCCAGAAGGAACCTCTGTCTAATGAAATTATTTTTCTTACATTTTCCACTATATAATAGCTGATAGTGACTCTGGGTTCCTTTGTAAAGAGTTTGAGATCCTTGGGTTTACCATGAAGCTGATGGAGGTTAATGAGGCCAAATGCCAAATTTTGTGTTTATTTCGTTGTATTTCTGTTTTAAGTTATTCTTAAAACTACAAGAGCAGCAGATATACTTTAAAACCTGGTGCAGCTTTTGGTAAAATTTTATAGATCAGGAAAGAGATATAGGGAGCGTAGTAAAAATGGGCATGACAACCAGAGTCAAGATTTGTATATTCTTAATTTTTAAAAATATTGATATTTAATTTGCATGCAATGAAATGCAGATATTAAGCATACAGTTGATATTTTGAAGATCCTTATTTTATATATCAATGATTCTTTCCTTTTTATGGAAGAGTAGTATTCCATGTATGTGTCATATAATTTGTATATCCAAACACTTATAGATAGATTTTTTTGTTGTTGTTATGAAAAAGGGACTCACTGTGTTGCCCAGGTGGGTCTCAAACTCACAGTGATCCTCCTGCCTCAGCCTCCTGAGTGCTGGGATTATAGGCATCCACCACCATGCCTGGTGATATTGTTGTTTTCAACGTTGGAATATTCTGAGCAAATTGCTGAGCGTTATTTTGGAACTCCTTTTAAGGATATAAACTTTCTTTTGAGAATATACCTAAGCATGCAGTTACAAAGTCTTTTAACAAGTAAACATCTTAAGAAAAACATCATAAACGATTTTCCAAAGTATACAGCTAAGAACATGAAGGGTTCCATTTGCTTCACAATCTTGCCAACTTGTTAATATTTTTAGTCTGTTCAATTTGGGCCACTATTGTGAGTATGTGGTGATATTTGCAGTTTTAATTTGTATTCTCCTAATGATTAATAGTGTTCAGCATCTTTTTATGTGGTTAAACATTCACCCGTCTTCTTTTGTGATATATCTTTCTAAATCTTTTGTCATTTTAATAATTGAATATTTGCTTTTCTGTTGAATCATAGGAGTTTTTAATATCTTCTAGTGATGTTATTTGTCAGACATATTTATTGTGAATATTTTCTTCCAGACTATGGCTTGCCATTTCAGTGAAGACCTTTACTAATATTTTCTGGTTAATAGAGTTCTTAATTTTGTTTATATATATATATTTTTTTTTGGTACCAGGGATCGAACTTGGGTCCTTGTGCTTGTGAGGCAGGCCACCGAACCAGTGAGCTAAATCCCCGGCCCTTGTTTATAATTTTTCAAGTCAATATGTAGTAAATCTAATCTAAGAAATACCAGTGCTGTGATGATACTCTACCATTTTCTTCTAAAATTTTATAGTGTGAGCTTTTATATTTTTTCATTATTATAGTTACTGTTTTTATCCTTTCAACTAATAAGCAACTTGATAAGCTAAGGCTTTGCAAATATCCCATTTTTCATCAATTTTTCTTAGTAGATTTAACATCCATTTGTTTTTTTGCCCCAATTAATTTTTTCTGATGATTTAAAAATAGCATATTTCCAAATATGCCACATTTACCGGTTGTTCCTATGTGTAAGAAGAATCCCTCCCCTCTACTTAACATGGAACAATGTATTCCTGTTTGTATTCAGTAAGTTACAGTAAATACTTTTCATTTTTTTTTCAGCTTTAATTGAGTTTATTGGTACATTTTAGGGATACAGTACAGTTACATTCATTGTTGGGATCTTGTACCTCCACATGACAAGCCTTGATTCTCATTTTTTCCCCTTACCCCTGCTCTCCCTTCACTTCCTCCTCCCCTCCCCATCTACAAATATTTTATTTCCATTTTGATTCTCAGATTGTTCCAGATATGGTTAGTGCGTTATACCTGCAAGCTGAGGTCTAAATTGTTTTGAAATGCCTCCGTTGTCTTTGAAATAACTCCTTCCTTTCTTGATCGAATGAGATGCCTCAAGCTCATCTTATTTTTTCCCCTCCTCAACCTGGGAATCAGTTCTTCCAGAGATTCCTAAGTCCTTTCTCCTTCCAAAGAGAAACACTACATTAGCAAGTACTTTCTGAATGTTGAGTGTGCTCATTGCTGCTGGCATGGTATTAGTTAGAGGCTTTCAGCCAACAGAATATGAGTTTCTATTAACTCTTCTTTCTTTATTTTTTTATTAGTACATGTTTGTAGCTCACTGTGTTTACATTGCTAGTGTGGAGTCGGTACATGGACATAACACATTATAGTGCCCTTTTCATCCCCTTTTTCTCCCCTCCCTAAATCCCCTTCCTGAGATATTTAATCTTGTGTGTCTGATTTATTTCACTTAATACTATGGTCTCAAAGTACATTCATTCATTTTCCTATACATGATTCATGTTATTCTTTTTATGGCGGAGTAGTATTCCACTGTGTATAAATACCATATTTTCTTTATCCATTCCTCTGTTGATGGACATATAGGTCACCTCCAAGATTTATTAATTACTAATTGTGCTGCTATAATATGGGTATGTATGTATCACTGATGTCTTTAACTCTTTCAGGAAGATGCTGAAAAGAAGAATTGCTGGGTCAAATGTAATTTTTAGTTTTAGTTTTTTGAGCAGTCACCATACTGATTTACTAATTTACTTTACCACCAACAATATAAAAGGGTTCCCCACCCCACCCCACAGCCTGGCCAGCATTAGTTATTGATTTCCTGATGATGATGGAGTAAGATGGAATCTCAGTGTGTTTTAATTTGCATTTATTTAATGGAGAATGACATTGAACATTTCTTCACCTATTAATTGGCTATTTTTACTTCTGTGAAGTGTCTATTCATTTCACTTGCCCATTTCTTTAATTGGGTCTTTTTTGGGGGGTTCTAATTTTTTGGAATTCTTTATATATTGTAAATAGTAGTGCTCTGTCTGAGAAATAGCTTGAAAACTATTTTCCCCATTTTATAGGTTGTCTTTTCAGTCTGTTGGGTGTTTCTTTTGCTATGCATATGATTTTAAATTTGATTTTCTGATTCTTGGTACTATTTTCTATGCAAATGGGGTTCTGTCCTGAAAGTCTTTGCCTGTGCATATAAATTCAAGAGTTTTACCTATTTTATTTTCCAACATGTTAAGTTTTCCTGTTTTAACATTTAGTTCTTTGAACAATTTTGATTTTAATTTAGTACACTGGAATCTTCGGCATGTGGATCACCAGTTTTCCAGAACCACTTGTTAAAGAGGCTATCTTTCTCTCCATTGTATGTTTTTGACCTCTTTGTCAAAGATCTAATAGTTGAATGTGCTTTAGGCTGTTCCTGCATCCTCTACTCTGTTCCATGGATCCTATGACTGTTTCTGTGTTAGCGCAGTGCTGTTTTTATCTTTGTGATGCAACTTGAAGCCCAGGGTTGTGATGCCTCCCTCTTTGCTCTTGTTACTCTTGCTATTTTGGGTCTCTGCTGGTTGCATATGAATTTTATAATTGTTTTCTCAAGTTCTGTAAAGTTGTTGGTATTTTTATTGGGATTGCATTAAATCTGTGTATCAATTTTGAAAGTATGGACATTTTGACTATCTTGGTTCTGCCTGTCCAGGAGGCGAGGGTATTTTTCCATTTTCTTAGGTCCTCTTGGATTTCCTTTTTCAGAGCACCTAGTTTTCATTGTAGAGGTCTTTTACTTCCATAGTTAGTTTTTTTTTTTTTTCCTCAGAGCTACTATAAATTGTGTTATTTTTTCCTAATTTCTTTCTCAGTGGGTTCATTACAAGTGAACAGGAATGTGATTGATTTACATGTATAGTTTTTGTATCCTTCTACATTATTGAATTTGATTATTAATTCTAAGAGCATTTTGGGTGGATATTTTGGGTCCTCTATAGAGGATCATATCTATAAATAATGATAATTTGACTTCTTCCTTTCCTATGTATCGGTTTTATTTCTTTTTCTTGCCTTATTGCTCTTGATGATGTTTTGAGTACTCTGTTGAACAGGAGTGGTAATAGTGGACATTCTTGTCTAGTTCCTGATCTTAGAAGAAAAGTTTTTAGTTTTTCTCCACTAAATACAATAATGATGGCAGCTGTTTTGTCATACATGGATTTTATCAGATTGGCATGAGATCTGTGTATACCTATTATTTTCAATGTTCTTTTATCATAAAAAGGTATTGGAGTTTGTCAAAGGCTTTTTATGTGTCTATTGGAATGATGACATGATTTTTATCCTTGCATTATTTATCAGGTGCATTACTTTTATTGATTTGTGTATGTTGAACTATCCTTGCATACCTGGGATAAAGCCTACTTGGTAATGTTTCATTGCATTCTGTTTGCTAATATTTTTGAGGATTTTTTTCCATCTGTATTCATTAAAGAGATTGCCCTGTAGTTTTTGTTTGTTTGTTTGTTTGTTTGTTATCAGGGATTGAACTCAAGACCTTGCGCTTGTGAACTAGGTGGCAGCACCACTGAGCTAAATCCCCAGCCCTGTAGTTTTCTTTTTTGGTTGGAACTTTGATTTGGGAATCAGGGTTTTGGTAGCTTAACCATAAAGTTCTTTAGGAAGAACTTTGGCAATATTCCTTCCCTTTTAATTTTATTAAAGAGCTTGAGGAGAATTGGTGTTAGATCTTCCCTGAAGTTTTTATAGAAGTCAGGAGTGAATCCAGTTGGATCTGGGCTTTTTTTTAGGTGGTAAAGTTTTTGTTTTTTTCTGCTTCATTTTCATTGCTTATATTGGATTATTCAGGGTTTTTAAATCTTGGTTCAGTTTTGTTAAATCATATGTATCTAGGAATTTATCAATTTATCAATTTCTTCTGTATTCTCCAATTTATTGGCATATAGTTTTGTAAAGTAGTTAATGCAAGTGCCAAAATTGCCAGTAATCTTTTGATTTCAGCAGTGTCCATTGTAATTTTACCTTTCTTCATATCTAATGGCATTGATTTGTCTTTTACCTTCATAAAATTACTTTCCATAATTAAAAATTATTTAGATAACTTCAAACCAATCTCATAGTTGTTTTCTACCTTCTTCTATCTATATTTATAGCCCCTGTTTTCCATGAGAGAGTCCTACAAATATTTTTCTTACTTTGTCATTTGTATTTTGACTTTTTTTCCATTAAGTTTATTGGTACATTTAAAGCAAACAATACAGTTACATTTATCATTGGGATCTTGTACCTTTACATGATATATCTTGGTTCTTGTTTTTTCCTCATACCCCTGCCCTCCCTTCACCCCCTTCACCCTACCCTATTTACAAAGACTTTGTTTCCATTTTTTAATTTTTTCATTTTTTCCTTATTTCCTTTCCCTTCCCCCTTTCACTTCCCCTTTAGCCATTTTCTTCCTATTTCACATTCTCAATTATACCATTTGAACCTTATTTACGCTTTCAGTTTTTACACCAGAGAAACTATTCAGTATTTACTCAAGTGTGTCCTATTTATTTCACCTAAGAGTATAGCCTCAATGTGCATCCATTTAGCTATAAATGTTTTTAGTTTCTCATTCTTTATGGCTGAGTAGTACTCATTTTATAGAAAAACACATCTATCTCTAGTCTCCAGTTGATGGGCATTTGGGTTGTTTCCAAGTTTTAGCTAGTAAACTGTTTGTAAACTGTGTCACTACAAACATGGGTGAGCATATATATCACTGTGCTATGATTCTTTTGGAAAGATACCCAGCAGAGGATAGCTGGGTCAAATGGAATCTCTAATCCTAGTTGTTTGAGGTATCTCCATATTGATTCCAACAGTGGTTGCACCAGTCTGCACTCCCACCAACAATGGAGAAGGTTCCTTTCTTTCTACAGCCCTGCCAGCATTTGTTATTTGTTGATTTCTTGATAGTGGCCATTCTTGCTGCAGTAAGGTGGAATCTGTGTTGTTTCCATCTGCATCTCTTGAATGACCAGTGATGTTGAACATTTTTTCATATATTTATTAGCTGCTTTTACTTCTGAGAAATGTTTGTTCATTTCATATGCCCATTTTTGAATTGGATCTTTGTATGGGGGGTTCTGATTTTTTGAGTTCTTTATATATTCTAGATAGTAGTCTGAGGAGTAGCTGGTAAAAAATTTTTTTCCACATTGTGGGTTGTCTCTTAGCTCTGATGGTGATTTCTCTTGCACTGCAAAAAATTTTTTTAATACAATGAGATCCCAGCTGTTGATTCTTTGTGCAAGTTCTTGTGCTGCTGAGGATTTGTATTTTGACTTTTTTATGATACATTTTTTAATGCAGAAGAGTTAGATGCAAAAGTAGCAAATGTTCCCATATGTCCTTTTTCTCAGCTCCCTTTTAAATTAACATGTTTCATAGCTGTAGAAAAATTACCAAAACTGAGAGATCCATATTGGTATATATTACTCACCTAAGGGTGGATTATATTTTTCTGACTGTCATGAGTTTGTCCACTATCATCTATTTTCTTTTCCAGGATCCAATGTAGAACTCCATGTTGTATTTAATTATTGTATCCTCCACACTGTATCTGCTCCAATCTTTGACAACTTACTGTCTTTCTTATCAATTTGGAGGGATACTAGTCAGTTGTTTTGTAGCATTTTTCTAAATTTGGGCTCTTCTGATATTTTCTAGTGTACATTATTGGAAAGGATACCACAGAGGTGATGTAACTTTTTTGGTGTCATTTGGGGGACATACAGTGATAAAATATCATGTTACTACTGATGTTAAATTCAATCAGTTGGTTAAGGTGGTGTCCACCAGATTTTTCTACTCTAAAGTTATTATTTTTCCTGATTTATTAGTAAATAATTTGAGAAATATATTTTGAGAGTTTTGCAAACAGCCTGTTTCTGCTTAATCTTATATACAAAATTTGGGACCCATCAGTAGATTTTGCCTGCAGCAATTGTGGTGTCCCAATGATTTTTTTTTTAACTTCTCTCATTCTTTGTACATATTTTAATTGAAATCTTTCTATAAAAGCTGTTCCCAATTTATTCAGTTATTTATAGAATCAACATAGACTCATAGAAATATATTTCATTATTGCAAATATTTTAAAGCTGAAAGTGTTTCAACTTCGTTTTTTGGGAGCTCTTTCTTAGTAGTGTTGGTGCAATTTTTATGTGAAGCCTTAAAAATTTTTGTTTATTATTTTTTATTTTTTTGTTCTCTGGCACTACACCTGCTCCAGGATTCTTTTGTATTTTTTTCTGTCCCCTCTTATCTCTGGAATCAGAACTTCTATAAGGAGCCCTGTTTCCTTTTATTAGAAAATGATAATTAGAAATAAAGATTTTTGTTGCTAAGTATGTTTATCATTTCTAAGGTATCACTGTTCTTAGTACCTCTCAATGGATAGAGTTGATATATTTCTGTGTACACCAACTCATGTTTTCACACCCATACTGACCTGTGTATATGTACAGTGATACTTTGGTTCGTGAACTTCATTTGTCCTACAATTTTGGAAAACATGATTACGTTTGTGTTTGTGTGGAAAAAGACAGCCGTGGTTGTGCTTGTCCCTCACTGCAGAGTTTACACAGAGAAACAGAATTTTGCCAAACACTTCTGTTTGCAAAGTAAATTCTTATAAATAGAAGCATTCATTTACTGAAGTACTAGTGTATATGTAACAAAGCCATGAATTCATCCTGATACCTCTGACTACTATATCCAGGATAACTTGGTTTACTCTAGCCTTTACCAGTTCTTTGTGTATTATGACTTTTTCTGCCATCCATAAGCTTGGCTCATTAGCTAATGTATTTACATATTTGTTCTACTGTGGCATACATACAGTTTCCAAAATGCTAAACTATACCATTAGAGAAACAAATTTGCTAACTCTGCTGTGTATATTTTTATTTGTTTATCTATTTATCCTTGCTTTATGACACTCAGGCAAAGCACTGTTGTCAAAGTTCCTTACAAATTTTATTCCTGAATCTCTTCCATGTCATTACCTGGTTGATTTCTAATACAGTAGATTTGTTTGTCACGGTCTGGATTCCATTTTTCCCTATAACCAGTTTCTGTTATTATTTGCATGCACAGAAATAGTTATAGTATGGGGTTGCCTGAGCTTTCCTGACCTGCACAGAGCTATGTAGACCATCGACTATCCTAACTCATCACACTCACAGTGCCTCCCCACCACACATCTCGTCTAAACCTATAATTTTGCTTTTTCTAGAGTATCATATAAGTAACTGTACAATGTTTACCCTTTGTTGACTCTAACTTTTTTCATATAACACAATTCATTTAAGATTTGTCTTCATTATTCTGTGAATCAATAGTTTGTTCCCTAATGTTGTTAATATTTTATTTTATTATTTTCAATCTTATTGAATTTATTGGTACTTTTTAAAATCATATAGTATAGTTATATTCATCAATGGGATCTTGAACCCTTCAATGACAGATCTTGGTTCTCATATTTTCCCCATACCTCTGCCCTCTCTTCACCCCCTCCAGCCTCCCCTATTTACAAAAACTTTATTTCCATTTTTTCCTTTTCTCATATTTTTTCTTGTCCCTTATTTCCTTTCCCCTATCCTTCCCACTTCCGCTACACCTTTAGCCCTTTTCTTCCTATTTTACTTTATCAGTTATACAATTTGGTTCTTATTTACACTTTGTGTTTTTCACTTGTCAGTATTTACATGTGTGTTTTATTGAGTAATATTTTATTATACAGACATACCACAGTTTGGCTATTCAGTGGCTTCTGACTTTTTTTCAACGTTATTGATTTCTCATGATCCCTTACTATATTTTTGATACTGGGGATTGAACTCAGGCCGTTGCTTTAGTGAGGCAGTTGGCAGAACTACTGAGCCAAATCCCCAGCCCAATCCCTTACTATTTTTAAGAAATTTTTCTTTTCCTGTTCACTAATTGCAATCCTGTCTTCTATATCTGAAATTCTATCTTTGTATTGGCTCATTTTGCTGTCAACTTTCAGTGAATTTTTAATTTCCTGGAAATTGGTTTGCATCTGTTTTATGAGTTCCATTTGTTTCCTATGTGGGGATTCCATCATGTTCTTTAGCTCCTGTATTTTTTTTAAATCTTTATCCACTCTAGATTTATGAATCATGTCTTATACTATGGGCACAATCTCTGCTGTTATCTGAGAAATTATTTGCAACTTCATTTTTTTCCAGATCTTCTTTTGTTGTCGCCTGTTTAGACAGTCCAGGTAGTTGAGTATCACATTGTTCCATCTTGTTTCCTTTTGGGTTTGCCTTAGGTGATCTGGAAGTCTAGTTTTGGGACTTGTTTCTGTGTCTTCTCATTTCAAAAGATGCGGCCTGCTGTGTGCCTTTATTGAGACAACGTTTTGTTCACCCAGTGGTCTTCAATTCTCAGCAAGCCACCAAGAGGCCTTTTCTGTACACCAGTACACCAATTCCTGTGTTCAAACCGCCGATGCTATGGGGTGGGTCTCCGACTGAAGCTTGTGTGCCTCTGCAGCTCTTTCTTGGGTGGGCCTTGGCTGGGTGGGTTTGCAGATGTGCTGGTCTGGACCAGACCACTGCTCCCTGGGAAATGCACCCACTTACCGATGCTATGGGGCATGCCTTTGATTTTCTAATTTTTGGTGATACTGAATAAATTCAGTCTTTTAAAAGTCATATGCAGGACTGAGGATTTAGCTCAGTGGCACTGCACTTGCTTTGCAAGTACAAGGCTCTAATTTTGATCCCTGGTACAAAAGAAATTTTTTTAAAAAGTCATATGCAGACTTCTCTGAGAATAAATTTTCACTTTGCATAGGTAAAAACCTAGATGTGGGATTGCTGCATCATGTGATAGTGATAGTGTTATGTGGTAGTGTTCTCCCTTTATCAGAGACAACCTGTTTCCAAAATGGCCATATAATTTTGCATTCATGTCAACAAAGTTCCACTTTCTTCATATCCTTATCAGCACTTGACTTGCTACTGCTATTTTTTTTGTTTGTTTATTTTGGGGCTTTTCATTTGTTTGCCATGATGATGAAGATTTTGCCCATATAAGAAATTAATTTGTTTTTGTACTGAGTTTTGAGCATTTTTATATTTTCTGAATATATATTCTTGGTCAGAAATTTGATTTGCATATATTTTCTCTCAGACTATGGGCAGTGATTACTTTCTTAATGTGATTATTTTCCTTGAAAGTATTTTATTTGCTTGTAATTATAGTTTTACTCTATTATTTTATTTGATATGGATCTTGTGTCATTTTTTAAAGCCATACACTGTGCTTAGATTGCAGAATAATTCTTGCATATTTTCTTTAAAGTACTTGCATACTTTTATTTTCAAATATATATCTTTTGTGTTTGATTTTATTCTAATGTATGCTAAGAAGAAATCTAATATCTTTCTCCAGATGACTGTACAGTAATTCCCACATTATTTGAGTATATCTTTGTGGTCTGGGGACTTAGCTCAGTGTTTCCACTATCTGCCTTGCAAGTGCAAGGTCCTGAGTTCAATCCCCGGTACCCCACCCCCATAAAAAAAAAAAGAGTATACCTTTGACCAACTAGTTTGAAATGCTGCCTTTATTGTGTGCTGGATTTCTGTACATTGTTGGCTCTGCTTTGGGGCTTCTGGTTCTTTTTCAATGGTTTGTTTATTCACACCCCAGTATCTATGCTGCTTTAATTTTATATTATATTTAAGTATCAGAACTATATTTACATTCTTATGTTTTTTACTATTTTTCTAGTTATTGCATAAATTATTTTTCCATTTGGATATAGTATCAACTTGCTTATTACTGAAAAAATATTTTTACTGTGATCACATTACATCAACAGAGTTTTATAGGGGAATGGAATCAATAGGAAATATAAGTATGAGCATGGATTTACTAGGTTTATTGGATCAGAGGCAGGAGAGTCTACTGTGGCTATCTGTGGAATCAGAGGTTGAAGAATCCGCAATGTTGGCCCATGTGCTGTGGAGCTGGAGAAACCAGTAGCTGCTCAACCCAAGAAGATGAACACCATAGAACAAAAGGGATCAATGACATAGCATCAGTACAAGGTCAAAGGCCTAGCAACTCACTTGGGAGTCACCGATGTGAGTCTGTATTGGAAGGCTGAAGAAACCGGAGACCTGGAAACCAATGTCCAAAGGTGATAACAGTTAGAGGATACAACTGCTCAAGAAGACTGGAGCTTTTCAACATGGGCATGTCTTTCTTTTTTCCCTTTTTTATTGTGTCAGAACTATAGTGCCATCCTTCACTGATGTGGGTCTTCCCCATTTGTTGGCCTTCATTTTAATCATCCACAGACACACTCAAAATCATGGTTTTCTAATCTGCTCGGTGTTTCTTTTTCCACTTGATGTATCACAATTAATGATTTCAATCTACCCCTTCCATACAATCATTCACATCTCCTTAAACCATGCTTAATCTCCAAATACAATGGTGAGTTCATAATTTCTCTTAACATGATGCAACTATCCTACTTAAAAATTGAACACACTAATTTCCTCCTTAGACTAGAAAGCAAAATTTTTCTTTGGATGCTGCTTTTCATCTGATATTCCATAATTTAAATATTATTTATGTAGATTTAACAATATTTAAATACCAATATTAAGCCAAGTAGTGTTATCTTACAAAGAAAGAAAACAAAAATACAGTAAAACCTTGCTTTACAAACATAATTCATCCCAGAAAACATGCTTGTAATCCAAAGCGCTTGTATATCAAAGCTAATTTTTGCATAAGAATAATGGAATTATTGGAATAATTCATTCCACAACTGAAAAATACTCATATAAAATGATTACCATAATATCATACAAACTACAAAGAAAAATAAACAAATTAACCTGCACTTACCTTTGAAAACCTTCATGGCTGGTGTGAGGAAAATGTGAGAGGAGGGTTATTGGGTAGGATGACTTTCATGATCACTAAGGGAATCACTGCCATCTACTTGCTAATAGAATCTTTTTCTTTTGTGCAGTTTTAATGAGGGACTTATCCAATGACACTTCCTTTTGCCTCCTTTTGAAGATTTCACGGAAATGTGACATTGCTGTGTCATTAAATAGATTTATCATTCACAGTGCTATAGATTTATTTAGTTGCTCATTTGAATTTCAGGATTCCTCCACCATCATCTGCTGATGAGGTCACCTCCATAACCTCTTGCCATTGGTAGACGAGCATCCACAATCCTGGAAGGGGATGGGGAAAGAATCATTGACTCAGTTGTGATAGTGTGATGTTCACTTCAGCATCAATCTACTGCTCAGATTGCAAGACATCACTCATTTATCAAGTTAAAATTTATGAGAAAAGTTTACTTGTCTTGTGGAACAATCACAGAACAAGTTACTCACAATCCAAGGTTTTACTGTGTCTGCTTAATATATATATGTATAATATATTAT
>NW_022900943.1:19447416-19505192 GCF_012274545.1 Fukomys damarensis | reverse complement strand
TTATATATGTGCAAAAGCATATTCACAAAAAAGGGAGGAAATATCATGACAATAATAGTTCTCATTTGTATACCTGGTCACAAGATCATTGCTGGTATTTATAACCTACCTTCTTCTACTACCCGTTCTGTGTTCCCTAGGCCTTCAGCAAACATCTCAGCAGCAGGCCTTAGTTCTTTACCTACTAGGATGACCCATGAATGTTTTGGGCCATTTGTCCCTTGCTTGGATTGGGATGTTTTAGTTTCCCAATGACCTAATAACAAGGCCTGGCAATAGTATGAGCTGCTTTAAGAGAGCTCATGCACTCCTAGCTTATTCTTTCTTACCTTTGTTGTCGAGGAATAGATTTTATGTGGCAAATCTACTCTAGCATTCTCATTTCCCTGACCTTTTTTTTTGTTACTGGGGATTGAAGTTGGGACCTTGAACTTGCAAGGTAGGTGGCAGTGCCACTGAGCTAAATCCCTGGTCCTCATTTTCCTGACTTTTAAATAAACTAAGGGATATCAGGCATCTCCAGCTCTTTCTCAGAATTCCATCTTTTGATCCATATTTCAGTCAATCAACCAAAGATACTATTAGCACAACTCTATGAGTTGTGATATTAAATCCAGAATCTCTGTTTAATGAGCCCCTATCAAAAATTCAAGCTGATCCAGATTTCTGTTCCTTGCATCATTATCCCGTACTCATAAAATCAATTCTCATGCCTATTCCCCAGATCTCTGCTTGTAAGAATTAGAAAACTTTAGAAATTCTGTGGTACTATAGCATATCTTTCTGTGGGCAATGCTGTCTTCTCACCCTTAGGAGCCTTCAGCCTGGTTATAGGCCCAGAGGCAGAAGTGGGTAGTGAGGGTGGGTCCTGAGGAACATGGGCATTGTCTTGCTTGGCAATTGCATCAGGGGAGTTCACTACTGTTTGCATAGGCAAACCCGGATTAGTTTATTTAGCCAGAGATGGAGAGGCCAACACTGCAGAAGGTTGAGGAGGGATTGCCTCTCCCACTGAGGGTGGGAAAGTCTCTTCTTTGGCAAAATCATCTCATCAGAATTTTGGAGTTCAGTGTCCCCAGCTTCTTCATGTTCATCTTGAACATCTCCACCCCAATTTATGGGATTTCTTTGTTTTCTGATCAGTGCCCGCTCCTTGACTACATATATCCTTAGAGGATGAGTTTAAATGTATACTGTAATTCAGCCAATTTGATTATGAGGACTTGTGTGTGGTTTTTGACAATGTTAGCTCCATAGCTAAACAAAGATTCTCCTTCAGAACACACTTAGACACCTTTAATTGTTTATGCATTCCTGGAACTGTGAATTTGAATCTTTGATCTCATGCTTCTTGTTGTTTTTGTTGTTGTTTTTGGTACTGGGACTGAAACTTAGAACCTCAAACTTGCTAGGCAGGCACTGTTCCACTAAACTACATCCCCAACCCTGATCTCATTCTTTTCTTTTAATACTTTGTCCAAAGATGCTACAAGTAACCAAGCAGTATCATTCTATTTCTTACTTTTCCAAAAATGTTAAAAGCATATTAGATACATAAAAAATCACTGATTTCCTTGCATCTCACAAGTGGTGAATTAGATGAAATGGATGTATGTTACATACTACTTTAGCGTTCACACCATGGGCTTGTTTTGTTTTGTTTTGTTACTGGGGATTGAACTCAGGTTCTTGCGCTTGCAAGGCAGGCCACCAAACTGCTAAGCTAAATCCTTGGCCCCACCATGGGCTATTTTATCAGAACTTTCTACATTATCAGAAAGAGAGACTGACAACTTCAGGTCTCATTAAATTGGAGGTCCAATTTCAGGAACACAGTAAACCAGATAGAGAAATTCATCCATACAATTCTGTTTCTCTAAAACCACTCCAGGTGACACAATCTGTACTGTTGTCCTCTGGAGGAACAGGATCAGTAGAAAATACAATGTTTGTATTTTCACAGGGACTTATTAGGTACACTTACAGAATCAGAAGTAGGAGAGTCTTCAGTGGCCATATGTGTGCTGCAGAGCTGGGGGACTCAGTATCTGCTGGACCCGAAAGGATGTAAGCCACAGAACAAAAAGAATCAAGGATACAACACCAGTCCAGTGCCAAAAATCTGGAAACTCACTGGCACATTGCAGGTGGGTGAGTCTGCATTGGAAGGCTGAAGAACCCAGAGATTTGGAGACCAGTGTTCAAGGACAATGACGGCAAATGATACATCTGCTCAAGAAGACTGGAGCTCTTCAACATGGGTACAATTCCATCTTCCCCTATCACATTCCATCAAGGCTGTAAGCCTCTTTGTTAATGCCACCTACAACTGAAATGGGTCTTCCCACTCTGGTTTGCTGGGCTCCATGTCAGTCACCCACAGACACACCCAGAATTGTGCCTCACTAATCAGATGGGTGTTTCTTAGTCCAGTTAAATGTCTTACTTTAATCATCAATACTACAGCTGTTTGTCACAGTTAATGAATTAATTATGAGGGATCTTATATCTTGATATTAAAATCAATAACAAGGGACTTTTGTTCTTTAGGCAGTCTTTATGTCTTGTAACAGTACTTTTATATTTTTTCATTAAGGTTTGAAAGTTAATTGTTTAAGTACATTTCCGAGTATTTGTTGTTGCTGTTCTCATCGAATGTTCTCATCCATGTTAATCTTCTAACTTTTTATTCTATAAAGAATATTCATTTTGGCTACCAGTATATATTTACTATATTGGATGATTCTTTTATCATTTTAGTTATTTGTATTGTTGATTCTTTAGGCTCTTTTAGGTATTCACTGTCTTAATATATATAAATAGAAATTATGTATATCTTCCTCATGTGTAATTGAATTTAACACCTTCAGGACAATGTTAAATAGTATTGAAGTAGGGAATATTAGATATCTTTGCCTTCTTATTGGGCTTAATAGTCATGTCTGATTTTACCATATGAAGTAAGATACTCAGTGTGGAAAGTATTCATCTATTCTTCTTTTTCAGGGGTTTTTATTAGGAATGGGTATTGAATATTGTCAAAGCTTTTTCATATCCCAATAAATGTTTTATTTCAGATATTGCTTTTATCTGTTTTAGAATTTCCTTAAATTTCTTTGAAGTTTTTATGTTTTTCTTGAAATTTACATTGCTTTATGTATTTTATCACTAAGCATAGTTTTTTTTTTTTTTCTCGTGTCCAAATTCTAAAGTGTGCCTTGTAACTGGGTCTGTTTCTATTCATTTTTTCTGGATTCTAAGTCATACTTTGGTATTTTTGTATTAATGTGTTGTACATTATAGATACATGCTGAGGAAACTTTGGATTCTGTCCTTTCCTTTTGGAAAGTGCCGAGTGTTGTCTCAGCTGGTAGTTAAATTGCTCACCTTGATCTTCTAGAGACTCAGTTTCAGGATTTGTTGGAGTGATACCTTTAGTCTGAGGGACATTTTGTAGTCGTGGAATAGGATTTTTACTCTTCAAGTGGGAAGAGATTTAACAGAATGGCTGAGGCATCTGGGCAGCTCTAAAGTTTCTGGTCATCCCTTAAGCCTTCCATCTGTTTTGTCTGGGCTATTTGTAGTCTTGCCATGAAAATGTGCATTTAGGACTTATCCAAAGATTTTAAGAGAAAGTTTTATGCAGATTTTCGGGTTCCCCACTCTATGTCTCCCTGTTTTCAGGGAATTTCATTTGTAAGCTTTCTCCCAGCCACACTCTGACACCTGGGTCCTCAGTACATTAAGATCGCCATTTTCTGCATGAGTTCCAGTCTTTCCTCCGAGATAAATGGTGCTCTCAGCAACGTGCAATAGACATGGGAAGCTTAGTTTTGTTGCCTTCTTAAAGACATGGAGTCTTTCCAGTTTCTGTTTACTTCTGGCTACTCTTCAATACTTTCAAACACATGAGAAAATATTGTCCTTAAAATTTGTTTTTTATTGTTACTGGCAGGAAATTTAGTCTGGTGCAAACGACTCTGCTATCACTTGCATCCAAAAGGCCAGAACCAAGACTAATCTTAGCAGAATTAATTCCAAACTATATGTTCTCTCCATTTACTACGCTGTTCTGACCACTCTTACTATACCTGTTAGATATGAGAGAGCAATTTTATTAATTTCCTGTTATTTTTCAACACTCCACTATTGGAAAATATCTTGTGGTCTTCTCGGAGTGCATGAAAAAATTATGTTTGACTATTTTGAATGAACTGAGGGGCAGTTGGTGGAGCACCCTCTTTGAATATTTCCTTAGAGGCTGATCAGCTTCATGGACCCGCTGCTGACTTTTCTGACCTCTGAGAGCCTGTCTGCTGCTTCTGTTCTGTTCATATCTGGGGTTGTTTGCAAAACAGCATGATCTTTTCCTATTTCTAAAAGGACTAAAGATATTTAATATTGAATCCAGAACTATTTCCAAAATGCTGGGCTCTAATAGATTCTAGTTGATATTAGACTTCATCTAGCCATCCTATGCTCACATGGTAAGTTTGAATGTTTGAAAAATATGTGATAAACCTATAGGAAAGGATTCTTCTTTTTTGGCATCAGGGATCGAACTCCGGCCCTTGAGTTTAGGAGGCAGGTGGTAGGAACCACTGAGCTAAATCCCCGGCCCAAGGATTTATTTTTTAATAAGTTACTGTCTTTTTGTTTCAAATAATCCAGTGTATTGGCCTCAGAGGCAAAACATCAGATTTATTCATGATTCTTTGTCATACTATTTCAAATGCAAAAATGGTGAACTTAATTTTAGCAGTTGTCTTCAGAGTTATTTTGTATCAGTGGTGAAGAGAAACTCTCCTCTGTAGCATCATTAAGTTATAAAGTGCTTGGTATCAATCATGCAATAGGAAGATTACAGAGGCATATTTTATTTTGAGAATACTCAGTATATGAAAATTTAACTACTAGTTATTAGTTTAAGGGTGCAACTCACTTATGAAGCATTATCTCCTTACTGTTGGTTTTGTAAAACTTGTCTTCTAATATATGGAAATAAAATGTAATCTAAAAGAATTAGCTTTGCAAAACTTCTACCCAGAGTTTTAGAGAAGGATTTAGACGTGCTCAAATGAGTATGAATCAGTGTTTGCTGAATAGCACATCTTGTCAAGGAGGAGCGCTAACCCAAGGTCCCCTGTGAGTGATGACCATGTCTCATCTCTGCAAACTTATTAACATACTTTCATATCATTAAAACTGTTTTTATTCATAATTTTTAGTTTCCCACATTTTCATTCCTAGCAATTGAAATTTAAGTGGTACATTTTGTAATGTGGGGTCAAACTCTATCATGTTATGACCCATAATTAATAATTATTGCATGATGTTTGAAGGATCTCAGTATTGGTATGTATGTGTAGAATAAATTAATAAAAGTATAAATAGATGGAAAGAAAAAAGAAGAGTGAATAACAGCACAGTAATGAGAGTGTTAGCTGGTAAAGCCTTGAAACAGTGTCATTCCTTAAAAAATATAAAGGAAATAATATTTAAAGCGATCAAAGAAATAAAATTAAAGAAGATCTAATTGGATTTAGTGTGTGCATGAAAATAGCTGTGGGAAAATGATGCAGAGGAAGGCAATTTGGGGAGAAAGATGGCTGTTGAATAAGAAGTAGGAGAGCTAAGAGGAAATACAATTTGAGATAAAGGATAATCCTTTAGGGATGTGGCTAGGGATAGAAATGCCTCTCTGAGATTCATTCCCTTAGAGGTGATAGATGAAACGCTGAGAGTGGGCTAGGCAGGATGAGCCATCATCTGTAATAGAGTAGATGATGTTATGGTAATTGTGGGGCACAAATTTATAGAAACATTTTGTCTTAAAATGTTTTCATATGACTTATGTCCTGGAGTGCATTTCTGTATTAGAAATCAGCCTCTTTTCCCTAGCAATTTGCAACTCATGTATATTAACCATAATATAATCTTTCAAATTTAAGAAGAGGAACCGTAATCCCTTGGGTTTTCTCTACTACTTGCTTATTACCATGCTGTGGAAGCATACGAGCCAAATGCTAAGCAGGCTTTATATGCGAGCTTGGTTAATTCAGGATCTCTCTCATGACTTTCTCAACTGTCATTTTTTTCTTTTATTTTGTTACTGATTGTCATATTCGTTTGCAACAGGAACTTCTTATCTTTCAATATGCCAACTCTGTTGTCATTTACATTTTATGACTAGAAGAAAACAGAGTTTTATATTGCTGTATTTTAGTTAAGACGGCTTTTCCCTCTTGTGCATGCTTGTCACTGTGTTTCATCATCATCTCCTGCATTTCCTGGTGGAAACCTGGAACTTTAGAGCACCTTTATCCTCCGAGTGTGTTACATTCTCCTCTGGGAATATAATGCATCTGGATATATTTACCTGTTAGGTGAATTTGTTTTCAACATTTAAAAAAGGCAATCCCACATACTTGAATCTGTATTTCTGCCTGCTCTTGAACAATTGGAAGATTTGGTGACACTGTATTAGGTGGCCACTGCTTAGCAAAGAAGTAGTTATTATCTCAGTTTCTGTGGGTCAGAAATTCAGGTCTGGTTTAACAAAGTCCTCCAGCTCTAGGTTTCACATAGAGGCACTCGTGACGTCTGCTGGGCTGGGGTTGAAGTCATTCCAAGACTCTCCTGGGAGATGGATCCCCCCGGTGCTATCCCTTGGTAGCTGGAAGCTTCAGGGGATACGGACAGAGGCCTCCCTCACTTGCTTCTCACCTCTCACCTGGGCTTCTCCATGGATCAGCTCCTCACATTGCAGTTTCCTTCATCAGAGCAAAACTGAGAAAAGCCAAAGAGAAGACTCCAGGACAGATGTCACGGTGTTGGGCTGTGCTCTTTCTTCAGAAGCAAAATTCTCTAGCTGCCCTGCCAGGTTTATGTTTTCTGCTGGGATTCTGTATGCAACCAAGTTTGTCTCTTGTGAGTTTGTCTCTGTTTGGTGTCATTGTCACTGTCTTTTCTCCAGAGATGTCTGACCCATAATGATGTGGAGCCAGTAAATTAGGCATGAAAGGGCCCGGATGTAACGCAGGCCGGTTTAACATATACCACGTGGGTTTTTGGAACTTCTCTGGGAGTTTTCTAAATTTGTATTTAAACTTTATTAACATGGATACCTCAATATACCTGTGTAAAGGTCTTTGTTAATATTTAACTGACTTTGTTACTAGTCTTAGGATACAAATTAAATGGTATGTTAAAAGTATACATGGGCCAGAGATTTAGCTCAGTGGTTCTGCTGCCTGCCTTGCAAATGCAAGGATCTGAGTTTGATCCCCTGTACCACAAAAACAAAACAAACAAAAAAAAGTATGTTTAGTAAAAGATCTCTTAGTAGAAAATAGAGCACTAAATATAAAATATATGTATATGTATATGTAAATACAATATATATGGAATATAGTATTAGGCAGTTACATTACTGTGTTAAAACATCAAATATTGTTTTGCATTTATACTTTTATTATAGCTCTACATTACACTCTATATCAATATGAAGTATATTTCTTAATTACAAGGCAAAATTAACATGTGACTATCTTATCTAAACAAAAATACATTTTTTTGTGGTTTTTAACACATTTTTACAAGTTCACAACTTTTTTATTGTGAATTTCTGTTGTTTGTTTTCATAAGAAATCTTATGAATTCATCTGAAATTTTGCCTAATCTAGTGTTATTTTTATGGTGGTACAATTAGCAAATATTTAGGATTATTTTTAATGCAATCTTTTAAATCTATTAATATTTTATAAGATCACTATATCAAACTATACAAGGTATTTTGAAGTTTTAACTTTTTTTTTTTTTAGTTTTATGGGTGAAAAATGGACATCCAGAGTTTAAGCAAATTGCCCAAGATCTCATAGACATTTACACATACCCAGACTTATGCTCGCTTTATGTATATGTATCTATGCAGTATATGTGCAGCACACATACTGAAGATAGGAGACTTTTTCTCTGGGTCCCAGGCTAGGCTTTTTGGAAACACAGAGACTTCCATAAGCTAGGGCATGGGTGGGGAACCTTTTGGAGCTTTCAATGATAACAAACAGCCCGCTGTGGCACGCGTGCCATAGGTTCGACACCCACAAGCTGGGACAACGCCTCTGTTAGCTCCGCCACATCCGAGGCTATGGGAAACCCTGCCCAGAAGATAGTGGCTCTCCTTTGCCTAGAACTTTTAGTAGTCTCTGTTCCCGTCATCAGTTTGAATCCTTCTCGGGGCTTCCTGGTATCCTTGCGTCTCATCCTGCTGTTGCGTTTGCTCAGATACCCGCGTTCTCTTCTAGGACAGACATTTGGGCCCCTCAGGCTCAGTGCTGCGCCTCTCTGCGGGGCACCACTGGCAAATGTGGCAGTGTGAAGGGCGTCCCAGCAAAGCATCAGGTGCAAGGAGTGCGGCTACACTGTGGTGTCGTCCTTGGCTCCTATCAGTTTTGAGTCTATTTCCCCTCCCCGGCCTTGTCCCGTCTGTAACCTTTAGGGTTAGCCCTCCAGATCCCTAGCCTTGTCCCTTCTCTGAGACTGAAGAGCAAAATATCAGAAAGGTGTTTTGTGCTCCTTCTAATACTATACTGAGGATCTAATTTCTCGCTGCAATAAGAGGTAACATTTCAATGATATTGTGATCACCAGTAGCCCAATAACTAGTAGATGACTGGCTTTCAATTAATGATACTCATTATCCTTCATTTAGTGTAAATAATAGGATTCTGGATTTTAATAATACCCTTTATTTGTTAATCTATATAATTATTATAAGAATGCTTTTCAGTAATTAAAGCAGGTCCCACAAGAACAAAAACTTTCTGTTAGCCTAATTGAGTTACGGCAACTGTGTAACCTTAATAAATGTCTGCACTTCTGTTTCACATGCGTTTCAGGCTGCAGTTTCTGCTCCAGTCAGCCAGGATGAGTGAACTGCTCCCGTGTGGGCCGACAAACCCTGGCGTCGCCTGCAGAAACATTCAGTGGGCTGGTGCATACGGAGGCTGGTTTGGGGTGCTGTGTTGGGAACGTGCGGCAGCTGCTACCAGGCTGTGATTTCTAGTGGGTTGGCTTCTGTTGTCTTGCTAAATTCAGTCCCTTTCTTCCCTTCTCACTCACTTTTTCTAGTCTGCCAATTTACATCCAGGAACTCCTTCAACTTAAAACTCAGACTATAATGCTTCCAAGAAATGTTCTGCATTTATTTGTACAGAGATCCATGAGTACTTATGTTTGAATTGTTGAATGCTTTGCACGTAACAGATACACTGAAATGTTCCTTTAATGGAATCTGGGAACCACAAACACAAGTTTTCACCTTGCTAGAGGGAGATGGTATCCTAAAATTCAGGCACTTTACATATATCTCATTTCCTCAGGAGAAAGCATCCAGGAAGAGTCTTGAAGATGACTCTAGAATCTAGAAATTTTGGAAGGTATTTGGAATGGAAGATATTTGAAGCACATATTGATTTTTCTGTATGGTTACAGATTAGTTTGATTACCCATGGTAATAGTCTTCAACCTCTCTCTTTAACCCATCTCCCCTTTACCTAATTTTATTCAGGTTTATATGACTTAGAACTCCTTTCGTTGAAGTGGCATCTTCTTGGCCCTTTTCAGACTTTTGCTGTATCCCAAAGGATCAGCTCAGCTATATGGTTTTGGAATGCTCCATACTCAGCGTTTCTTGGTCAATTGAAATATTAAAGAATTAAAAGTATATTATTCTGAATACTGAATGCTCAAAGGCAGATTAAATAGTACAAAATAATAAAAAAGTATGATCAAATCGTTTTTCTTCAGGTACTAATTTCAGAAGCAAAATTAATTAACATGAAAAGAGAATGAACAATAAAAGAAGCTGATAATGAAATAGAACTAATATTGCTGTTTGGGGGGTGGCTGTTATTGTTGTGTTTGCCTGTGCTGCAATTCTTACAAGTGTCAGCTAACATTTTTTCAGTAAAGTTGTCCTCCTCATCCATAGAGATATTCCCCCAAAAACTTCAGTTCAGACAGTACTGAACCCTACTTGACCAAGAACTTTGTCTTATACATATGAACCTAAGAGGTAATTTATTTATTGGGCATAGTAAGAGATTAACAATAACCAATCATAAAATGGAACAATTATGACACCACACCATAATAAGAGTTATGTGAATGTGGTCTCTGTCTCTCTCTCAAAATATTTTACTGAGTGGGGTCAACTTCAGGTAACTAAAACCATGGATAAGGGAACTACAGTCATGGCAGGCCCATTTATTGCCTTGTCCCATTTCATCTTCACAGCAGCTGTATTGTCACCATTCTTTTACAGAAAAAGAAACGGGCTCAGAGGCCTCAATTCACTTACCTATTAACATGAGCCCTGAGTTTTGAGTCGCATTAAGTCTATAATTGATTCTTATATTTCACTGCCAGTCAGGGTTGTTCAAACGGGAGAATGGAAGGTGGTAAACTCTGCAGCATGGTGTTAGGAATGCAGTTCTGTGATGGCATCAAAGATAGTGAAAATACAAAGGAGACCTCTAATGAAACAAGATAGAATAAAAATAACAAATGAGTTGAATGATTTTTTTTTTGCATTTTGAAAGCAGTTTTATATACATCACCATCAGTATAAATTTATTATAGTGTCGTTACATGTATTGCTATGCTTATCAGAAAGGCTGAGGAAATCCACCAGGAGACACCATATGACTTCTACTACACTGCAAGGGTTGGGACAGATCTGGGGATCAATGTCTCAATTTTCTAGGTCCCTTTCCATTAAGGTTCTTTGTTCTGTTTTATTTTCCGAATTGGGAGATGTAATAAAAAAGGAATTTAAAAAAATATAGCTGTTAACTGCAATTTTTAAATCTATAATAAATGATCCATTCTTGTTAAAGGAATGTTGAATGAGAATTTAACATCAATTAATTGTAGATGAAAACTTGGGTGATATTTACTTTGCATTTTTAGTACTTTTTTATTTTTTATTTTTCTCATTGAATTTCTTGGTACATTTTAGGTATATAATACAGTAACATTCATCATTGGTATTTTGAACCTTTACATGATGTATTTTGGTTCTTATCTTTTCCCCATTCCCCTAGCCTCCTTTTACTCTCTCCACCCTTTCCTATTTACAAAGACTTTGTTTCCATTTTTCCCCCTTTTACATATTTTTTTTCATTTCCCTTCTTACCCTTCCCCTACCCCTCCCATTTCCCCTACACCTTTCGACTTTTTCTTCCTATTACACAATACCAGTTATACATTTTGGTTTCTATTTACACTTTCAGTTTTTCACACAAGAGAAACTATGGTATTTACATATGTGTGTCCTATTAATTTCACTTAAAAGTATGTCCTCAATGAGCACCCATTTAGCTATAAATGTCTCTAGTTTCTTGTTTGTTATGTCTGAGTAGTACTCCATTGTATTAAAAAAAGAAGCAGAAATACATCTTCTTTATCCAGTCTCCAGTTGATAGGCAAGTGGGCTGTTTCCAAATTTTAGCTATTACAGACTGTGCTGCTGTAAACATGGGTAAACATATATCCCTGTGGTATAATTCTTTTGGGAAGATACCAAACAGGTGAATAGCTGGGTCAAATGGGATGTGATTTGTAATCCTAGTTGTTTGAGGTATCTCCATATCGATTTCCGCAGTGGTTGCACCAATCGGTACTCCTGCCAACAAGAAAGAAGGGTTTCTTTCTCCCCACAACCCCACCAACATTTGTTATTGGTTGATTTCTTGACAGCAGCCATTCTTTCTGGGGTAAAATGGAATCTCAGTGTTGTTTTCTTCTGCGTCTTTTAAATAACCAGTGATGTTGAACATTTTTTCATATGTTTATTTGCTGCTTTTACTTCTTTGAGAAATTTCTATTCATTTCAGATGCCCATTTTAGAATTGGGTCTTTATATTTGAGGGGTCTGATTTTTTTGAGTTCTTTATATATTCTAGATAGTAGACCTTTGTCTGAGGAACAGCTGGTAAAAATTTTTTTCCCACATTGTGGGTTGTCTCTTAGCTCTCTGTTGATTTCTCTTGCAATGCAGAAGCTTTTTATGAGTCATGTGTAGGTACAAGATCTCAAAAATGAATGTAACTATTGTATACCTAATATGTGCCAATAAATTTAATGAAGGTAAAAAAAAAATTGGTTGAAGGCAGGAAAGCAGTGACAAAACCTTACTTTTCTATGTATAAAGCAGCTATACATGCTGTACATAAACACACTTAGAGTGATCTCTTGTTGTCTGTGGAGGATTGGTACCAGAATCCTCAAGGATATAAGGATGATCAAGTCCTTTCTATGAAACAGTAGAGCATTTGTAAGATCTAATACATTTGTGAGAGCTAATACAATGAAAAGGCTATGTAAAAAAAAAAGATGAGATCCCAGTTGTTGATTCTTCATACTAGTTCCCATGCTACTGAGGATTTTTCATAAAGTCTTTTTTTTAGTACTTTTTCAATGTCTTTGGAATTAAACTTGAACCCTTTAATTGTTCAATTACACTCTGCTCCAAAAGCATTTGTGGAGGAATTCAAACCTACTTCTGGGACACCTGGTGTTAGTTGCTTAGTAACAGTGACAGGCAGGCTTTAAATTGTTATGGTCAGTTAGTTCTTGCATGTTAACTATTAGTGAAAAACAATCTCCTTGGCTCACAATTTCAGAGAGAGCATAGTCAGTCACATGCTGATCTTTTGATTGTTATAGCTCTGGTCTGAAGTGAAGGGAGAAGAGGGTGAGGAAATGGTCACGAATAAACATGAGGTGGCGTAGCAGGGCACCTCAGTGACAAATTCAGGCAGGATGAGCTGCCAGCGATGCGGCGATGCTGCAGAGATGAAAAAGGAGTCTGAGAACGTACGCAGGGGATCCTTTGACTTCCTCACTTTGGGCACTTGGGCATTTTTTTCCTCTGAAGGATGATGTATAATTTCTTCGGCCAAGGGCATCTTAGTCGTTCCCACTCTTTGATATCCAGAGGGTGGTCCATCTGCCTGATGAATTCAGCCCTGCACTGCTCTGGGGCAGGCAACCTGGCTGCTGAAAGGGCTGCCATCCCTGCTGTGCTCCTCCATGCAAGTGCCATGCATGGCTGACACTCAGAAAACGATCCCCCTTACATCCTTTTTGGAAGCAGGCAAAAATGTAATGATTAATACATCACAACATGTTTAAAACATTGATAGACCATCTTGGGAAGATATGAGTAGGCACAGATTACTTCTGAGGCAAAGCCGACTTCTGAAGGGAATTCAGAGGCTGTTGGAAGGATAAAAGAGGGTGGTGGTAATATAAGAACAGTGTGTGTTTTGTTCTAGATACACAAAATTAAAAACCAGACTACATTATTTGGATCTTTGAAACACTAGGTCATTCACTATATACTTTTTGGTTTGAAAACTTACATGATTTGTACTATGCTTTTCCATCTGTTCAGAGTGCTAATCTCATATTTTATATTTAGTGAATTTATCTCAAAGGCTTGAAGTGTGATATATTGTACATATAATCCTTCTCTAGATTCCTGGAAAAGCACACACAGAAAATGGGACATAGTTGATCAGTCAGTCTGCAGTAGCATGATGGTTCTGAGACACCCCTAGAATCGCCAGCATATGAAGTCACCAGCACAAAGGCATTGGCCAGGTGCCCACTGTTAGCCATAGCTTCTCACTTTGCAATGACTTCTTGGTCCTTATATGAATAAAATCCTAACTTGATTCCAAATCTGCAGCACCCCTTTACTAGAAGCAAAGACATTGAGCATCAATACCATAGGAAGGCAGATGCAGTAGTCCAGAGAAGATGCACAAGCAGCCTGACTTCAAACAGCAGATGTTTTCAACTGATCTAAATTAAATCCTATCAACTAGTCTGGATCTGTAACGAAAGAAAGGATGGAGGCTGTACAAATAGTCACATGATTGTCCAGTCCACGCAGCTATATCAAGACATGCAGTCTGGGTACCCTTGTTACAGATGAATTCAGCACTGTGTGCACTCAGCAGGACTAGAGCTTGGGAGATTCCCAGGGACATGAGCCTTGTTTTTCATCTGCTGGGTCAAAAAAAGTCATGAAAAGGGATCCTTCGCTGTTACTTTGGCTGCAGAGTTGCTGAGAGATGGAAAAGTATTTCTGGACATGGGAACATCCTAGCCCACACCTTTCTTTCCTCTTACTGAAGGATGTTCCTGAACTTCTTTGCATGTCCATCAGAAGCACTAAACGGCAGTATCAGTGAGGCTAAAGACTGCATTATTAAAACAACAGTCATCCACTTTGCTATTATAACTCTTGCTTCAGGATTCTTAGCTAGATTTTATGCATGTTACTGATATAGCCAACACTACACTACATGAATCAGGCAATTTGTTGGCTTTTACAGATGCAAAGGTGAATAAAATATCCATTCCCCATCCTTTAAAACTTAAAGTCTCCTAAATGAATATTTAGAATACAAAGAGTACCTGGGAAATGTTGCTAGCCTGCTGGTCATCTGGGAATGTCTTATTTTCCTCATCTGTAAAGTAGAAATACTATATGCCGTATTCTCTTGGCTCTTCTTCCAGTCTGATATTTCCTGGTTCTTTCTGATCTATTAGCAATAAATTCTGTGTTTTTAGGAACATAGACAATTTTGGGGGCTATAAAATAGCTTTGTTTTGTCAGTTTATCAGTACATATACTCTTCTCCACACTTTGCCAAATACAGTGGTACTTTGGTTCACAAACTTGATTCTTTCCATGATTCTGGTCTCAAACCAAATTAGATGAAAATCAAATAAAATTTCCCCGCAAGGTCAACATTGAACCTAAGCACTGAATTTGATTCGATTCTCCTCCAGTTCAGTTTGTTGCCAGAATTTGTGGAAAGAATTAAGTTTCTGAACCAAAGTTCTACTGTACTTGACCACTGTACTTAGCTGAGTAGAGTCCATGTTTTTAGGCATTCAAACCTAAGAAGTCAAGCTATTTTCTGACATGGGCAAATGTTACTGAGCTAGAAGAAATATGTAAATCAGATACATTAAAATGTTTATGATATTTCTATAATTTATTCTTTATATGATGCATGCTGTAGTAGAAGCATCTTCTTGATGATAGTTATAGATTCTGTTCAAGAGTGCGATAAGTATGTAAAATCTCAAGATGAACCCAGTTATGACTAGCTATTCAGAATATGTGTTATAATCAGGACATATACTTAACGGGAAATCATCATGAAATTCCCATTTATTGTAATATGTGGTAGATCTCTAGCACCTTTTTGTGTGGGGGAGGGGTGGTGGGTAGGGGAAACATGGTCAACATCTTCAAGGAGAAAGAAGAGAAACTGCATGCTATAGATTGCATTCTTTTTTTTTTTTTTTGTACCAGGAATAGAACTTGGGACCTTGTGCTTGTGAGGCAGGTGTTGGCACCACTGAGCTAAATCCCTGGCCCTTGGTCACTCCCTCTAGTATTTCTCTCTGCCTAAGCAATTCTTTCATTCTACAGCAAATTTATTTACCTATTATATCTTGAAAATTCTGTCTTCTTTTGGCTCTGGGAAAAACAAAGTATCTGTTTATAAATATCTATAGCTTAAAATATCTGTGACCCTGGACTTCAAATTTAGTCTCTCTGAGCCTCACTTTACTCACATGTAGAGTGGAGTAACTCTTTACACACAAAGGTTTTATGAAAATTTAATGATGATTTATATGAAAAAAGTCATAAATATGCTCTCAGCCTTCATACATGGTATATCATAATTACTGGGACTTGACATGTTGGTATGACTTCTTGATTATCAGAGTGGATCAAAATCTAGAACTTGACTTCTGTTGACAATGGTCTTGTTTCAAGGTCAGGTGGAAGCATATTTGAATAGTTGTGTGCTAGAAAATGTCTAGGGACTTTTGAGGAGGGATTAGAGAAAATATGGGAAATTTTGAATCACATAAGAGTCCTGTGACTTGTGACACTTTTTTTCTAGTTGCTTCCTACTTATTATTTCTCTCTCACTTTCCTAAGTATGTTTATTTTTAACTATATATAACAAAAATAATTGTGCACTATTATTATGTAAAACAGTACATTTATTGAATTTATCTTTAGATTGATTGGAAACTTACACTAGAAGAGCACATTCCAGCACTCTAAAATATCGAATGAATGCATTCCATATAAAAAAGGAAGCTCCCAAGCATATGCATGACAGTGAGCGTGAGGAATAAAATCCAGACCTTGATGATTTCAGTCAAGGTCAGTTCTCTACCACTGTTCTACAGTAACAGAGCATCCGAGGCTTCAGTTGTGACAGGACCCTCCTAGGCGAACTTAAACCAAGAGGTTGGTGTGAGTTTCCAGTGGTCTCTTTCATGTCATCCTAGGTCAGGAAGTAAAACATAGCCAGACCTTTTGGGGGGTCTGAATGGAAAACCATGAATGAATTCTGCTCCCCCACTCTAGCCTGTACGACGTTTCTCTTCATGTTATCCTTTAATTTTAGTGCAGCAGCATTTTCTTTTCTTAACTGGGTCCTTTTGCTTGATCATATTGGATAGGACTTAGGAAAGTTATTTCCTAGTTCCTCGTATTTATAGAGTGGCCTACATTTCCAATGCCTACATCCAATGGATTGCAGTCTATGTTTTGATTCAAATTTTCAAGGCAGTCACATTTAGATGTCCCTTCCTGATCCATATAACAGTTTTGGGTGGGAAAGATACATACAACAAACCATATTTAGTATGACCCTGACTAGTTTGGTGAGATTGGATAACAATGAGATCAATTTTCTCATCTAAATAACATCACTTTCAAAGGATAATGTGAGGATGAAATAAAATAATGTATGTGACTGTTGGGTGATGTACAGAGTTAAACAACAAGAAAGGACTATTCTATGGTATTTAGCAACTGATATTCAGAAAAATTTAGCAGTTGATACTCTTACAACTAGAGCTATTTCTCTTTAAACTCAGTCCTACTTATTTTAGAGATTGTAACCCAAATCATACTATAAAACATGAAGAGGCCATGCATGGTGGTGCATGCCTGTAATCCCAGCACTTGAGAGGCTGAGGCAGGAGGATCACTGTGAGTTCGAGACCAGCCTGGGCTACATAGTGAGTTCCAGGTCAGTCTCAACTATGTAGTGAGACCCTGTCTCAACAGCCCCCCAAAAAGACATGAAGGGTAAGATAACAGCATCTCTGAAGAATGAACAGATACAATATTGTTTAAATTATTAGAATATTAAGACAAGATAATGTAATTTGCACCATATTGGGGGAGGATGGAGCTGTTTGTGTTCCCAAATGTTGTGATATTTTATGTATCCCCCAATACTGGCATTTATAATATATGACCTTTTTATTACAAAGGAGAAAAGCACCTTTGAAATACTGCAAAAGGTTGAGTCAGAGTGGTTGATCTTTTATCAGCAAACATATTGTCTAGCTGAACCATTACCATTGCACTATTGCTTGAACTAATACTTTTTTTTTAATCAAACCAATGCACTAACTTTATAATTTGCCTTAAAAAAAAATGAAGTCAGTTTGTACTTTGGGAATACTGGTGTTTGGAGAAAATTACCTCAATGTGCAACACACCATTTCAAAAATAATGTCAGAATTTAGAGATGAGGCAAAAATAAATTAGTCATTGTGATGTTCTTCATAAAATTCTGGGATAAATGTCTAATGTAGTTTATCTGAATAATGTCTACTGACACCATAAAATATAAGTTGGAAAAAGCCAACTGACTCACCCTGGTTCCTGAAATGTTCATGACACAAGATTTGGCATTTTTCCTTGCTGCATCCTCACTTAGAACACGCCAGCCTGGGCTAACCCTGCTGTGACCGAGGCAACATGAGTGGCTGAGATGCCATTGCTGGGGTAAGATATCAGGTTAAATTTTGGCTTATATGGAGATGTTTAATGGATTTCAGTTTAAGAGACTATACTAAAATCTCACAAGAAATATTTTTATTAAAATTAATAGTATTATTATCTGATTGGATGGACCATTGGATGGTTTGTCTGTTAGTAAATAATCTCTGAAAAAATCATAAGCTAATATTCACTTTGCCTACCAGCAAGCTCTCTCTTGACTTTCAAGAAGGCTTATGGTCAAGTAAACAACCAATTTTAATAATCTAAAACCTTTAGAAAATGAAGGCTACTACTAAAGATGTAATGGTATCCCAAATCACATTACATATTATCATATACTTCCCTATCATTATTACAAAAAATTTCAAGTTCTCTACACTTGTGATTCCCAACCTTTTTGGCAACGTGGGCCAGTTTTGTGGAAGGCAGTTTTTCCGTGGAGGGAGGTTGGGGGCTAGGAGGTGGGGGTACTTTGGGGATGATCCCAATGACACAGGAACCTAGTTCCCTCCCTTGTGCAGTTCACAGTGGGGCCTGTGCTCCTGTGAGCACCTAAGGCAGCTGCTGGTCCGAGAGGGGGCAGCAGTGTGAGTGGTGGGGAGTGGCACTAAATGTAGATGAAGTTCCCATCTCTCCCCCTGACCTATTGTGAGGCCAGGTCCCTAAAAGGCTGCAGTCAGGTCCCAGGTCCCCAGGGATTGGGGACTCCTTGTGTAAAGAGCTAAAAAAAAAATAATTGAAAACCTTTTATTGAGGCGGTACTCTTTTATTTATTTATTTATTTTGGTAGTGGGGATCAAACTCAGCACCTTGCACTTTTGAGGCAGGCATGGTGCTACTAAGCTATACTCCCTGTCCTTGAAAAACTTTGAGGAGTCAAAGCTTCTTCCCCAAGCTATAAGTTGCTTGATTTATAATGTCTGTTCAAACATTTACCTTTCTGACCTCTGTCTATTTCCTACAAAGCTTTTAGGTACATTTAAACCCTCTTTCTCTTTACCTCATATCCTCCCTCTGTTATATCTTCTGATTTTTATGCTTTTAAACTTCATGCATAGTAGTTATATCTTCTCAAGTAGATTGTGACTATCCTGAGGGTTGGAGCCATTTACATGTTAAAACTTGCTTACTAAATTAATTTCCATGAGTTAGCTGCTCAATAAACATTTCTTGAAGGGTAAAGACTTCTATTTTTACAGATGATAGCCAGCTTAGACCCCTCAGCAACTGAGAGGCTCTTTTATCTCCTTGGTCTAGTAGATTATGGTTTTCAAGAGGTTGTTTTCACAGAATTGCTGTAAGTCTCTTACTTATGAAAAAATTCCCTTCTGGGAGAATGTAAGTCCAACCAAGTACATCTTATACATCTTCAATTCAAATGTACCACGTACATTGCTTTGTGCTTCCACTGCTTATCTTCTTGCTTCTGGACATCCTGAGCCCTGATTGAGCACTGTATTACTGTGCACTATGGAAACACAACTGTGCACTACCAGAAACACAACTGTGACAGTGTCCAACAGACAAATGAGCTCCTTCTGTGATTTGTTCCCATCCATGAATGTTGTAATGCCAGGTCCACTGGTATTTGTGAAAGTTCCCAACTCAAATATTTGTGAGTCAGGGACTTGTTGTATCATTGTTTCATCAGTGAAACAACTTTGTATCTTGGTAGCAAATGTATACTATTTTAAATCCTGTATATTTTGTGTCTCTTGGATTTTATGATGTATTCTAGAAATAGTCTCACAGACGAGGTGAAAGTGATATTTGTGTATACTCCTGATTTCATGTTATTAATTTTTCTATTTGATTACTTTGAACCAGGTAGTTTAAACAAGGGACAAATGTAACCTTTCATTTTAGAATTATCACTTTGGCTGCCTCTCTAAAACAGAGAGGCAAAGAATGGAGGTGAGGAGACGAATTTCAACGCTCTCAGTATCATCTAGGCAAGACTTGATGATGTCAGGTCTGGTTGAATGGCATCAGGTTGGAGAAATGTGGATAGATTCAGAGATGGTAGGTAGATGTTTCTGAAAATGATTATTGAATTTAGAACATGTTAAAGCACAAGAGGAAGTGGTTTGGTTTTGAGGCATCTGTCCAGTTGCATTTCAGAGATTAAATAAAGTGAAAAGAGACACGGTTTGACTTGTTCAGGAGTCATTGAAATTGTCATGATATAACTTGGAACTAGGATGAAATAAGCAGAAATGAATAGAAACAGATCAGACAGAGAGACACTGTTCTCGAAGAATAAAGACAAGAAGTGCTGATGGCAGACGTGTGGAATATGAGGGAAAAGGAGGTATTTGAGAATGACCCCTGGGTGTGGGTAGACTAATAAACCATTGATCAGGAGATGGAAGGGCAGAAGACAAACTCTATTTGGGAGGAAGAAGAAAAGTACCTTTTTCCAGGTGGGTTTGGAACATTGAAAAGAATTCTTCATGCGGATGAGTGGATATAAACATCTGGAGTTATGTGGGAAGACGTGGGTTGTAGAAACATGATTGCGAGCCATTGTGCATCGATGGGGATTACAGGCATGAGACAAAACAAGATAGAAAGAGGTGGGAGAGAGATGGCTGGCTCTTAAACTGGGAGAAAGTTTTGCATTTATGCACTGAGCAGAGGAAATTAAGTCTGTGAAGGAGATGGAGAAGGAGCAGCCAGCATGGATCCTACGGAGCAGGTATAAGGAAAGGACGCGTGACGATGAGTTACAGGATATCTATGGCCTAAGTAGAGGATGTTTCCTCTCTTATATTCAAACAAAATTGATATTTCCTTATTTCTGTACTAATATCCCTTCCTGGAGACTCTTCTGATGAACAGAGACCTCTATTTCATGAGCAATTGCCTACTCTTTAAACTGTAGGATATATATTTATTTTTCTCTTTAAAAAGCATTGCAAATATATTGGCAACCCCAGAATGATTGGAAGTATAAGTGTAGAATTAGCTTAACACTCTTTTGCTGTTCTTTTCAATAGGTCTTTCATACTTTAGGGAATATAGGTAATATTCTCTGGGATGGCTGTGGCCCGAGACACCCCCCCAGCCCCCCAAGCCCCTATTCTTCTTCCAGCAGCTTTACTAGAAATTGTTTTTAACTGTTCCTTGGCTGTAAGTTCTAACTGCAGTAGCTCAAAATAACAGTTCAAATTATTTTACATTTTTTCATATTAGAATTTTATAATTTCTTCTTTCCAAGCCTCTTAGAAATGAAAAAGCAGTAGTGAAGAGGAATTTTGTTTCTCTCTCTCAAAATGTCCATCCCTTTTCGAGTAGTTAATAGCCACGGCCTAACTGACCCCAAGGGCCATTTACTTGTTGCCAATGCAGTGGGATTTCTGAGGCTGACGGCAACATTTTAAAATGAAAATTTAATAACTTTGTGATGCAGGGCATTCGTACCGCGATGGTGAATTTCATGTGTCACCTGGACTGGGCTAAGACAAGACCAGACACTTTGGTGAAACATTTCTTGCTGTGTGGGAGGGAGTTTGCAGAAGAGATTAGCATTGGAATCGGTGGATTGAGGAACTGTGGCCTTCACCCATGGGGATGGGCGTCATTAAAGGCCCTCATAGCACAGAATGGCAGAGAAAGGGTGAATTCATTCTTTTTACACTAGGGTACCTATCTCCTCCTGCTCTTGAGTGTTGGCACTCCTGGTTCCTGGGTCTTCAAACATGGTCTAGGCCTTATACTATGGGCTGTACTGGTTTTCATTTGGACTGAACTATACTGCTGTTTTTCTTGAGCTTTGGCTGGCAGACAGAAGATTGGATGCTTTTTAGTGACTTAGAATTCCACAATGATCAAATATATCACTTAAATGATCATAAACTCTAAATTAATAAACACTGTTTACAAAGTTTTTTTTCCCCATTCTATTTTAATGTTGAAGCTCAATGTTCTGCTTGCACTTTTTGTAGAATGTGTTTAGAAAAAAAAAGATTTTGTTTGTGTTTCAAGAATTTGGTCACAGATGGACCAAAATTTAATGAACATGGTCAGTGCTATTTTTGATAAATTCTGAGGACTTTCTTGCAAATAAAAAATATTTAGGTGGTAGAAGGATGAGAATGGTAGTTTAAAATGTAAATATAATAAAATGATAAGGCTTTTGTCATTCCATATCTTGAACAATTTTTCTTGACCTTACAGAATACACAAATTGTTTTAACCTGATTGTGTGTGTGTGTGTGTGTGTGTGTGTATGTGTGTGTGTGTGTTTTATTTGGTACCACGTATTGAACTCGGGACCTTGCATTTGCAAGGCAGGTGGTGGAACCACTGAGCTAAATCCCCAGCAAAACTGTTTTGTTTTGTTTTTTTTTTTTTACCTAATAACACAATTTTGTCATTCTGGCTAAAATTTATATGGTTCCTTCTCCATGAGAAACAAGTGATTAATCTCTTTTTCACATGTTTATTTCTTGCACCTTTAATCTGGGCATTCATGCATATGCTGCAATCTGAACATAGTGTGAGAGATCAGAATTACATCCTAGTGGGGAGAATATGCTGGAGGAGACAGGAAAGTATAATGAGAGAGAAAACATAGCATAGTCCCTTAGAAAGTTGGGGATTCAGTATGTGTATGTTACCTTAATAGAACGGAACTAAGTGATATTATACAGTTGCAAATGACATTGTCCATCTAAAAAAAAAAAAAACGATTTTGGAGGGTGGGTATGGGGAATTGAACTCAGGACCTTGTGCTTTTGAGGCAGGCAACAGAACCATTGAGCTATATTGCCAGCCCTTATCCATCTAAAAAGCATGGAAGTCAAGTGGCCCATAGTACCTTTGTTTTCCTTTATGATAAGGTTAATTCTCATGGGTTGTATCCATTTTCTATTGCTGTAACTAATTCCATAGACTTAGTTGTTTAAATGATGAAAATATGTTATCTTAGAATTGGCTCACAGTGTAGTATGGGCCTCCCTGGGCTAAGTCAAGGTGGTAGCAGCTGTGTTTCCTCTGAAAGGTTTAGAGGAGGACCATTTCCTTGCCTTTTTCAGGTTTGAGGAACTGCCTTACATTCTTCGGTTCTTGTTTACCTATGTTTTTTTGCGGGGGTGGGGTGGGGGCGGGTAGGAGGTTACTGTGTGCTTTTCAGGAAATAAAAGCAAAAGAAGCAAAGAATGAATTCACTTGCAGTCATAAGCAATGGAGCGGGATGTGTCCTTCTAGGTCCTATGTGTACATATGCAACATTCCATTTTATGTGAAACTAAGATCATACTGTGGGTGTCATACTTTTTCTCACACCGGGAATATTCACCAATTCAAAATGTATTCAATAACCAAGAGTCTACTACAGCTCAACAACAGTAAAGATACATCTCTGACTGATCCCTGAATCTTATCTTTCTTAGAAGAAAGGTTCTTTTAAAATTTAGGCAATTAGGTTGGACTTACCTGTGTAATCCAAGATACTCTTCTTGTCTTGAGTTCCACACCTTAATTACTCTTGGGAAGGTTTCTTTGGAGGCATGAGAACATACTGAAATGTTCTAAGGATTAAGATATGGATGCATTTGGGAGATCATTACTCTGTCTGCCATATAGGTAAAACACTTGACCAATTATGGAATAAAACAAAGATGGAGAAAGATTGAAATACTGGGCATGCTTTGGAGTGTGTCTTTTGATATAATCTTCAACAAAAGGATCTACAAATAAAAAAAATTATCAACAGTAAGAAAAGTAGGCATTAGGATAACATTTCTACTCACCACCTGTCCCACTTTGCACACAGACCTCTTTGTTCATTCACTATTTAAATAAACTCATTACGCTAATGGGCCTGTTCTGTCATCTGTTTCTCAATCTGGGTAGCAGATGGAACACCATCTTTTAGGTACTTGAAGTTCTACAGCAAACATTTTAATTGAATTAGTCAAAGAAACTAAGTTAATAGTTTTTAAACCTAGGAATTTCTTAGCTAGAGTACAACTAATATCTGTGAAAGAATAACCATAAGTAAATACCAAATCAACTACAAGATGATTTTTATCTTCTCAGAAAAATGTTTTTGGCATAAATTAATAAAGCTATGCTATATACCTCATGTGATAAATATATATCATATGTGATATACCTTAAAAGGACAGATTTTTATCCTAATTTTTAAGTTAGCAAAACTTAAAAAAATCCAGTTGTCAGAAAACAAAATTGATAAGGAAAATGGCAGATTATAGTTAAAAATTTATAAATACATTGCAGGGTCAAATTGTATTTTGGTTAATTAAATGTCTAACTTCTTACAGAATCCTTTTAAACTATTTTTCTTGCTAAAATTGATTTTAATAAATGAACTCAAAAAAGTATTCATGTTAATCTAACAGATAGCTACAAGTGTAGTTGGAGTTGGTAGTCATAAAAGTAATTGTACTTAGAAATTTAACAGACAAACTATAAAACGAGTCACAGCTTAGAAAAGCACAGATTCAGACTGGGTCAGAAGACAATTTTTCTGTCATGGATGGAAAATTAGTTGTTCAATTTTAAATTTAGAGAAAGTTTGAGAAATCATTCTACCGATTTCTATAAAAGCAATACATGATTTTTATATACAATGAATACATGAATTATGGAATAGAATTATTGGTTTATTTCTAAAGTTTGTTCATATGTAAATATAAATTAATAACATATTCACTTCATAATTATTTCAGTCCACTTGACCTCACTTGAGTCTAGGCTGAAAAGCAGAAGATTGAGGGAAGGAGAGGGAATTTGAGGCAGGGAAGGGAATTAATGCTTCTTAAAATATGTTTCTGCAGGTGGAATCTGCAAAACTTCCCTCTCAGGTGGCTGGAACCACCAGTGGCTAGCTATTTAACATCAGATGAGGGAAATCAAATCAGAGCCTCCCTGCAATGAGACACACAAATTACCCATCCCAAATGTGTTAAACACTACCATGTACTACATACACTGCTTCCTACCTTACACACATCTCCGGACATTTTTAGTTACTATCTGAGAAAGAAAAGTGAGACTTGGTGACCTAGAGTGGCCAAGACTCTCATACAGGGTCCAACAAACCCTAACCTCTGTGACCTAGGCTTCACTCCAGAGCACGGGGCCCACAAATCAGAAATTCCTTCAAGTCACTGAGCTTTTCTTGTTCTCCAGCTGGGTGATACATTTCCTCTCTCCTCCTATGGCTTCACTGCTAAGTTATGGATCTCTTCTGGGAACACAGAGAATGTGGCATATGCCAGGCTTTCTACATGGAGATGGAACATGGTTACACCTTGGCTCAAACTGTCCCTCTCTTGCCCATCTACATGAGATTTCTCTGAGGACTCAGGCATACCTCTCCACTCCTCTCCCCCTAGACTCATGAAAGGTCAGTGGGTAGGTGCGGGGCAAAGGATATACTTCTTCATTTCAAAATAACTTCTTCAATAATGTTGGCCAGGTGAAACAAGACAGCAGAAGAAATTATGGCACAAGCTACTGAAAAAGAAAGTGTTGTATGTTGAGGAATAAAGTAGCTATATATATAGAAAATGTTTGATACAAATGATTTGTAATAATCTCCAGGGTTTTTATTTGAAAAAGGATAATACAACAATTGTATTCACAGTGTATGTATCGTAGTTATACATGAATTATCCTCAACACCAGTATTATATCATTAAAATGCAAACTGGTATTACTGTGATATTCACTGCAGCATTGTAATAACTAGCAAAAGACAAGTGGTCCAACAAATTCCTGATTCCTAATGTGACTTCCTCAGCTTTTAAGGGTATTTATAATTACATTGTATTATAATGACTATAAAGAATTTAAGATTTATAGTTATCATATTAAGGGACAGACTTTATGGCAATATTTTAAAAATAAGCTTGAAAAGGATGTCACTTTTGTAACTCTGAAAATACATAAAAGCTTTTTTTAAAAAACCTAATACGATGTTAACAGTGTTTGCCTGAGGGGTTCTATTTTAATTCATATTTTTATTTTCTGCATCATTATAGTCTCCCAATATTTACAAATAGAAAAACAAAGAAATAAAGAAAAAAGGAGAGAAGTTTATATGTATTTTCAAGTGGCCAATGAAGGGATAAATATCTTCTGGCCAGATGGGACTTTGTAATGGCTTGTATCTAGATATCTCCCCAAAGCCTCCCCAAAGGAGATCTTATCCTGGATATCAGTGCTATCCACCTGAACAGAATGCTAGGGACAGAAAGAGGGCTGCTGCTTTGCTGCTTTGCTGCCTTTTGCCTGCCATGAACTCTTTCTCCTCTGCGATGCCCCTCTGCCATGCCACCCTGCCTTGGAGCCAGCCAACTATGAACTAAAACCTCTTCAAACTGTGAGCTACAATAAACCTTTCCTCCTTTAACTTTTGGCATCAAATATTTTAACTCAGCAATTAAAAAAGTAACTAAGACTTATTGGTGAAAGTTAAATTAATTCTGTGATCTTCTTATTTAGAGTAAAGCACTGTTATCTCAGCCAAAAGGAAAAATAATTAGAAGAATTATGCAGCAAAAGCTCTGGAAAAATCAAGATAAGTGATATCAGAAGTCATATAAATTACATGTTTTAGATATTAAGACATGCTATGATTTACTTGTGGATATAACTATACAAGTGAATGAAATAATCAACATCAAAGGGGGCATGGTAGGGAAAAGCTGCAGAACCCATAAAGCTGTAAAACAGAGAGAAAGAAAGGAGAAGCCGGGGACAAGAATACCTTTAGGTCATTCCCCTAGTGATCCACCCCCTCAAGCCAGGCCCCAATTCCTAATAGCATATTTGGTCGTGAACTCATCAATGGATTAATCTATTGATGGGTATAGCATCCCAGTGTCCCAACTACTTTCCAGAAGCCTGACCTCTGAATATAAAAGCATGGTAGGGGATATTTTAGATCTAGACCATAAGAGGTATCCACATTAATGAAAACTGACTTAGATTATGTAAATTCATAAAGGTAATACTTCTTAAATTTTTAGTGTTGTTTATAAGTAGAGTTTTAATGGCAGTTTTAGATTCACAACAGAATTGAACAGAAAGTTCAAATCTGTTCCCCCTTGTCCCACATACCCTCTGTTTCCACACAGCAAAGCTTCTCCAGCTATCTTGTACCAGAGTGGTACATTGGTTATAGTTAAAGCTACATTGATACAACCTCATCATGAAAAGTCCATTAATCCACTAGAATTCTCTTTTGGTTCTACACATTTCACGAGTTTTGACAAATATCTAATGACTTATACCTACCATTGTGGTACCGTACAGAAGGCTTTTATTGCCCTAAAAATCCTCTGGGCTTTGCCTATTCATCTCTCCCTCCCTCTGATCCTAACGGCTACTGCTTTTTTAATAGTGTCTACATAGTTTTATCTTTTTTAGAATGTCATGCGGTTAAATAACATGAGATGATGCAGCTTTGTTAAATTGGGTACTCTCACTTAATCTGGATTTAATGTTCCTCTGTGTCATTTTGTGACTGATCGCTCACTTCTTAGCACTGAAGAGTTTGCCACTGACTGGGTGCATGCATCCTGTTTACTTATCCACTCACTTACTGAAGGTCACCTTGGTTACTTTTAAGCTTTCATAATTATGAACAAAGCTGTCATAAACATTTGTGTAAAGGCTTTTGTGTGGATATAAGTTTTCATTTAACTTGGATATTTAAGGAGTAAACTGCTGGATTGTGTGTTACTGCTGTGCTTTGTTTTATAAGAAAATCCCAAATTGTCTTCCAATGTGGCTATCTCTTTTGCTTTCCCAGAGCCAGTGAATGAGAGAGTTCCTGTTGCTCTACATCCTTGTTAGCATTTGTGGTTGTCAAAATTCTGGACCTTTGCTATTCTACTAGATGGGAAATGATATTGCATTCTTCTTTTAATTCGCGTTTGTCTTATGACACATGGTGAGGAACATCTTTGTATGTGCTTATCTGTGTATCTTCCCTGCACAGCCACCTGTTCAGGTCCTTTGCCCAGTTTTAAATGGGTCATTTTTTCTCTTACTGTTCAGTTTTAAGAGTTTTCTGTGCATTTGTCGTAACAGTCCTCGATTAGGTACATCTTTCATATGTATTTTCTTATAGTTTGTGAATTGTCTTCTCATTCTCTTGATTATATATTTCATAGAGATACTAATTTCAGTAAATTCGAGCCTACCGATTATTTCTTTCTAGATAGCGCCTTTGATATTGTATACAAAATGCCACCTCCATACCCAAGAACATCTAGATTGTCTCCCATCATCTTCTAGAAGTTTTATCATTTCACCCTGTATATTTATGACTATGGATGAATTTTTGTAAAGGATATGAGATTGGTTTCTTGATTCCACCCCCCCGCTTTTTTTTTTGCATCTGGCTGTTGAGTTGTTCCAGCACCATTTGTTGCTGAAAAGATTCTTTTCTCTATTGTGTTGCCTTTGCTCCTTTGCTGAACATAACTTGAGTCTGTTTATGTGGGTATTTTGGGTTGTCTCCTCTATTCCATTGATCATGTATTATTTTACCTATAGTGCACTGATTTGAAGCGATACTACTTTCAAAATTCACAGGAAATGGAATTCCTTCTGTTTGGGTTTGGCCTTCATCTTATGCAAAATAACTGTATTATCACAGAACATTTTCTCTAATGTTGAAACTATTTCTAGCATCCTTAAGAACTTAAATAGTGCTGTACAACAAGATGGATTTGCAGAAAAAATATTTTGTTAGTGATAATTTTATATTGATCTGCCTCTTTGTGTTTTTAAATCATTGATTTCTACAGAAATGAATAGGAAATAGATAATTAGGATGACATTAAATTATGTTATTTGTGTGTTTTCTATAAAGTCACCCACCTAAAAGTATATAATCAAGAAGAGATGAAATAAAAGTGTGATGAACATTCACCATAATGTTGGGATAATCTTTCTAATATTTTTTGTAAGAATTTTATTAAAGAATAAAAGTTAAGGAACAGATTCAAAAATTTATCAGATCACAAAAGTTCTGCTTCTGTTGTTTCTTATTGAACTTTACCTTCTGTGATAAAAGAAAAAAAAATATGAGGCTATTTCAGCTTGAGTCTGTCTTCTCTAGTGCCTAGATTTTGGAAAAGGATTTTTAAAAATATTGCCCTATGCTTTAAACATGAGAGCATACCTGGTCAGCTATAAGTGATACGGCCTGGGAGACTAACTCATGGCAGCCAAACTCACAAGAGGTTGATTTATAAATTTTAATGCCCACTCATTAACTTATAGTCAGAACTACATTTAATATAACAACTGAATCAGTTAACTGTACAAAGCACTCCCTTTGGGTGAAGATGCATGCTGGTGGCCAAATTATAGATAGGAAGCTTGCGTGGAGGCTATGAAATTAGAGCAATGGGAATTTAATATTAACAGATTTTTCTTTCTAGCTAAGCAGGCCTGCGAGTATATTGTTTGACCCTCCAGGGATTCTTCTGTTATAATAACTAGACATCCAGCCTAGATCTCTCCTTAGCAAGTCACCCTACCATTCTTTTCTATATATTGATTTGGGTAACTAAAACTTACAGTTGCAAAATCTTCATGCATGAAATGTTGGTTTCAATTTCCAAGATAATGGTTTATTTTTGATTGATGTTGTATTTTGTTATAGGTTTTCTTTTCTGCTGAGAGACATAATCCTTTAAAAATCTATCTAAAAATAATATGTTACAATGCATTTCAGCAACTGTGTTCTTTCTTCATTCAGTGTAAATACCAGCGAAGTTTAGTTTAAGATTGTTTTTTATTCTTTCTCATGGTTTCTTTCCCTGTGACTTGTTCAATGATAGGCCACCTAAGATCAACATTTTAGTTTTATATTTATTTTGATAACTTACAGATATTAACAGTTTTGCATTTTTTTCTATCCACCTTAGCATGCATTACACCTTTTTTTTTCATAAATGATAAGTTTTTCTAATACCTTGTTCCCAGAAGTTCTTTCATAATTGAATTGATGGACTAAATGTTAGAAACTTTCATTCAGTTTAGTATCTTGCTAATCGTCATTAGAAAGTAGAAAGAAAATAGCACGCTGAAGGAATCATTCATTTTTGCTGTCATCTCCTCCATGTTATTTTCATAATAGTGAATGTTTGTGCCTTTTGGCTGTAAATTAAAATGTCTGCACATTGGTTGCAGAAATGATGTAATTCTAAGAAAATAGAAACAGTAGATTCAGTATTCAAGTTTAGTTTCCCCCCAAGTTTTTAAGTACAGTGTGTTACTTGTATGCCCATTATTTCAAAATTACACCAAAATCATAATTTTTAAAAAATCTTGAAGATCCAGCATTAGAAAAATGCTATTGTGTTGGATCTTGCCAAGTACACTACTTTATTTTGGAATTATACGTGGTCATAGTGCTGGCCAAGATCCTTTGCTTATATCTATTAAACAGCGAAGATTATTTGACCCATAGCAATCTATATTGGAACATGTACACTTTGCTTGCATTAAATAGAAATTTGCATTGGTGTCTTTTGGAAAAATGCAAGACATGCTTATACCTTTTGCTACACATAGTGCTGCAAGATCCTTTGCTTATATCTATTAAACAGCGAAGATTATTTGACCCATAGCAATCTATATTGGAACATGTACACTTTGCTTGCATTAAATAGAAATTTGCATTGGTGTCTTTTGGAAAAATGCAAGACATGCTTATACCTTTTGCTACATTGAAGATACTTATATTAGCAGAATCTATCAAATGAATATTTTGCCATGAATACAGCATATTATAAATAAATAGATGATAGAGAAATTGTTGAATCTTTTTGGAAAAAAATAATCTGGACATGATACACTATTCAGGCATAGCAATCAATTGAAAGATTACAAGTAAATTTCAGGTGGTGAAATGTACACATCTCATGTTATATCCTGTTACTGCAGGTGGCTTCTGTGTTACTTGGGAACATGTTCTGATACCTCCAACTATTAACCATAAAAGGACAGGGTTCTTTCCAGTGGACAACTCTGATAGCCTATTAAGGTCCCAGTCAATCTTATATGATGGCATGGCCTGATGCTGGAATGATATTGTTCAGGTGTCTTTGGAGTGTGACACTAAGGGGAGAATGTGACTTATTGCCAACACAGGGTCCCAATGCTTTAGTACTGGCTTCATGACTGCATGTTCCTAAAGACTGGGAGTTGATCTTGTGCGGAGTCACCGTTGACTTCTATTTTTCGCATTGAGGGTTTACTTTGTTTTTCTGCTTCTGTGCTTTTGAGATCCAGTTCTGAGCTTCAATTACAGAGCATAACACTACTACTTGTATCAAAAGCCCCCATTACTTTGTTTGCTGAGGTGTAAAATTACTTTCATTATGAGTCAGAACAAGTCCTACCTAACCTCCAACTGGTCCTGCAAGAAAGAAAATGATTAGTTCCTTTAATTTAGGGTGTTAAATACTACCTTTAGGACAGACATTTTAATGAAGTGATCACTGATCATTAAAGAGTTATGACAACTAGAGTCTGACTGAATTGCCAAAAGCACCAGACAAATGTTAGTAGTCACAAATTGATGTTTAAATTAGATGCATAAACATTCCCATTAACCTTCCCCTTGTTGTCCTGGTTTCAGGCTGAGGATATTTCAAATAACCCTCTATTCTTAGGCAGTGACTGTATGTAAAAACAAATAGTCATGGTTGTTTTCTAGGAGAAAAATATTTCTCAATGATTGTAGTACTTTCCATATAGACTGTAAATATAAATTATGGTATTGGTGTTTGGGAGGGTAGAAATGTTAAAATATAGTGGAACTTACATAAAATCTAAACATAGATCTTTTGCAAATGAGAAGGCAATCAGTAGATGTAAGGAAGGCACAAGGAGGGGAGGAGACAGGAAAGTACAAAGAATTTTTAAGATGTTTTATGTACATGCACCAACTTCCCATAACGAATGTAATCATTATGTGCTGCGAACACTTACTATTAAGAATTTTAAAATTTAAAGAAAAAATCTAAACAATTCTTAGAACATGAATGTAAGTCAGAGATATAGCTTGAGGAAACTGATAAGGTTATAAGAGGGAAAAGGGATTCAATAAACATTAACAAAAATTTATTAAGCCATTCAAAATATAAATATATGGATACTTCTCTGACATAGTTAACATCTATTCCAGCATAACATTTAATATAGCTAGCTAAAAATATTTCCATTTGTGTAAAATGCAAATGATGTTTGTCACGGTTATTTTGGCACAAGAATGTTTTAGTATTTTGGGTAATCTGACAAGGGCAATGTAATGTTGATCCCCAAATATCAGTAATTCATAGTGTTACGGAAGGAGACGGCAACTGACACACAGAGAGTCAGCAGAACGGAAGTAAAATAAAAAAGTTTACTCCATCGATGGGGATCGATCACACCTAATGGCGGTGCCCCTGATCGACTCCTCCATTGGGCTACAACTCTTACTTTTATAGGGTTTTACAGCTTTGATCTTACTCAGTTGGTTACATTGCATTTTCACAGATACCCAAAACATGATAGCAAGGCAGTTGAATTTCAACACCCCCCCATGCAGTTCTTTGTTAGGGAAGTTACCTTTTAGATTCATTCAATTACCTACTCTAGCCAGGGGGAAGGGAGCGTGTTTGATTAACAAAGCTAACAATGGTTCTTTTCACTTAGAAAGTTTTGTGGGGAGGCTAGGTATCTCTGGTACTGGTTGATTCTGAACTAAGCTGGGTGAGGGGCAGAAGTTATCTTATATTGTGACATTTCCTAAATTTTCATTTATTAAAGTTTTCCCTATCATTAGTAATCAGTTGAAAGTAAGCTTTATAAAAGGCTTCAGGAGCTGGTGGTGTAGCACTGTAGTATGGTACACACTTAGCATGCATGAGTCCCAGAATCAAATGTGAAAAGGTCCAATAAGATAGATTGAGTCAACATAAATAGTTCTAAAAAACAAACAAATGACTTTTGAGGTAGAATCAGAAATCATAACAAAAATATAAATTGATCATAGCAGCAGATATGTGTAATATCTAAGAAATGATCAGCAAAGGAATGGCATTTCTAATTAAAAATTACTGGAATAATAAACAGCAAATATAAATTAACAAGCATACGTCTAGTGTGAAAACTAAAGTTTATGTTATTGCATCCAAAATAGGTCCTTAAAATATTGTTTTCACCTAAGAAAAGACATGAATTATCGTAACACAATAAATGCCATTGGAGAAGCACTTGAGATATAGTCCTGCTCCCCAAAAGCACAGGAAGAAAAAGGGGTGAAGATATGGACAGTAAAACAGTTTTAGATAAATGCTTAGTTAGCAGCATAGGAGACAGATTTTAGTCACATGCATGTTTTATTAGTTTACTATAATCATTTTTTAAAATTCCAAAGTGTAAATATAGGAATAAATAAGAAAAAACTAAAAGAAAATAAAACTGAGTATTTGTCAGCTCTTACAAGAAAAATGTAAATTCAAAAGTGCTAGAAGAAATAAAAAACACCAACAAATTTAATTGTATAAACAGAAGAGAAAGATCTAAACAGGAACAGATCGATGCACTTAGAAAGGCAGAGGAAAAATAAATAAAAATTTAAAAAAATAGAAAAGAGTAAAACGAGCCCTCTGATTAAGGTTTCCACAAAGGTATTAGGCATATATATTGCTGCGTTAGTCCACATAAAACTAACTTTGGAGAATATTAGTACTTGTAGGAATGTTCATAGTCTTAGGTCCTATAATCTTATTCTGGATTAAGAAGTAACCTGAATGAAAGTAAAATCTTAATGCAATAATTGTTCAGCACAGCAGGCATTTACTGTAGCAAAGAAAATGAAAGGAAATTAAACAGTGAATGATATATGTGATATATACTTCATATATTATTGTAAAGCCAAAGGAATATTTTATAGACAGCAATAATGGTATATAAAGAGCAATATGGAAAGATCCTTGAACAAATAATTTAAGAATTTTAAAAACTGTGTCTGAAAGGAAATACATGAAAAGATTATTAAATATATCAGATAGTCAATTTGAGGGTATTCTACTTACTTTTGTAGTTTTTTGTTTGATTTCTTTCTTTTCTTTTCTTTCCTTTTTTTTTTTTTTTTTTTTTTTTATAAGAAAATGAAAAAAAAATTATGTCATGGAAGCTCTTCACTCCATTTTGGCAGAATTTCTCTGTGGAGAATCCAGATGTACTGAAAGCATGGGAGACCATGCAAGTTATCTGCTCCAGGGCTAGCAAGAACGTGGGTGAGAGACACTATCTGGTTTGGTCATATTGCAGAACAGCCATAAAATCTAAAGGGATTTCCTGTTCAGTCTTAAATTTAAGCTACAGGACTGTGATCTGATCTCAGTAGCCTAAATGTCCCCCACCATTTACTGGTTTGTAATTAACCAAATAGATAAGTTTGTGGTGATAGTTACCAAGTAGCAAAGCAAAGGCTCTATCTTCACTTCTGCTCCCGAGACTATACTTGTAAAACAATATGTAAATGCAAGACCCATGTCACAAATCCTTTTTATTCATGGCAGTCCTCACCCTCTACAAGAGGATTTGACTGTCAGTTTGAAATGCAAAATGATGTATACAAGACACCTTTGGATAACGTGTTTGCAGTCAGAATTTCAAAGAAAAGCCCTAATCAGGGAAAGTCTTTGACCCAATAAAGGAACTTGAGGGAGAGGGAGAGGAAGAGGGATGTAGTACCACTTCGCCCAAACTTTGAAGCCTAGACTAAGTGCTCTCATCTCACATCGCCCTCAAATAGAGTGATTCTCAACCCTGGCTGAATATTAGCACCCACTCAGACTGCTGAAAAAATCTCTACATCTGGAACGCAACACAGACCCATTAAAATAGAATCTCTGGAGGTGGAACCCAAGCATCGTTATTTTTAAAGTTTTCCAAGTGATACTGATATGCAGGTGATGTGGAGAATCAGTGCCTTCATAAAATATCCATGGCTAATGAGAGTTATCTCATAAAGTAGGGGTTGCTTATACTAGGATTGAAGAGAATCACTACATATTCGTATCGGTGAGGTCCTGACAAGTAATGCCAGTTAGAAGATGGCAAGGGATTTTTTTTTTTGTTCCATTTTGGTGTCTTCAATGGTCTTTATTCAAAACAAATGCATTGTTTACATATTAAACATAATGGCAATAGCTTAAAAATGTTTTCTTCTCTCTCTAAATACCTAGCTACTTGGGTCTATCTTTTATTTTCTTGATTTTTGACAATGGACTCATGTATTATAACTCTTATTAGTCCTTATTAGTATTTTGTTAAGGCCCTGATTCTACTTAATGCATGAAATCTTCAGCAATAGTTTACTAATAGCAATTAAAATGCAAAGGCTACACTAATGCACCACTCTCTACCCTTAGCCTGCAGTTATCACATGGGAATGCAGACACCAACATGTCAGGTAAAAGAGCTAAAAAGCAAGGACCAGACCAGGACTACAACAAGCCTTTATCATGGGGAGAATCTGCCCACCTGTCTCCTAGCAAAAGGGAAAGCAGCCTGCAGGAACAGGGAGCTTCTTTTATAGGAGTAGGGTGGGGTTAACCTGAGCTGGGGTGGAGTTGAGTGAGGTAGCATTAAGGGATTAGAGGAGCCTGTGACATCACTAGGTTACTTGGACATCACTAGGGGCTTGTGACATCAGTGGTTACTCGGAGGTAGCAAATATCAGGTTACTCTTTAGTCAAGAAGAGAGGCATGGGGATTTAGCATGGGGATTTAGCTCAGTGGTTCTGCTGCCTGCCTTGCAAGCACAATGACCTAAATTCGATCCCTGGTACCAAAATAAAAAAAAGAGAGGCATGATGGGAAAAAGGCTGTCCCTTGGTAGGAGAAGCCATATCAACATGGAGGCTGCTATTCCATGTGGCAGCCATCTTAAGGTGCAGAATATTATGGGAAGGAGGCTACTGTTTTATGTATCAGCCACCTCGAGGCAAGGGAAATCTAACACACTGTTGCTGTATTTTCTGGTATTTCAAAATGAAAACAGATTTGTATGTAACATTAGTCAGTAAGTATTGATAATTATTTCAAATTATTAAAAATTCAAGGTAGTCGAAAAATAGAAGTCACCATATCTGTGGGCATTTCCTTCTCTTTGTTAAAAGAGGCTGGTGTGGTGGCAGTTTATATTCTCTGCTGTAGGCACATTGAAGGTATATGACCAACTGACCTGACTAATCTGAGAATCAGACACTGATGGTAAAATAGGCAGGATGGGGATTTAGCTACAAAAGTTTCCAACTCTGAGAAGTAAAGCACATGATCAGAGTTAGATTGTTGGCCAAAGAGGTTTGATAATGAGTGACCCCAAATAATGACTTTGCATTGTTGAATTTAAATGGCTCTATTGATGTGGAAATCATATCTGGGAGCTTTAGCTAGAGGAACCCAAAAGCTGACTTGATCTGTCATGTGTCCTTTTTACCAAGTTGGATCTTTGGAAGAGCATGAAGGGGAAAAATATTTCTCATCTGGCTGTGTAGACAAAAAGAGTGTTTTATCTGTAAGTCACTGGTTCCTAGCTCCAGCCAGAATCAGGATCCTTTGGAGGGGCAGTGAAAGCAGATTTCTGGGCCACAGCCCCAGTGGTACTGATTGAACATCCGAATGGGGCCTGCGAATCTGCATTTTGGATGGTTTCCTAGGTATGGCTGATGCTTCTGCACTGGAAATCACCTTGGCAAATCCTTGGATTTTTACCTTTTGCCTGTGAATCAGCAGGAAATGATCCTCTTCAGAAGTACGTGTCAAGATGCTTCCTAGAGTGGATGATATACAAAGGCTGAATAAAGGTTATAATGTACAATAGTCCCCTCCTCCCTCATGTACCATTTCAGTTACCCACAGTCAACGATGGTCAGAAAATGTTAAAGGGAAAGATTACAGAAATAGATAAAGCACAAGTTTTATATTGCATGTCATTCAGAGTAGTGTTGTGATATCTTGCACCATCTCCCTACATCCTGTTTGGGGTGGGGATCACACTTTCCAGTGCATTCACATTTACATTTGATACCCACTTATCTGTCACTGAGAAGCCATCTTGGTTATCAGGTTGATGGCTTCTGAATTGAAATGCTTATGCTCAAGTAATCTTTATTTTACTTAATAAAGGCCCCAAAGCACAAAAGTAGTGATGCTTAGAATTTGGATATGACAAGAGGAAGCCAAAAGTGTTTCTTTTAAGTGAAAAGGTCAAAGTTCTTGGCATAATAAAAATATATGTGAAATGGCTAAGGATCCATAGTAAGGATAATCTTCTACCCATGAAATTATGAAGGAGGAAAAGATACACACTAGTTTTGCTGTTATACCTCCAACTACAAAAATTCTAGCCACAGTGCACAAGTGCTTGGTGAAGTTAGAAAAAACATTAAACTATGTGCTGTTTTGTACTGTCTGCTGTTTTGGATATCTACTGGGGGTCTTGAATCATATTCCGCATGGACAAGGGAGAACTATGCATCTCAATAAGCCTGGAACCGACCTTGGGGTTTTACTAAGTGGCAATTTTAAGAACTTCCTGGTTTTCTTAAATTATTGTTTCCCTGAAGGTCATGGGGTGCTGATTCTCCATTTCTGAATTGCCTGACATGTTGGCAATACCTGTAACCCAAAAAAGCCAATACCCACTATTCCCCAAACATGTTTACTTGTGTAGTCTGGTTGCAAGTTTGAGGTATCTTGTCTCTTTCTTATGTCTTTATATATTTCATAATATTTTTAAGACAGTTGAATCACTGAGGCACATCCTGGAAGTTTTCAGGATTTCCTTTTTATTATGACATTAGTTAGCGGAGCCTCATTTGTCAAGGTAGAATGGAGCCAGTAATTGAACTCTCTGGAGGTCAGAATTACTGAGAGGGAAGACATTAGTATATTCAATTCAGCTAGACTGTTTTTTGTTTTGGTATTGTTTTCCAGGGGAGATTTTATGTGTATTAGTACCACTTGGAACAAATCTTATAAGAAATAGGCCAATGCTTCTCAACTTCAGCCGAGACATTAGAATCTCCTAGGCAACTTGGGGTGGGGGTGTTTCCTGGCCTCACCCGGGATTAGTTGAATGTGGTGTTCCCATGGCACTGTTGTGTTTTAAGATCTCCTAGATCAGTGACTCTCCAATTTTGGCTTGAAAGAGAACTCCCTGGAGAGCTTATTAGAAAACAGAATGTTGGGCCTTACTCTAAGAGATTATAATTGGGCAGGTCTGGGTTGGGGCCTAAGAATTTGCATTTTTAAGACATTCCCGGGAGATTCTGATGCTGCACACGCTGGGATCATGCTCTGAAGACCAGTGCTTTTAATAATGCTGAGGTTAATGTCACCAGCCCTGCCACTGTGGGCAGAGGTTGCTTTTTCTTCAGGTTCTGCAGTTAGTGACTTCATTTGCCCCATCTTTCCTACCAGGGGTAAAAATAACCCTTACATCCACCGTGAACCTTTCCTTACAGACTAAAATTGCTCTGGGAATTGTGTTCCTAGTTATACAGGAACCCATTTAATTATCTGGCAATTTAATTTGGTCTGAACAAAATTATAATTTTCATTTCAAAATATGTCACTTTTTACTACTTTTAACTGCGTCGATTATTTTCAAAGGGCTTTGTGTTAGCTGATATATTTTCCACCATTTTTGTGCTTTTTTATGTATCGGACACTTAAAGAAAAATAACAACAGCACCAAGAAGCTTAAAATAAGCTATATCTGTATGGGTAATTTTCTGTGTTGCTCCCCTGGCGTGATGGACTCAGTCATTTTGCCAGGCTTATCGTTCCCCGAAAGGTTGCTTTTACCTAGAATATCTGGGGATCAGCCTATGTCTCAGTGAATCTTAGTGATTTTCGCATTTTGCTTGTTGGCTTTCCTCTACTTCTGCAGCGTTCCAAATGTGTTTTGATTGTAACTAAACATGTAAAAAAGCATGCAAGTGCATTGATCTTTTTCACACTGCTGAATATTCATGCCTCTCTTGCTTAGAATAATGTGATCATGTTCTTCCGAGTCACCCGCATACTGGTATTATTATTAGATATATACAGTAAATTGCCTGATGGCTCCCAGCCTCAGTTTTATTGCCTGGAACCATGTTCTTCCGAGTCACCCGCATACTGGTGTTATTATTATTAGATATATACAGTAAATTGCCTGATGGCTCCCAGCCTCAGTTTTATTGCCTGGAAAATGGGAGAATAATACATGTATCACAAAGATATTGCAAGGAACTAATACAATAATGAGGGCCAAGACCTTGTTTCGATGAAATAAAGTTGATGAATAACAATTGCTCAATAAGTGGAAACTACTTTTAGTGGGGGCAGTGTTGTCTCAGAAGCCCTTGGAATCCTATGGAGGGAAAGGAGACTAAGATGAAAATTAGAGAGTTAATTAAGCCATAGGACCAAACTAAATAACACAGGATGGTTCTGCAGAGAACTGCCCCGATGTCTCCATTACTCTTGTCTTATGTTCTAGAGCATTGAAGTGTGTCTTAGGAGAGCCTTACAGGCCAGATCCCTGCTCTAAAAAACAGCCTTTGTGAATATAACTACTGATCCAAGTTTTAGTGCACTAGTTTATAGGCACGTAGGAGCAGGCACATCTGTTAGGCACTTTTGGAGGTGTGTGGAGTCTTGGAAATATTTCATCTACACTTAATTAAAATGGAACTTGACTGCATTTAAAGGATTATCTTCACAATAAGGGCTCTGCTGAACTTCTTTGTAGTCTGTAAATCTTCTCCCAATTACCATGTGACCAGTGCCTTCTTAGACTTCGCGAGTTTACAGCTCAAACCAGTCCTTATGGTAAAGATTTTTCACTTCACTAAACAAGGAGAATTTTGGAACTCTGTTTTCACCAGAGAGGTGGGCTCCTGCTGCTTTCCAAGGTAGAAGTGTTTTGGAGATGTAATATAAATATGAAAAACAAAATCAAAATCCAAACCAGACCTGAAGAATGCTAATTACTCATACTTAACATGGATGCAATATAATTCTAAGACTACAGAATATTGTACAGTTACATGATAGCTACATAATAATTTATTTTAAGTGCATTCAGCTTTCTCTGTTGCATTAATTATATGTACATTCTCCTCAAGCTAAGAATTTTCTACCCTTATCTTCAGAATATATCTATCTATCTATCTATACATATATATATATATATGTATATGCATATCAGCATTCACAGGTGTGTTTTTATACCTGTGTTTTTTATAGATATGAAAACTTTTTTCATTTTCTGTAATTCACAGGATAAGCCTTATATAATCATTGCAATATAATAAGCATAAAAGATAGTTTTCTTTTCCTTAAGCATTTCCGTTAAAAACCTCTTCTAAAATGACATAGAAACCTTTATATTCTACCTTTTCTTTTGAGGTTTTGATAATATAATTTTATTTTCAGCATCTTTATGTTTTAATGAGCTAGTGAAACAAGGTAGTCATTATATTTAATTTTGCTAACTCTAGCCACGACTTGAGGTTTCTCCTACTGAGTTTCCCATACTGGTCTTCTTCCCTCAGGGAGCTCATCTCTTCTTCTTACTAATGAGTTAAAACTGTAAAAATAGTAAATTGACAAGAAATGCACAAATCTATGCTGGACTGAGCATGGCTCTCCCAGTGTCGTCTGATTCCTTGCTCTATCTCTAGTTGTTACCTTGACAGTCTTACTGAGTATATTTGCTTTTCCATTCTATCATTCTTAAACAGCGTCTAAAAAAAATCACAGTGTCTTATTAAAATTTAAAGTACAGATACTGGGAAATGTATTTTATGCTTAATCTCAACTTGGTCTCTTGAGCTCCCATTTCTGTTGTTGGTGAAGGAAAAGAAAAACATCACAGCTTTTCAGAGCAATTTGTTCTCTTTCTTTGGCCACGGTGGTCCTTTTGTAAGACAATGAGTGCAGGCACTTTCTGTCTTCCCGCTTTCCTTTCCTTCTCTTGGGGAACTTGGGGAATCTTACCCAGCACCCTGGTGAGCCAGGGTGAGCTAGAGGAGGCCCCTTGGGCTCCCTTGGGACAGTGCTTGTGAGATGGACTTGTGCTTGGGGTGCACGATGGCCTCAGGTGTCCAAGTTCCGGAACTTTTGCTTTCAGTTCACTTGTAACCCCTAGGTGTTTCCTTAGTGCCCCACACGTGAGCGAGGAAACAAGCTTCTACTTTTAGGTTTCTCTTCAATCTAGGATTATAAAACTTCCTCTTGGGCCTTTGCCTCACTCCAGGTTTTTCTGACACACAAGTCAATTCTTTTTATTCTTTTTTCAGTGCTGAAGACAAAGCCAAGGCCGTACATCCGCTGCACAAGCACTCTACCACTGAGCTAAATCCCCCAAACCCACAAGTCTATTTTTCATTCTTTCCTTTCTAGCCTCTTCAGTCCAACATACAGGATTACAAAGGGCTTCACCCCCTCTTCCTATCCTCATCTCCCTTGCTTTCTTTCCTTCCTTTTTCCCCATCCTCACTCCTTTTTCTTACCCTTTTGTGTTTAAAAATTTCTTTTCACATTCTACTATATTTATAAATGAAAACAAAATTAAATTACTATAGTTGATTTTTAACTGTGTAGAAGTTTTAATCTACAGTTACCTAGAAAGCCATGTAAAAGCTAAAGTGTAGGATTTAATTTATGACACTAGATTGTACATGGCATTTGTTTTATATAGACATTTGGAGTTTTTCCTGTAATTCCTAAAGTGGTGGAAATTATCCCTAATGGTTTAGAATAAAGAGGGGCATAAGCACAAAATCCATTTCATTCAATGCAGAATTAGTAGGAGGAATAACTGATTAGATTTTTTAAATATCAAGAGACTTCTTGAGGGCAGATCCATTTCCATACAATTGTGAAGGAAATAAATGTTTATGAAACTTCTGTGGTATGTCAGGTGTTACACTAATAGGTTATATGTGTATGATGCTTTATTTAGTCCCCAACAGGTAGATGGTTCATATGGTGGGAAAGCATTTTTACAATGAATCAACACACACATGGCCAACATGAAATTTTTTTTTAAAAAAAAGGTCTTTCCTTAACAAACAAACCATCTATGTTATCTTTCCCCCCAACAGGTGGGTTACAAGGGTAGTCATTCATAAAAACTTTTAGGTGGCCAAACATTTCTTTGAGATGAATCTTGCATCACTCTCACAGAAAACAAAGATGAACATGACATAATCTCTTGCAAATCATATGTCAACACTAAATTAAAACATTTTTGTACATGTTACCATGAGACGAAAATTCTGAGGGCAGGTATTCTGTTTTCCTGTATTTCTTTTTATATGTGAAAATGGTGTTTGCTTAGGAAGTTCCCTGACCATATTCATATCATGGCAATGGAATGAAAGCCTGAAAAACAGTTCCAGTTTAGTAGCATGTGAGTAGCTATTAAATATTTATCATTCTGTATTCATGGATATTGATACATATTCGCATCGATACTAATCGCATTGATATCACATTGATGTTAATCACATGGAATTGAATTTCAAGGTGCTACTGAAGAAAGACTTGATTGCAGGTCCGGTCTGCTGCCCCTGAGAACATGAATGTAGAGCAGGCCTCTTACTGAATGCTAAGTCCCACGTGACTTGTTAAATTCCATCATCAGTGTTAGGTTTTTCTTTTATTTTCATTTCATGATTAAAATAATCTTGAAATAAATCATCTAGGAATGAATTATACAGTTTGGGAATGAACTTTGCTATGAAGACTGACCTTACGTTAAGGATCCTTAATTGGGAAATATAAGAAAGTTACTATTAAAATGATATTTAAGGGCTGGAGATTTAGCTCAGTGGTTCCACTGCCTGCCTTGCAAGCACATGGACCCGAGTTCAATCCCCAGTACCAAAAAAAAAAAAAAAAAAATAAATATAAGAAAGTTACTATTAAAATGATATTTAAGCTTTAAACCAGTAAAACAAATATAGAAACAAAAGCTTACATTAAACATTCAGACTGAAGTTCCCTGAGTTGAAAAGGGGTTAAATATTTAAAATTATGGTTAATTGTGTAATTCTGACAAAGGCCCTAAGAGATGTTTTATAAGCTAAGAAATGCATATTTTTACAACTGAATGGGAAGGAGAATCCAATTAAATAATTTACTAGCCCATTAATAAGCAGAAATCCTATTTCTAGGCTCCCATGACTGTGCCATTAAAACTAGCTCACAGCCTCATGAATTTCACAAGTTTGCTTTGACCATCAATAAGAATGCACTTAAATTAAGTTTTCATAAAGCTGTTTTTAAGTTTCTGTTTCTTTGGTTAACATGGTTGATAATATTTCGCTTTTACAGAGTTCCTTTTATCATTAAGAACCATGAAATAATAAGGAACAAAGCCAGTGATGTCTGATTCTTTATAGCTCTGAGCTCAGAGAAATAATTTTCAATTAGAAATTTCATTTTCTTTTTACATATGGTATACATTACATGGGGCAGATGAGGCAGCTTTTAGCTAATAGCCCTTCCTATGGACTGCCAGGTCTCTCCAATATAAATCTGCCTTTTCTGTGCATTTTTATTCCATTCATGCTTGGTTCTGATGTATCTATTTAAACTCATAACTTTTGCATCCATTTCTAGAGTCTCTCCCTTAACAATAGTATTATTCCATTAATTTTCCTTTGAGTCTTTCTATTTATAAACATGTGCATGATCCTTTTAAGAAAAGGTATTCAATCTTAGTCATCCAATGGAAAAATGACACATAAAGGAAGTTCCTTAACCAACCTCCCTAAGTCTCTAGATGGAAAGTGGCCTCTGATTTTTCTGACAACTGAGAGGCACATTCCACGTTATAGCTAATGGTTGAACAAGGGTGTAGTTGGCAACTCAGAATGGTTTCTATGTTGTCCTAATATTTTGCCTTTTTCTCCTCATTTCCCTTTCTCCCTCCCATCTTCCTTTTCACTTTTTCTCTTCCTTCTCCCTCGACTTCCCAAGTCTTCTTTCTTTCCTCTTCCCTTCCATTTATTTCCTTTCTGTTATATCTTTTATTTTTGCATTTGAAACTGTCACTCTCATTTAACTTTGTAGATGAATCTAAAGATAGTACAAAATATTTCCATACGCCATTCATCTAATCTCCCCAAAGTTAATGTCTTGCATGGTGAAGGTACAGTAATCAAAATACTTTTGTATTTTTCATCTCCCCTCTTCCAGGGTTGGCTAAGCTGCACCAAGTAAAAACCATTTTACTGATGATAATCATGCATACTTCACAAGGACACAATGGAAATAACTTCATCCCTCAGCCCTGTTCTTTCCTTCTATTCCTTACCCTGTAGTATATTTTTTACGAGTTACTTTTAAAATAAAATTCTTCTCTGATGTAATAACCTAATTCTAACTAAAGAGGCTGGTTGCAGAGTACTGCTGGAATGCTGAAACCATTGCTAAAATATTCCCTTAGCTTCTCATCTGGACACCTTCCATCGTCTCTCTGGCCTGCTGCTAGGTTGATCTTCACGGAATAGACATGGGATCCTGTCATTCTCCTGCTTCGTTTCTCTCGAGTCTGCATTGACTAGAGCTGGTCCCCTAACTGTGCACTAAGATGCCAGGCACAGCAGTGAACACACACAAATGCTTGCTATTTCAAATATTAACAGGAAACCAAGCAATAGTTCATACCTGTTGAGTACCTCATACTAACTTGAGGTGGTTTTGTTTCAGCATTAGATTGGCTGCATTCCTTTCAATGATGCTATATTCTACAAAACTGGGTTGTAAATAATGTAAAACATGAAAAGAAGGTGGCAGGATCCAGTGTGACTCAAGGATCTGTAGAGATAGCTAGTGCCCAACTGCATGCCTCCCAGCAGTAAATAATGTGGGTTCCTAGAGATGAAATAAAATTTTCTTTCAATATATGTGGATAATTTTTTCAAATGGCTACTAAGGTGACATTGGTATTGATTTCTTTGGTTCCAGCTACTTTTTAAAAAGCACTGCTATTTTCTATATTTTATTTGTTCTATTATCAAAAAATTATGGGAAAAATTATGAGGATAAGAGTTCTTCAGATATGAAAATTTGTGTCTCTTGATTCTAGAATAAAATCCAAACTCCACGCCAAGTCTTGAAGGCAAGATCCTTCCTAATGATTTTTTTTTTAAATCTTAAAATGATTACCATTTGTAGAAGGTTTCTTAGCTCCAATTTCCTCATCTACAACACTGGGAGAATATTAGTGCTTCTGTAAATTGAGGGTCTTTGTTGAGGTTAAGAAGTGAACATGCATGCTGGGTGTGGTGGTGCACACCTGTAATCCCAGCACTCGGGAGGCTGAGGCAGGAGCATCACTGTGAGTTCGAGACCAGCCTGGGCTACACAGTCAGTTCCAGGTCAGTCTCAACTATGTAGTGAGATCCTATCTCAAAAAAAAAAAAAGAGGTGAACATGCATCAGCACTTAAGCCCAGTGCAGTGCTGGGCATGGAGCAATTTCAGGCACTCTAACCGAATACATTGTTTGCAATTTTAAAATTAACATCATCTCATTTAAGACACATACAAGCTCATAAGCTAAGATCCATAATGATCAAGAGTCCCTAATGCTTTTTGACCTGCTTAAGGTATTGCAGCTAGTTAGTATGAAGAGAACCCAAAGTCCGACTTCTTGTCTCTCACCTACCTTACCAGCTGTTTCTCTATGCTGCACTCAGAGTTGGTGCTGGTCATCATTCAGAGGTGCACTAGAGAGCTCTGGGTTGGAATATAAAAAGACATTTTGAGTTCAGGAAAAGCCCTATGATAGCAAATCAGTAATGTGTTTTTTATTCTTCACTTTGTTTTGGGGTAAAAAAAAATTGTATTATTGTTATGGAAATAGAAGGAATCAAATAATGAATTGTTTAACTAGAAAAGTAGGACAATATAGGAAATAAGTTGAATTGTTTCTTATTCCCATTTCTTAAAAAATCTGTTTTTCCAGAATGCTCAGATTTACTGGGCAGGTGAGAGCACATTTGCCTGGTGATGCAGGTACTCTGAAGGAGGCCTGTTTTGAGCTGAAGAGAGCTAGGGAGAGATTGCAGAGGTGACAGTAGAAGGTCTTTGCTGTGGTACTACCTGCAGTTTGCTCTTGGGCCCTGGCCAAGTGGTAAAAGGGCATCTGTTTGGGCTCCAAATTCTTATTATTGAGAGAACCAGAGCTAAAAAGGGAATGTATGATAGTACAATAAATAGGATTAGTGAAGTACTATCTTAATTATATACCATGGCTGAACAAATATAAAACCACAACCTTAAGAAAAACACTGGGGCAAACTATTCTGGAAGTCCATTTTTCCATGATAAGTGTCAAATTTTATCATGAATAGGAATAAACTCAAACTCTACCCCTAGACAAGCCACTTAGCATCTCAGCACAAGTTTCCTGATCTGAACAATGAGGAAGTGCTGGGTTAATTATATACCATGGCTGAACAAATATAAAACCACAACCTTAAGAAAAACACTGGGGCAAACTATTCTGGAAGTCCATTTTTCCATGATAAGTGTCAAATTTTATCATGAATAGGAATAAACTCAAACTCTACCCCTAGACAAGCCACTTAGCATCTCAGCACAAGTTTCCTGATCTGAACAATGAGGAAGTGCTGGGCTAATTCAGCAGACTATTCTGGATGTCCATTTTCCATGATAAGTGTCAAATTTTATGATGAATAGGAATAAACTCAAACTCTACCTCTAGACAAGCCACTTAGCATCTCAGCACAAGTTTCCTGATCTGAACAATGAGGAAGTGCTGGGCTAATTCAGCTGAGTTTATAGATTTACTTCTGGGCAGAATGCAAAACAAAGGAGCGAAATATCAGGCAGACCTTAAAGACTTCTAGATCAGAAATGAGGAGGACTCAGTCCCTCCTTTAACCCTCTTAGAAACTCCCATGCATGTTATTATATTAAACACTCAGGACATCTTGCAGAAAAGAATCAGGTTTATATTTGTTTGACTTAGTTTACCAAGGAAACATTTTCATTTTGTGTTTTGGTGACGTGGTTTACTGACCTACTGAGGACGGCCTCAAAGCATTACAGGTGTGCTGAAGGAACTGTAACATTGTGTGGGGAGGTGATCGAGACGGAGAAGGCGTAGGCAGACTGCCCAGACAGGGTCTTGCTTCTCTCCCACTTTTATTTCCATTTCAATGTATGCAGAACGTGTTCAATGGCTGAATGCAGTCTCACTCTGAGGCTAAATAGTCCTCATCTCACCAAGGGCAAATTAAGAAGCACAGTGCTTCATTTTCTATCAAGTGAGCACTATGACGCCTATTCCTTAGGGTTCTGATCAGGAACAGGACTCAGCACTTAGTAAATTCTCCACAAATGTTATACAAGTATTATCACTCTGGGAGGTTGCTGATTCCTCTCCTGGAGATACTGAAAAGGAATGGAAAGATTCTCATCCTATATTTGCTCATTATTGTTCATTTTTTTTCTCCTTAAATTTCACCTACACATTGTTTCTCATCTCTGTAAATGGTTTTTCAGCTGGTAGTTTATGCCCAAAACTTAGGAGCCCAATTAGTAAGTTCTTTCCCCTCCACTTTTTTAAAGTTCCTTTTATTTCTCCCTCCTTTCTTTCAGAAAATCTAAAGTACATATCCTAATATCCTTTCTGCTCCAAAACACACTCATGCATGTGCTTTCTTTTTCTGATGCAATTACATTTTGTTCTTATTTTTTTTATTAGTACATGTTTGCAATACCTAATGATTAAATTCCTTGTGTGGAGTTGGTATATACGCATAGCGCATCTTGATTCTTTTTTTTAATCACCCTTTTTCCTCTCCCTCTCCCTCCTTCTATCTCTTGATCCCCTTCATGTTAGAGAAAGATCTATGTCCCTACTTCCTATTACTTTTATTTTGTTTGGATCTTTTTTGAATTTTGGGTTTCTCATATAAGAGAAGCAATGGGATATTGTGTGTCTGATTTATTTCACTTAATATTATGTTCTCAAGTTGCATCCATTTTACTCCAAAGGACTACAGTTTATCCTTCTTTATAGCAAAGTAGTACTCCATTGTGTGCAAATACCACAATTTCTTTCTCATCTTTTGATGGATATAGGGGCTGTTTTCCAGGTTTAGCTATTACAAATTATGCTGCTACAAACATATACATCACAGTTATATGACATTTTTAACTCTTTGGGGAAGATATCTAGAAGGTGGAAATCTGGGTCAAATGGAATTTCTAGTTTTAGTTTGTTTATGGATCTAAATTCTGATTTTCATAGTGGTTGTACTAATTTACATTCCTACCAACAATGTAGAAGCATTCTTTTTTCCCTACAGTCTCGCTAGAATTTGTTATTTGAATTCTTGGTGATTGCTGCTCTAACTGGGGTAAGATAGACTATCACTGTTGTTTTAATTTATGTTTCTCTAATGGCCAATCATGTTAGGCATTTCTTCTGGTATTTATTGGCCATTTTTACTGCTGTAAAGTGTCTGTTCATTTCACTTGCCCATTTTTTGTTGGGTGTTTTATTTTGGAGGGTCTGATCTTTTTGAGTTCTTCATATATTCTGGATATTAGTCCTGTGTTTGAGGAATAGCTGGCAGTTTTTTCCCTCTGTGTAGGTTGACATTTCACTCTTTCTTTCTTTTGTTTTTTGCTGTGCAGAAACATTTTAATTTGATATAATCCCATTTATTGATTCTCAGTAGTATTTCCTCTTCAACCAGGGTTTTGTTCAAAAACTGCTTGCCAATATTGATGATTTCAAAGGTTTTACCAGTTTTATCTTCTAGCAGGTCAAGTGTTACTGTTTTAACATTTAGTATTTTGATCCATTTTGATTTTAGTTTAGTACATGGAGAGAGAGATGTGTCCCTCCAACCCTCAAAATATACCTCTAAACCAGCTCTCTTGAGATGTTTATTGCTATCCCCCACCCCCATGTAAGCCACTACCATCCCTTTCTTGTCCTGCAGTTACCATCTAACAGTCTGTGGTTTCGCATAGTGTTTTTTGTTTTTTTTTTAATCAGTAGACATTAGGGTAATAGTTTAAAACATGTATCCCATAGTGTGCCTTGCACTTGAGTGCCTTAGAAGAAAACCCAAACATCTAGCCACGACTGTCAGAGTCTCCACCTTCTTCCCTAATTGCATCCCCTGTGCTGACAGTGCTCTGGTCAATCTGGCCAAACAGGTAAAGCTTGTTCTCTCCTTGGTAGTTCGCCTGTGGTATTCTTTAGCCCACGGGATTCTTTTCCAGATCTTCATAAGGCTGCTTTCTTCTCTTTTTCTAATCTGAATCAAATGCTATCTTCTCAGAGAGACCATCCCCATCATCCTATGTAAAAGTAGTCCTTAACGTTCTCTCTCTGAACTTATGTTTACTTGTTAGTTTTTCCCTCCTCCTACCAGAATATAAAGTCTGGGGGGTGGGGGGGGGTGGGAAGGAACCTTGTTAGTCTTGTTCACAGGCATCTAGAATAAATATTATTTTTTCCATTTCAATATATGCAGTATTTGTTAAATGGCTGAAGGTGGTCTTGTTTTAGGATCAAATTGTTTCCAGCTAAATTCATCTCAGTACACGGAAGCTGTTGAGTGCCTGTGCTTAATATTTGTTACTATTTTTACTACACTTCCAAAATCATTTTCCCATTCTAGAACTCAAAGACTGTATGAAAGAGACTTAAGAGACACCCCTGAGATCTATGGGGGACAAAAAAGCAAAGCTAGGGCTGAATCCTGGGTTTCAAGGTTTTTGGCCCAGGAGGATTTCGCTTACTCTATCAACTTCTGTGTTACACACCAGCAAGTACTTCACATTTAGTAACTATATATGTATGTGTGTGTGTGTCTATGTATATTCACATATATTCATATATATATTCATAGTTTATAAGGATGAATTATCATTTTTAAAACAAATGTAATCACACAGCTTTCAAATTTCAAATAGAGTTCATTTTCTCCTAGCTAATAATCTACTTTTATCATGCCTCCTAAGTCCTTTTTATTGGCATAAGCTCTCTTTCTATATCATACTCTGTCTACTTCAACTCTGTAATGAAATTTTAAAATTTTATTCTCAAATTATAGAAATATTTTTCAAGATCTCCTCTCAAAGAATAGCTCTCCATTCTACTTGTTAAACTGCCTGTTATTTGCATAATAAATTAGTGTGATTCATATTCAAAATTTATATTGCTGATACAGTGGTGTATAATAGAAGGTATTGTGCAACACAGCATGTATAAAGGTGTGTTTAACAGAGTATATCTATAGTTTAAGGAGTAGTAATTAAGTCAGCATGTCTAGTTTCACCATCCAGGTTATAAAAATAGAACATGGTAAGTACCCTTGACACTTCCTGTATACTTTACCTACAGTGGCATCCAGCTTTGCCAGTAATCAGTCCCTTTTCTCCAAATCCCTAAACAGTGTAAGTTTAGTTTTGCCCTTTTTGTCCATTTCTTTTCTTTTTCCTTTTTCCTTTTTGGGTCCCAGGGATTAAACTCAGAACTTTGAGCTTCTGAGGTAGGCGAAATCCCTGGCCCTGTCCATTTCATATAAGTTGAATCCCCATTGTATTCCGTGATTTATTTTTCGCTCTGCATTATGTGTTGAGTTTCTTGAATGTGATTCAGTCAGACCTTGGTCCAGATCTACTGGTGTGAGCAAACCACAATCCAGTCCTCTGTCATCTTGTGGATGGATAACAGAGCAGTTTAGATGCTTTTGCTGTCATCCACCATGTTGCTGTAGACATTTTCTGTCTCCTAGTACACAGGTGCAAGAGTCTTTGTATCTAAGGTTTATACTTTGTGTTACTTGGTCATAAAATATTCTCTATCCAACTTTACTATGCAGTTCCAACTTGTTTTCCCAAGTGGTATCAAATCATATTCCCCACTAGTGGTACATGAAAATTCATGGGGCTTTATACCCTCCCGCGCATGTCAAGGAGATTGTCAGGCTTTTGAAGTCCTGTCAGTCTGGAAGATAGGAAATGGTGTCTTCTTGAGATTTCATCTGCACTTCCTTGTTTCCTATAGAGAATCTGAACATCTTTTCACGTTTATTTGCAATTCCCATTTTCTCTTCTGTGAAATGTTTGTTCATTTTTTTTCCTTTTGGGTTATTTTTCTGCATCTTACTGTTTCACAGGAATGTTTTTAAAAAAACTTCAGCATACAGTTTTTTTGTCATGTGTACAGTAAATATTTTCTCCCATGCTTTGGGTCATCATTTCATAGTTCCTTTGGGTAAACAGGCCTTTTAAATTTAAATAGAGTTGAATTTATTAATAATTTCTTTTCAAATTGGTACAGGAAATATTTTTCATGTCATAAAAATAGTCTCATACATTTTCTCAAAACCCTTACTCTTCACATTAAAGTATTGGAATGGGTTATCATGTTTATTCCAAGGAAGGAATCAATTTTGTGTTGGTTTCTACATGGATTTGTAGTGATTCCACATAATTTTTATAAAAATCCACCCATTCCCTAAAGATATGAAATAGCAGTTCTGTCACATAAAAAGTCTCCATATAGGCAAGACTCTGTTTCAAAGCTTTCTCATTTCATGACTTATTTGTCAAACCTTGGGACAATACTATGGTTTTTAGATTGCTATCACTGTATATTAAATCTTAACAACCCACAGGGGGAACCATTTGATCATAGTCTTAATCCTTTACAACTACATGAGAATATTTAGAATCATCCTGTCAAGTTACATCAAACTTCCTATTGGAATTTTTAGTGGAATTGCATTGAAACGCAGGCACGTTTTGGAGAGAGAGCTGCTATCTGTAATACTGGGCATTTCTATCCATGTAGAATATTCCATTTATTTAGCTCTCCTTTAGTATCTTTCAATGAAATGTTTTACTTTCCATGCAAAGGATTTCCATCTCCTAGACTTATTTCAAGACACCATTCTTGGATTGAAAAGGGATCTATTTTGAAATTATATTTTCAAATTTGTTCTTTCAAAAGTCAACATCCTTTCACTAGTTCCAGTAATTTGAAATTTTTTATGAATATAATAATGTTATCCATGAATGAGAGACATTTTATTGCTTTATTTATACACAATTTGTGTGTTACACCTTTTTAGTGCACTCACTCCAGCCTCAAAGGTAAGGTAGGGGAAATGATAAAAGGCATTTGGGGGCCTAATCTGAATAATGATTTTAAAATTTCACCGTTAAACAAGAGAGTTGCTGTTTAAGACCCGACCCTTGTGTAGATAACCTTTATCAAGGTAAAGTTGGCTTTGATTCCTAGTTTTAAAACTTATTATAAGTGATGTTGAATTTATAGAGTGCTTTTACCAAATTGAGATGGATATATATTTTTTTTCCCCTTTAAACTTCTAGTGTGGTGAGTTACATTTGTGCTTTCTAATGTTCAACTGACTTCATATTCTTGAGATAAACACCACGTGGTCATAGTGTATTTACCGTCTTGAGCATTGCTATAGCTGGTTTGCTATTTCACTATATATTTAATACATTTCAATAAACACCTAAATATATATAGTAGTCTATAACGTGATACATTTATATGTGTCTATAAAATTTTCTTTGCTTGTATCACTTTGTCTGTTACTGCCCAGGTAAACTTATAAAACGATCAGAGTTGTGCTTCTTTCCTTTCTGTCCTGGGGAATGATGCACATATGTTGAGATTATGGGTTCCCCAGTGGTTTGTAAGATCTTGCTGCTTTGGTTAAGATGTTTTCTTTAAAAGGTTTTAAACAACTGACTCATTTTTAAAGTGTTACTTGGGGGTACTAAAATTTTATATGTCCTAGGAATGTGGTTTTGCAGTGCATGCCTGTAGTCCCAGCAGCTAGGAGGCTGAGGCTGGAGGATCGCAGTGAGGCAGTAGCCCAGCCTGAACTGCACCTTAAACACAAATAATTTTACATCTCTTATAAAGTCTGTACTTTGTAGAACTTTATCTGTTTTATCTTTAAATTCATATAAAATTGCATTTTTGTTTGTAATGTTCTCATCTTTGAAATAATTACTTTTCATTACTTTTTTGTTTTAGAATCAGTACTTCTTATTTTAGAGATTTCTGTTTATCAAAAATAGATTTTGCTTTTGTTAATCCTCTCTCTCATTATTTTTTCTTTCCTATTCTTTTTTCTCTTATATTTCTGCTTTTAATTATATTATTTTCTTCTGTCAGCTGTGTGTGTGTGTGTGTGTGTGTGTGTGTGAGAGAGAGAGAGAGAGAGAGAGTGAGAGAGAGATTTTAACCCAGGGCCTTCACATTGAGTTATATCCCTCCCCACTTCTTTTTTTAACAATTTGAAAGTGACCAATTAAGTTGACCAGGTAAAATAGAAACTGTGGTCCTCTTGCCTCAGCCTCCCAAATGCTGGGAAAGCCACCTTAAAAAAAATTCCTTCTTAAATTTATTCCTTAGACAGCTGGGTATGGTGTGGTGGCACATGCCTGTAATCCCAGCACTCCGGAGGCCGAGGCGGGAGGATCACCTCAAGTTTGAGGCCAGCCTGAACTACAGAGGGAGACCTTGCCTCAAAAAAAAAAAATTTTTTTTTTTTACTTCTTTAGACTATTGAAGTTGTATGTGTGTGTTTGCATACACATTTTGATTTATTGGCTTCGTATTCACATGTCAAGATTGAAATGTTTCTTCTTTATTGTCACTGTTTTATTTTTATACGTAGATAACTTTTGCTATTACAAGTGTTTCTTGAATTTCCATTGTTTCCTAATTTTTCTTCTCCTTATTTTGCTTGGCCTTCTCTTCCTTCTCTTCCTTATGACTTTTGTTATTTGTTTCTAATCTAACTGGGCTTTTGCAAGAGAGCTTGATCGGTATGACATAGATTATCTAAATTGTGATGCACATTTCTTCATGAATTGTGGTCAGTTTCCTCAGTGTCCTAGAGAATAATCTGCATTATTCAGTTATTAATTTCAGGATTTATTTGTCCATTAAGCCAAGTTTCTAATTATGTCGTTCAATTTCACTATTTTTACCCATGCTTTTTTTTTTTTTTTTTTTTTATGTTGGCAGGGCAGACAATTTTCTGATTTTATAGGGGGCTGGGCAGTGTGTTTGTGGGGTTTGCCCTTTTTTTTTTTTTTGGTACTGGGAATCGAACTCGGGTCCTCGCACTTGTAAGGCAGGCAGCAGAACCACTGAGCTAAATGCCCGGCCCACCAATGCCTTTTTAAAAAGACTTTATAGCCTGTCAAAGTGATGAAAGAGTTGACATTTTTGTTTTTATTTATGTCAGTTTTCCCTTTGTATGATTTTGAAGTCATGCTATTGGGGCATAGAAGTTTAACATTGTCATATACTCTGGGAAGTTAAAACATATATTATTAGGCAGCAAAATTCTTTTATCTCCACTAAGATTTGGACCTTAGAATCTATTTGATTGGGTGGCATATTAAATTGGCTGAGCTGGTATCTAACTTACCTCTCTTTTACTATTGTCAAAGAAAAAAATGGTAACAAATTTAATTTAAAGATCTAATTGCCTTTTACTAGCAATTCACTAATAGGCAGTATCCTGTCAACAAAATGAAAAGAGCCCCACTGGGCAGGGGAAAGCATATGATTAGCTAAGGTAAGCAGAGCAACAACAAAGAAACAACATAATTCAAAAAGTGTGTTGGTCCACATTGGGTCAGCTCACTTCCTTTGTATGGACTCAAGCCAACCGGGCTTCCTTATGCAAACTCAGGGAGCCCGAGACTGTGCAGAAGCCTTGAATTTCCTAGTCTTTGAAAAACTGGCTTGTTCTGAGATGTTCCTGCTTTCTAAAGTTTGATTATGTGGCACTTGGTCTGGCTGGATTCATTTTGTATTGTTCTACCAAGGCCTCGTACAGGAGCTAAGTTCAAAACAGTGCCTTCTCTATAACTTTTGCTTAACACTCATTTAAATTTTGTGACTTTGTAAACATGTGTTTGGATTTTAGCATTTTTGAATCAAATGTAATGAATTTTTTTCTTATAGTCTTTAGTTCCTTTACATTAATTATTGCCTATATTCATGTTCATTTCTAACATTTGTGCTTTCTGTTCCTATTTTACTTTTTTCAGAATTTATTATTATTTCATTCTCTGCCATAACTTTTGAATGTGCATACATTCTGTCTATTCTTTTAGGACATATGCATTGTAACACATATTTTTAACTTAGCAAAATCAAATCCATATTTTATCTCCTCCCAAACAACATAAATTAGAATTATTTACCCTTAATTACTTTCCTCTTGATGTGAATTTTAGCTATACTTTGATTCTTTTTAACTCTATGAATATATACAATGCAGTATTGTTTTTCCATACAATTTCATTCATATGCTTGAAAGGTTCCCTTGTTCATTATTCCTTGAATCTTATATATTTGCTTAGAGATCTTTTCATCTGACATGATATATACTTTAGAAGACTTTATTATATATATATATATGTATGTATGTGTGTATATATATATATATACACACACACACACACACACACACACACACACACACAGAGAGAGAGAGAGAGAGAGGGTCTCACTATGTAGTTGAGACTGACCTGGAACTCATTATGTAGCCCAGGCTGGTCTCAAACTCACAGAGATCCTCCTGCCTCAGCCTCCTGAGTGCTGGAATTACAGGCGTGCACCACCACGCCCGGCTTTAGAAAATAAAGTGTCTCCTGATTTTAACTTTTATTAGTACATGTCTGATGATTACATTCATTGTAGGAATTGGAACATGTATATAACACATCTCAATTCTTTTTTGCCCCTTTCCACCACTCCTCTTTGATTTATTAAGTATTAGATTCATTTATTTATCTTATAAGTCAGTATAAAGTTAACATATATATAGATGAATTTATACACTAACAGGCAAAAAAATACACAAAACATCTGCGACAATTATACTAAATCATGGTACATTTTTAGATATATTGTCCATGGTGGTTAACAATAACTTCTTTTGTCTTTTTTCCAGTTATCTGTCTTTTATTTTGTGCCTTACTCATACTAGAGTTACCCGATTTTAAACTGAATTAGTTGATCTGAAAATATCTGTTTTTGTTGTTGTTGTTGTTGTTTTCCCGTACCAGGGATCAAACTCAGGACCTTGCGCTTGCAAAAGTCAACAGAACTCCTGGGCAGCTAAATCCCAAGACCTGAAAATATCTTTGCTTTATCCTCTTTCTAATAGACTTACAATTCTTGGTTGGCTTTTTCCTTCTTGGTGTTTTAAAGTATTATTACAAATATGAGTTTAAAATATTTCGCCTCAGGCCAGGGATTTAGCTCCGTTTTGCTACCTGTCTTGCAAGCGCAAGGTCCTGAGTTTGATCCCTGGTACCAAAAAAAAAATTTTTTTTCTTTTTTTTTTTTGCTTAAAGCATCATCATTCAGTGTAACTATTTTTATGAATATATATATATATTTTTTTGAACCAGGGATTGAACTCGGGTCCTTGCACTTGCAAAGCAGGCCACCGAACCGCTGAGCTAAATCCATAAAATGTCTTGTCTTTGTTTGTAGAATGTCTCATTTTACTAAGATACATTTAAATACAATTTTCTCTTCACTCACGAGGTTCCTTGGATGTCTTAAATGTATAACTCAGTGTCTTACCAGTTCAGCGAAATTCTAAGACCTCACCTTTTCAGAAATGGCTCTGTCCCAGTTTGTCTTTCCTCTCTTTTTGTGACTCAGTAGATCTGTGTTGCCCTGTCCTGTTCTGTCCGCTGGTCTCTTAGTTTCTCTCACATTTTCCCTCTAGCTGATTCTGAGTTGTATTTAGGGTAATTTCTCTTGCCGTCTTTAAGCGCACTCATTCCTCTGCAGGTGTGCATAATTTGTTAAGTACCTCCATGTGATGGTTCTGCTTTCTATTGCAAATTTTCTCTCTAAAACTACTATTGCTCAGTGTTTCAAGACTTTGCAATCAATTTTCGGTAGTCTCTTTCGTTTGCTATACTCTCGGTATCGTCTTGTATTTCTTTAAATTCACTTGTAGATAATATTCTCATGAGATTTTCAGGACTGAGCCTTATGTTTTCTGTAGACTCCCGCCGTTTTCCTACATATTTTGTGATTTTTTTTTCAGCTTTAAGTGTTCGTCCAGATGCTCTGAGCCTGCTTTGTGTGAGCTCTGGACCGCTACCCGGTCCACTACCTCTGTGAAGCACGGTGCCCGCAGGCAGTCTTGAGCTGCCCAAGGTTTATAATCTGTGCTCCTCCAAAACGTATTGGGGTTTGGATTAGAAAAGTCGCACGGGCAGGAGGTTTCATTTTGCTGCCTCAACCACTTGGGCTATGAGCTTCCTGTCTGCAGGTCTGCGTAACGTCCTGTATGTTCAGCAGGAAGCCCTTTTCCCGCTTTGTTCTCACATGTTGTCCACCACGCTAGGCTCTGGGTCTCTGTGGATGGACTAAGGCCCGAGTCGGTTCTGGTTTCCATGGCACTCCCATGTGTACATCCTTTCTTCCCATTCTGGGCCTCCAAGAAAATTGCTTCATTTCTTCACTGGCTTTGCCCTACATTAAACTATTTTTGGAACAATCCATCATGTTTAGCTCTTTTTTATAATGAGGTGTGTGTGTGTGTGTGTGTGTGTGTGTGTGTACACATACAAGGTATGGTCAAAATATGTAGTCTGGGGATTTGTCTCAGTGGTTCCTCTGCCTGCCTCGGCAATCGCAAAGTCCCAAGTTCAATTTCTGGGACAAAAAAAAAAAATTCTGTTATACCATTGGAAGCCAAATGTGA
>NW_022900943.1:19428288-19447399 GCF_012274545.1 Fukomys damarensis | reverse complement strand
TCGGGTCCTTGCACTTGCAAAGCAGGCCACCGAACCGCTGAGCTAAATCCCCGGCCCCCTAATGGTGAATATTTTTCACCACGGGACTTTCTGTCATACCAAAATAAAAATTTTTATTTTCTCTGTGTGTTTGCTTCTCTAGGCATATAGGAAGTATGGTTGATAAGTATGTTGAGCATTGAAATTAAAAATAATTTAGCACAAGGAAAGACACATTGCCTTAAGCCTCTCCCCTGCATAATGCCCTCCTTTGGCGCTAAGGCCTTTATTCCAGTGCTTTGCCCCTTTCTGAAGCAGTTCCGGAAGTCCTCCGTAGTGTCTTCAGTTGGGCTGTTACAGCTGCTTTGATGTCCTGAATGAATTCAAAGCATTTATATTTCACGATGACTTTGAGTTTGGGGAAGACTCAGAAGTTACCTGGTACTGTAGCTGGGGAATAAGGTGGATGAGGGTGCTCTGGTATTTTTTTTTTAACAACCCACCTTTGTTTTATTGGATGGCACTTAGAAGCAGCTTCCGTTCTATTCGTGATCACACCTCCTAAAGACTCTTGTGAAAGAAGGTTTCCAGAACTGCTTCAGAAAGTGGCAAAAATGCTGGGCTAAGTGTGTAGGAAGCAAGGGAGAATATTTGAAAGAAATTAATGGCAATGTGTACTATAATAAATATTTTTATGTGATCATGCAATATGTATATTGACCACACCTTGTATGTGGACATACACTTATGTGTAGATATGCACATATATGAAAAGTTTAGTACTATGCATAAATAGTATGAGTAAATTAGAATTTTGTTAAGAAGGAAGCAATTTTAGCCTTATATGCAGAAAAAAAGAACAAATTGTAGACCACAGTATGATGTTAGAAATTGTTCCCATGCTATCATTCCTTTTCCTTTTACCCCCAATAAATCTCTGTTTACTGTGATAATTTGAATAAAATTTCAGAGCTTTTTTTTGTGTTGGTGTTTGAAACCAGGGCCTCATGCATCCAGACAAGTGCTTTTCCACTGAGCTATAGCTCTAGCCCAAACATCAAGGATTTAAGGAAGCATAATGGGGGAAATTTTCTCCTTAAGGAAGCAGCAAATGATTGAAAAATTCCTTCCAGTCAACAAAGAATAAGCTACTTTGACCAGCACAGGCTTGAAGTCCTCAGGAAGAAGTCAATTAATGTAGGCCTGATTCCTCTAGGGAGTTTCAGCTCAGGTCATCGGCAGTTTTATTTGGCAGTACCTGTAAGTGTCTGAACAATCAGGCCTAGGATTTCCCAGATTTATAATGTAGCTTGCAGGGAGGCTTTTTCCAGAATTTAAATCTCGGCTCTAAGTTGGTGGCGTTAGGTGAATTGCGTAATGGCTTTGTCGTTTCTCATTAATCGAATGGGCTAATGAAATAATAAATGTACACGTCTCAAGTTGCTCTTGTTAGAAATAAAAGTTTATTCAGCTCAGTGGGTGGTCAGTGTTAAGTTTTTTCTGAATAAATGAGTGCCGTGATTCAGAAGTTGGAGGCTGCTGTGTCTCTTGAAGAATGGTGGTTGATTAATGAAGTCCTTCTCTGTCCCCAGATGAGAACTTGCGCTTACCATGTGCCCACTTTTCAGAAGCTACTCAGCATTCGTACAAACTCATGTCCTTGACCACGAGCACATATGGCTTCTGTGCCCCATCCATGTTTTTACTGGTCTCTGAATAAGATGGGTTGTGCCAACTTCATAGGGATCAACAGACTACAAATCTGATAGCCATGAATGCTCACTGTGCTAAATTCTGAGATTCCTGAGACCCAGGAAGAAGAACTGAACTCTTACTGCATCTATACCATGCAGCCAGGTGTTGTTTCTCTTACATGCTGTATTCCTCATGTTGGATGGTAAGTTCCCAGAGGATTGGGATCTGGAAATGGTTTTATTATAGTATTTATTCAATATATTGTTAAGTTTTGAGAATCGTCTTAACCCTCATTCATTCTTTCATTCAACAAATATTTATTGGGCATCCAGGTAAAAAAAAAAAGATGCCTAAAAAGAAACATTCTTAGGCTCTGGAGCATACATCAGTGAACAAGAGACACAAGGTTCTGATGTCATGGGATTTACACTGGCCCAGAGGGAGCCAGGGAAAGAAATAAGTAAATGAACAAGGACTGTATATAGTGGTTAGGGAAAGTTGCTGAGAGAGATGACGTTTGAACTTCGAATTAGCACTGTAAAGCCTCTGAGGAACAATCCAGGTAGGGAAAAGAGGTTGGTGTTTTTAAAAACAGGAGGAATGCCAGTAAAGAGGAACATAATGGGGGGTGGAGGGTGGGGGATGAAACCTGAGAAGCAAGCAGACAGTGGGGAGGTTATTTAATTTTGGATTTCTGTTAACTGTTGCCCAGGTGGAATTGAATTTAGCAGGTTGGCTTTTATTTTGTTTGTCTCTTTCCCCCACAAACTTGTTGCTATGCCTTGTGCCTAAGCTGTTGATTCCAGTGAATTTTTTTTGCTATCCAGTTTCCTAATTGTATTGGAATTCCTTTTCGGCACTAGTGGCCAGCAAAGCTGGTTTAGTAGTGGTGTGTGAAAGAGTAAATGTGTTAATGCTCTAGATTCTCTGGGTAGAAATTTTTCCTCTTCATGGAAGTTGGAGTCTGCAAAGCAAGCTTTGCACATGAAGGGCAGATCACAGCAAGATTCTGGCTTCCTGCAATAAACAGATTGCATATCTGAATAAATTACACGCCCTCCCTTGGCTTAGTTTAATTTGAATTACTATTGTCTAACGTGGGTTTTCTGAACTGTTAATCATGACCTATCAACAAGTTGAATGGGAAGCTAGAAAACTGCTATCCTTGGCCTGATGATATTTTATAAAATTGCAGTGATTACCACACCTCCCATTCTGTACTAGGGGCTTAGAGAAAGGAATTCCAAGGATTGTGGGGGAAACTGTCAAACTTTCCATTAAATAGATACAAGGCCCTTGATCTTGTTGGTCAGAAGTCTGCAGAAATTGATCTCTCTCTTGTGAATGTCACATGGCATTTTTGTAGTGGAGGAAACAAGGATTTGGAGGAAAGTTACAGGCAAATGTGAATAATTTTGGGTGTGACATTATCAGTCTTCTGCTTCTGGAAAATGAGTAATATGTCACTGTGTGGAAATGATGAAGTAAATGGATTAATTTGCACCTTCAGAGTGATTATTAAGGGGAGTCTAGGTGACCGTCCACTGTGAGGTTTGCTTTTGAAATTTGGTACAATCTCCAGCTGGGAAATTTGATGAAAGAAATCAGTAGGAAAATGCTAAATGTGGGCAGAAACTGGTAGCGTTAGTGCTTTATCCTCAGCAAACACAATCTTGTGTGATGTGTGAGCCTTTGAGGTGGTGTGGGTCAAAAAGCCTAGGCATTACTGGTTTTGGACTAAACCTCTCTGAGATGAAATGGCTTTTCACTCAACTTTGCTAAGCACGAGCATGCTGTGCCTTGCTTGCCTCTTAAGTTTGCCTAGTAAAAGGACTGGCAGCTGCAGAACGTTGCGAGACATTTTTGCTACATCAGTCTCTCGATGGAAGCAGTTGGAGTTAATAGGCAGCTTTTCAATTCTGAGAGCTATCCTGTTTGTTCAGTGTTTTCCTTTGCCTGGGTACACAAAAATGAATAGAAAGAGGCAACCGAGCCATCTCTTTACATGGTACAGCTAGCACTCTCTAGTGGCTAATGATAAGAATGCAGGTCATTTGAACAGCGAGTGGGGAGAGATTTTTTTTTCTAACCCTCACATACGATGGAATATGCATTTAGAGGGCTCTAAAGCTTAAACAGCTGGGGTAAGAGGGTTTCAAAATGAACGAAATGTATCTTACTTATGCTAATTTTACAAAACCTTGAAAATGTATAAAACTCGTTCCTCCCTGTATCCCACTTTGTGAATTTCTTGGAAAATCTTTTCCTAGATTTACCTACTCTACATTTACTGATTTTAGGCTGAATTTAATTTATGGAAAGTGTACTTCTGAAAAGGTTTGGGAAATGCATCTTTATAGCCTATTAAAATTACTTTGAACAAAAAGTTCATATACTTTTTAAGTATAAAAATTCAGACTTAATTCTCAATTCGTTCTTACTTTTAGAGGGTAGTCTAGCTTTTTGTATCCTCTCCTAAAGGGAGTATTCTTTTATTTGCTGGGTGCATCTACCAAGAGATGTACATCAATTTTAATATATGAAGCCTTAAATATTAGTAAATAGTGTTAACACGAAGATAAAATATTTATTACAATGCCAGCTTCCTCTGACATCAGCTAGGTCTAAGTTGTATTCTAAATGTTTTCTTCATGTGTAAAGATAGTTGATGTTTATTTTTTTTATTTTTTATTTTTGAATAGTTGATTTTTAAAGAAAAAGTTAAGTTGAACTTTTGATTTCCACCAACATTGAGGCAAGCCCCCTGAAGTATTACTGAGACTATTAAACTGAAACACTAGCTGTCATTGATAGAGAAATATGTTAACTTTAATTTGGTAAGTATTATTTCAATCTAAAATTTAATATAAGAATAGCCAAATATAAAACAAAGGGACTGGTCCATGAATCATCCAGTACTTACATTTGCCATGTAGATTTTTCTTTTATCCTAAGAACAACCAATTGACACTGGTGCTACAGACAAGACAAGTAAGGACCAGGAAGGTTAGATGAGAGTTATTTGGCCAGCAGGTGGCAAGCTAGGGCTCAGAGAAGTCCAGCACCCATCAGAAGGTCCTGAGCAACTCTACTTATATCTGAGCATGTGCCAGATTAATGCATTAAAAAAGGCCCTAGACATGATTATAAAGCCAGATAGCAGGAGTTCATCTCTGAACTCATACAGATGTTGATTTATTAGAAAGTGCACTCAACTTAAAGTCTCAAAGCTGGAGTAGCGGTGTCGGTTTGCAGTATGAGAGTAGGTCTGGGTATAGATGGGTAAGAATGGAAAGCCGGATCTCCCAGAGGTGTCCATCCATGGATGAGCAAGATGCAGTGTCTGTACACAGGGGACTGTTTTGCAGCACTAAGAATAAAGTCCACTCCCACTCAGGCTTCCAGTGAATAAACCAGGAGGATGTGCCGAGTACAACGAGCCACTTACAGAGAGGCAAGGCTACCCAGTTCTGCTTATGTGTCATTTGCAGGATCTAGAGTGATCCCATTCAAACGAGCAGGAAGGCAGTCGAATGATGCTTTGGGTTTTGCGGAGGAGGCTGGGGATAAGGGAAATTATTTAATAGGTATAGGGTTCAGTTTTGCAGGGCAAGAAAGTTTTAGAGACTGGTTACACAACCGTGTGAATATATGTGACACTCCTGGATTAGACAATTAAAATGATTTTTATACGTGTGTGTCTTATTTATTTCACCTGAGTATGGCTTCAATGTCCATTCATTTAGCCATAAATGTCTCTAATTTCTCATTTTTAATGGCTGAATAGTACTCCATTTTATTTAAAAAAAAAACTCAAATTTTCTTTATCCAGTCTCCAGTTGATGGATAATTGGACTGCTTCCAAGTTTTACCTATGACAAATTGTGCTGCTATGAACATGGGTGCACGTATATCACTGTGGTAGGATTCTTTTAATTCCTTGGGGAAGATACCCAGCAGGGGAATAGCTGGGTCAGATGGGACTTCCAATCCTAGTTCTCTGAGATAAATAGGACACACATATGTAAATACTGAAGAGTTTCTCTAGTGTGAGAACCTGAAAGTGTAAATAAGGACTAAAGGTATAATAGACAATGTAAAATAGGAAGAAAAGGGGCGAAGGGGAAGGGGAAGTGGGAGGGGCAGGGGAAAGGAAAGAAGGGAATGGAATTAATATGAGAAAATGAAAAAATGAAACAGAGTTTTTGTGGATAGGCAGGGTTGGAAGGGTTGAAGGGAGGGCCGGGGAATGGGGAAAACATAAGAACCAAAATGAATTATGTAAGGGTGGAAATTTCCAGTGATGAATGTCATCACGACGTATATCTTAAATGTACCAATAAAATTAATTTAAAACAGAGGAAACAGTTTATGTGGTGAATTTTGTGTGTAGTTTGCCACAATTTATTTTAACAGCATCAGAGTAGATAAGAGTGTCATAAGGGAACTGTAGGTAGAAAAGGAGGGGCCAGAAGGTGGCAGCCTGGGAATCAGCAGAAAACAGGAGAGAGAGAGAGAGAGAGAGAGAGAGAGAGAGAGAGAGAGAGAGAGAGAGAGAGAGAGAGAGAGAGAGAGAGAGAGAGAGACAGAGAGACAGAGAGACAGACAGAGAGACAGAATGGTCAGTGGGCTGGAGCCCTGCCATCCGACAGTGCCGAGGAGAGGGGACTGAGGTTCTTGCCAGGGGCCCTGGGGAACACAAACACCCGCGTTCACTCCAAGGCCCAGAATACACCACACTGACCTACGGGTATCTGGCTACGTCCGCCGCATGTGGAGTCTGATTAGATTTCCCAAAGCGAACGAGTTACTTCATGTTGGGAGGGGCCAGTGGCGTGGGTGGTAAGAATCCCTCAAGGAAGAGCACGGACACAACCTGTTTAACTTCTCCGGCTGATGAGCTTCAAAGACCAAAGAGCATGCTCTTAATTTCAGCTTTGACCTCCTGTGCAGACTGTGCTAACGGATGTTCCCAAACAGCAGACCTCTAGAAATCGCAGCTCGACTTGAGGTTTCCAACATTAATACGTGCAGACTTCGTCATGCTTCGGCCTCTCGTTTTGAAAAACAGGGCCAACCATTCGGAGCCACTTGGGGTGAGGGAGCCTCTGTGTAATTACAGTTTTCCATCAGTATGGGCTCGGTCATAGCTGGTGCTGAGACTGTGCCCTTAAATGTGTCTGTCATCTTCATAACTTTAACAGGAAATTGATATGAGGACCTCGGAATTCAGTAGCCAACTATAAAATAATATGGAAAGCGTACCTTCTAGTTTAGGAAGCATTAAAGACATGTCGATAGCGATAGCAGTGATGGTAAGTGTAGACTTGGCTCTAAGCCCCTTCTGTAGAATTCACTTGATTGTAATCTATCTCCTGGGTGAACTCTGTACTAGTGGTAGATCTGGGGAGACGGCGCTGGCCAAAATGCTTTCCCCTGGAGGCTTATCCAGAAAATAGAATAGGTAAATAAAATACTTGGTAGTTGAAGTAGGCTGTGTTCTGGAGGAAAAGTGGGCCAAGCTGATGTCAAGTCTCAGGAGATTTGGAGGACTCTAATGGCCATTTCAGTTCTGGCGGTGTCCCTGATGAAGTCTGCCTCTCCTCTGGCTCTCTGTCCTGAATGGCTGCTTCTTTCTTGGAGTCTTCCATGCTATAGAATAACCTTCATCAGCCCGCCAAGGCCTTCATCCCATGGACACATCTTGAACTTTGCTTTTGGACCCTGATGTTGCTGGGTCCTTGCTGGCAAGTGTTTATTGAGAATGTATCATATGTCGGGCACTGTGGCAGGCACTGGGACATGGTGGTGAGTGAGAAAGGTGTGCTTTTTGCCTATACAGATTTGACCACCTAGACGGGGTGAAACAGCCCCAAACACCTAAACAATCAAGAGGCTCAGGTGAGCACAAAGAAGGGAGCAAACATCATGCTGAAAAAGAAAATCACCTTTGAGTTTGGTGGTTAGGGAATGCCTCTTTGAATATAGGACACTTAAGCATTTTTATCTGTGTGTGTGTGTGTGTGTGGTGTGTGTGTGTGTGTGTGTGTGTCTGTCTGTCTGTCTGTGTCTATCTGAGCCCATGAGAACAACATGTACAGAGACCCTTAGCTCCAGGGGCCAAACCCAGCATCCCCACCTAGCTTCTGAGGCCCTGAGTTGAGGTTAGAAAACAGAATGGCTTGAATCTCTTTCTTAAAGCAAAACAAATGTGGAAATCTTACTTGACTCATTTACTTTTTTCCCCCTGAAATCTTCTCAAGAATGTAGGAATCCTTTCCATCCATGTTGCATGGCTATACTTTTACAAAATGTGATAGTTCCTGAATTATCTCTCCCCATCTACTCTGAGTCCCAGCACCTAGATTCTCCCACCTCAGATCTATTTTTTTTTTTTCCGGTTCTGGGGATTGAACTAGGAAACTTGCACTTGCCAGGTAGGCGGTAGAACCACTGGGCTGAGTCCCCAGTCCTTCAGATCTATTCTTTTTTTTTCTTTTTATTGAGTTTATAAGCTATACTTTTACAAAATGTGATAGTTCCTGAATTATCTCTCCCCATCTACTCTGGGTCCCAGCACCTAGATTCTCCCACCTCAGATCTATTTTTTTTTCCAGTTCTGGGGATCGAACTAGGAAACTTGCACTTGCCAGGTAGGCGGTAGAAACCACTGGGCTGAGTCCCCAGTCCTTCAGATCTATTCTTTTTTTTTCTTTTTATTGAGTTTATAGAATTTGGTGGACTCTAATGGCCATTTCAGTTCTGGCGGTTTCCCTGATGAAGTGTGCCTCTCCTCTGGCTCTCTGTCCTGAATGGCTGCTTCTTTCTTGGCGTCTTCCATGCTATAGAATAACCTTCATCAGCCCGCCAAGGCCTTCATCCCACGGATACATCTTGAACTTTGCTTTTGGGCCCTGATGTTGCTGGGTCCTTGCTGGCAAGTGTTTATTGAGAATGTATCATATGTCGGGCACTGTGGCAGGCACTGGGACATGGTGGTGAGTGAGAAAGGTGTGCTTTTAGCCTATACAGATTTGACCACCTAGACGGGGTGAAACAGCCCCAAACACCTAAACAATCAAGAGGCTCAGGTGAGCACAAAGAAGGGAGCAAACATCATGCTGAAAAAGAAAATCACCTTTGAGTTTGGTGGTTAGGGAATGCCTCTTTGAATATAGGACACTTAAGCATTTTTATCTGTGTGTGTGTGTGTGTGTGGTGTGTGTGTGTGTGTGTGTGTGTCTGTCTGTCTGTCTGTGTCTATCTGAGCCCATGAGAACAACATGTACAGAGACCCTTAGCTCCAGGGGCCAAACCCAGCATCCCCACCTAGCTTCTGAGGCCCTGAGTTGAGGTTAGAAAACAGAATGGCTTGAATCTCTTTCTTAAAGCAAAACAAATGTGGAAATCTTACTTGACTCATTTACTTTTTTCCCCCTGAAATCTTCTCAAGAATGTAGGAATCCTTTCCATCCATGTTGCATAGCTATACTTTTACAAAATGTGATAGTTCCTGAATTATCTCTCCCCATCTACTCTGGGTCCCAGCACCTAGATTCTCCCACCTCAGATCTATTTTTTTTTCCAGTTCTGGGGATCGAACTAGGAAACTTGCACTTGCCAGGTAGGCGGTAGAAACCACTGGGCTGAGTCCCCAGTCCTTCAGATCTATTCTTTTTTTTTCTTTTTATTGAGTTTATTGGTACAATCTAGGTATACAGTACAGTTACATTCATTACTGAGATTCTGTACCTTTATATGACAGATCTTGGTTCTCTTTTTTTCCCCTTGTCCCTGCCCTCCCTTCACCCCCTCTTCCCCTCCCCATTTACAAACACTTTAATTCCATTTTTCATGTTTTTTTCTTTTCCCTTGTTCCCTTTCCCCTACCCTTCACACTTTCCCTACACCTTTAGCTTTCTATTTCTTCCTATTTCACATTATTAATTATCCCATTAGGATCTTGTGTGCTATTATAGTCTTTCACACCAGAGAGACAGTGGCAGGCACTGGGACATGGTGGTGAGTGAGAAAGGTGTGCTTTTAGCCTATACAGATTTGACCACCTAGACGGGGTGAAACAGCCCCAAACACCTAAACAATCAAGAGGCTCAGGTGAGCACAAAGAAGGGAGCAAACATCATGCTGAAAAAGAAAATCACCTTTGAGTTTGGTGGTTAGGGAATGCCTCTTTGAATATAGGACACTTAAGCATTTTTATCTGTGTGTGTGTGTGTGTGTGGTGTGTGTGTGTGTGTGTGTGTGTCTGTCTGTCTGTCTGTGTCTATCTGAGCCCATGAGAACAACATGTACAGAGACCCTTAGCTCCAGGGGCCAAACCCAGCATCCCCACCTAGCTTCTGAGGCCCTGAGTTGAGGTTAGAAAACAGAATGGCTTGAATCTCTTTCTTAAAGCAAAACAAATGTGGAAATCTTACTTGACTCATTTACTTTTTTCCCCCTGAAATCTTCTCAAGAATGTAGGAATCCTTTCCATCCATGTTGCATAGCTATACTTTTACAAAATGTGATAGTTCCTGAATTATCTCTCCCCATCTACTCTGGGTCCCAGCACCTAGATTCTCCCACCTCAGATCTATTTTTTTTTCCAGTTCTGGGGATCGAACTAGGAAACTTGCACTTGCCAGGTAGGCGGTAGAAACCACTGGGCTGAGTCCCCAGTCCTTCAGATCTATTCTTTTTTTTTCTTTTTATTGAGTTTATTGGTACAATCTAGGTATACAGTACAGTTACATTCATTACTGAGATTCTGTACCTTTATATGACAGGTCTTGGTTCTCTTTTTTTCCCCTTGTCCCTGCCCTCCCTTCACCCCCTCTTCCTCTCCCCATTTACAAACACTTTAATTCCATTTTTCATGTTTTTTTCTTTTCCCTTGTTCCCTTTCCCCTACCCTTCACACTTTCCCTACACCTTTAGCTTTCTATTTCTTCCTATTTCACATTATTAATTATCCCATTAGGATCTTGTGTGCTATTATAGTCTTTCACACCAGAGAGACTATTGGGTATTTACACATGTGTGACTTATTTATTTCACTTAAGAGTATAACCTCAATATGTATTCTTAAGCACACACGGGCAACATTACTTCCATAGATTCTGCCAAATTTTCCTTCTGTGGTGCCCTTGAGACCCTAACATTTCTCCACATTACACCCAGCCCCTCTCTGAAATTGAAGCACCCTAATATGACTAAAACATGTGCTTGACAAAAAGATACAAGGCAATCGTCTCATTTTGATGAAAAAGTTTTCCTTTTAGGTCTATGTTTCATTTCTTTTTTTTAAAAAAAAACTTTATTTTTCAAAAGTTCCAGATGGACAAATATTGAACAACACCCTCTCTTGCCCTAGAGAGCCTCAGTAAACCATTGAGCTCTCTTGTGTAACTACCCATATTTGGAGATTTTTTTTCAGAGTTTATTTTTTACCCAGTGGATATCACTCCAAACTGTTGATACTTTCACAGGAAGGGGTTGCAGTCTCCTGCCTGTGTGCACATTTTGGGCTTAGTAGCTGGGCCAAAGGAAATATTTGTAGTAAAGTCCAATCTGTTGAACAAATCAAGTTAGTTCCTTTCATTTCCACTATGGGGTATTCTCCAACAATTTGGCTGGAAGAAAATATTGTGTACAAATGGCCATTGGGTGTCTCTTTATTTTCCCCATCACCCTGTTCTGCTCAGGTTATCTCCCCTGTTATTAACCCCTGCCCCCTGTCCCCTTCTGTTACCTTCCTTTGTGTAATCGTCTCCCTTGTATTTTCTTGTCTTCTTTTTTAGAGTTCACATATTAGAGAGAACATGACACGGGTCTGAGTCTGGCCTATTTCACTCAAGGGGTGGTCTCCAGCTCCCTCCACTTTCTTTAAAATGGCAGAACTTCATTGCAGAGTGTTATTCAGCCACAGGAAGAACCAATTCTGTTCTTGGGTATTTTTATGTGTCTAACCATAAGCAGGATAAGTTTGCTGTGGAAGGAACTTGAGAAATGAGTAGGATCTGATGACCCAGAAGTCATATCTTATTATTATTTCATCTTGTACTTCTTTGATTACTATTGTGATGGATTACTTCTGCTTATAATCATCAGCCATTGGTATTTCCTGTATGTATTTCTTCTTTTCTTTTACCTGCTTTTCTTTGTGGGTTGACTTTCCTCATTGTTAAGTAAGGTATCTATATATGTTACACATGGAAATGTTAGTATATATTCATATGTCTCCAGGCTATTTTGGTCAGATTTGTCCTCCTATTACTTTATATCACTCTAAATCATATACAGCTGTCACTTTTTCCCATCAAACATAGCAAAAAAAAAAAAAGTATGAAAGAAAAGAATAGCAATTACCTATGGTTCAACCTGAATAGTTGATGCTCTTAGTGTTAAACCTAGCCTGTGTAGCCGGCCCTTATAAAGTTTCTGTTCATTTTTCTTGTGCCTAAGAACCTATAATATATATTCCTCTAGGAATTGTTTCTCTTCGGAAAAATCATTAATTTATTCATCCTTGTAGTAGTAAGACGACTTTTCCAACACGGTTTGGTATCTGGTGTCTTCGCTCCGATTCCTGTGCTGTGGTGTTCACGGCTATCCGTCCTGCGTGTTAGATTCCACTTCCGCAGCACCGCCCGCAGGGACAGGTGCAGAGAGTCTGAGTTTTGTGGGACCCCTGTGCATTCCTGCCGGGCACCTGACCACCTCCACGGGGGTCGCTGAGCACTTCCGGTCTGGGAACGCACTTTACTTCCTGACCTAAGACCTAGGGCGGTGGTCTTACAAGAAACCCTCAATTATTTTCCCTTTGACCCAAATTGAGGTCATGAAGCGGGAGCTTCCCACAGCCCAGGGACAAGAGCGGGTCCTTACACGGCTCAGTGCTGTAGGACAGCACATCCCAGCAGCCTCACCAGCACCCGCACGGATATGAATGACAGGGATGTGAAACCCAACAGTTCGGAGTGCGAGGCAGTGTTGTCCTACACTCTATAATTAGGTTCCCTTTGCTTTGTCTTTCTTCTCATGGTTTTCTTTTTTCTTTTTCAATAATCTCCTGCCTTAAAAATCTACGCTCTGGCCTTGTGTCTATGTCTTTTCTTCCTGAAACTCACCGGCTCAGTGTGATGCGCAGCTGTTTTGTGTGTGTGTGGATTGTCCACGCGTGAAGGTGTGTGCCCTGTTGGGATATTCCACTTTCCAAGGCATTTGCCTTTTGTGACAGATATTTGTTGAAAACTAAATGTCATTGGAAGAATCCTATCATTATCTTCAGACTAGATTTCAGGCAACTTCTATGTGGGAGACACTGTGCATTTTACTTGAATGTATTGTAGACCCCTGCACCTCCTCCACGTCAGTCTCCCGCACCTCGGAGCATTTCATCCTCGGCGCCTCTTTTCAAATCAGCGTCACAGTCTCATAGCCGCTCATGCTGGTCTGATTTGTCCCTGCTTTTCCAAGACCTGCAGCTGATACCTGCTTGTTGTCTTGTCTATCGAGGGTAAATGGCTCATTGTAATCATTAACAAACAAAACTGTTGTTATTGATTAATACAGGCTACCCTTGCAAAAACCACAGGAAAACAGATACAGCCTGAGAAAACAAAGAAATGTTCACTAATATATACTTTACCCAGAGAAAGAAAAACTTTTATCATTCCCATTTCCGTCTCATCTTCCTTCCTATGGAGGCTTCTAAAAGTGGCCACTATCTTGGAAATCATGTAAACGGTCCCTTTCCTTTTTAAACCAGTTTTTGTATAAATTCCTATTATGTCATTTGGTTATATCTGCTTTTGCGGTTTGTACAATGATATGTAATGGTAGTTATTCTTAAATAACTTGATCAGACCATTAAGCATATTATGATTGAGATTTGTTGTATTTTTTTATCTTTCTATCTTTGTGTGTGTGTGTGGGTGTGTGTGTCTGTGTGTCTGTGTGTGTGTAGCATGTGTAGCCCTGGGATTGAGCCTAGGGTCATACACATTAAATACGATTGATCTACCACTAAACCACATTCCCAGCCCTTACTGAAATTTAGTGTTTATTTTAATGCTTGTAACTTGAATTCATGCTTTTTCTCGACAATAGAGTATTCCATCATATGGCTAAGTCAGGTTTTTCTTCCTCCTCTTCTTCTTCTTTTCTTATACCAGGGATTGAACCAGGACCTTGTGCTTGCAAGGCAAGTGCAGTGCAACTGAGCTAAATCCTTAGCCCAGGGCTTTTCTAATTTTGTTGCTATTATAGCTATGCAATTGCAAATATTCTTATGCATATTTCCTAGTACACATGGGCAAGTTTTTCTGTGATGATATATAACTAGTAGTAAAATTCTCGACTCAGAGGCCATCATATTTAACTTTCTAAAGAAGTCTATATTTACTTTCAATCAATGGGACTCTTTTTTGCTTTGTATTGTTTGCAGTACTTGATATTATTTTACATTTACATTTTTGCCAATCTTTGTTAGCATACATCATGCACGAGTTTGATTTTAATTTATTCTTTCCTATAATGCTAATATATTTTAACTCATTTGTGAGTCATTTATTTATTCCCTTTTTTAAAAATCATGTTCATTTCATTTCTTTTCTTTTCTTTTGGTTTTTTGAGACAGGGTCTCACTGTGTAGTTGAGACTAACCTGGAACTCACTATGTAGCCCAGGATGGTCTCGAACTCACAGCAATCCTCCTGCCTCAGCCTCCTGAGTGATGGGATTACAGGTGTGCACCCTCAGGCCCGGCCATGTTCATTTCTTTCTCCCATTTTGAATAGTGTTATTTGATTTTGTCCCACTGATCCATAGTTCTTTGTATTTAATGTATGGTAACCTTGAATTCTTTATTCATTGTCTGATCTGCATTTATAGCTTATATTTTTACTCCATGGTGGATTTTGAGAATAGAATTTCTTATTAGGCAATTAGATGTCTCAATATTTCTCTTTATAATTTGACCATTCTTTTTTTTATTTATTTTATTTTTTTTATTGAGTTTATTGGTACATTTAGGGATACAGTACAGTTACATTCATTGTTGGGATCATGTACCTTTACATGGCAAGTCTTGATTCTCATTTTTTCCCCTTACCTCTGCCCTCCCTTCACCCCCTCCTCCCCTCCCCATCTACAAACACTTTATTTTCATCTTTTCATTCTCTCACATTTTTTTCTTTTCCCTTTTTGTTCTTCCCCTACGTATCACACCTTCCCTACACCTTTAGCTCCTTTCCTCCCATTTCTAAATGTCAATTTCTTTTCTTTTCTTTTGGTTTTTTGAGACAGGGTCTCACTGTGTAGTTGAGACTAACCTGGAACTCACTATGTAGCCCAGGATGGTCTCGAACTCACAGCAATCCTCCTGCCTCAGCCTCCTGAGTGATGGGATTACAGGTGTGCACCCTCAGGCCCGGCCATGTTCATTTCTTTTTCCCATTTTGAATAGTGTTATTTGATTTTGTCCCACTGATCCATAGTTCTTTGTATTTAATGTATGGTAACCTTGAATTCTTTATTCATTGTCTGATCTGCATTTATAGCTTATATTTTTACTCCATGGTGGATTTTGAGAATAGAATTTCTTATTAGGCAATTAGATGTCTCAATATTTCTCTTTATAATTTGACCATTCTTTATCTTGGTTAAGAGATGATAGTCTACCTATCGCAAATAGTTTTTAAAAATCACCAAATTGCTTTTAAAAGTATATCTTTCATATTTGTATGTTTAATTTGTCATCAGTTTGTGTATATGATTGAGGAAGGTTTATTCTACACATAGAGTGATTTGATATAATTTATTTAAAAATGTTTATCTTTTCTACATTAATTTGCTTAAAAATTAAGCATCATGTATGTATTTATCATTCTATTTTTGGGCTCCGTTTTATGGTTCTACTTGTCAGTCACTACATTTATTTAGATTTATAATATATTTTGACATGTGAGAGCCAAGTCTTTTGACATTATTCCTCTTTCAAATCTGTAGGTCTAGTGATCAGAGCTTTTCAGTTCATTCTGGATGTCAGAATCAGTTTGTCAGCTTCCATGTGTAGGAAAGTGGTAGAATTTTGATTGGAATTGAATTTATAGGTCATTTTGTCATCAAATAGTATTTTTGTAATATTGAATATTCCAATTCATTAATATAGTATTTCTACTTACAATTCTTACATTATTTTCAACAAATTATAATTTTCACCATAGAGGTCATGGTGACTTTTTGTATGCCTATAAGTGATACACTGTTTCCCTAAGTTTTCATTTTCTAAATTTTCTTCTTGCTGGTGAATAGAAATTCAAATGAATTTTGTGTACCTTTCTATACCCAGTCTTACTAATTGTGTTAATAGTCCCAATTTATTGGATATTTTCTTATCTACAAGCCAAATCACACACTAAATAAAGGTTATTTTTTTTTTACTCTTCATATTTTTTTGGTTCTTATTGTATTTAGGGAACTCCTTAGCAGATATGAATAGAAGTGATGATCGCAGACATCTTTGCCTTTCTTTGCAAACTCAAAAGAAATATTTTCAGTATTTCAGAATTAAGAATCAGAAAGCCTTCTCCTATCTAGACCAGCCTTAGTGTCACTGAAGTCCTGAGGCATTAGGTAAATCATTGCAGATAAAGGAAGTGATACCAACCTAAGTCTGTTTCTCCAGAAAGTATCGTAGGAACTTAAAGGAAAAGTTAATTTTTCTCATAGAACAAGTGTGCCTTGTTCACCTAAGTTTGTTGGCTAAAGTGCCCTCTATTTGGACAGATTCAAGGACCTGACACTCCAATGAAGAGATCACTGTCAGAGTTTTAGTGAGCATTTTCTGGCTCTCTCAATGGATAGTTTAAAAGGACTTATTGTGGAAAATGCTCTCTATTTAAGACCAAGGCCATCAGTGGCAGACTAACTAGTCTTTGTAGCATTTCCTTGCAGCACCCCTTAAATTTCCCTATAAGTACGTGAGGGACCTGATATTCTCCTTCTCTAAAACCATACCAGGTGTGTGTCGGTGTAGGTGGCAGAGAGAAAACAGGACAACTGTAGCACTCTGAAGCTGTCTCATTCTGTAGGAGATCAGAGCCTCTTCAGTCTCATTCAGTCAAGCCATTCAGGTCCATCACACGTAAGAACAGAATTCCAGGGCCAGGCCTGGCACCAAGAGGAGGCTTATGGTGGAGTAAGACCTTTCTGTCTGAAATTCACCTGTAGGTTTACAAGTGAAACCTAAGACATGAAACCAACTCACATCACAGTTTTGCCACAGTAGAACTTTTGCCGCAGCAGAACTGGCTGAGCCTGGAGCAGCCTGGAGCACAAGGACATTAGCAGACGAAGGAGAAAGTGTCCTCCAGCCCTGGGGGAGGCATATGACAGGACAGGAACTGGGGGCCAATGGGTTCATTCATAGGCACATTAGTCATTAGTTATGTGGGAACACGAGGTGGCATATCCCATATTACAGAAGGAGCTGGATTTGAGGGACACAGGGTGAACCAGGGGAGAGGCTCTTGGGAAGACTGTGTAAAAATATAACTGAGAGATTATAAAGCTACCAATGTGGAGATTGAGATAAGCCTAGAAAATCCATTTTATAACACCTAGGAAACATGCGCTAGGGCAGGGTAACCTGGGCTTTGCCCCAGGCACAAACATTTAACAGGTGCAGGGATTTGACATCACTTTTAGGGATTTGTTATCTCCTCTGAGAGCTCTAAACCATTGTGAGCACAGGATTTTGGGAAGTAGGTGAATAGTAAGCATTGTAAAATTCCTGGAACCACATGAAGCATGGCTAAAAATTTCAGTGACAACCCTAGTGGAAAAAATGTAGGTCACAATTATAACATCAAGTTATCACTTATGGTATCAACTTGGCCCATTCCTGCCATCTCCATCTTCTAGTGCCAAGGGGCGAAAGATAACAGAACACATGAAAACAGAGACCATGATAAGAGATCAGGCAGCAGGGTCATCTTCTAATACTGTCACCTTTCTTGTCAGTACCACAATGCAGTAAATATGGTTTTGCTGTGGTAATTGTGGGACAATCACCTAGATGGAGAAGGGAAACATAGAGCAAGTCAAACTTTAATTGTTCTTTTCAACTTCAATAGTTTGGTCACCCAAAGTTATTGCTTAGATATTAACCTTCCTTTATGACACATCCCTGCACAGTTGTAGATCCTGCATTCTGATTCTTCTGATTACATTAATATATCTGAGTTCTTACATAGGGCATAGTCATGAATAAATAGTATGAATGTGTAGTAACTATATAACCATATAAAATAAGACATCCCCTATTAAAATGTGTAGATGATTAGTATAATTTGTTTTTATATTGTTCCTTTCACACATGAGCTGATTCCACAGCATCACAGATGAACCATGCACAGACAGGAGAGCCTGTTCTAGGGGATACGGCTGACTTTCATCTTTTCATTATAGATTACAAAGCTCGGAGTCCATTTCATCTTTGTACCGCTCAACCTCCTTTAAGTACTTATTAAGTGAATAAATACATTAATGGGTGAATAATTTATCAGTGAGCTAATCCATAAATACATGAGTATATCCACACTTGGCATTCTCCAGGAAAAGCAGTCACTATATATCAGGCTTCGTGCAGTACATTGACAGCAAGAGTCACTCTTTTACCCTTTGTGGTAATATTCACATTTAAAAATTTTTAACTTTTAAAAAATTATTTCTGGGCTGGGGATTTAGCTCAGTGGTTCCACTGCCTACCTCAAAAGAGCAAGGGCCTGAGTTCAATCCCTGGTACCAAAAAAAAAAAAAAATTGTTTCTGTCAAATTGCTTATGGTTGAGCTATGTGATGTTATAATCACCTTTTTTCCCCCTCATTGAGTTTATTGCTACATTTTAGGTACACAGTACAGTTACATTCATTATTGGGATCTTGTACCTTTACATGACAGGTCTTGGTTCTCATTTTTTCCCTTACCCCTGCAACCTATCTCAAAAGAGCAAGGGCCTGAGTTCAATCCCTGGTACCAAAAAAAAAAAATTATTTTTGTCAAATTGCTTACGGTTGAGCTATGTGATATTATAATCACATTTTTTCCCCCTCATTGAGTTTATTGGTACATTTTAGGTACACAGTACAGCTACATTCATTATTGGGATCTTGAACCTTTACATGATGGGTCTTGGTTCTCATTTTTTCCCTTGCCCCTGCCCTCCCTTCACCCCTCCTCCCTTCCCCTTTACAAATGCTTCATTTCCATTTCTTCGTTTTCTCATATTTTTTCTTTTCCCTTATTAGCTTTCCCTTAACCTTCCCACTTTCTCTACACCGTTAACCCCTTTCTTCCTGTTTCACATTGTCCATTTTATCATTAGGATCTTATGTACTATTATAGTTTATTCACACCAGAGAAACTATTT
>NW_022900943.1:19396875-19428008 GCF_012274545.1 Fukomys damarensis | reverse complement strand
GTCCCAGCTCTTTGAGGTATCTCCATATTGATTTCCATAGTGGTTGCACCAGTCTGCACTCCCACCTACAATGGAGAAGGGTTCCTTTCTCCCCACAACCCCACCAACATTTGTTATTGTGTGATTTCTTGATAACAGCCATTCTTTGTGGGGTGATGTGTAATTTCAGTGTTGTTTTCATCTGCATCTCTTGAATGACCTGTGATGTGGAACATTTTTTCATATATTTACTTGCTGCTTTTACTTCTTTGTCTGAGAAATGTCTGTTCATTTCAGATGCCCATTTTTGAATTGGGTATTTATATTTTGGGGGGTGATTGTTTTGAGTTCTTTATGTATTCTCGATAATAGTCCTTTGAGGAGCAGATGGTAAAAATTTTTTCCCACATTGTAGGCTGTCTCTTAGTTCTGTTGATGGTTTCTTTTGCAGTGTAGAAGCTTTTTGAATAGATGAGAACTTGAACAAGAGAGGAAATTTTAAAGATTAGAACAGAAACTAATGCAATGGAAACTAAGAAAACGATACAAAAAATAAATGAATCAAACAGTTGGTTTTTTGAAAGACTAAATAAAATCAATAAACCCTTTGCTAATCTTATCAAAAAAAGGAAAGAAAAGGCTCAGATCCATGCAATCAGGAATGAAAAAGGTGAAGCAAAACAGATCCAACAGAAATCCAGAGGATCATTAATACCTACTTTGAGAACTTGTACTCTAATAAAATGGAAAACACAGAAGAAATGGACAGATTTTTACATATTTATGAATTACCAAAGTTGAATAAGGAAGATAAAAACATTTTTAACACCCCGATTACAATCAGTGAAATTGAAAATGTAATTAAAAATTTACCAACAAAGTAAAGCCCAGGTCCTGATGGATTCACTGCTGAATTTTATAATCACCTTTAAAATATTGTCAGTTTCTCTCTATGCCATTTCTATTTTCTTGACATCCAAGTCATTAAAAATAATTTTAAAAAGACGAAAGAAAACAAATTTACCTTCCATATCCAGCTGCTGAGTATATTCTTATTTCCATGTAAATTTGCTACCTACGGGGCTCAAGCACAACTCTGACTTTCTAATCTTTAAATTAAAAAGTGTTCCCTCTGTTACTCCAAATTGCATGTCAGAGTCTCCAGCTGGTGCCACAAGAGTAGGGTAAGCGGAGCTGAATTGCTCTACTGAGCTGACTGGACAGGATCCTCTGGGTTGGGCCCCGTGGAGGGAAATTGAATAGATCTCCTTTTCCGCTGCTCACCACACCCCTGTCCATCTTTTCTGTTCTGTCTTCTGATTCAAGGAGACAGACTCTGTTGCCGTTCATCTAGTGGAAAAATGACTCAGCTCTGTGTGTGGGACTTAGTATCCGGAGTTGCTGGGGGTGGAGGTGGCGCCTGCAGAGAATTCCACAGGGATATATTTGCCAGTCCAGCTGCTGCACAGTTCAAACAGGCCCCCATGGGAGCCTTTGGTGGCTCTTTTATATTTTATTTATTGTTTTATTTGTAAGCCCAGGGCCAGACACTTCATTGCTGGATAAGAGGGTTTTGTGTTCCTCACTTAGTGTAGTCAGTGGCACATTTGTCTCTTCCTTACTGGAAGAATGGGTGAGCATTTCCTTGACTTACGGACCTGATGTGCTGGTGCTAAATTTGCATCCGCAGTGGGGAAGTCCAGAGTATGAATGGAGAGTGAAGGGAGAGAATATGAATTTGTAACTATTTCTCTAAATGCAGTATCAAATTTTAGAACTGAAGCAGGCCTAATAATTTTAAATATAGGGGAATTATTTGTCAGTGTGAATTTTAGTTTCTAAGGCAGGAAAGGGAAAACATGTCCCACTCTTTTTTTCATGTTTGTAATCAGGACTCATTTTATTTCTGGCATTCATTGCAAACTACAGAGCAAACACGCTTACTTAAGCCTCTTCTAACTCAACTCCCTACACAATTTATCTGCATGGAGAATAGACACACGTCAGCTCTAGGAAAGCTGTGTTTTATTATCTTTAAAATTATTATTGGAATTTGACATGTTGAATGTTTTTTGTTTCTATCAGTATATGGACACCAATCTATTTCTCAAGAGATCGTAATAGAAATGTCACACTCTACAGGAGAGCATGGGAGTAGGTAGGAGTACGATGCTACTTCGTTACTGAGAGCTCTGATTAGGCAGTGCTGTCTGCAGCTATGACTCCATGCAGATGGCAGGACCGAAGCCAGAGAGGCTCACAGGGCTTTCTGGAAAGAAGCCGAGGAGCAGATCCAGCTTTACTCCAGTGAATCATTGGAAGGAAACACATGAAAGTATGTGTTGTGCAAACAGGAAACATGCATGCCGTACAGTAGATCCTTCACCTTTAATCTTTGTCATGGAATTGTACACATGATACTTACATGCTTGTGAAGTCTGAAACCATTAACCTGGGTAGAATTTTTAAAGATGTATGTTTTACTTAACAGAAGAAGTGGCTGTATACAGAGCACTTTCCCTGCCACACCTCTTAAAATAGCTTTAGGCCTCTTAGGTATAAACCTTTGAGATGGTTTGAAGATAACCCGATGGTTTGCCTACATTTATTTGGGTTGATTTTCCATTTCATTAAAAAATATTCTCTTTTTAATTTTCTGGTAACCATTATATCCATACATGAAACCGGATTTTCTGAGTGGTAAGTTGTTCTTTGAATAGACCTTTATTTAATATTTATTTAATATTTGTTTTTCTTCCTTCCTTTTTTTGGTACCTGGGATAATCTGTTTTCAATTGCCCACTTCTGGGTATAAACCTTGATGCAATAGGCAGATAATGTTGCTGTCCTCAAGAAGCTCTTATTTCAGTGGATCAAGACAGTCAATAACCAACCAACCAACCAACAACAACAACAAAGTAAAAATAAGATAAAGGCCACGTATAAATGTGAGAAAGTAAAATGAGATGATTTCATACGTTACAGGATAGGACTTCTTTAGACTGGATTTCCGGGGAGACCTGTGTTAGGAGGTATAGTAGTGATTATTGCTATGGAACAAATTGTTCCTCAAACAGCTTGTACAAAAAAACAGTGAACACTGATTTTTATCATATGGTCTTTGCCATTGAGAATTCAGGGATGACTTACAGGGTAATTCTATCTCAAGGTCTCTTGGCAAATTGTCATCCCTGGGGCTGGAGAATCTGCTTCCAAAATGGCGCCCTCCGGAAATTGTTGGCAGTGGGTGTCAGTTCCCGCACACGTAAAGCTTTCCACTCCAGCTTCAGAAGTGGCTTCATGGCTTGCTCACCAGTTTCTCCCACAACCAAAGTTCTGAGAGCAGCAAGTAACTTATTGCTTAGTTTTGGAGGTTAGGTGTTTACTCTACCCTGTTCTGTTGGTCACCTACATTAACTGCAATGCTGGAAAAGGAAATTGTTACTCCTGTGAATACCAGGAGGTAAGAAGCCATAGGTGGCAGGCTGGATTCTGCCTATCAGAGGCAGGGTGAGTTGAACTGAGACCAGAATCATTACAAGGAATCTGTTAAGTGAGTGTCGCGGGGAGGGCATTCCAGTTAAAGGAAATAGTAGTTCCAGGATGCTGAGGCAAGGGAAGCTTTGAGATCCCTACGGAAAGCTGGAACCGCCCCTCCTGTATTGAGGAGTCCAGTGAGCAGGGCCTGGAACACACAGAACTCTCAGAGCCATGGAGTCTATTCCAAATGAGGGCTGAAACTGTTGAGGGTTTAAGCAGAGAAGTGATTTAAACTGCAAGTTGAACACAAGTATAATTCTGAACAGAGGACTGCGTTGGACTTTACAGAATTATAATATTAGACAAACTGAGAAGGTCTGGACTCTTGACTTTCACCTTTCCTGGTCATGCTATGCAGACTCATAAAGTGAAATGATAATGACTTATTCTACCCTACTGAGTGTCTCAGAGTAGAAGCGATGCTGAGATTTAAATGTGAAGTGCGGATATTTCTGAATCAGCCCCACGCTCCTTTTCTGCCATCATAAAAGAGCTTCTACTTTGAGCACTCATAGGATCTAAAATCCAAAGGGAATTCAGGCCAGGATAGTCTGTTCTGGGCCAACTTGCACTCCTGCTCAAGCAGTTGGGTGCTTTCCCTGTGTTTGTCAGAGCGAGTGAGGCTCACTCCCGTTTTTCCAGTTCTTTTTCACGCTGTTAGAAGGTTGGCTTTAACTACTCTTTAAAATTCACGTTAGACACAAAAGAATAGCTATTAGTTCCTTTGACTCCATATCTGGTTCTTCCAGCCCGTGGTGAGTATTCTTTCTAAGGTGGTTTTAATCTCCAACAGAAATGCAGACTTTTATTTCAAATGAGATCAGTCTACTCTGTTGCTCTGTGCAGGTGCTGAGACACAGGCCATGAAGGAAGGAATGTGCTTCGCTTTTCTCTTAAACCGAACACACCTACCGTGTCACTGCCTTACTTCTAAAAATATTATAATGGGGATAGAAAGTAACAGAAGAAAGTGTTCATAATCTCTGATGCCAATCATGTGTGCAAAATAAACATTTTTCTCTAAGTGTAACACTCTTATCTCTTCCCTGCTTATATTTGTTTTCTTCTACTTGAGAACAAGAATATTTGTGTTTTTTAGAGCCTTACATAAAATGTACTAGGTCTTCAAATGTGAACTTTCTGCGTGTTGTGTATCTTTTATTCAAAATGCTTTTGGAAACACTAGTATGTAAAGTCCCTACATAATAGGCTCAGTATAAGCTTATTGTCTGAATAAATAGTCCTACACCATTTTAAATAATCAGTGTAAAACATTTCAAAGATTCCTAGCAAATTTTCTCCTGCATCCTTTGCTCACCAAAATCCTGTAACACCTTCAAGTGATAAGAACAGCTTCAGGGTGGCTGCTCTCGAGAGATCTTAAATGCGTCAAGATGGAAAGTAACCCTTTATGTCCGCATGTACCCTAAAAGCTACAGCAGCAACCATCAGAAGATCTGTGCTCCATTTTATTTATGTGATGGTTTTTCTTATGATTTATCACCCCCTTGGAAGTATTAAAAGAAATGATGCTCACAAGGCCACCTTCTGTTATGCACGTTTAGATTATGTGCCAGTGGGGGACTGTACCTTTGTATCTCTGGGCATTTTAAAAAGAGTGAGTGTTGGTTACTTGAAGTGAGAGATGGACTGTGGAGTTTCAGGGTGAATGGCAGAGCCAATGGGGAGAGCCTAAATTCAGAGAGCTTCTGTACCTTCCAAATCTCTTTATGGCCTAGAGAGTAACATGAAGGAGCTGCAGCTCAGCCTGCTCACTGAAGTAGCATCCGTGTATTTATCCATGCGTTGGTTTACTTCCCAACCACTTACTTGACAACCATCTGGTAATGCTCCCCGAGGTCAACTGTTCTTTGGGAGCTGGAGCCACAGGGTCAAATGAAACAGAAACAGGTCTTGCTCTCATGGTGCTTTTAGACTGGAATGGAGAGAATCACAATCAGACAATGCTTGCTACCATTTTGAAAAGTGCTGTGAAGCAATAGTCTGGGTTGTTATCAGAGCATAGAATAGTGGAGGTGGGTGTAACTCCAGTCTACTCTACTATATTATACATGTAAACGTTTAAGGGGGTGACTTTCATGTTGTGCTCTTACCATATAAAATAAAATGTCAAAATGAGATAAAGAAATAGAACATGCCGAACTTATTTTTATTTGTATTTCTATGCTCATTTGGCCACTTATGGAAGGAATAAGAAAGGGAAGGAAAGACAGAAAGGTAAAAGAAGAGAGTTCCTGGAAGGAATTGCTAGAGGGACAGATTCTGAAAGAGAAAAATAGAAGAACAGGTGTAAGTAGAGTGCTGCGCTGTGCGAAGCAACTGCTAAGAGGGTGGTTTTTGTCCTGTCTTGCTGGAGGCTTGAGGCTAAGACTACTGCCTTTCCTCACCCCCTCCTGGGTTAGTCTCTGAGGATGGCCCTCAGTTCTTTAATTTTGACATCTTCACACAAATTATTCTCCAGGTTTCAGGGCCCAGCGTCCTCTAATAATAGTGAGGGTTGGGGAAAATGAAGGCAAGAGCCCAAACAAGCTTCAGTTTGCTGATACTGGGCAGTGGCCTGCAAAGCAATGAGCTAGAAAAACCTGGAAGTCACAGAAACAGCTGAAGATTCGGATTTGGGCTGTTGTGGACTCTAAGTTTGAGATATTTTTAGGCTTCAGCGGCTCATGGTTTTGGAAATGGTAACAGATGCCAGTTTCCTTTCTCTAGCTGGAGAGGGGATATCATCACAAGTTGGCTGACCCTTTACTCGTAAGGTTCTCCCTCGGCAAAGGGAATTTTAAATGTGGCATCAGTTGATGACAGGAGGGACCCTGTTGGATATCCATGGAGTGGTTCGCTTGAATGGAAAATTTGAGAGAAAAAACAGAATGAGTGAAGGAAAGTTGTCCCTAGATAGGTGAAGCGACACTATGAGGGAATAAGTACAACAATAAAAGTCAAGTAAGTCAGCCAGACATCGGAAAGGAAAATGTGAGCACATAAAAACACTTGCTGCCATTAATCTCAAGGATATTTTCCCCCGATGCTCAACACCTGTAATTGATTTATGACTAGTTCTAAGCTGCATGTCAATTCACAGAAGCTTGAATAATTTTTGAAAACCAGTGGTGAGGTGGGTAAGGAGACATTGAAAATAGTGAAACAAGATGAGGGCCTTGAACTTTGGCTAATGTGATGTGACAATAAAACCATAGCTTTGTACACATATTTACACATCCAAAAAAGTCACTGTGCAAAAGCTTTAAGAAAAACTAGTCTTGGGCTGGAGATTTAGCTCAGTAGTTCTGCCACCTGCCTCACAAGCATAAGGACCAGAGTTCCATCCCTGGTACAAGAAACAAACAAACAAAAGCCAAAAAAACACCCAGAAAAACTAGTTTTACTACCTTATAATTTCACCTTTTATCCAAATAATTTTCTCTTCTAGAGGATGTGAGAGTCAAGGTTAATAAGCTACATAAAGAATTTTGTGCTCGCTTCGAAAGCATATATACTAAGAATTCAAATTACTGTCAGACGATAACTCGTGCAGTGCCAGTAAACCTGGCTACTATAGGACATCTAGAATGATGCTTAAAGAAAATTTAAAATAATAAGGTAATAATTTTGGTGTTTTAAAATTATATTTTATAAGTAACAGATGAGAGGAGCTCTATCAAACTTTACTTTTTTTCTGTGTATCATGTGTGTTCTAATTGTTCTAATTCTTTTGTTTTAAACCTATTAGAATATTGAAGCTCCCACACTTGAATTTAGGAGAATAAGTGGGTGTTTCGCACCTATAAATATATCTTTCTTTGCTATCATCCAAATTAAATGTATTTCTTTGCTACAACACCTTGTGGTAAAATTTTCACCATTCTCTTTCTAGTATTAACCAGAAATTATACACCCACACGCAATTCACACTTCTAAGAATTTTTCTTAAATTGGCATTAAGCAGATTTTCAAAACATCTCTTATGAAAAGTTCTCACTTTGAGCTGTAGAGTAGAGAAGATGAAATGTTTTTATACTGCAGGAGGAAGAGAAGGCAGGAATAGGCTTCTGCACAGGCAAAGTGCTAGGCAAAATGTCCCCAGCTTCTGTGAAATTCGCTGTGTGGGTCACCTCCTTCAACTGTGGAAGAGTGACCATGAGAAAGTTATCCGAATTCCCTAGACTTGGTTTCCTTATCTACAAAGTGGGTGATCATGGATCCTACTCCACAGGGCTTTTGTAAGAATCAAGTAAGTGCCTGCGTGTAAGACTCATAGAAGAGAGATTATACTTACTGTGGCCTCATGGGTTAGGTAGAATCAATCTATTACAGTCATACCCTGGTACTTGTTGCCTTCAGAACTCAACAAATCCAGTACTTGTTACATTTTGAGCAGAAAAACATCTTTCAGCTCTTGGTAGTAGCTTGCAAACAGTATAGAACCTGCACATGTTGTCCCTACTGTCATGTATTTTTGTGCATTTCAAGTACTCATCATGGGTTGCAAAAAGGTTAAGGGTGATACCACTGATTTGAAAGCTCTTACATTACTCTAGTACTCTTTACTACTAGTAGTAAAGACTTTACCAGTAGTGGTAAAAGGCTAATATTAAGCCCAGTAAAATGTGAAAGTTCTGGAGAACTTTCACGAATTATTTCTAATTCACATTATTTCTCATGGAAACAATTTAAACCACATGCCACAGGTTTCGGCCTTCAACATGAGCTTGGGCATGAACTAAGGATGAGCACTGAGGTATGGATGTACTTTGCTGTTAAAGGATGTTATTCTTCCCCAGAATTGGGAACCTTTTTGTCACTTCATGCACAGGGAACATTTCACTCTCCCTACCTCCAGCTTCATTGAGGTATACTCGACAAAACCTATCCGCTCAGGTGTTCTTGACTTTCACTTTTGTCACCTGGTAGAGATGGTGGGGGGAGGGCACGCTCTGTTTTTGCCAGTATGAATTCTTTGTGCTTCTGAGGGGTGACACCCCTTTCCATAATGTGCTTTTCTTCCTCAGTTTTTTACTTTTTCTTTGTCACTTTTATTCTCTCTTCTCCTACTTAAGGCAAACCACGGTAATTACTGTGGGCCCAAACTCAGGGTAGGAATTACTCAGAATGAGAACTGGCAGGAGCGTTTCATATTTGAGATCTGGGTGTTTTTTTCTTTGGTTGATCCGGTGACCCTTGTACGCACCCCTGGACACCTTGTACTGGGAACTGCTGCAGTTGAACCAAAATTCACACCCACCTTTGCTTCTCTCAGCTATGGAGAACATTGTACCTGCTGTAGAGGAGATGAAGGTAAATATGACAGGAATCGCTACACTAAGAAATGTGTCTCGGCAAACATATATAATACTTATAGCCACCTGCAAGGAGGTCTGTGGTAAATGCCGTGAAAATTGTTGCTCACAGAATTGTGAAATGAAAGATACTGGTGTAGACTCAAGTCTTCATGGTCTTCTTTTTTTGGGAGTTATCCTTCTATTGGAAGTAGATTTCAAATAAAATATACAGTCAGACTGTACTGTCTTCTCTCTTTGGAAACTTAGTCTTAAAGAATTAAACCAATAGGAAAAAAGCATCTGTGTAAAATTGGTCAATGTCACATTTAAAAAGTATTTTTAGAAGTAAGAAAGCTCAGAAGAAAATTAAATTTTAATGTGAACTGAATACGATGAAACCATTAAAGTGACAATTATGATAGTATTTGTAATATCAAATAAAAAATCAGATGACAAGTGTGAGATAAAAAGACTTTCAGATAATAGTATTCAGTGGGAATTATAGAATTGTTAGTAATTTTTAGTTTTTTCAATTTTTTTTAAATCTAGTACAGTGTTTATAAAAACAGTATTAAAATTAAAGAGGCTAGAGGCCAGGGATTTAGCTCAGTGGTGTTGTGCCTGCCTTGCAAATACGAGGTCCTGAGTTCTATCCTCAGTATCAGAAAAAAAAAAAAATTAAAGAGGCCAGATATTCATCTACAATTATTAATACCACCAGGAAATTCAGGTTAAAAATTTGTCATGATCTCCAAAATAGTAAATAGTGCAGAAAAATTTATTTATGTCTTTGTGTCTCAGATTGCTTATCTGTGAAATATTATGTGAATGTTGAGAAGATTAAATATGCTAATGCGTATAGAGCAATTACCATAGAACCTGACATTTGGCAGTCACAGAAGGTATTAATTTTATGTATTAGTACATTTTAGAGGTTTGGCATTAATTAAAAATAAGAACATTACTTTGGAGGCAGAAATTCAAAGTGAATATTCTACAAGGTAAATAAAAAGTCATCATTATCGTAACAGCCATCTATCGATTTTGAATAGGAAAATAATACGAGCTAAGAGGAAACTTATTCCAAGTCCAGATGATTGTTTGGTTGTGACTGGCGGGGCAAGAAGAGCTCAGACTGCAAAGCCAGGCAGGCGACCTGGGTTCAAATCCCAGCTTCACCACCAGCTGCCTACACGTGGACGTACTACTTGACCTCTGCTTTCCTTTCTGTAAAATGAGGCTACTCATAGCCCCTTCTTAATAATGTTATTGTAAGAATTGATTGAGTCAGTATGAGGTAGGATCAAAATATATGGTAAATTCAAAAGACGTCATGAAGTTCACACTGTCACTCACCCCTTTCGAAGTACTCTCCCTCACTTCAGACACCTTCTTCCTACTTTCTGGAGCAGTTCTGGAAGGCCGCTTGCAAGAGCGTCTTTGCGAGGTGTGATCAAAAATATGATAAACACGGCTGTTCAGTGCCATCCAACAGAAAGAAACTCAGTCCTGTAAAAATGTTACACCGTGTCCTCACCTACCTTATCCCTCAGGTGTGATATCAGGTGGCTCGTGTCTCCTCCCCTAAAGTCAAAATCATCATAAAAGATAAACTGTTTTGAATTGGTTCAAGACATTGAGGACCCTGTGACAGCTTTCCGCCATAAAGGCGCTAAAGAAGACTTCCAGAACTATGTCAGCAAGTGATAAAAACAACGGGACAAGTGTTTTTGAAAGGAAGGGGAGTATTTTGAGAGAGATTAATGACAATGTGTTTTTTTACTATAATCCATTTTTGAAAAACTAAGCATTCACTATGTTGTTGATCATATCTTGTATCTGCAGAGGGAATCATTGCTTGGTACACAGATGATTGCCATATAGTTTACCTAGAAAGTACGCCCATAAAACTTGAGTATTTTCATTTCCATATTTTTAATCTTTCATTCAATTTGGATTTGCTGAGCCACACCACTAACAGTATGAATAACATGAAATCCAATTTTTAGAAAATGTAGGTTCTGATGCTTTTACATGAACAAAATCTTCAAGTGTAGGTTTTTGAGGCATAAATATTTGAGTGCAGAAAATAATCTTGGAAAGTAATTTAATACATAGTGGCCAAAATTCTCCTGCTCCCCCATTTTATGTGTCCAATAAAGAAATATGGCTTCATTCCCCGGATGTTACTCAGACCCATGGGGAAGAATTAAAACAGTTCCCCAAATATCAGGTAGAATTGAGGGCTATTAACTATCAGCTGACACCATCAAAAGTTACCAGGAACTTCCTTTGCCTCAGCTTTAAAAATCAGTTTAGGCGCTGGGGATTTAGCTCAGTGGTTCTGCTGCCTGCCTCATAAGCGAAGAGCAAGGTCCCAAGTTCAATCCCCAGTACCACAAACAAAACAAAACAAATAAACAAATAAAAAACATCTAGTTCTGTTCATTGTGATTAATGCCAGAGAGACTATTTCTAACCTAATAGCCATGTAATGCCGGGAGTTTAGCTCAGTGGTTCCGCAATCTGCCTTGCAAGTGCAAGGTCCCGAGTTCAATCCCCGGTACCCACCACCCCCACCAAAAAAAGTACAAATCAGTATAATTACAAACTTAATGGAAAGATACAAAGAGTGACCAAAATAGACAATGAATATTTGAATGAAAAATTATATAACGAAGGACATACTGCCACTCACCCTCTTTAACCCCCAAACACTTGTACTCACTTCAAACGTATGTATTCCATTGTTCTTGCCACTTTTTAAAAAAGTACACACTTTCTGAAGCAGTTTCTGGAAGTGCTCAGTGTGCTCTGTGTCTTTATGAGATGTGGTAGAAAATATACAGAAGAACATTAATGTGTGTTCTCTCCCATGTGATTCTTGGGCTGAGTCACTATGTGACTTCTCGGTCGTTTTCAAAGTTAAAACGGCCACGAAAGGTAAACATTTTGAATCAATTCAGGACCTTGAGGCAGCCATGACAGCACAACTAAAAATGTTCGTGTGCGAAGACTTCCTGAACTCCCTCAAAAAGTGGCAAGTTCAACGTGAGTGGGAGTAATGGTAATATGTCTTTTACTGTACTAATTTTTAAAAATTTAAATATCGTTATACTTGGGATTCTACCTTGTGTGTTCATCTGTGATCACTGGTTTTATAAAGGTGTTTCCTTTAGAGTTCTATAGGTACACAATTTATGAGGCTATAAATCATTTTACTCTATATATGTAATGTATATAAATAAAATATGTATTTTATTTATTTATTTTTGTTTTATTTTTTTGAGACAGGGTCTCACTATGTAGTTGAGACTGACCTGGAACTCACTGAGTAGCCCAGGCTGGTCTCGAACTCACAGCGATCCTCCTGTCTCAGCCTCCTGAGTGCTGGGATTACAGGCATGCACCACCACGCCCGCCTTAAAACACGTATTTTAGATTGCTCAGTCAGACCCATACCACTGCTGTTGCACTGAAAATGGTTACATATAATGCTTTGGCTGTTATTGTCAGGAATTTTTATTAACTAGCCATGGAGCGCATGGCGTGAAGATTTTCACTGTGCCAGCAATTAAGTAATTTTGCCTCATCCTGCTTTTCCTCGTCTTCTCTCTCTCCTGACAAACGATCCCATGGTGCTCTGAGGTACCCTGTCTCATGACCTAAGGTGCACCTTACCCTCCCTCCATCTTGTCATCTACTGTGTCCTCTTATCCTTCTGCCCTACATGCAGGTAGTTTACACAAGAGCCCAGCTCTTGTTTTCACATTCATTTCTGGCCTCCTTGCCTTCATCTGCACTCTTAGAGCTTGTTCCTAACTGGATCCCCTCTTGCCCACCCGCAACATTCATTCAGAAGGATGACCTTACCTCAGCTCTTCTAATGTGCTCATAGTTACATCGCTAGGCATTTCCCACAGTGCTGTGAAAATGCCCATTCTGCACATGGTTGAAGATGGTGATTTCAGAAATGCCAGGTTCACAAGATTCTTTTATTATAAGAATTCTCAGATTTGTTTTTACTACTTATAAAGGTCTACATGGTGTTATAAGGTATAGCTTTTCCTGAATTTTACTGACTAACCTGTACCGTCTTTGGAAGAGCCCAGAGATCATTGGTGTTCTGTGGAATGTGCTTCACCAAATCCTGTTTTATTTGCCTGTCCACTCTCTCCACATTCACGTCAACCTATAAGATGAAGCACAGATCTCTTAGTGTGCCTGACAAGGGCCTCCACATCTTCCACTGTTACCGGAGCCTTGTGTGCTGCAGCTCTTCTGGCCCAAACCCGCTGGTTCGCCCCCATCACACTCTGTCTGGATCCCATATCATGCACATCGTCATCCCTGTGTGCACTGCTTTCTCTTTCTTTGTCATTTGATGGCTTCTCTTCATCCTTCAAACTGGAGTACACATAGTACCTCCTTTTCAAACTTCCCCTGACTCATGCACACAGATGATCTCTTCCTCTCTGAGCCCCGGTGCTTGCCTCTTTTGAAGGTATCATCACTGTGTATTAAAACCACTTGCATGTACCCCACCTCCTGTATCCGACCTGATAGCCAGTATTCTTCAGTCTCCTGTGCCTAGAACCTCTCACAGGGAGGTGCAGAACAACAACAGGAACAGCGCTCCTCTGTAGGGTTAGAGGGCACGCTACTGTCCGAGAGAAGAAAGTTACAGCAGAAGGAATGACCACAGTGAAACCACAGAGGTAAGACTATGTTTGCTAATACATGGTCATAGCAGATATACAAACCTTATTAGCAGAAATAGCATCTGTGTTCCAACTCCATTGCCTACCGCAACAGACGTCCTCACATAAGACGTTGGGTGTCTGTAGCGGTGAAAGTTATTTCCTGATTTCTCTCTTCACTGCTCTCATTGTCTTCATACCTCTACCGAAAGGAGAAGAGACAGACTGGCCTTTAGAGGGAATGAAATCCCCGTTGAGTTTGTCATATCTCAGATCTGGAAGGAGATGAAAGGGAAGCAATACATAGTTGGGTTTTTTTTGTTCCTTTTGATTTAAGCCCTCACTCTTGGTTGGCTGTAGATCATTCATTTTTGCAAACAAGATAATTGTGGCAACAGCTGTCTGTACGAAGCAAGCAATGGACTTGGCTTTGTTCCAGGAGAAAGGAAATTCAGACAATGAATTTTTTCAGGATACTAACATGTATAGAGATTTTACAATTAAAATGGGCACGGAGAACCCATCGTTTCACACATCAGAAAATGGTTGGGTTATTGCAAAAGATTTGCCAGAAACTTATATTTCATAGGTTGCAAAGATACACAGCTACGGGGACATAGGCACAGTCCCTCTGTGGCTGAATCAGGCTGGTGCAGACTCTGTGCTTACAGAAACTGGTACAGTCTCACCCTGAGTGTGGCTTTGCTGGAGTGAGGCTTGTCTGTGAGAGAGGTCGGGATTCCTTTTGATATCTGGGAAACTTCAGTCATCCCTGTCTGGCCGGAAAATAAAAAGGCAGTGTGTCTTCATCCTCACTCTCACCTTTGTTCTGGGCTGTCTTTTATTTACTTGTCCTCATTGCCTCTCTACCTTTGAAGGTGTACGATGTTTGATCTTCTCATGTCCCACAAAGCTTTTAGAAACGACGGCAACATATGTGATCAGAGTGATAAAAATGCCTAGCAGAAGGCATTCAACCTTTAAAAAAATATTTTTGGGCCGGGCATGATGGCTCACACATGTAATACCAGAACTCTGGGAGGCTGAGGCAAGAGGATCACAAGTTTGAATCCAGCCTAGATTGTTTAGTGAGACCCTGCATCAAAATAAATTTTAAAAGAAGCAGGGTTGGGAATGTAGCTCAGTTTGAAGGCCCTAGCTTCAATTCCTAGTAGTGAAACAAAAGTTTGGCAGATAATAATACTTTATGTAAAAACAAAGAGTCAAATAACAATCATATACGTTCCCACGTACAGCAAGCTGTTTTAAAGTATGCATACATTCTGGAATGGCTACATTGAGCTAATTTACATGCATTACCTCACATTTTATTCAGTGAGAACCCTTAAAAGTTCAGCTATTTTTAAGAATGTTGTTATTCACTGTAGTTGTTATTAACTGTACGATACATCTGCGGAACCTGTCCCTTCTAACCGAAATGTTGTTGGGTTTGATCAACATCTCTCCAGCATACTGTGAGTTCAGTGTTTTCAGATTCTACATCTACAAATGAAATGTACAGCGTCTGTTATTTTGTCCCTGTCTTGTTTCACTTCACAAAATGTCCTTCAGCTTTATCTCTGTTGCCAGAGCATAGCATTTTCTCCTTTTTAAAGGTGGCTAAGTAGTATTACAGCAGTCTCTGTTCATCCATGGAGGGTCACATAAACTTAATGGCTCCCCTACATCTGTGGGGCTAGGAGGAACCAAGTGTCACAAGGAGTAGAACTAACACGGGAGAAACAGCCCTAAAAAAGTAGCGCAGCGATTCCTTTTCTTCTGCAATTTCCCAAAATTCTTTATTCTAAATTTGATTCTACATCCTCTGGCTTTCTCAGGGCACCGTAGACCTCCCTTTATAGAATCACCCTTGCAGCCTGCAGAACAGTGGTTTAAAAACACAAACATCTGTCTTCCTTACTGGAGTGTACAATCATGTTTTATTCTACCTTCTTTAGCCATAATTGGAAAACCTAAAAAGAAGGGATAAACTAAAAAATAAATGAACTTGGATCTAAATTTTTTTGACAAAGTAATTTAAATTTTCAAAATTAAAATTATATAGTACAGCACATTAATATTTTTTTAAAAAATGATTTTATTGGTACATTTAAGGTACCACATAATGACATTCATCATTGGAAATTTGCACCTTTACATAACCCATCTTGGTTCTCATTTTCCCTGTTCCCCTGTCCTCCCTTCAACCCCTCCCCCCTCCCTATCTGCAAAGACTTTGTTTCTGTTATTTCCTTTTCTGACGTTAATTCCTTTCCCTTCTTTCTTTTCCCCTACTCCTCCCACTTCCCCTTCCTCTTTAACCTTGTCTTCCTATTTCACATTACCTATTATATCGCTTAGTCCTTATTTACACTTTACATTTCTCACACTAGGGAAACTATTTGGCATTTACATGTGTGTCCTATTTATATCACTTAAGAGTATCACCTCAATGTGCATCCATTTAGCTATAAATGTCTCTAGTTTCTCATTCTTTATGGCTGAGTAGTACTTCATTTTATTTAAAAAACAACACATTTTCTTTATCCAGTCTCCTGTTGATGGGCAAATGAGCTGCTTGCAAGTTTTAGCTAATTGTGCTGCTGTGAACATGGGTGGGTATACAATGAATTAATCTTAAACTTTTTATTTAAAGAGACACTTATTATAAAGCTCCAAAGTATAAAGGGAGGTGCTGTGGGATTGCAAAACAATGAAGACATAAACTGAGTCTTGTAAAGGTGATACATACAAGTGGGCAGTGTAATTAATCAGAGATGGAGGTCAGGGCTGTAATGAAGGAGTGGGTATGAGGAACCCAGAGATCCACCGGGTGAGGGGCGCAGCGTGAACGTGACTGCTCGCTCTTGCGCATGTCAGGAAAGGCGCATCAGAAATGCCTGCTGGTCAAACAGTGTCATCGATCAGTGTTCATGAGGCTAACAGCAAGCCACATGGGTGCAGCAGGAGGTTATCAACTTCATGAAAGCAACAAAAGGGAACAATCTCTGAAAGAACAGTCTTAAGGATACTCTGTTAAACCCCTTCAAGAGTTTCCCATTGCCCTTGAACTCCGTCAGACTCTGTTCCAGGGTCTGCAGGATGCTGCCCCCGCCTGTCCCTCTGCCGAGGGTGATGTGTCACTCTCCCTGTCCCCTGGGCCCTAGCTGCTCTTCCTTTCCCTCTCATCCAAGGGAGATCAGTCTGTTACTGAATCTTGTGCTCTCATTTTCTGGCTCCGTCTCACGTTTCGTATCAAAGCTGTAAGGTCAATTCTCTAGAAGAAAAATCCCGATTGTTAACCTTGCTCCCTTCAAGCCTCTCCTTTGACAGGGGAATCCTTGTCTTTTTTGTTCACTGATCTTATCACCAAACAGGAATAAGAAATAGGTAATTCTCAGGAATATATTTTAAATTAATAAATAGGTTTCTTCAAGCATTTTCCAACATATCATAAGCTTCTTAAGGTCCAGGAATGTCTGTTTAGCTCACTGTTATAAAACTACTGCCAAGTTCAAAAATATGTTTAAGAAAATTTTTGAAGATGGAAATAAGTTAACTAGTCAAATGATTTATAAGATCCAGCTCAATGAAAAATAATAATAAAACCTATAAGTCTACTAATATCCTGCCAACAGATGTGAGAAGAAAAAGCAAAAATTTCGCTAGCTAAGTTTAAAAGTTTTAGCCTCAAGGTTAAATACAGTTGTAAATACTTCCTCAATTTGAATTTATTATGGGAAAATCCCTAAGAATATTCATTGGACTACATAAAATCAATTTAGACCGCATCAATCCTATTATTAATATTTCTTTTGATTCTGTCACTACTTTAAATGATATAAAAGTTGTTGATAAGGTTTACTCTGTTAGCGGCAACGGGTAGCTAAGGAGTCAAATTTTGAACTGCGTAGACGACTGGTCTAAATTGATTCTAATATCGGCCACCAGATGGCGGTGATGAGGAAAACATTCCTCGCTTGAAGAGTTCCTTCTGCAGCCGCTTGATGGCACCTCTCCATTGTTTTCTAAACTCTTGACCAACCGAAGCAGATTCATTTTGTATTCCCTGTCTTTATTGCTTCCTGCTCTGTAGTTTGTCTTTATCACATAGGTTCCCGCATGCAGTTCCACTCATGTGTAGTGTTTCCTAAAGAGAGGATCTCTGATGCATTATTGTATTTTGAATGACATTCTTGTGAATACTTTTCACTCTAGTGGTTTAAACGATATTTTGTAGCAGATTTTTTCTTCTATATTCAAAGGAAACAGCCGTATGGGATTCCTTACTACACACACACACACACACACACACACACACACACACATGCATGCATATGGGCAAAATATTTACTGGAGTATGTATGATGAGTGTGATGTTTTCATTTTAATGCTTTATAATTAGCACATTATCATCATGTTGCTGAATTATATCATGATTCCGTGCAGAGACCTTCAAGCTGTACTTGTAGTTAAACACAGGGCATTTATACATTCTTTATGTATGACAACCTCTTCTCATTTTTAAAATATTTGGGATAAAAATATACAAGCACATCAAAGCTCCAGTGTAATTTAGACATTTAGTTTATAGTGTTTGTAGGCAAATGAACATTTCAAAGTATATATATATATATATATATTTTTTTTTTTTTCCTGAGAGACTGGTAACTTTTCTTCTGTGTGTAGTTATATCCTCATTAGCTTATTTGATTTTCTCTTTTAATAGAACTTTTAGTCGGCATTTAATAAAACAAAGGTTTAGGTGATTCTATTTTCAGATATTTCTCTTAGATTATCTCAGAAGTGCTCCCAACGAGCTTCACTATTAACAGTCTGAAAGTGAAATGAGAAAGTTTTGCAAGCGGTATTTTTAAGTCAGAGAATATATTCCACATGAAACATTGTTTTCATTATCTACCGCTTAGAAACAAATCACAGATACTGTAAAGCTCATTAGAGATTATCTATTTTGAATTAAATCTGTTTTCCTGTTTTTCTTGCATGGAAATTTTTGTCTGTGTCTCTTCCAGGGTTTGTCTTTGTACTTTGTGCTAGAAGCCTCTCTTCTTTCAAACCTCCTGCTTCCAAGATGCATGGAGCTTCTATTTGTGATCTTGAGAGCTATGCCAAAATGCTGCTGCTTAGGGAGGCTGACAACCACAGGTAGCTGTGTAAGTGTGTAGCAATAATTGGACATACGTTAATAACATTTACAGCAGGGCTCTGTTAAAAGTACCTTGGCTAAATGGGAAAATCAAGTAGACAAAATTATGATTAGCTGGGATAGGGCCTTCATCTCATCTAAGGACCCTTTGAATCAGTGAAGATAGGATTTGCAGCAAGTACTGAAACAAGCAAACAAATGAAAATCTCAACTAAATAAAATACCAGGAAAGTGCTCTCGTGTAAAACGAAATGAGATGGAATGAGGCAGGTTGGTTCATACAGAGCCGAAAAGATACCTTTTCTGAGTTTCCCTTCTGCTCTCCCCAGTCCGTGTGTTTGTCATCTGGCCTGTCCTCCCATGGTCACTGCATGATCGTATGTTTGTAGGAGTCACACTCAAACACTGAAATGTCCAGAAAAAGACCCCATCTCACTTTGTCCAGAGGCTCAGCAGCCAACTCTCTCAGGTTTTACTGGTCAGGGTTGGTGGTGTTTTCCTCCTTAAATCAAATCATGGCTAAAAAATTAGATTTCCATTACTGCTTAGACTGGTCAGTTTACCACTCAGTCATTTCATGGAGGGGAGAATTTTCCAATGGATGACGATCAAGACGCGGGAATGGATGTGGCTTTTCTCTAAAATGGAGTACTCCTCACCTATAAAGAATGAGTAATTAGAGTCATTCATAGGAAAATGGATACGTATTGAGGATATACTCTTTTTTATTGAGTTTATCGGTACATTTTAGGTACAAGTACAGTTACATTCATCATTGGGATCTTGTACCTTTACATGACAGGTCTTGGTTCTCATTTTCTCCCCTTGTCCCTGCCCTCCCTTCACCCTCTCCTCCCCTCCCCATTTACAAACATTTACACCTTTAGCCCTTTTCTTCCAAGGATACACTCTTAGGTGAAATAAATAAATCACATGTGTAAATACCGAATAGTTTCTCTGGTGTGAAAAACTATAATCATAAATAAGATCCTAATGGTATAATTGACAATGTGAAATAGGAAAAAAAGGGCTAAAGGTGTAGGGAAAGTGGGAAGGGTTAGGGAAAGGGAATAAGGGAAAAGAAAAAAATATGAAACAATGGAAATAAAGTGTTTGTAAATGGGGAGGGGAGGAGGGGGTGAAGGGAGGGCAGGGACAAGGGGAAATTGAGAACCAAGACCTGTCATGTAAAGGCACAAGATCCCAATGATGAATGTAACTGTACTGTATACCTAGAGTGTACCAATAAACTCAATGAGAGAGAAAAAAAAAAGAAGTGTGAATGGGTTTTGGGTTGACAGTGAGCGGTTTCTAATGCCTTACCTTTCTTTCTCTTGATTGTTGGAGGGAAGATTGGTAGAGCGTGAACAAATTCAGCAATCAGATAAGAGTACGAGTGTGCTTAAAATCTCAGTAGCTTTATTGTTCTTGGATCAGGGCTCTTTGGGAAAGATGATCCATCAATTGAGATCATGCCATTAGCCTTGGGAAGGCTAATCCCCCAAATACTTCACTGTTACAAATACTGTACAGCCTTCACTCTAGCTAGTAAGATAGACACTTTGTTGTAAAATAATGATTTGAACTTCTGGGCTTTGTTGTTTAAACCATGTTGGATTGCTTTATTTCTCCCAGGGCATCACCAATGACTAGGCAGCAGAAAAGAATCTATCCAGGTATTCCACTATTTCTATTCTTCATATGCATTAGCTTTCTATCACTGAGACAAAACAAAACAAAACAAAACAAAACAAAAAGATAATCACCCTAAAGGAAGAAAAATTTATTTTGAGACATGGTTTCAGAGTGTCTAGCCCATGATCAGTTGTCTTTCTGGCCTTGGGCCTGTGGCAAGGCACAATATCACTGTAGAAGTGTGTAGTGGAGGAGACAGCTAAGCTTAACAGTGCTTAGGAAATAAGAGACTCATGAGAGTCTAGGATCCCAATATCCTTCAAGGGCCTCCCCAGTGACCTAATTTTTTTCTACTAGCACCCACTTAGGCTGGAGAACAAGCTTTCAACATGTGGATCTTTGAAACTGTGACTCCCTGGTAATTCTACCCCTACTCTGAACTGATTGATTAGTACCACCGAGAAAACGAATTTCAACTCTTATAGGTTCCATCAAATAATCTCTCTGTTATCTTTAAGTCTCTGCTTTTTTCTTCCCATCTTTGAGCATGGAATACAGCTCCTCCTTCCCTGTGCTAATTCCTCACCCAGTGTTTTTGTCCTGATTTTTCCCTTGGGACCTTGAGTCTTACTGTCCCATGGCTCTCCGAGGCACTTGGGCTGCATGCACCCTTTATATTTATCTTTGGCATTTTCCTTGACCCCACTAGCCCTGAGTCGACAACTCCTATTCATACTCTCTCTCTCGGGGAGTATCTCAGGGAATATTTTACCCCTTCTTCCTTCCACTATTGTTTCTTGCTGATGTAATTTTAGATTCTTAGAGATCCGTATAATAGTATCTAGGCTTTCTGCACTCTGGCATTTGGAACAAAGTTGTTATTTTGCTATTTTTTTAGCTTTATTAAATATTCTGAGAGGTAACCTTTTGGTAATCTATATTTGCTTTTCAGTACACTAGAATTACAAGGCACACATAGAACCTGAGGAGGCTAAAATGGTAGTAGCTAACTACCATGTGCATAGAGAGCACCAATTAAAGTGTCTCATAACTAAGTCTTCCTGAAATTAGGGTGGATAAATTAGAACTGTGTGTATTTACAGAGGCTGATTGTGAGATGGCAAAATAAATCTCATTATTATTCATACCCTGAAAGTAGGTTGATGTAATGGTGGGCAAATGCCAGTTAATGTTGTGAAACCTGTCATTTGTGTAAATGGCTGTTAAATAGGGCCAATTCACTTCTGGGTGCTATTTATCGAAACCATTGTTTGCTTATCTTTTCCTTTTAGTTACAAAGCTCAATTAATTCATTTTATATCATGGCCAACACTGGAAGGCCTGTTTTCAAGAACCATGTGCTGAAGTGTGTGAAGAGGCAGCGTATTAAATAATATCATTTAGTTTGTATGCAGTGGTGCATTTACTGTTCTCTCCTTTTCACTGATTTCATCCATTCATAAATCCAAAATGTGATCAGTCTCATACACAGACTTGGCGAACATGTACCTTTTCTTTTCCAATTACTTTCTAAAATGTAAATACACTTTGAAAATTTAAAAATTAAAAAAATATGTTTAAAAATATAAACCTTCCTGAGAAAAAGCACCAGACATTCTTGTAAAGCTATATAGTGTTAGAGCTAGTCTTTCATCGGATTACTTTTCTCCCCATTGTTGGATCACATAAAAGAAATATTTGGCCACCAAATAATCCAAATTCTCCAGCAATCCATTCTCCACACCTCCACCTAAGTCCATTAATGTAATTCTTAAAGTTTTAAAATAATGTTTAAAATCCCAATCATACTTCAATCCTTTATCCACTGATGATTTGGGGTTCTGATTCACTGAGAAAATAAACACCAGTCTTTATTGACTTGATTAAAACTATCATTAACCTCTCTCCCACTGTAAGTCCCTCTTCTGTTCCTCCCCAAGATGGGGCAGTTGAATTCTCTTTTTTCCAGTGTTATCTCCCACTGCCCTCCCGCCATTTGAGGTCTGTTTAAGCTCCTAAGCCACTATTCTTCTTACCCAGGCAAGACCATCCTAAGTCATTGTTGACCCTTTCCTAGGGTGTCCTCTTAAGTGCGTACTCTCTTTCATTTAACTCCTTTAAGGTTCTTCTATCCACTTCTTTCCACTTCTGTTACTGCTGACCTGGAAAAGCCTGCCTCACTTGCTTGCTCTCCCTTCTCACTCAGCTATGTTTTTAAAACAATGGGAATTACATTACTCCTTTGCCTCAAGAACATCCATTCAGTGCCTGCCTGTGGCCTGAAGAATACATTTCAGATTTCATTACATTTCCTTCATACTTCTCCTTGGTCTAGAATAAAAGACTTTTCCAAACTTTTCTTACAGAATGTTCTTTGATCTTCCCATGTAGGACTTGCCTAGGCTCTACCAGTCATTTGATATCATCACAATTGTCACACCTGAGCTTGTGTTGTTCAAGCAAACCCAGAATGTCTTCTAGACCATGCAGACCTGTTAAAGACCTGCTCATCTTCCAAAATCATTTCTGAACACTTTCTGAATTGTCACAATCCCTTTGCCTTAATCTGCAAGTCAGAATTAACCTAACATGCTCTGTACTACTAAATAAATCCTTTATACTGCAATCAAATTAGTTCACTTACTCTGCTTCTTTATTGTATCCAGGGGTTGATTTGAATTTTCCCTATTAGATGATGTACCCTTCCCGGAGCCCTTAGCAGTATGCTATATACACAGGAGCTCAGTAGCTATTGCCAAAATGAAATTACCTGTTATTCTAAGTTTGTCTTATGTTTTTATGATATCTTTATAATTTTATGAAATTTGTAATGAAAAACAAAGGATAATGTACAATTTTCTAGTGCTCACTGGCATAGTTGATGCCAAATGGATTTTTGATTTTTGATAGATCTAGGAATTGATTCCTTCACTCTTGCGGGAAGCATGAATAGGCCTGGGGTAACTCTGATAATTTACTGGGATAGATATTACCCAAATTATCATGTTCTGTGCTTACTGTGTTGTGAGCAAAGGCAGTGAAGGGGGTAAGAGGATGAGTGCTGCCCGCAGAGTGATTGTGTTTGAAATCCCACTTTACTTCTCACTATTTTGAGTTTCAAATTCCTGAGGATCTATTTTTTTTTTAAGAGTAGGAAAACTCTATTGAGGGAAAGAAAGCTTCTGTCTAAGAGACAGAAGGGGAACCGGCACCTGGGTTGACCGCTCACCCGACTTCTCCAAGATGTTTTATACAGCAAAGCCATGCGGGGAGGTGGGTACAAAGTGAGACAGAACTGTAAGACCCAATGGAAAGGTGGACATGAGATGGAGGAAAACCATGACCAACCAATAAGATTACAAATATAGCCACCCAGGTAATACTGATTAAATGGGGGTCAGTTTGGGGAGAAAATCACATAGCAAGCTTGCTAGGCTTTTCAGTAAGGGTGGTCAGGGATATTTCCTGGAAAGGCTGGGCTAAGACCTTGGCCCCCCACCCAGGCGATAGAAACTTATTTAGAATATCAATCACAGCTATTCATCCACAGGGGAAGCACAAGGGTAAAGTAGTTTCTCTCCTTTTCCAATTCTGGACTTCAGCAAATGTGTCTTGATTGTCCTCCATGTTAGCTCCTCGCCGTGTTGGCTCCTTGAGGTGGCCCTGTCTAACTGCCTAAAAGATATCTAATTAACTTACCTATCTGCAATATACCCCCCCCAAGAAGTACCCCTAATTGCTGTGCCCAAAGGCAAAGGGTGAAGACAGCTCTGGCTCCTTCCAGCTGAAGAAGGTCATAGTTGTGATCAGCAGTTGGAGTAGACAGAGGGTCTACCTAAAGGCCTTTGGTAGGCACCAGGCAATGTTATCATCATAGCTGCATAGCCTTTAAGTCTGGAGGAGACAAAGCCAAAGAAACAGTTAAGAATGCATTGGTCAAATTATAAGGTAAGCAGGATTGCTATGCATATAGCCTACAAAGAGGATAAGGAGAAGGTGCAGGGGACTTCAATATCCAACACAGAAGTCATACTGTATAGTTTAGCAGTTATGAGCTGTTGACAAGGTTGATCTGGTGGATCCCAGTAAAAGAAGTCGAGCACTTTTTTTTTTCTCTCATTGAGTTTATTGGTACATTTTAGGTATACACTACAGTTACATTCATCATTGGGATCTTGTACCTTTACATGACAGGTCTTGGTTCTCATTTTTTCCTCTTGTCCTTGCCCTCCAAGTTGAGCACTTTTGTCATTGGTTCCATTTTTATGACTAATTCGAGTTTGCCAGCCTCTAGGCAAGAAAAAACAAAACTTTTTTTTTCATCTTTAATTGAGTTTATTGGTACATTTTAGGGATACAGTACAGTTACATTCATTGTTGGGATCTTGTACCTCTACATGACAAGTCTTGATTCTCATTTTTTCCCCTTACCCCTGCCCTCAAAAACAAAACTTTTAAGAAATTAGAATATGCACACTAGAATGAAAAGGCAGGTTGGGGAGAAAGTCACACTTAGAAATTGAAATAGTGATTGAACCTGCTGGTCTTAAATTCTTTCATTGATAGAGGTTATCTATAAGTCTGATACTTTGTCATCAGTCTCTAGTGTTAGCTGCAGTGTAAGAGACAATTTGAAGGACAAGTTTTGCTAAGCAATATAAAACTCTAGCTGAGCTCTTATAAATTTTACCACAGTTTTTTCCTAATGACCCATACCCATGGTCAACTACTGATAGAGTTGGAAACTGCCAGAAGGGGTCAGTGACTGGAGCCCCTTTTTATACCTAGTTGTATTACTGTGGCATTATTTTATACCTCTCTTGGTTATTCTTTTCTTCTGAGTGTTTAAAAACAAGATAAAGTGAGACCTGTGTCAGTCAACACGAACCTCTTGCTATCTATTATCAAGGTCAGTTAAGTCTCTTCAGGCATTGCTTTGGAACCATGCATAGACCCTCTCAGCTCCTCTGTCAGTGTCAGCTGTCAGGATGGGTCATGGCCTTGCTTGACCGTGGTGCTTTCAGTGAAAGCATGGGAGACTTTCCCCTCATGGTGACACTCCTTTGTCACACAGTCTATGTATCCTCTGATGCACAGCCATCTCCCTGCTGAGGAGGTTGACTGATTTATCAAAGATATAGAATCTTGTAGGAAAGCTTCCTTTGTCTCCTGGATCCTGTAGACTTTGAGGGGCCAAGGCCAAAATATTGGTTGTCCTCATAGCCCAGTTACCTTTCTAGCTTTGGTCTTCAAACTTTAGTAGTTGAACACCCAGAAGACAAGATCAGTGACGTTAGTAGCTTAAGTATTATAATTTTTTATTATAATTTTGACATTAAGCACTTTGAAGTATAGAGCACGATTAGATGGGCTTTTATTTTTTATCAACCATATTTGTTCTAGTAGTTGAATCCCTGCAGAATGTTAACAGAAAACAGTTATATATTATAGAGAAACATAAGATCCAGAACTACACATAGATTTTATTATGATAATCATAACATTTTCTTTGTAACATTTTAGTCAAACACCTCCAACTGATAACAAGACATTAAATGACATAAAGAAAACTCTTATTTGTTATCCTTTAGTAAAATGCCATATAAAGAGAACATACATATTGGCCTAAAAATATGCCTTAGGAGTTTGTAATGTCTAACCTCTAATTTTAGTGTGTGGCATTGTTTCTACTGTCCTGGTGGCTGAGCATCCCTAAGTGTGGTGACACAGATAACATACATCACATACGTTTTAAAGAAAACTGTTATTTGACTGGTTACCTCATGCTGGCTTGACATGTGTCTCTTATCACAAAGAGCTGGAGTGCAAGAAAGGCAGATACTTGAGTCAAAAAGATCACTACCATAAACAATATCCTAGAGGACTTGTACACCCATAAGGTATGAATATATACACCATGAAATAACAATGAGTATCAGTTACATGAAATGCTTGTCCTTTAATTTTGTTTTGTACCAAGAGCATTTAAAACAAAACCTTAGTGTTTTCCAATAGAAAACTTAGTCATTTGACCATGACCAATGTATACATATCACTATAATATGTTTAGCAATGTATTATCCACAGGGTGATGGAAATTATTGGGGTCCCCTTTGTGAACAGAGGCTGTGATAAATTTTCTTCCAGGCAGCCACTCCTTCATTTACTAAGGGGAGTCCTGTCCAGTAGTTTTCCTAAGCCCAGGAGTCTTTTTTTAATATTTTAACAAATTTTTAAATGACCTATGAAAGCCAGATCATAACAGTTAACACATTTTTTGACCAAATAAAGATTCCTGAGTTGCTATGTATAGACAACAATATGTACTGTATTTGTAACACCAATTAACATTATTTGGATCATCTGGCAACCTGGGAGAAGCTTATCTTTTTATAAGCCGACTTGAGTTACAGGCTTAAAAAAATCCAAATGCCAGAGGGGGAAAAAACTCAAACAAAAGTGCCATACATGTTGTAACAAATTGAATAGACAGACAGACACATAAGAAAACTTGTTATAAACCAGAGCACATGCAGATGTATTTGGCCAAGTTGAATTATAATAACTTTTATAGTTTTTAGGTTTGTAATTATAAAAAAGACTAATCAGAACTTTGTAGATCAATTAACAAAGATCTCTTGTAATAAGAATCAAAAGGAATGAAAGTCTTCTATGCCTGTGAAAGCAAAAACAGTTTTAAGATGGGCCCTAAGCTGACAGTTTATCTGGCTGGAACACCCAGCTACACAGGCTTCTCATGGTCGCTGACAGCCACGTATGCCTGTTCTCTCTAAAGGGACAAACTGTTACAAGCAATTCTGACTCTCTCCAGTGGGGTTCACTCAGGCCAGCTTTGCATGTAGAAGAGACCAGGTGACATTCCTCGGAGCTAAGTATGGATTCAATGCAGAGAGGGAGGAAGGCCTGTCAGGGCTCCAACCTGCTGTGCTGCAGATGTCTACCTGTGGCTGCTTTTTTCCATTTTGAAAAGAAAGAAAGGGAAAGAGGCATCTCCAACTGTGCCCAATCTAAGGTGTCTCTTAGACTTTATCTCATCCAGTGCCAGTGGTGGCAGACGAGAGGTACAAGGAAGTGGCCAGAGCCAGGTTAGCTGTTCTTTTCATTCTCTAATTTCACCAGAGGGCTGAAAGACAGATAAATCTGGGAAAATCTATAGATTTCCTTTTATCAAGTCAGGATCTAGGGATGTCCTCATCTCTTTCTGATAGTTGACAATTTAAAATAACTGAAGGGCTTAGCTCTCGTATTTCTTAGACCATTAAGAATACATGCCTGAAAATACCTTTACATTTTAATCTCCTATTTGATTGGCAGGCCAGTAGGGGTCTTCTATAGGAACTGCTTGTGTTTCAGTAGAAACCAGTTATTCCCCTGACTGCCTGTCTTTTGAGCTTCCAAAATTAAGGTAATATTTGTCTCTAAATATAATATTACTTGTCTCTCATTAAAAGCCAGTATTTGATTTAAGAGCAACATTACATCTTTCTAAGCTAGTCCATAGGTTTGAATAAGTTTTCTAAAGACCTCAATGTACATTTCAGGGTCATCCAAAAACTTTATTAAGTTTCATTTAATCTGTCTTAGATCACTGAGAAAGACACACACACACACACACACACACACACACACACACAGGTGGTCCCATGTTTGCCACTTTCTTCCTGCAAGGGATATTGTCTTGGAGGGACCTGAACAACTTAGCTAAGGATGGATACAGCCTCATGGAGGTTGTAATTATGGCCGGCCCAGATACTCCGTCCTCAGCACCTGGTGGGCAAGGTTTATGGTTGTCTTAGAATCTGTGTTCTCAGGTTCTAAAGGGTGAGGAGTAGCCTCAGGCTTAGAGGTACTGAATGTCTTTAGAGTGAAGTGTCTCTCATTACATTTACACTTGAACACAGCAAGAATTACTTCTTAATGTAAAAAAAATCTCAACATAAGATGATTTTGACCATTCTCTCTCTTTTACATTACAATTCTAATTGTGAGATAGCATCATAGTACTTTCCTCTGTGTACTTGGCTTTAGGAGGTAGGCACACCATGCTCAGGTGTAGAGAAATACTAACCTACTCCTTAATACATTTGAAAGGAATGTGTGGTTCAGATATGGAGTTCCTGACCCGAAACAAATGTGGTGTCTCATAAGTCTCTGCTTGATTCCCATGCCCCCTAGGGCATCCCCTGAGCTTTATCCCACTCCAGCTACTCTCTGGAGAGTGACCCAGAAAATAAAACCAGACTGGACTCTCTACCCTTTACCAGCATGCGATCTTATCTTCCTCAGGTAACTCATATCCAGTAAGTACTCTCAAAGCATGCATTACAATTGACTTCAGCTAGAACAGTCATGTTTAGAGAAGTATTGCAAATGAAGAAATTCAACTGCTGCTTTCTAGTTCTCTGAAAGAGAGAGAGGAAAATAGGGCACTTTTTGTGCAGAAGAGATCACCTCAGAGATGCTAAGTCAGAGATTCTGCCCAGGGCCCTAAGGTAGAGAAAGCTATGAGAAATTTCTGTTGTCTAGCCAGTCTTTTAAGCAACTTTTATTCACAGCAAAACAAGCCTACTCCTTTAAGGCCCATTTTAAATTTACTAAGTATTTGAAGCTTATAGGTCTTAGCAGCCTCAATGTACATAGCAAAGATGTCTTTATCAACTTCTTATGCACACACATGAAGGAAGAGAAAGAATAATCCAAATCCTTTTTTTTATTCTAGTTAGCACGTAAAAACAAATATGCAAGTCATTAACTGTTTGCTATTTTCCGTAGTGTAAGGCAAAACAGCTGTTATGAATTGGCTTGGTCTGACTTTTTGGAAGGAGGAATGGTCTGACTATAAGGGATTCTTTAACTCCCAACAAATTGGAGAAAAGTTTAAGGGGAGTTTCTAACTGATTAGCAGAAAGAAAAGTCCAAATAAAGCTCAAGAGCTCAAGTTGGTTAAACATCCAAAAAATTCACCATATAGCATTTTATAAGTCCACAGTCAATGTTCCAAAGTTTATAACCTAACAGAAAAGGCATTTTTCTCCCCTACACACATAAATGATGAAGACCATGCCTAGGAGTGGGGGGGGAGAAGGTTCAGGTAGTCTTTAATCTATGAAAGATTTGTTTTTTTATATCTGTCTAGAGGTCTGTCTTACTAGTAGTAGAGAAAGTAGTCCAAACCTGTAGCTCAACTCTTAATGGAGGTTTAAGAAAGGGCTCTGAGGGCATCATTTCAGATGAATCTGAGACACAGGTTACCTGAGGCTCACTGACAGAGTTCCCCTCTCACCTCACTGAGGAGTCCAGATAGGACAAGATATGGAGATTTTCTGCTGATTACCAGGATGGGCTGTCGGGAGCTAGTTTCTTTTGAGGGACTTTTGGGTATCCACCAAAGAGTAGCTCTGGCCATGATCCCTCATTTGTCACCTCAGTTTCTGCTAGTTCCATACAATCAGAGATCTGTCTCTGAAAGGAACCTAATTGTCTAGCTGCTCAATGTACCATAGACCATTGGCAACAAAGGGAGTGGAGATTCACCAGAGGGCAACTGAGAAACCTGTCCTCTGCTTTGAGAGTGTCAGCTGCCCTAAAGGCAATTACTAGCTGGCCGAGTAACCCCCATTTGTTTATGATTCTGTAAGGGACAGATAAAAGCCTGAACTTTTTATCTGAGACAATTTCATAAGACACACATTTTACAGCATTTTGAAGTAACTAAGTCCAAATGCAACACATATGAAAGAAAAATAAAACATAATTTTAATAAAACCCAATGCATAAGAAAAACAAGAAATTTGCAAATTTTTAAAACATACAACTTCAAATTAAGACACTTTTGAGACAAAAGCTGAAACAAAGGCCAGAGTTTATGAAACAAAAACCAGAGTCTATGAAACAAATGAAAGCCTGTGAAACAAGTTACAATCTGTGAAGCAAAAGGAACAAAGTTAGAACCTTTGAAAGAAAACTCTTACCTCCGACCAATAATCTCAGTGTAAGACCTACAAAATGATACAAGGGGAAGAGACGTAACTGTCAAACCTGCTAGACATCCGAAATGGGAGTCTGTGTTCTCTAAAACTGAAGAATGACTTCTAAGAACAATGGAAGTTAAGAGTAGGAAAAATTTATTGAGGAAAAGAAAGCTTCTGTCTAAGTGAGACTGAAGGGGGACTGGAAAGTGGGTTGCCCCAAGGATCAAATTTTTGAGTCTTAGTTTTAGGCTCAGGTTAAAGGAATCCTTTCCCCACGTCCCAGGCTTTAGAAACTCTGCTCTGACCTTTCTCTGGCCACATCTTCTTTCACAAGGTGAGGATTTCATGCTACTATGGGGAAGTGTCCACTTGGATTCTGCATCTCTTCTTTCAGAATCAGCTCCGGATTCCTGGGTAATTGCCCCCGAGATTTGTAACTGTGTCTAGAATCCACATAAACCTCTTTCCTTAGCTTGCCTTCCTGTGATTCGACCACGGGCACAAAGTGTCATCTTGGGATAATGTTTGAGGTGGTATGTCCTGTGCTCAGATCTGTGAGCTGGACATCCATTGCTCCTGGGTACAGCATCCCTCACAGCATGGTGAGGGACAGAAGGCAGGTGGGCTAGGATAGCAGGGTACGAAATAATATTTTTCATGTCTTAGGGAAGATATCTGAGATCTGAGGAATTCAAAAATTCATATTCGGTACCCGGGATCAAACTCGGGACCTTGAGAGGCAGGTGGTGGCACCACTGAGCTAAATCCCCAGTCCTAATCTTGTGTATATTTTTGTGAAGGAATATTACCAAGTTGAGAA
>NW_022900943.1:19358422-19396833 GCF_012274545.1 Fukomys damarensis | reverse complement strand
AAATCCTTATATTTGTGAGTTCTACCTCTGCAGATTTAACTGACCTTAGATGGAAAATAATTTTTAAAAATTGCATGTTTTAAATATAATGCAGACTTGTTATTGTCATTATGCCTCAGCATAATAAAATAGCAATTTACATAATATTTACATTGTATTAGGTATTGTAAGGAATCTAGAGATGATTTAAGGAACACAGGAGGATGTCTGGAAGTCATATGCAAATACTACACCATTTTTGTTGAAAAACTTAAGCATCCTTGGATTTGGATTTTGGTAACTGTGGAGGTCCTGAAACTATTCCCCTATAGATACCCAAGGGCAGCTATATTTACAGTAATATATATATATAATATATAATTATATATATATATATAATATGGGGAAGTGTCCACTTGGATTCTGCATCTCTTCTTTCAGAATCAGCTCCGGATTCCTGGGTAATTGCCCCCAATATTTGTAACTGTAATATTACAGTAATATTATATATATATAATTAGAAGTTAAATAGCTTGGTTTATTATTTTTCATTATTAAGATTTAAAGCATGTGGCTCTCCATTTGTCTTTTTTCCTTGACCCTGCATAGATTATATGAAATATATAATTAACACTTCTCTCCCTGGTAGTTTTTAAGTATAGAATTATTATGTTAAGGTGATCATAGCACCTGTTTTGTTTTCAGTAAGTGATCAATAAATATAAGATCTTTCATTAATAGTAATTTATTATTATCTATCTTTTCAAATTATATCCAGTACTTATAATGTGCCCAGCGTGATTTCATGTGAAATAGACAAACATTCCTTCTCTCATGAATGGTACATCTTAGATGAAGAGACAGACAATAAAAGCTTAAAAACACAGAAAAATTGCAAGTAATGCTAAAAACAATTTTTAAAAATACTAATTGATGTGGTAGATGTGGACACAGCAGGATTGTATGGTCTTATCTTTCTGATAACTTTCTCAGGAGGTCTAGGTTGAATATTGATGACTGTGTTAGTCACCTGTCACTGTAATAAATACCTGAGATAATCCATGCATAAAGAAAGAAGATCGATTTGGGCTTATGGTGTTAAGGGTTTCAGACCATGGGCAATTAGCTTCATTGGTTTGGGGCCTGTGATGAGACAGCGTGCCATTCCAAGGCATGTGAGGTAGCAAAAACACCCATGGATGTGAGAGATAAAGGAAGAGGAAGAGGCGAGGGCCCAACAATCCTCTGTGAGGGTGCACTGTCCCAAGACTGGAGAACTCCCATTAGAGCCCGCCTTGTGGGGGTCCAGCCCCCACTAGTCGAACAGTACCTGAAGGAGAGAGTGAGGATTGAAAAGGAAAGACAGTCTAGGCAGAGTGGAGACAAAAGACTGTCTGCTTTAATTGAGGCAAACTTGGTTATTTATACACACATTATTAGCACATTATCTTGTGTAGATACACAAGAAACATCTGCAGAAAGACACCACAAGAGAATGTTTAGACACCATAATATTTTACGATTCCTAAGGTCAAAAGGTATTCACATGCACTTTGGGCTGGAATGTTCTCTTTATTTGATCACAGTGGCTTCATTAAGTTGATAGATTAGCTCCTTGTTAACCACTTCTAGTTTTCTGCATACTATTGTTAGGTGAGAGTTTCAGTTTCCCCACACCACCTCTTCAAGGTCCCGCAATTTCTCAATAGTGAAAGGAATAAGGCTTTAACTCATGGGCCTCTAAAGGCCATTCCAGATTTAAACTCTAGCAATAACAGTTGCTCCACATGCAGACTGGAGCATAAGAACTCCCAAGAATGAGAACAGTCAGCAATTCTCTGGGGCTTAAATGAACTCCACGTGACCAATGTACAGTAGATAGTACTACATTGCTTGATATCAGATTGGGGACGCAGGGACAAAAGTTGCTTTCATTTGGGAAGATAAAAAGCTATGCTTTTCTTTAAGGCAGTGGGGAGTCGCTGGAGATTTAAAGTAGGGGATTGATATGATGTCGTTCACTTTTTTTTTCAAAACTTGATTTGGTTGTAGTATGAAGAACAGATGGTGAAAAGAAATAAAAGCAGTAATGGATGATAAAAGAGGAAAGGTAGGGGGATTCAGGATAAGGCTTGCAGAAAACCCAGGCAAAGAGTGGTCTCGACAATGATGGCAGCAATCATCATAGTAGCAGGAGTAGTATTAACATTAGAAGTCATACAATAGTAGTATCATGAAGAATGGTAATACTAACAATAGTGATGAATAGACATGTTTCATTGCCAAATTTTAAATTGAATATCATAGAAACAAAAGTTTACAGACCCAATTTAAATTGCATTCTTGCATCAAAAGCTAAATCTCTTTATTGGCATTTCATTCTGTTAGCAAAAGTCAAGCCTAAGTATTTCCTTTGCCCCAGTTGATCTGGTAAGGACTGAAACTTTTCGGAGTGGTGCTATGAGATTATATAGCGTGTTTGTTAGGAAATAGACAGTCCCTTGGTTAACTGATCATTGCATCAATCCAGTGCCTCAGAGTTGGAAGTGCTTCTATAGATCACGAAATCTTTTCCCAGTGAAAAATCTGTGGCTCCGAATTAGTGAGGTGCCTGGTTTCACTGTGACTTCTTGTCTGTGTCACAGCCTTGAGATATGCACAATCCAGTACCCTGTACTACTAAAGAACAAAAGAGATGTATGCCTAAAATAATTGCTTTTCACATCTGTCTGCTGAAAAAAAAAAATTAAAGCTGCTAAGAGGTAGTGATTTCCCAAGCAGACACAAATGCAAATGTGAATGATTTTTTTTCTTTAAATCTCCTTCCAAAAGCAATAATATAACTGAGTCATTCTGAATTTCTATGCCCGGTAGCATAATGCGCATTGCTGTTGGATGTCTAATAAAATGAATGTCCTAAATAGTCATGTGAACAAGATTTTCTCCTTGAATGTTTTAAATCAGTAGTAATTAGAATGGTGTCCAATTTAGATTCTTTCTTAAGTGATTGACTTTAAAGTGAGTCTGCATGTGTCACCCCATGTATTTCTGTTATCTTGGTTTTTAACAAGATTTTAGAGCTCGTACCAATCCCTAAGCTTACAAAGCGCTAATACTGTCATACTAAAATTGTAATATATTACATAGAAATTACTGTGTGATACGGGCACAGATTTGAATCCAAGTGTTGTCGAACCAACCACAGTTTTGGCGAGGTAAGGTTAAGAAAAGGCTACCAGGATCCAAGTTATAAGCAAACAGTACTCTGAATATTTACATTTTAAAAAATTCATTGCGGTAAACATTAACTTGCAATTAATCACTCTCAAAATATTCTCCTTCCTTTGAACACACTTGCCACTCTGAAAAAGTTCTGGAAGTCCTTCTTTTTGAGTGTTTTCAGTTGGGCTGTCATGGCTGCCTTCTGTCCTGTATCCACTCAAAGTACTTACTTCTTATGCTCATTTTAACTCTGGGGAGCAGCCAGCAGTCTCACAATGGCAGCCCTGGTGAATAAGGTGGATAAGGACACACTGTGATATTTTTATTTGTCAGAAAGCTGCAAACATTCGCTCTATGAGGGATGATCAAAATATATGGCAAATGTTTAATTTTAAAAATTTATTACATTAAAAAATGTATCACCGTTAATCCCTCTTAAAATACTCCCCCTCACTTCAAACAAACTCATGCCACCGTTCCACAATGTGTCTTTTACTGTCATAAGCTTTTAAAATTTAAAGTCATCCCATTTTTTTTATCACCCTTGGATAGCAAAAGGAGTTGAGAAGAGCAAAAGGAAGAAAAGCTCTGGCAGCTTTGCCAGTCACAGTGCTGGAAAAGACTTTAAATTTAAAGGTGTAAAACAAGAGAGCTGACAAGTGTGTGGTTACCTGTGGTTCAAGGTCTGTGTGAAGGATGTTGCATTTAGACAAAGCAATGTATTATGCTTCTGATTGAAAGCCCTACAAAGAAGTGATAATTCTGATGTATTTCCCTTTATTTACATTTCTCTTGGAAGACAAATAATTCAGAGCATTTTAAAACCTCCTTCTATCTTTGGAAAGAAAAGACATAGTTTCAAAGGGCACAGTGTTCACAAAAGGTTTCATCATAGCTAATTATAAAAAGCAAAATCTACATGGTTGGAAATAATCAGTATAGAAACTTCGGTATCCTAGTAGGAGTCAAAGAGTTCAATTAAAATTTCATTCTTGGCATGACCCAGGTAGCACTATATGAGTTCGTTTTGGAAAACTAATCCTAAATGGGCAAACTATAGACTCTTCCATTTTGTTTGATTTCCACATCCCCAAAATGCTAATATTTCACCCTGTTCCCTCTGCCCCACAGTCTCCCTTTTCTCTAAAATTGTTCCAGCAAAATAAGTTTAGAGTCAAAATACAGACCTGGAATAAAGATGTTAAACTGAGTAAAGCCATATGGTAATAATGTTGACCAAGAGTCATGGCTAATGTAACAGTACATTTTTTCTTTACTCCTGGCAGACAGCACTTGTCTAATGCTAACTCTAGTAAATAGGATATCATCGATAAAGATGAATACAACACAGTCTGCTTTCCAGGAACTTCTAATCTAGTCCATCTCTCTTTTCCCAATGGTTATTTTGAAAATTATAACAATAGTGTAAAATTTCTCCCAAACAACCCAAGTAATTATTCAGAAAAGAAGAAGAAAAATGTTTTAAAATTTATAAAATATAATTTCAGTAACATCTGGCACGGTACAAACAGTGGCACATATCCCCCGTGCAGAGAAGAATCTTCACATCTGTGTAATGGATTTTGAGATGCATGAAATTGTCTTCGAGCCATATTTAGATGCTATAAAGGTCTTCTTAGTTAATCCTTGATGAAAGAATAAAACATTTCAGGCAAATAAAATTTGTATTTAGCAAGTGTTGCGAATAAATTCTACATACTAGGGCCGGGGATTTAGCTGAGCGGTTCGGTGGCCTGCCTCGCAAGCGCAAGGACCCGAGTTCGATCCCCAGTACCAAAAAAAAAAAAAAAATCCTACATACTGCCCCCATTAATTCTATTTTTCTACATATAATGAAATGCCTTAAAAAAAGGCAAACCAATCTTTGAAAATTCTAATCCATTAGACTGTCATAATATGAGTTCGTTTCAATGCACAATTTTGATACTTTGTTTACTCAAGAACTTGAAATTGATAAAAGGTATAGAAATATGATTTCTGTATCTTGGTTTTATTTAATGGAAGAAAAAACACCATCAGGCCGGGTATTTAGCTCAGCGGTTCAGTGGCCTGCCTTGCAAGCGCAAGGACTGGAGTTCAATCCCTGGTACCAAAAAAAAAAAAAAGGAAAAAACACCATCAATAAATCAGTTATTCTTAGACATTCATAATATGTTACCATTCTGAGGAATAAATAGTATATCATATTTACTATTGAATTATATTCCAAGACTGTATCAAAAGAAGCAGACATATTTCCTGTAACTAATATAATTCCTGTTTTGAACTCATGGCTCTTGACATAGAAATGTCATTTTATGTTAAAATTTTGCTAATAGTTTTAATGTTTTTAAAATATTCATTTGATAATTTTGAATAATTAATGGATCAATATGGTAGTATATTTTTCTATAGAATATTAAATTATTGCATGTGTAAGTTATACGTTAAAGGATTCAGAAATGCTCTGAAATACTTAAACTGTAAGAATGATGTGAGAAACTTTTCACTTGATCTTAGTTAAAAGGCCGAGAAGTGATGTGAGAAACTTTTCAAAGCATACTAATAATGGATTGAAGCCACTAAATTTCACTGCATGAAAAGTTAAATATTTCATATTTGGGCTCCTAAAATAAGTTTGTTTTCTTTTCTCCAAGGGGAAGGGGTAAGGAAGACTTCTCAAGAGAGATGCATTTGATCTGTCATAGTCACATAGCCCTTTGGAATAATCCAGCCTGAGCTATTTGGAATCACATTGTATTTTGGTGATCACAGTTTCAGTTGGTAGAAGGCCATAGGAAAATGAATATCGATACCTCTTAGAAAAAGGGCTGGTAATTTTTAAGAATGTTGTTCAAGGGCCAGGGATTTAGCTCAGTGGTTCTGTCTACCTCACAAGTGCAAGGACCTAAGTTTGATCCCTGGTACAAAAAAAAACAAAAAACAAACAAACAAAAAAAAAAGAATGTTGTTCAAAAATAACAATAATACTTGAGGCATATCAAGGGGGAAAAAACCCAAATATATCCTACTAATGGCATGGATACTTGTGTGAGAGGATTTAATTAGCACCAAGGACAGCTCTTTTACTCTTTTTTTTTAAAAAGTTTTTTTTAAATTAATTGATTTTATTGGTACATTAAAGGTATACAAGGTAATGACATTCATAACTATTTGGTGTTTACACATTTGTGTCCTATTTATTTCACTTAAGGGTATCACCTCAATGTGCATCCATTTAATTATAAATATCTCTAGTTTCTCATTCTTCATGGCTGAGTAGTACTCCATTTTATTAAACATTTTTTTCTTTATCCAGTCTCTTGCTGATGGGCAATTGGGCTGCTTCCAAGTTTTAGCTATCATGAATTGTGCTAAAAGTATCTCTACATTTTCTTGGCAACCTTCACATGGCTTTATTGCCTGAATTTCTACCAACTAGAGGAACACTGAATTTAAAAATGCCCCTGTAACATGTAAATGGCCCTTGAAGGGTAAAATGTATCCTCAATTTTTATAATGGTAATATTTAATCATAGAACTCCAGAAAAGGTATCCTGACTCAGTAGATATGGATGAAGGAAAGAAAGCTCATTCTGGAGCCACGGGGACTTGGGAGGTGATGTCTAGAGAGATAAAGAAGAGAGGTGACTGTACTTCAGAGCTTCACAAAATGAAGTACAAGGACACCATGGCCCGGTTTGACCATTAATTTGTGTCTTGAAATTGAGTTTGTAACTACCCTTACACTGAATTACTATACAGGCCCAAGATTTACTTTTTACTGAAAAGCTAATACACAACATAAAAAGGAAGTCATAAAGCATTTGCGAAGCTTGATTTCAGGTGCATGTAATATGTGAGTAAGGAATTATTTTCTCCCTTCATGAATTAATTCTGGAAAAGGTACAGAAGCAGTGTGCTTCAACAGACAGCCCTTAGCACACCTAGGAACTTGAATTATCAACATTGAGAATTTCTGAGAAACATATCCAGATTGGACCCATTTGTGTGTTTCACTGTTAAACCTTGCAGATGTAATATCTGAATCTCAGAGTCCCATGTCTAAGGAAAACAAACATTTAACTGGCAATTTCCAATGCAATTAAAGCAATTTACTGAAATTATATCCTCAGAGCAACAAGCATATCTTATTAGTGATCAGAAGCCATGCAAGATGTAAACCATAAAATATCGACCTTCGTTCCTCTTGTACTGTTCCATCTGCCAGTCTGAATGCCACTTGATGTAGCCATTTATTCAATAAGTAAATATATTAGGTATTGTATATTGTGGCACTGAGGGTAAATCCTGTATAGAACAAACCCTCCGTGATAATGGATCTCCCAGTCTAAGATGGAGGATAGATAATAAACAGTTAAAAAATAACATGAGAAATGGATCAGATTGAAGGTTTGGAGAATGGCTGAAAAGGAGGAAGAAGGTTCAGATAGGATGGGTGGTCGCAGAGTCTGAGCTGAGTCCTGAATAAGGGGGTGGACCAGCCATACTGAGGTACAGCCAAAGAATGTCCCAGAGAGAGAAAGACTGAGTGTTAATTGCTAGTTCAGGCCAAAGTCCTTCAGGCATGGAGCCTGCGTGTTGAAGGCCCAGAAAGGGGCTGGAGTGGAGCATGACAAATGACGGGGGATTACGTTGGAGCTTTGGGCAGGGCTGGATCCCATAAAGAGCCACATCTGTGATAAGGAATGTGAAGCTAGTCCTGATTTCAGAACATTCTCTTTGAAACCTGTGACATATATGGAGATAAAGAGGAAATAGTTACTTGTTCAGGATTTGTGAAAGGGTACATAGAATTCCTGAGTAGGCAGGTTGAATACACACCCAAGGATAAAGGGCATCTGTTGCAAAGGTGGACAGTGGGGTGTTGTGGCCTGAATTGTATCCCTTCCCAATTCACATGTTAAAAATCCTATGGAGCAACTCAGAATGCGCTTGTACTGGAAACAAGGCCTCTAAAGACATAATGAAGTTAAAATGTGGGCTTTAGGTAGGCCCTAATCTAGGATGATTGTTGTCCTTATAAAGAACAGGAGATTAGGACATAGGCATGCACAAAAGAAAGACCTTGTGAAGATGCAAGGAGAGGATAATCATACCCGAGCCAAAGAAGGGATCCTCCAAAGATGCTAACATGGCCTCCCTCTTGATCCCAGACTTCCAGCCTTCAGAAATGTGAGAGAAAAATATGCTATTGTTTAAGCCACCTAGTCTGAGGTACCTTGTTATGGCAGCCACTGCTTGGTGTTCACACCCAAGGGCAGTTCCCTTAGGCATGAACTGAGCTGATCTGCATAGCCAGTAGAAAATGACCCTGACTAAAGGCTGAAACATAAGTGACTGAGCCTTGCTTCTACCTTGCTGTCCTGCGGATTGATTGTTCTGGAAAAAGCCACCTGCCATCTTGTAGGGACTGCTAGGCTGCCTTATAGAGAAGTTCACAGGGCAAGAGGCTGAAAAACCCCTGCTTGTCAGGCTTCAAAGCAAGTGATCTTGAGAAGCTGCAGCTTTGCCAATGTTGTGAGTCTGAACCACCCGGCCAGGCCACCCTGGTATTGCTGACCTCCAGGGACTGTTAAATAATAAATGCATGTTGTTGCTGTAAACCACTCAGGCTGGGCTTCATTTGTTACATAGCAACTGGTTAATAATATAATAATTACAGGGACAGTGCCTCAGTTCCTTCTCATTAGTCAGAAAGAAGGTCAACAGGATTTCATTCAGTCTGAACTAAAGGAAAAGACTTTTGAACTTCACTGCAGAGAAATCGCAACCAAGCCTGGAATGACATTTTAAAGCCCTAACTGAATTTTTGGCTAGAGGATCTTTAAAAATTTGGTTTTTTGAAAACGCTGAAGGACTTTCTAATGCTAATAGCAACACCCACAGTTCCTTTGACTATAATGTAAAACACATTTTTACATAAACTTCCTTATTTAATTTGATTTGGAAGACGGCAATTTTTTCTTCCGATTTCTTTGTGCACAGTTACTGTTCTCAAGCTATCAAAGCGCTCCCTCTGGAATTGTGTATGGGATGGTAGTTTTTATTTTAATGGCATTGAGCAGTGATGGTGCACCTTCTAGAGCTCTCCACGATGTGGGCAGCTGCGGCTCTCAGGTCATCCATTCACCACCACGGGCGTAGAGGATGCTTTTGCAAAGTAAAATACAACTCCCTTTCATCTTAACATGCCAATTCATTTCGCAAGTATTACTTAGGCCAAGGACTGAACAATTACAGACACTTACCTATAAGTAGAATTATTGACTGCAAGATAAATATTCGACCCTGTAACTTCAAATGTCAAATCATAATTTGGACACAAAGGAAATGTCTGTTGGCTGTTATCAATTACGACTTTTACAGCTTTCATGATGAAAATGAGGTGTAGAATCTTCAGTATGACCTGAATCTCTTATTCTCATTTTGAATTTTAAAGAAAGGATATAAAAGGGTCGGGGAAAAGGTTGATCAACGAGTACTAAGTAATAGGTAAGAGTAAAAATTTCTGATGTACTATTGAGCAGCAGAATGAGTATGTGTAACAATAAGGTACTGGACCCTGCAAAAAAGTAGATGAAATAATTTTTAAAGTTTTCACCATAAAGCATTTAAGGAGAGAGATATGTTTAACTGAACGTATTGATTATGCAGTAGATACGTACATCAAAACATTACATGATACTCTATTAGTATGTATAATTTTCATGTTTTTATTTATCAGTTAAAAATAAAATTTAAAAAGGTTATAAGATCTATTTGATTTATGAAGGACATTATCCCTTTACTAGTTCATAACGAATGAATTATGAATTACCCTATTCTGGTTTTGATAAGGATAACTTAGATTGTTGAGTAGTAATGGCAGGACAGTAACAGAAGAGCCCTGGGCTCTGTTTTCCTAGCTACACATAGTATTTTCAGTTTAACCTTAGGAGTAGGGCTTGGGGTAGGTCATTCTTGGATGGAGGCTGAGGACATACAGCAGAGGTGAGCCGGCTTATGTAAGGAAGGTGATCTGTGTGTTGCCCTTACAAAATTTGAGAAAGGAGGCCAAAATGTAGCTCATCCTAACCTGGGAGTAGAAGGCAACACAGTGTATGGAGAGGGGATAGTAAGTTAAATGTGGATGAAGAAGGGAGAAGTGTACAGATTAAGGAGTGTGTACCTTCACACTGACTGTGATTTATAAATGCATTTCATTATCTACATGAGGGCATGGGCAAGGTAAAGAAAAGCAGCACATGGTGGTAAAGAAAATAAGCACCATGATGTTCTTACAGTGAATATATCAGAAGTGGACAATAGAACATTGACAGCCCGTACATGGAAGCTTCATTATAACCTCTAGTTCTACCACTTACAAATGGCGTGACCTTGGCAGGTGGTTAAGGTGGCGGGACTGGATACCTAGCACTGGCCAAGCTAATGGCTTATAAATGCATACAGTGTTGGTGCTAGTTCATTACTAGACTGAAAGTCAGATTCCCTCATTCCATATCCTCTTCTTTCTGAGAGTCTGTCACTGATATCAGATTTGACTTGAATCTTGCTCTTTGAAATTAGCCTCCATTGTTAACTTGAAAAACGTGGTAGTGGGTACCTGGCAGAGATCTTTTAAGGCTGCAAAGAAACATAATGTTTTTGGGTCCTTTGAACTCATTTCCTTGAAAGGAGTAATATAAATGTGTCACATAAGTAACCTAAATTTTAAATCTATTATTCATATATAAAAATACATGTGTATTTTAAATATAACGTACATGTGTTTGTTTCTTATTGCCGCTGTAACACAGGTTCACCAGCTTAGATGGTCAAAAAATGATAAATCTGTGTTCTTACAATTTCTAAAGGTGAACCGTTCTGAAACAGATCAGGAGAGCTGAAGGCTCAGTGGGAGCCTTGGTGCTTTCATTTGTAGCGTCAAGAGGCCAGCTGTGTTCTGTGGTTCCTAACGAACAATGCAGCCTCTCAGCCGCTAGCCCCACTTCTGTTGTCATATTTCCTAACTCTGACCTTTCTGCTGCCCTCTAATAAATCTTTATTAAAAACTCTTGGGATTACATTGGGGCACCTGAATAATCCAGGATAATCTCCCCATGTCAAGTCTTTTTTTTTTTTTTTCCTTTTTATTGAGCTTACTGGTACATTTTAGGTATACAGTACAGTTACATTCCTTACTGGGATCTTGTACCTCTACATGACAGGTCTTGGTTCTCATTTTTTCCCCTTGTCCCTGCCCTCCCTTCACCCCCTCCTCCCCTCCCCATGTCAAGAGTCTTGATCACATCTGCAGAGTATCTCTTTCAATGTAGGGTAACATACAAGCTCTGGGGCTAGGGATGGGACAACTTTGGGGGGAGCTATTACACAGCCTGTCATAATGTGTACATTACATGTATATGTCAAGTACTTTGCTATAGTCTATGAAGGGGCACTACTTTATTTCCTTTGTATCTTCTTGGAATTTTAGACTGATGCTACTGGTTAAATTGTAGCTCTAAAACCTAGTAAAAATTAAGAATAATATATAAATATTTTCTTTCTGTGTTGTCCTAAATACTTTCTGGTGATAAGAGCAATTTGAAGTTTGCCTTTTAGATATGAAGGAAAAACAACCCAGAAGCCAATGATAGATACATGTTTAGAGACTCAGGGCCTGGGAAACTGTGGAAAAGTATGTGTAACCCAAAGTCTTGAAAGCTTGGCTGTAGCCTTAGGTGGTCTTCAGCCCTTGTCCAAATGAAAATCTCATTGCCTTGGAATCTCTACAGATCTGGGTCCTTATTTAATATAAAATCACAAGCAATCTAGATCAAGTCCATTTTGTGAGTGCAAAATTAGGGACAGAAATGGTTCTGCTGCAGAGTTAGTCTACAAGCAATTGTATATTTGTTTGTTTTGTCAAAATCACCTGTCTCAGTTGTTGGACAGATTAAATATATGCGACCTGAGGTCTGGAGCACTGAGATCTTAGTATCCACAATCCCCGCTCCCCACAAAACCACCAAATAAACAAAGGGCCACTCCTTCAACTGAATGAGGCTTGCTGTTTGTCACTGGGATTTTATTTCTTTAACTTTCAGGCTCTGGTCCTTATTAAACCTCAAGCATCCTAAAAAGATTGAACTGTTACCAGCCACTGAAAATCAGGTTTATTACTACATCTCAGTCATCCACCCAGTCAGTCATTTATTCATTATCTACTTATTGATAGTGAACTGCTCAGTTTCAGCTTTAACTAATATATTTTGGTTCATTTTAAGAGTCAAACACTTGATCACATACAAAGATAACTGAAATATAATCCTGGCCTTTCAAGAGGTCATGATCCTTTAAGGGCATATAACACATCTAATAAGAATAAGAATTATCCCAAAACTAAGTGGAAAAGAAGCTGACATTAACTCTCTTAAATTTCAAGCAACCTGGCATACACACTTGCTCACTGTACCTCTAGGCAGCGTCTCCTGCTGCGGTTGTCATTTTCCTTCATCCATCTCCCCGGAGAAGTTTTCACTTTCCTGCTTTCTATCTCACCTGGTTTTTATTCCCTAGTTTGACTCAGGGAACCCCCAGGGTTAGTGATTGCCTGATGGGGTTCCCAGAGGTCATCCTCCAGGTGCAGAGTGTTGTTGATCTGGCCTGGGCCAGATTTCAGGGCTGTTCTATCCCCATGATGTCATGACTCATGTGACCTCTGGACACACCCTGTGGTCCACACCAGCTACCAGCCACGTGTGGTCATCAAGTTCTGTGAATGTGGCTGTGAGTGCAGAACACAGCAGATTTTGCCAGTTTGAGATGATGGAAAGAAGAATGTAAAACCTGTAAATAATATTTAATGCTTTCACATACATTGGGTTAAATCAAATATTTAAAAATTTGTTTTAAAACTATCGCTACTAAAACATTTTCAACTGTATATATCGATGTACATATTTTACATAACAGTTGAAATTTAAAAGCACACTTTTTATTGCATAGTCCTACTGTAGGGCAGGGCTCAGCAAACTTTTTCTTCGAATGGTTGTAGCAAATGTTTTACGCTTGGGTCATAGACAATATGTAACAAACAAATGGGTCTGTGTTTGAGTAGAACAGGACAGAGGAGCTAAGGATTTGGCCCAGATGTATAGTTTATAGATGCCTGATCCAGAACCTAACATGATAGGTGATTATTTGTCTTAGAGATGTTGGCTTTAGAACTTCTGCCTCTCTCTCGGAATCATTATTGCTAAGTCTCTCTCTCTCTCTCTCTCTCTCTCTCTCTCTCGCACCCATGTGCATGCACACACATACATGCACACTCTTACTGGTGATCCCAATAATGCTCTTGATTGGCATTTTTCATACTTTACAACTGCCTTGTATAAACGCTGATTTGAGAGGCCACCAAGGAGACAGAGAAGAAAACAAATACTTCTAACACAGGAAGAGATCTGATCAGTGTTAAAACAAAGAGCTGCAAGAGTATAGATGGATACAAGGGAGGCCTGGGCAGGGCCAACAAGTTAGCATTGACAGGGGAGCACTTTTGTTTAAATTAAAGATTGCAAACATACATGACAATAAGAAATGAAAATAAAAAATTCAAATATACTTATATATGACAGCAAAAAAGGATATGAAATAAACAAAAGTTTATGCAACACAGACTGATAATCCAAATATATCATTAGTTTGATATGATCTTCAAACATTATGTGTTCATTCTCATTTACTTTTCATATAATATTTTTGAAATATTGTATTTACAAATAAGACAAAGTTACATGTTATAGTTGAGAAACTATCCTCAAAATTTTATGATTTTATAAACTCCTTGGTTTTATTAATTTGACAAATATCCTATGCTTGTTGATTGCACCACTTACATATTCTAACAAAGCTTCCCATAGAAAAGAAATATACTTATATTTGAAATCCAAAAGCAACTAAAAGAGTTCACATTTTTAAGATCAGATTTTTCTGTTTCTTTTTTATTATATCAAATAATTATTTTTATTATATTTTTATAAGCATAATGATAGAATTTAACACCAATACATATGTAATATTCTTCCCAAATGACTATGAATTAAATCAAGCATCTAATTTAGAGAAACCATAAGGTTGCCAGAGAAATTATCGATATGCCAAATGTGCAAAATCCTACCACATTCATGATCATGTTTCTCATTTAATAGTGCACACATATGTGCAGAAACATACCCCCCACACTATATATACACAATGCATATTTTCTACAATACAATATATACGTTGGTATAATAAAATAGTGCAGTGATGTGTGGAATGTTTGTGATTTGTGTGATTTGAGAGAAACAAATATCATCTTTGAGGCAGTTGGAGAATTTGTAATATGTACCGATGCAGAATGATATTAATGATTTATTATCCATTTATTTAAGTATAGTTATGATAAAATTTACTTTAAAATTAATATTTGTTATCAGTAGAAAATAGGTACAAAGATATATTGATAACATAACAGCATTTGTCTCAACAAATTTCCAACCAAACAAGCGGTAGTGACAGAAAAGGAAGTTTGCAGAAGGCAGAGACGAGAGAGGAGAATGACAGATGGACCTTAATACTTTTCATACTACTCATATGCACAGATTTCATAAATTCAAAAATAAAAAAGCAAAGAAAATGAGAACCAAAATAACACATCAATTTGGTAGACCAACATATAAAGACAAAGATTGTGTTGATAAATTTTAAAAATATGAAATGTAAAGCCTGAGATTTAGCTCAGTAGTGGTGCACCTGCCTAGCCCGAGCAATGTGTTGAGTTTAATCCCCAGCACCAAGGAAAGAAAAAGAAAAAAGAAAAAAAAAAGAGAGAGAGAAAAGGAGCACATGTGTTTTCTAGCATACTCAATAGATTGAAAATGAATTATTTGTTATCTCTTCCTCTTGAATTGTTCCCTTCACAAGGATGTAGTGGCCTTCTTTGTCTCTTTTAATCCGTTTAGGTTTGAAATTTACTTTGTCTGTGAATAAGATTGCTATCCCTGCTTTTTTCTGGGCTCCTGTTGCATGAAGAAGTTTTCTGTCCTTTCACTTTGATTGGAGGGTAGCTATATATTTGGGTGTGGTCCCTGTGTCAAACACACATACTCTTTCATTTTCTTAGGAGATAGTGACTTAGAAAAGACTAAGTGACGTTCGTTGGATTGTAGCTTGCAAAAGGCAGGGCTGGAGTTAGAGCTGGGGCCTGACTAAGACTGAAGTTCTTATCTATTTTGCTAAATTGTATTGCTCCCTGTGAAGACCTTGAATGCCTGAAGATGTAAGTTGAAATCTCAGAACAGGAAAATAAATAAGGAAAATTCCCTCAGCTCTTGAGTTAATTAATACATTGAAGACTATTGGGAACACAGGGTCTGGGATTAGCTTTGCTTCCCTAACTCATCTATTTAGGTCAATTGGTAAACTGAGCACAAAAAAATCAGACTTCTCATAATTAAAATTATTTAGTAATGTAAAGGGAAGAGCACAGAGAAGGAAGCAATGGTATGTACTACTCCCTTAATATCCTCAACGCAGAGCTTTTATAACATTTCATGGTTCAGGTGTCTTCGCAGAGACTGGCTGATGCCAAATGTGGGATTTGTGATAACTCTCATACTCTTTTTTTTTTTTAAGGCAACTACTGGAAAAACTTGTAAAAACAAGGTTCTTCATGTAAACATTTTATTATACGATTTATCAGAAGAAATATGTATAACAAACAGTGAATTCTAAAACAATTGAGATCTGATATCAATGCCTTTCTCACTAGTGAAAACTCTTAGTTTAATAGTTTTAAACTATTTTTTTGTGAGAGATTCCAAAGAAGAAGAATACAAACCATCTTGTAATTATGATAAGAATCAATCCCAGAGAAATGTAGCTTTGAATACACACTGAGTTTTATACCCAATATCAGGCGGGCTCTAGATCCTTTATAGCCACTCCTAGATTGTGTTCTGTGACCTCCTAACTTTTCTGGTTCTCAGCTCCAAGACTAATGTTACCCCCACAACAGCTTTATTTCATTCAGTTTCTAGAAGTCTGGAAAGATGTCTAATATCCTGTAGCATGTTCAGTATTTATGTCAAGAACTGTGGCAGAAAGTTAAGTGTTCAAGAATGTACAGTTTCTAGATCTCTCGAGGCAGCAGCAAATGAAGCAGGGTATTTTGTCTAAACTTGGGAAAGTTTTTATCACTTTCTTGCATGGTAGCCATTTTTTTCTTTCATTGATTTAAATAAATATTTTAAGAGTGATGAGGCTGCCAGATATTATCCCTTAAGTATTTGAGATGTACATTTAAACAGCAGAAAGTGTCACTGAAACTTCCTACAGCTGACAGAAACATCAGGAGTATGTATAACACTGACTAGATTAGTTAATATGCTCACATGTGCTATTTTTATGTTAAATCCATCATGTTGCATGCATGTCTAAAGTTTTATTTTGGAGATGCTTAAATGACAGCAGTTGAGATCCAGAGAAAAAAGAAAAGCCCCCCACTTCAACTTAAAACACAAAACAAAACTGGTTTCTCCAAACAGCCTCAGTGTAGGAAAATAGAAATGCAGTCCTTACTCACTGAAAACTTTGAGCACAATCATAATGTAGTCATGAAACCACCAGTTAGTATGTTTCTTATCTTTATGTACTTGGCTAAATTGTCATTCAGTGTATGAAATTATTATTAATTATGTGAAGCAATTAACCATTCTTTTGCGGTACTATAGAATTTTGAATAGATTAGGTAGCACTTGGTGGAATGTGCCTATCCCAGTAGACTGTAAGCTTGGCTTTATTCATCTTTGTATCCCTAACTCTAAGCACAGTCATGTCTACACAGTATGTGTCTTAGTTACTTTTCTCATTGCTCATACAAAATACACAATGACCAAAAGTAGAGATTTCAATCCATAGTCAGATGGCCCTAAGGCAGGGTGGCGTGGCAGAGGGGCAATCACAGAAGAGAAACAGTCCATGGTGTGGTAGGCAGAAGGCAGGAATAGCAGCAACAAGCAGCAGCAAGTATGCCTTCTTTCTCTCCCTTTATATTCCATTCAGGCTATCTATGAACCATTGATTGTTGTTACCCACATCGAGGGTGGAACCCCCATTATCCATACATAGGACTATGGTAAAACCATTTAGTTTTCATACACAACCTTAATTTCACTATCACATACCCTAGATTCAGCCACTTCAGAAAAGCCCACTTATGAGCACATGAGGCTTTGGGGGTACATCAAGATATAAGCCACAGCAGTAAGTGTTCAATAAATGTGTACTGATTGAATGAGTGACTGACAGCCTATAGGAACTAAAAGAGAATGGTAATACTAGGTAGTCAAATGAGGGACTACAATTTCTGTGATGGAAAATTAAAATTTACTCTTGACAACATTCTTTGGCATATTTTGTAGTTGATAAAGAGCTCTAGCAGTGTAATTTATTGACTATTAAAAGAGACTCAGGAGCTAGATTTCCTGAGTTCAAATCTTGGCACTACCGTTTGGTAGCTTTGTGCCCTTGGGCTAGTTATTTAAGTATACTGTTTCAACTTTCTCATCAGATAATGCTTACAAAAATAGATCTACCCAATTCGTTATGCTGATTATATTATGATTAAAGTGTAGAGTGCCTCACAGGTAACAGGTTATATGACAGTGTTGTTATTGTTGATTTTGAGTCTTTGTGTATTTAGAATGAGAAAAATTTGATTAGAGAGCTGGATTTCAGTCCAGATTTAAACAGCGTAGTTTAAAACCTTTAGCTGTCAAAGTTTTTCTATTTCATCCTTAGTCCAATGTTTGAAATGGCATTAACCAATCAATGCATTTTTTGTATAAATATAAGAATGATAGATGTGGCATTGAGTACCGTGGACATAAACTTGGCTTCATGAAAAAGTGATTAAGGTGCTAACCAGAGGACTGCCAGGCTTGGTGCTTGACTTAGTCCTAAGGGTGAAATGATGAGCACCCCTCAGTTCCCTGCAGTCCCCCATCTGACACACACATACTCAGTGTCTGCGTAGAAAGATGACTTCAGTGACAGACAATGACCCTGAACACCATAACAGTGTCTAGAATCCATAGGAGAAAGAGTATTCTTTTTCAAAATTTTTACTTTCTTTGTAATTAACATGTAATAATTATACACACTTATGGGACACAGTGCGATATTTTATATGTATATGCAGTGTATACTGAACAAATCAGGGTAATGAGCTTTTCTGTTTCCTTATCATTTCTTTACAAATGGAGTCTTCCAGCTCCTCCCATCTAGGAAGAGACAGTATTCTAACACAGGGCCACTGAATATGCTTTCATTAGGCTGATGTACACATCACTGCTGTGATATTTTCATTGGGTATTTCAAGAAGACTGTAGTATATGTGCTGCCAAAGTGAGCACTTCAAGAAGTTTTTTTTTTTTTTTTTTTTTTTTTTTTTTTTGAGACAGGGTCTCACTATGTAGTTGAGACTGATCTGGAACTCACTATGCAGCCCAGGCTGGTCTCAAACTCACAGTGATCCTTCTGCCTCAGCCTCCCAAGTGCTGGGATTACAGGCGTGTGCCACCACTCCTGGCCAAGAAGATTTTATTGGAAGGCAGTGTGAAAGTATTTGCTCCTTCTCATGGAATGGTGCTAGTAAGCTGACGTTTAATTCAATGATACAAATATATATAGCGTATGCCCAGTGTTATTAATGAACAGAGGTAAGTGTGACAGAAATCCTCCCCTTTTGTAAAATAATCTACAGGAAGGAAGATCTAACTAAACATAAGCATGCTGAGTAGTGTACAAAGTTCAGTGCAGTTCTCTCCTTTATTTAGCTCTTCAGTTTTCCATTCAGTCCTGAAGAACAATTCACAAGTTAGCTACCTTATTTCTTTTTGAATCTAGAATGTGTATCTAAAAGTTACGTGTAAGGCTGGGGATTTAGCTCAGCAGTGCTGCTGCCTAACTCACAAACACAAGGTCCTGAGTTTGATACCTGGTATGAAAAAGCAAAACCAAACCAAACCAGAAAGACAAAAGACAAAAACAAAAACAAAACAAAACAAAAACCCTTATACACATAAGGTATATACTGATAGTAAACACACAGGCCCAAAGTAAAAGAACATCCCCCCAAAGAAAATAGTTACATTTTATTGTTTTAGCAGGTTGAAGTATAATTATATTAGCCCTTTAAGTAAGTATAATGGGAAAGTGATTTATAGACTTTCTTTTATCCCTCACAAATAACAAAACAGAAGGAATTAAGTGCAAAATTCTCTGAACTCATTTTATCTGTTTGACGGGTGAGACCAACTCATTTTATTGCATGCACAAATTAATAGGTGAATGACTGGTATGCTGATTAGTTAGCAACCTATTTACAATTTAATTGTTGAGATGAATTCTTCTGTTTCTAATAAATTCACATCCATTCATGAACAATAAGAAATTTTTACAGGTTCCCTGCAGAGCAAAATTCTGTTAACAATTTCATACTTGTTTACAGTAAAGGAGTTGGAGCTCATCAAGCACTTAGCTTTTACAATAGACATATACTGGACTATTTTGATACAATTATTGGTTCCAGATTATTAGCACTTGCTAATAAGCAACTTTTGCTATGATGTCCTTCTCTGTGCCACTTGCTGGGTGCCCACTAGGGGAAGACACTCCTTTGGATTGTAACTTGAAGGTCTTCCTGCTACTCATTGATACCTACTCCCTCCCTCTATTTTGCACCGAAATGCTGTTCACCTTGGCATTAACAACAAACAAACAGCAAATTTATTATGCAATTAAAACTACAAGCAAAGAAGGTCTTCAGTTCCTCTCCCAGGTGGGTCTGAATTCTCTAGAGATTTCATTCAACTTTATTTCACATTTAAGTGAATCTCTCTTCTGAACTTGCCAGTTTCTTAATAGTAGTCTTACTTGGAATTCCCAAGGATGTCACAAAATTTTAGCATATGCCTTGGTCGTGATCCAAGCATTTAGTTAAGACAAGTTCAAAGTACATTGAATTAAATTCTGGTCACTCCTGGAAGGCATCTCTTAAGCTACAGAGTGAAAGGAGTTTAGGAGGTTGTATAATCCCAAAATTAAATTTATGATCTTGAGCAACAAAGACTTGAAAGTACAGTCTTTTTTGCAGTCTAACTTTGCAGTCCTTCCCTAAGAGGGTTGCAGTGAACGTCTATTATGTATGACACATGCCCACAAATCAGTGCTCTTTGTCTTTCCTGTTCATTAGCTTGCTTTAAAATAAATACTCTTCAAACTCTCTTCCGTACACAAGCCAAATTCATTGCCTTAAGATGCAGCAAGAAGTAAATTTAGAATATATAAATCCGGTTTCTAGTGAGAATGGCAGTAGGATTCAGGAATATAAACCATTTAAGAAATTTACGAACCATTGCTTTTTGTTAAACCTTTGAGCTGAGCAGAGATAATACGTTTTGCCTGTATTCACGGTGTGCGGTTGTGACTTGTAAGGAAGGTGACAGGTAGATACGTTGTGAAAGAGTGAGCGAGGAGAAGCGAGAACGCCCCTGGGAACGCGGGGGAGGACTCAGGGAAGCCATCAGGAGGAGAGGCTGTTTCCTTTGACCTGGAAACGGACAAGGTGGGAAAGAAAGGGAGTTGAAGATAGAGGGATTAATCGAAGCAGAGGCAGGGAATTGTGAAAGTATGTGCAGTACTCAGGAACTGTCATTCTCATGTGGATGGAATGCAGCTATGTGCATGATAGCCAAAGATAACGCCTATAACGAAAGTTCAGCGGTATAACGTGCTCAACGGTTTGATCTATATCCTGACAATAATAGGGAACCATCAAAGATTTAAGAGAAGTGACCCGATACGGTAATTGAGAACCGTGAATTGAGTTACCATACATAGAAAAAGACTGGATGATTTGACATCTACAGTGAGAATGTCTAGAGCAATTGGTGATCATTTGGATTGATTTTCCTCTGTGGTTCTTCTGAATAATGTTATCAACAGTGGCATAACGGTTTTTTTGTGTTGTACATTAGCATTACCTTTAGGGAGATAACCGGAAGTAGAGATGCTCTGTTGTGTGATAGCTGTATTTCTAATATTTATGGAAACATTCAAACTGTTTTCTTACTAGTGACATTTTTGGGATGCCTGAACATTGTCATTAGACCTGGATTTCATTCCTCCAGTTGTTGCTCCTTTTCAAACAAACCCTATTCTATTCTTTCTATCTCCTCCTTCTTGGAATTCTAGTACCTTGTCTCAAATGTTTATAAGAATCAAATGTGTGGGAGGCATTTTTCTTATACAGAGTTTATTACATAATTACTCCCTTTCATATCTTTGAAGAAATTATGCATTTCAAGACAGTGACAGTAAAGAGACAGCATCTCACACTTAACATGAAGTGACTGCTTTAAAACTTGGAGGTAGAAAAGAAAACTCATGGGAAAAAAAGATAAAATAGATTACAATATAAAAAAGTTTTAGATTTAAGCTTTCAAAGTAAATATAAACCTGCATCAAGCTCTGCTGTGACAAATGAGTTCTATTAGGTATTTGTTATACCAGGGGAAAACAGGTAGCCCACTCTTAGTATTGTTCATTTATACAAGAAATATTATAGCCCAAATGGAATACACAGACCATGTTATGGCCTTTTGGTCAAATTTTAAAGTTAAATATCTTTGTAATTTCCATTTAAAGCACTCTCACCTCCTTTGTGCTGAAGAACTGATTTTCCCATTTCTGCTTCTCTTAGAAAGATGAAGTAAAAAAAGTCAAAACCATAGGAATGCAATTGACAACATCATGCTAAGGCTAGAAAATATTAAAAAAAAAACTCATTCTACACCTAAATGTGACAAACAAAGGGTAGAATTAAGATATCTAGGTCAAATTTTGACAAATGCAGGCCCAGAGGGGAAATAATCTACCCTGTTGATTGTTTTTACACATCTCCCAAGCAAACAACGATATTTTACATCAATGAAAAGAGGTATATGTAATGTAAGAGAATGAGGACTACCCTTGTGATAGTGTTACTCTTAATGAGAAAATTTCAAGAAGAAATAAAGAAGAGAATAATTTGTGACTCATGGAAATTATATAGAATTTAAATGTCAGTATCCTCTAAGATTTGATTGTAATGTGGCCACACATCTTTTCTGAGGCCGCACCCATGCTGCAATGTTGAGGGGAATCCGTCACAAGAGAGATTATATGGCCTTCAAAGCTTAAAATATTGTCTACCTGGTCCTTTTCCACAAAACATTTGCAGGTACATGTTCTGTATATCCAGCCCTAAGATTCACTCTTGTCTTATTTCATTAACAATTCATATATTATTTGCTTTTATTTTCTTGATTTATTTTAATTTTTACTATTGACTTTGATTTCCACCTCCCAGAAGGTGTGCCTGTAAACATTAAATATGTCATCAACCTTGCCTGTGAACTGTTATAGTACATACCTATGTACATCATGCTAAAGCTGGATATCGTCATTCTTGGCACATTATAAACCCTTGACATCATAGGAGAAACGTCTAAATCACATTAATATTCAAATAGAGTTTTGCTCCTAGCTGCTTTCTTCTTGGAAAACACTTCTGATAGTAATTCCCACTAACCTGATAGACAGTCGTATTTTTTTCAATGGATTCCTAAATTGTTCCTTGAAAGTATTTTTTTTTCTAAAATGAGCCTTTATTAAGGAATTCTAGTCCAGAATAAATACCATAATTCCTAAGTCAGTTTAACAGTGAAGTACATTTGGGGACCTGTTCTCCGTCTGTTCTCTGTCTGTAACACACATGCACGTACCAAAGGCTCTGAGAATTTCTGTGGTGAAGATAATACTTCAAGTTATTTAACTCAGTATTTTCCCTTGGAGACGTTGTCATAAAACACTTAATAATAAACAGGGAAACCATAACAGCTCACTGATTCTTCATATCTTATTTATTTTACCAAGATAACTAATTTTGAGACTTGATGTTATGTGAACCCTTGGTATAAACTGAAGTGTGTGGGGACAGGGCTCGAGGACCATCTCCCTGGTGTCCTAGCCAAGCCCTATTATCCCATCCTCTTGGGGCCTTGTGGAATGAGTTATGAATTATAAAGATCTATGGCTTACTTGGGTGAGTTTATAAGATAGGGCTTTTGAGATATAGTCTGTATAAAAGATTTATGGATCGAATTGTGTCTACACTCCAAGTACAGTTAGGCTGAAGTCCTAATCCCTGGTACCTAAGAATGTGACATTATTTGAAAGTAGGATCATTGGAGATATAGTTAGTTAAAGTGAAGATGACATTACACTGGAGTGGGACAGGCCCTGAATCAAAGATAACTGGTGCCCTTACAGAAAGGGTAAACTCATACACAAAAACATACAGAGGGATGAAGTAGTGAGAAAATGGAGTCTGTGATCATGGTGGTGTTTTCACAAGCCAAAAAAAAAAAAAAAAATGCCAAGATTGCCAATATACCCCAAAAGTTAGGAGAGGTCTGGAACAGAGTTTGTCTCACAGCCTCAGAAGGAACCAACCTTGATGACATGTTAATTTTGGACTCCTATCATCCAGAATTTTGAGACAATAAATATCTATTATTTTAAGACACCTAATTTGTGATTCTTTTGTACGGCAGCCTTGGAAAACTATGTATTGGGCATGCGGAACTTTTCAGTGGCTTTATCTATAGTCTTTAGAGAAGGCCCCACAGAGGAAATGCAATTCGTGCTGAGGGCTGAACCAAAATTGTACGACCCATGGTAGCATATTGAAGAAAGTGGTGGTTTCAAAGAGTACAAACAATGGTAACAGAAGGCAAAAGGAGGAGGCCAGGGAGCCTTCTATGTACTATCCAGAAAGAGTTAATGCTCAGAGATTAGGGTTCACAACTGTAAGATTCCTGTAAGCATTTGAGAGGCTGGGAAGAGTTTGAGTTTACTGCATTTTTTTCTACCTCTCTGTTTCTTCAGGAACAGAAACAATATCCTGGAAAAGAAGAGGTCTGCCACAGAATGAGTTGTAGTTCCCCAGAATTCACATACTCAAGCCCAATCCCCAGTGACTGTACTTAGAGATCGGGTCAGTAAGGAGCTGATGAAGGGTAATGGGTCTGGAGGGTGGCACTCTGCTCTGATTGAACTGATGTTCGTATAAGAAGAGGAAAAGACTCCAGTGTCCTCTCTGTCTCTTCCGTGTGAGGATACAGCAAAAAAGACGTCAATCTGCAACCCAGGAAGAGAGCTCGGCCACAACCTGAATTTCCTAGCATCTTGAGCTTGGATTTTCCAGCTTCTAGAACAGCCTTTGGGTCTGTGGTATTTTATTAAAGCAGCAAGAGCAGACAAAGTCCATGCGCTAATTGTATATAAAGAGCACTGTTACTGTGATTTGGGGCAATTATATGCTAATCTTGAGACATTTTGACAAGGAATAGACTTCATTATGGAGAAACATAATATTCTAAAGCCCTGGCTTCCCTTGGAAGTAACGAAGGATACCAGAGAAAGGGAGCCGTGGACTGAGAAATGCCTGCAGAGATTTACTGTACGGATTCCCTAAGGAAGGGGTTGGAAGATGCACATTCACTTCCTGACATTATTCTGTAAGCCCAGGCAGGAATGATTTTAGGTTTGGTGAGCCACGTGGTCTGTGTTACAGCTTCTCAGTTCTCCCATTGTAACTCAAAAGCAGCCAAACACAAGTGTAATGAAAGAGCATGCCTTTATTCCAGTGGAAATTAATTGCTGGGTATGGGCATTTAAGTTTCACATAATTTCCATGAGCCATGAAATAATTTTCTTTGCATTTTTTCAGCCATTGGTATTGAATAATGTAAAGCCATTAGAATAAGGGTCAGGCACAGAGGCAGTGGGCTGACTTTAGTCTGTTGGTAGTACTTTACCAGCCCTGCTATAGTTAGTTGCTCTTTGTGTGTCAAAAATATTTGGCAGATCTTAGGGAGCAAATTAGCCCCCATATCTGCTGTTGTTTTATTTGAGATTATTTAAAAGAAAAGTGTTTCCTCCCTTTGGTTCAATTGATTTGATATTCATGTTAGAGAAGAAAATAACTCTCACTGTACACCTTCCTCTCCTCATAGAGCTCTTGTTTATATGTTTTAGTTCATAAAAGCATTTTGGAACTGGTTTTTTAAACCGAGTTAAGATTTAAGAAACACCATTTTGCTTAGGGAAAAATGCATGTGTACATCCTTTCCTAATATTTACGTAGAAATCACAGTCTTACTCCTTGAAAAGCAAGCAGTTAGTCTGAGCATTCAGGCTGCAGTTTAGAAATGTGACCTCAGGAAGGGTAGGGGAAGGAAAGAAGGTAAAAGAAAATATATGAGAAAAAGAAAAAATGGAAACAAAGTCTTTGTAAATAGGAAAGGGTGGAGGGGGTAAAGGGAGGGCAGGGGAATGGGGAAAAATTAAGAACCAAGATACATCACGTAAAGGTACAAGATCCCAATGATGAATATAACTGTATTGCATACCTAAAATGCACCAGTAAACTTAATGAAAAGAAGTGACATCAGTTTGCTAATTAATCTTTTCTACTCTAACATCAGACAGAACTCAGTTTATAGCTGGAGCATATGAATAGCTAAAAGGATTGAAGTTTCATGATTTACATTCTGTCTGGATCGGCTTAGACTTCTATTTCCTTTCTGCATCAGCAAACAGTTTCATGAGCTACTATTAAAATATTGAAATTTGAACAACTGGAGGTATTTTAAGCTTACCAGGATTTCTAAGATATGTAATAAAATTTCATAATTTACAGTTACAGAGGATTACACTTATATGTCTGGGCCACTTTAATTGCTACTTTGGAAAATGGGACAACAAAAAGAAGTATATGTAATGTGAGAGACTGAGGACTGCTGTTGTGATAGTATTACTCAAGGAGAAAATTTCAAAAACTTTTGTATTCTTTTCATTTTGTAAGTACTGGTAACATTAACATGAGTAATATATTTAATTTTGATTGATTTCGAAGACCTAGGTAATTCTTTGATTCTATATTAGAAATTAAGATCACATGTCATCATCATTTTTAATTAACACAAACCAAAGTAGGCTTCTGTAGAGTAACTTGAACTAATTTTCCTTGATGTATGAGGTATATTGGTTCTGAGACCATGGATGCTTATATAAAATTACATAATAATTACATATTACCTATGTGTGTCCTGCTGTACTCTTTAAATCATTTGTAGATTACTTGCAATCTAAAATCATATAAATTCCATGTAAAGAGTTATACTGTATTGTGTGGGGCATAAATTCTGAGGCTCATAAAAACTCTATGTGTTCAATATATCCACAGTTCTTTTTTTCCAAATTATTTTTAATCTGTAGTTGGTTGAATTTCTCTATGCAAAATGACAGATATTGAGGGCTATTAATTCTTAACTCCCTGACATTACCACCAAGTATATGTCTTCCACTGCAAAAATATTTCCCACTGATTCTATCTCTGGATTTGTGTAAAAGATTAAAGTAAAGATCTAACATTTCACTCAATGTTTCAAAGGCTTTTATCCTAAGTTCTTGAAGTTTTTATGAATATTGTGTTTAAATTAAAAATTTAAAACTGGAACAAATTGTGTTTTTGATCCTTGCTTTACTCCTGGAATATTATTTCACACTATTACTTAGTGGTCATTTCTAGCTAAGTGAGTGTCAATTCCTGATTAGGCATGCATGTCAGATAAAAATAATCGGCATAAATACAAAAAGGTTCTGCATACCCTATTCTGTGGCAAATAACCTGAGAAAGTGAATTTTCTTTTCAGGGTCTGTCTTCCTACTTCCATTTCAAGGCTAAAGATGGAAGTACAAAATGGAACAGCTCTCCTTTTCCCTAACATAGCCCTGCCCTTTTCCTCCTCGCTCCTGGGATGTGATGTACCTCTGTCCATGGTTCAAATGTACACCTAAGAAAGGCAGGTATCAGGGATATGGAAAGAATTCCCACTAAAGAACAAATCAGCATAATTTTGCAGTAATTAGAGAAAAAAAAAGTGAAGTTAAGCCATATTGAGGAGCTGATAAAAATTTAAAAATCTTGAAATATATTAACTCTTTGCTCTCTTTTATATTGATTTTTCTGAAAGGTCAGTGAAGACCTTTTAAAAAGCATTAAAAAACACAGTACATTGTATATGATCTATTAAAATATTTTAAAGTTCATCCTCATTTTGAATAATATCTAATTCACGGTATTGCTGTAATTGTACTATCCATTACTGTGTAGAAAATTTATACTATTATACTATAAAGTGCCAGATTTTCCACAGGTGGAGAAATAACCAAATGATATGCAATATCTATAACAAGATGTACAAAGACAGCTCATGGCTATCTCTTTATCTCATGCAAAAAGGCACTTTAGAAGATAAAAGTCAATTTAATTTAGTGCAGCACACTTTTTTTTTGAACCAGGGATCGAACTCGGGCCCTTGCACTTGTGAGGCAGGTGCTGGAACCACTGAGCTAAATCCCTGGCCCGAGCACACTTTTAAAGAACTAAAAAATATTAAAGGAATCCCAATATACTCTTTAATTTTTTCATTGTAATTATGGCTGTTATAAGATGATAATCAGTAACATTAAAATTGTAATATCTTTGATAGTGTTCAATTAGAAATCTAAAGAATTACAGTGAGAAATTCGTGAGGAAAATTGAATATAATTATTTTTAAGTGAAACAGTTTTCTTATTTTAAAAAGGTAAATTGTGCAATATATAAGCGTTATTTATGCCAGGAATTAGATCTGTAGCTGTCAGCAACACTGAATACTTTTATACTATTGTGGAGCATTTACTAAAGAAACATTTTTGTAAGAAGAAATTGGCTGTTCTATAAAGTTTCAAGGTTCTCCTTCCTAAACAGTTTCCAGGCAGATAATGCTGTGGTGAAAAGGTAGATTGACAAGATCAACTTTGTATGCTGAAAGCTTTGTTCTTAGTCTCTGCTTTTCTCCTGTAGTCAACTCAACGGCAGGCAATGACGACATACCCTGGGTGTTGTCTTAGGTAGCTTTGTCTCTACAAACTACTTGGAACAAAATAGAGAAAGCTTTTGGTGCATGGTAAGTCAGTTTTCTTCTGCAAACCTCTTTACAGATCTGTATATTTTCTCCACTTGGTAGGCTGTCTCTTTATGGCAGCCTTCTTTTTCCTTTCAGATTTCTAAGAGTGGGAAGCCAAGGCTTCATTTCCTCATTTTCACATTTTTATTTGTACTGAAATCCTCGTGTGCAAACAATGCACAGAGTTATGTTATTTCTCACGGCAAAACTACCAGTAGACAGTTCAATTTATTCATTCTCAGAACAGTCTTAGGCAAAAGACATTTATTAATTTGTGTGAATGAATCACTTTTACCATGACACAGAAGGCTAGTTTGGGAAAGTTGTTATTTCTTGAGCTGGTATCTTTGTGACTGGATAGTATATATTTCAATATATGTTTCTAGAAGAGTGCATAATAGAATAACTTCTTTTGTCTGGGTCCTGAAACAACTCCTGATGTATTTTAACACCTCACAGTATTACTTATAATTTTATTTAAAAAGTGTTTGGCTATTAAGCATGACATGAGTTCCTGTCCTTCTCCCTTTCTCCCAACGAGTCTCCTCTGTACTAGGTGAATGAACACAGGTAGGTGTGGATACTTGGAAAATGCAAGCAAGTTCAGAGCAGAGCATGGTAAATCTATTATTTGCTCAATGAAGCCAGACAGGAAAAACAGAAAATTGTATTTATTTTCATAGAAGAAATGTTATTTCCTGTTTTTGGACCCACATCTGTTAAATGGGATCATTAACAATTATATTTGGGGTATGTAGCCCTGAACCGGGCGATGATGAAGAATAGGAAAGAGAAGAAGGAAGAGGAGCAGAAAGGTGGTGACAGTGGTGATAGCCAGCATTGTATGAAGCTCTCATACTGTGCCAAGCATTACCCCAAGTACTAAGAGGGTTGACTTATTCTCACCACAACTCTAAGAGGTACTTAAAACAGTCACTGCCATTCTACAGGTGAGGAAACTGACACCTAGGGAGATCGAATGTCTTACCCAAGGCCATGCAGCCAGCAGAATGAGGATTTTGATACAATCTGTCTTTAGTAAATTCTACTTTTCCAATATCATTACTCCATTTTGCTCATCCTCTGTTGGACCATCAAGACATATATTTGGCCAAATAAACAAATGATCACAAAAGTTTAAAAAGACCAGAATGGGGTTGACTACAGCTTACTGAGACACGTTTTAGTGGGAACAGGGACAATGGTGATGTTGAATCTGTGTTATGAAGGAGAACAGGGCGGTCCTGTGGGGGGTTTATTTTGCAGATGTGCAAATGCGGAGACTGAATCCCAGCAAGGTTAGTAAGTGTGCTTACGGTGACACTGTAAGTGGCGAAGACTGCATCCCAGACAAGTCTGTCCTGCTCCAAAGTTTCTCTGGTTTTCCAGATCTAGATCTTCAGAGAGTGTGTCAGTCAGGGTGAACTGGAAGAGCAGATTCTGTTCCAGATGTGTCTTGGTCAAAGCAGGGGCTTCTGGGCTCCAGACGTTTCAGGCCGTACATTTGCAACCTGGTTTTAAATAGTTGACTCTCATGCATGGTAGTGGGCATACAGTATTATTTCTTATCAGGGTCAGGGCTTCTCTTTACTAAGAGAATTTCAGAGTGTATGTTGTTCTTTTATACAGGATTTTTTTTTCTAATACCTACTATGTACCAGGCACTATTTTAAGCTATTTACATAAATGTTCTTATTTAATCTTCCCACCACCTCTAGGAGGTAAGCTGTAAAATTAGTTTTAACTTACTGGGAAAGGTAGAAAATCTAAAGAGCAATGTAAATGACAAAGTTGGCATTCCAACCTGGAAAGTCTGGCTTTGTAGTCTAGGCTCTTAAAAAGTATGCCTCACTAAAATGTTACAGCCAAGAATAGAGAAGTTTATTAACTGTCATGTGTACAGTAGTGCTTGTTATGTCTAGAATATCCCCCCAAATCTCACGTGTTAAGGGCTTTTGGAAGGAAACCGGCGTACAAGGACACCATCCCTCTCAGTGGAGATGGGGCCTGGCCGGAAGAGGCGGGGTGGGACCTGTTAGGGCGTGTCCCCCTTTCCGGCTCCTCACTCTCTCTGTGTTTTCTGGCTGCTTGATGTGATCAGCGTTCCTCTGCCAGGCCCCTTCCACCAAGCCCTTTCTCCCTTGTAGCCAGCCCAGTATAGACTGTATCCTCTAAAACCCATGAGTCAAAATAAAACTCTCTGCTCTTAAACTGTGTCTGATTTTATGTCTCCACAATGGGGAAAGTGACAAAGACAGTCCTGCATCGTCCATCTGAGTGGGCTCATCAATCTTCTGAATGAAGTTTATATGTACTTGCCACTCCGTAGCTGGGAAGATGTTCAGGAAAGCAGAAAAGAAAGAAAGTATTAAAAATAATAATTTGGGGTTTCCATGCAATTTGGACAATGAAACCTATTCCAGAAAACCAAATAACAAGGCCCTATTAATATCTTAGCAAGTGAGTCTCTTTCAAGGACTGAAGACAGACCTGGCTGCTGACCTTTTCTGCTTCATAGCAGACAAGGTTTTATAGCAACATCTGTGTGTATAGAAATGGCTCAAACTCCTGTTCATATCTGTTTTCTTTGGAAGTATGAGGAAGTTGTACAAAAGGTGCTAAACAAAATTTAAAAGAAAGAAAGAAAGAAAGAAAGAAAGAAAGAAAGAAAGAAAGAAAGAAAGAAAAGCTCTTGCTTACTATACCTAAATCTAGTTTTGCAGAAATTTAGCCTCATGTTTCACCATCATTAGTTTTCGATGCACAGGCTTACTTTAGGGATTGTGTCCACCCGGGACTTTTCATGGACCAAGTGGATGGCAAAGTGGCGGGGATGCAGCATTGGGAGCTACTTAAAGAGAAATTAGGAAACATAGTCTAGCTGTCTACAAGGAAGAAGAAGAAACAGGGTTTAGTGAGTCCTTTGTCTGTCACAGTCAGTCCCGTTGGTCACCTGTGTATCTATTTTACTCTTTCTCTCATACGTAAACATTCTCACTTTTTCCTAAGGGAAATTCTAAAAAACTATCCGAAACAGCCTACCAACACTGAATGCGAATTTCAGTGATCTGTACTTATGAATTGGGTTTTCTAATTTAGTAGGAACAAAAGTATGGAAGGGAAGCCTGATTCAAGCTACTCATTGTGGTAACAAGGTCTAAAACTTATACACAGTTTTCATGAGGAGACAGTTGCAACGTTTCTATTTTAAAATTTGTAAGCATATGTGTATATTTATATTAACTCTAAATTTGATGGTTTGAATAGTGGGTACTCACTGTTGAGTACTCATTATTGGTGTTTTAATGAAGGTGGAAAATGTGAGAAACAGAACCATTATGATTTTTTATAATGATAAGGAAGTGGTACTCTAGTTAGAGTGCATGGCTAGGTATTTTAATATCAAACCACTTATTAGTAGCGTATTTTCCACAATCGACACTACCATTTTGCAGTGTAGATTTCTTACTAAAATTACTGCAGTGTCATCCACTACCTCAGGGAACTATAGATAATAAAAACGTTTGGGGAAAGAGAACAATTTTGTGTTTTAAGTCTGTTGGACAGATTTAATAAATCATTTAAATTTCAGTTTGGGAAATAAATAGAAAGTTGAGAGTTGGAGATATAAGAAAGCGAGTAGGATGATGGTATTGCTTAGATTTAATTTGAAGGGAAGCAGATTTTTAGGAAAGACTGAAAGAGGGAGGAGGATGAAAAATGAGAAGGAGGTTTGGGGAATTTGAATCCATTAAAGAAACTAAGCTTGAGGAGAGAGTTTGGATGGATAAGAGTGAGTAGAATCATGAGAGTTAAGGGGATGGGCAACGGCACCAGGTAGTAAATGGAGTTCAGAGAGGGCACTAGTGACCTTCTATAGGTGTTTTCAGGGGAATTATAAAGGTGGAAGGACTTAATAGATCGAGTAGAGGAGCTAGGAGGGAAAGAAAACATGGCTGCATGGGAAACAAGAGAAAGATATAATTCATATTATAACTGTGATAGTGAGATGAAGGGAAAACTTTTCAGAAATAGAGTAAATTCATGAGAAAAATCCAAAGAATTTTCTCCCCTCCATAGGAAGGTGTTTCTAGCACCATAAGTTGTTTTTAAATAACCACTATTATTACTTCCTTAAAGACAATTTCTAGCTGAAGATATATAGATGCAATTCATTTTTCTCAACTTTATTCAGGTATAATTGACAAGCAAAACTTGTATGTGTGTAAGGTGTGCAGCATAATGTTTTTATATACTGGGAAATCAGTGAAGCTACTTAATGCATTGGTCTAAAATTCCAGTAAGAAAACAGGGGGAGCTCTATGACATGGGTCTTGGTAGTGATTGTTTGGAAGCAGAAAGTACAGGTAATAACAAAAATCAGCAAGGGAAGCTCTATCAACCTAAAAATCTTCTTTGCAGGAAACAGTCAACAAAAATGAAAAGGCAACCCACAGAATGGAAGAAAATATTTGCAAATCATGTATTCACTAATGAGTTAAGATCCAAAATATATAAAACTGTCGTATCATTGAATAATACAATAAAATACATAACTCAATTGAAAAATAGGCAAAAATGTGAATACACACTTTCAGAAATGATATACAAATGGCCAATGGCTATATAAAAAAGAGTTTAGTGTCACTCATCATCAGGGAAAGGAAAATCTGCACTAGAATGAGATATCACTTGATATCCAATAGGATGACTGTTGTCAAAAAGGTGAAAGATAGAGTTGGTGAGAGTTTAGAGAAAAGGGAGTTCTTGTGAACTGATGATAGGAATGTAAATTAATTTAGACACCATGGAAAACACTGTGGGTAGTCCTTAGAAAACTAAAATCAGAATGACCATACAACTAGCAATCTATGAAATTGGCTTGTCAAGGAGAAATCTGTACTCCTGTGTTCACTGTGGTACTATCTGCAGTAGGAAAGATACAGGAGCAACTGAGGTGTCCATCGTCAGATGAATGGACAATAAGACTATGATACAATACACAATGCGATACCACACAGCTTTAGAGAAGAAAATACTGTCATTTGCTACAGTGAGGATCAACTTGGAGATCATTATGCTAAATGAAATAAACTAGGCACAGAAAGACCAATACGGTATGGACTTCTATGTGAAATAGAACAATGGGACTCATAGAAGAGGTGGTTACCAGAAGTTGAGGGAGGGCAGTAGGAGGAGGAGGAGGAAGACATGTTGATCAAGCAAAGTTGCAGATAAAAGGAAAAAAACTTTAGTAATTTGTTGTACGGAATGGCAACTATAAAACATAATAATGCATTTTTATTAAAACATTACTAAAATGGATTTTAAATGCATTCGCCACAAAAATGATGACGAGAGATGATGCATTAATATGATTTACTCATCCCACATTGTAACCATTATTAGAACACTATGTTGTACCCCATATACGTGCATACACACACAAATACAACTGTTTCTCAATGAAAAATAAAATTGAGTAAAAATAATTTATATAAATTTGTTTAAAGAAATTTCCAGTCATTATTAACAACCTTGTGCTTTGCCCTTGAATGGCTTTCAGAGAGCTGTTTTCCCCGAATACCCGCCTTCTTTGAAGCCTAGATATGGTAGAAGAGAACGTTTAAAAGGCTGTAGTGTGTTAAGGAGAACACTGTAGTGCTACCCTTTGGACCTCTTACTTGATAGTGAGTGCTTTTGCTATATTTAAATAAAGATTTAAGACATTGCCTTCCTTCATCTCAGGAATAAAATTATTTTCTATGTCGTACATTTTGCCTTTTTCTTACTTTTTTTTTATACTTCTCAGACTACAAGAGCAGAGCATGAAAATACTCTATTAGATGTTAGAGTGATTTCTGTGTGAGACTGTGAAGCAGTCAGTCACCACGTCATCAATTCTTTGGGTCAGGAGAGGGAAAGGAAACTCACTAAATGGATAATATTAGCCTGGGGAAGAGGCTCTCCATAGCTGGAATTTCCACATCAATGTTTTGATCCTCGATGATGTGAGGGTTAAAAGAAAAATCTCTATTCTATTGATTCCTAGGGAAGTAAGGACAGATTAAAGTAAGAATAACAAGGAAACAGTGTTTATATTTGAGCAAGAACTGCCCCAAATTAGCAAACAGCTATACTTAAAAAATAGTTTTTAACCTCATAGGCATATAGGTGAGTAAACTACAGCCCTGTACAGAAAAATGCCTCAAGCAGGTACCCTTGAGGGCACTTATCTGGGTGGTATTAATAATTCAAAGTTTAGGAATCAACCATGTGAACAAAAAATAAATGGAAAAGGAGTGCAAATGCATGAATGTTGCAAGAAGGAGAGCATTAATTACAAATTTTACCATAGACCATGTGTTAAGGAGAGATGAAAATAGGCTGGAGAGGTTAGTCATGGGCAGCATAGTAGAAGACCATGAACTTGAAGAGAGGGTTAAAGAAGGGGTGAGTGACCTTTGTCAACACAGCCCAAAGGCAAGGAAGGCTCCTATCTGATTCAACAAAAGTTAGTGGAATGGCTATAACCAGCACCATGCTGGCCATTACGGACGGAGACAAACTGAAGTTAGCAGTTACAGACCTGCCCAAAGTGGGGGTGAGTTTAAGAGGACGTGGAATTAGTATTCGTGTTCAGCTACATCTTTTTCCAGGTGGTGGATTGGGGATTGTTACATTTTCATTTCATGCTACAGTTTTCTCATCTCTAAATCTAAGACAAAACGGCTCTTTGGCAGGGTTACTGTAAGGAGTCCGTGAGAAAATATGTCTAAACAATTAACACAGTGCTTGTGCATACAATAATTGCTCAGAAGATGGATAGTATTTTTTGAGATTAGAGCATCCATCTAGTGGAATAGACTGTTTTACTAGGGTTGTTGGCTGGGAGACAAACCTATGAGTGGTGTTTAGTACTGGTGTAGGAATATGGACATATTTTATTAGTCACAGAGAGTCCTAATGGGTTCTGTCCAAGAGAGAACTGTGGTCAGAGTGATTGTGGAACAGCTGGTTTAAGATCAGTCAGCCAGGTGGATCGCTGTTTAGCTTGGCCTCCTGGAATAACTAATTTCTATTGTGTTTCTGGTATTTAGTAGATGTAGAGATCCTATTTCCTAAAGAAATGTGCCTTGTGAATTTAGGCAACTCATGACAGTGTCTCCAGACATTTATAAAGTATCTTTGCCAAACTGGACATCGCCTTGATCCCACTACTCCTGCCCTTGACCAGCCATCCCTCCTTACAGATAGGCAGTGGATACCTGGAAGACTTAACATGTTTTCACATAGTTCACACATTAAATAAAATGATTGAATGTGGGCAACAGACTGCGGTCTCTGAGCTAATTGTCATCAAGTTTCTGTAGCAAGAGTTTCTAATATGATATTTGTAGGAGAACTTTGTGACGATGATGTATGGAGGTTTGGTATTCACCTAGGAAATAGTAATCAAAGGCTGATGATTTGGTCAGATATTTATGCAAGTTCTTTAGGGAGAGGGTGGACAACCTGCTTTGTTTAGTGTGTTTGGTGCTCCTGGATGCCAGCTGAAGAGGGGATTCCAGTACCACTGATGCCTTATTGACATTGAATGAATGCATAGAATCTTATGGACTTGTGACAGCTCATGCTTTCACTACTAAACAGTTGACACAACTGAGCCCATGTAGTTCAGGACAACGGTTGAAACAAAAATATAATAATATTCTTTCCTATCCTCCGATCTTTGATGGCCACTAGGAAAATCAGTTTATAACTTGAAATGTATAAATATGGCACCAGAATCCTCTGGTGCAAAATCCTCTGCTTATTTTTTTCAACTTCTTTTTCTATAACTATGGGCTGCTGGTGAATCATTATATAAGTAGTATGTGGGAGCGGCATAGTGTGTTGAAGTGGACTGTGGACGGTTGTTGATATGGGAAGTCCTGGTAATAAAAAAATTTCAAATCACATCATGGGCACATGTTTTCAGTAGATATACAGTGGAGCAAAGAGATAAACAATGACTTAATACATACGTTGCAGGGGGTGACAAGGGATATACAGAGTGTTGTACAAGAAAAGGGAATAACAGTAAAAGGGAGAAGAGACATTTGACTCGGGTCTTTAAGGATGAGTAGGAGTTTGGTAAGTGAGTAGTTGTGTGAGAAGTTTGGGGAGCCCTAGACAGAAGGGACAGCATGGCCACCAATACAGAAACGGAAAGGTAGTAGCTACTAGGAAGCCAAGAAAGGCCAGGCAGAGTGGAAGTTGGGAGTGGAAATAATGGGACTGAAACACAAAAGCCAACATAGTTCTAGAATGCAAATAACCTTGTTTTTAGGGCTCAGGATTTTGTATATCCAAAAAACAAATAATATAGAGAGCAGCCTGGAGATGTGTTTATGCATGTGTTTCAGTACCTAGTGTTTCAGCATATAGATAGTTTTGTTTAAAATAACACTCATTCAGGTAGACCAAAATCAATTTTACATTCCTATCATGGTTGCTTAGTGTGGCAGAAACAAAAGAATCTTACAGAAACTTATCTACATTGCTCCTCTATTGTAAAATAATTTTTTTTCTGGCAATATGATAATATTTATGAAAGCAATAAGAGCTTTTATAGCTTGTCTCTCAAGACAGCATCATTTGATTACACTCTGCTTAAGCTGGAGATTGAAAATTTAATAGGGGCAGGGGAAGGAGGTGGATTTTACCATGTATCAAATAAGGGGAATGTGTTAGGCTTATTGTTTTTATACCACTCAGTAACTGAAACAAAAAGCTGAATATGATTCTGATAAAGCAAGGGAAAGATGTACTTCTAAGGCACAGTAAGCAAAGTAAGTAGATGATCATCTGTAGGATTTTGAGCCATTTAGAGGTACGATTTAAAAACTTTTAGAGGTCAGGGGGTTTAAGGATTGGTTGACTTTTATCCCCAGTTTCTGGACACCAGAAAGAGACTATTTCTTTTGACTAACTTCCTGGAGTATTTTTATTGAAGTGATGTTGGCATGGATTGATTTAAAACCAGTTCTGGGGATTGTGTATGAGTTCAAGGATTGTGGGTGAGAATACTTTCTTCCTTTCTTGACTTTGCAACACAGATCCTTTTTCTCAAGGACATGTACACAAAAAACTCCACAGTAATATAAAAGTGTGAATGTAACATATTTACTTCATGCTAGATACCCTGCTTATGACTTCATATGGATCATTTTATTTAATCTTTATTTCCATTTTAACAGATAGGGAGTATGTATTTCCATTTTACACAAGAAAAGAAGCCAAACTCAGGTAGGCAGAACCACTAGCTCACTTTCACAAAGCTAATGAGAGGCCGTTTTCACTCACATGCAGGTGGGGAGACATGATAAGACCAGATAATGGTGGGTGCGGCTGAGAGTCTGGAGTCTGCCTGAGGGTGGGTATAAAGCAAGAAAACACAGGAGCTCTCCTGTCTACTGGGCTGCTCTTAGATCCTGTTCCCTAGGGCTCTATGGAACAGTTCAGTATTTACATGATGCCATGTTATGACCATAAATAGAACATGATAACATCAAAAGGATTCTCCTGCAGACTAAACATAAGGAAAAATGAACAATTACTTGGATAGGTGAGGATCTGATACAAACCCGTGCACGTAGGCATGCTGGCAGCCTTTGGATCACAGTTCTCTAAATAAGCACTACTTTTGCATCTATTTGCAGTTTAAAAGTTTTCCCCTTCCTGCTAAGTTTGGAAAAGGTGAGGATGGCGCTGAGGTTTGGACAAGTATGTAGGGGAGCTTGTGCTGTCACTCACAGCTTGTGCACTTGGGAAATACAAATCCATGCAGCCTTTCAGGAAAACTATTTGACATTTTCAACTAAAATAAAAAAATATGCAAAAGTTTCACTTACTACTTCTCCTAGAAATCTCTTTTATAAGCAGACATGTACTTAGGTTTAAAGTGTGCAAGTGAGGCTATTTTCATTTTTTTTTATTGCAACAACTTCAGTAGAATTAGTAGCATTCTTCTTCATGTAATGGGAAGAGGGCTTTTTT
>NW_022900943.1:19286085-19353372 GCF_012274545.1 Fukomys damarensis | reverse complement strand
GCCGGGTGATCGCAGACAGCGGGAAGAGGGCTTTTAAATTGTGCTTAGTATTCTGCATGAACTGAATGTTTACATTATAAAGAGTATATTTTGTAATTTATTAAAAAAAGTCTTGGGTTTGGAAAAAAACCATTTGATTTTGTAAGAGTTCATCCTTAAGATGGTTATATGTTTTCTAGTTTCATTCATCCACCTCCCCACTCCAGTTTCCCAGGATGCTTCTTGGTGCCGTGAATCCGGGAAGAGGGCTTTTAAATTGTGCTTAGTATTCTGCATGAACTGAATGTTTACATTATAAAGAGTATATTTTGTAATTTATTAAAAAAAGTCTTGGGTTTGGAAAAAAACCATTTGATTTTGTAAGAGTTCATCCTTAAGATGGTTATATGTTTTCTAGTTTCATTCATCCACCTCCCCACTCCAGTTTCCCAGGATGCTTCTTGGTGCCGTGAATCATATAGTGCGTACAGCTTGCGTGTGCCTAGCAAGAAGGACCACGAGGGTGTACCTTCCCTTCATCCCCTCCATCCCTTTTCCAGCCTGTGGGTTTTTGCTTAGGGTTCTGATCATCCAGGAGGATGCCATGGTATAAGTGAGTAGACTTTTATCAGCATCGTGGTTAGGAATTTCTTGAAGAGAAAAAAAAAAAAACCTCAGTGCATGTGTTGAAAGATAATTCACTGGAAATAATTTATGTACAAACAAAAATCATAATGCCAGCATACAACCTCTTAGAAACAGATTGTTCAACTAGAAATTAGTACGTAATTGTACCTATGTAGAAATGAAGTTTAACTTTATTTAGTCTGTTAAAAATAGACTTGTCAAGCACAGTAGTACAGTTATAAAAATATCCAAAGATTCCTGTTAAAGATTTAGTGACCTGATTGTTGCCATGCACATATGTGAGCAATTATAAATCAGACTTATCTGTTAATTGAAACTGGCTGAGAATTATGCCTACATGATAAAGTATTATGCTTTACAATGAAGTGTGTTTTATGAATAAACATAAAAAATTCTGTAGGGAGAAATACAGTTATGAGACAATGTTTAAAACCCCACGACATTCTGAGATTTGGTCATAGATGAGTTAACAGATGATGCAATAGACCGTTGCTGGCTTAGCACGGTGTACAAAACATCAATCTGACATCAATAATGTAAGAAAAATGTAAAAGTTTTATAGACATTCAAATCCATTCTTTTTAAGGAACAAAGTATAGCAACAGCTCTCAACGTATTTCTGATAGTATCTATAAATTGTTTCTAATATATTTCTAATTAAGAATAGCATACATTTTGTGTCTGCTGGCATGATGCGTGCCTATAATCTCTCAGCACACAGAGGCTGAGGCAGGGGGATTGCAAGTTCAAGCCCCATCTGGGTAATTTAGCAGTTCAGAGAGACCCCATCTCAAAATGAAAAAAAACCAGAGGGTCATGAGATGTAGCTCACCATTAAGGTCTGGATCCAATCCCCAGTACTAAAAAAAATCAGTATCATAGATTTTAATAAAATATTAACAAATTTCATCTCTAATCTGGGTTAGTACCATGTTGCCAAGGTTCATTTATTTGCCTTTTCTGTGGACGTTAATCAGTTTCCTCCCAGGAAGCCAATTCGCAGCCTATGTACCCTTGGACATTGGACATTAAGGTAAATATAGAGTTTGCCATTAAAAGCGTTTATGTTATAAAGGCAGAACAGAGTCAGCATGAAATTAAGGAAGTAGTGGAGGGTTAAGCGACCCTTCTAATATGATTACATAGATTTTTCTAATTTTGTAGTTTGCAATACTCTGGTTTTTCTTCAGATCGAATAAATCTTTAGCCTTTACTAATTTTATAGTTTGCAAATAGTTTCAATGAATTGGTTAGTTGACCTCTAAATTTTTTAATAACAAAAATAATCTGGGAATTAAATCACCTAATAAAGAATAAATTTTCTCACGCATTATAGATTCATTTGTACTCTCCCAAAACAAGATATGTTGAAGTCATAACCTGCAGTACCTTTGAGTGTGACCTTGCTTGGAAATAGGGTCATTGCAGAGTTTTTAGCTAAGATGAGGTCACTTTGGAGTAAGGTGGTTTCCTGGTCTAACATGACTGATGTCCTGGAAAAAGGCAAGTCCTGTGAAGAAGAGACAGGCAGAATGCCATATGATGTTGAAGGTAGAGGTTGCAGCCATAAGACTGCCAAGAAGGAACACCGAGAGTTGCCAGCAAACCACCAGAAGGAAAGCAGAGGCGAGGAAGGGGCTGTTACAGTGTCAGGGAGCACAGCCTTGCTAACAATACCTCCATTTTGGGCTTTTAGCCTCCGTCTTATTAGATGATATATTTTGGATATTTTAAGATGCTTAGTTTGTGGTACTTAGTTAAGCAGCCCTGGGAAAATAATAACCCATAAAAGTGAGATTTCATTGATTTCCACCTGCGCAAATTCTGATCTCAGCAAGGGGCCTTTGAGATTTAGAATGATCAATTGACCTTAGAGGTATGTTGCATTGTTTCTGTGAGCCTGCTTCCTAATATGTAACATATTTAGACTTCTACCCCATGGTACAGAGCCTGCTACATAATAGGAGCATTCTAAATGAACATGAGGTCTCTCATCCTTTGTGAGTTGAACAGGACAGCAGATTGTTCCAGGAGAGACTTTGACCATGTCCGTAGCCTGTTCTACTTAGTCTCCAAGTAAGAAAAGCCAGGTCTGCGTCGATGGCCGGGCTTATCGTCTACCCAACCAGACAGCTCAGCAGGAAGCAAAGAGGGCCTGACTACTTTCCAAATAAGCTTTTCTAGTTTTCCTTTTGTTTCTATTTTGTTTCGTTTTGGTTTTTAGCCATCCTGCATGATAATACTGTATTGATGTTGGTAAAATTTCTGCAAGTTAAGATCCTGACTCTGTAACAAGGGCTGCAATCACGCTTATCCATGGTTGCATTCAGGGATAAGATGGGTGGAAGCACATCAGCTGTGGTTATACCTTAATTTCTCACCTGGGATTGCTCTGAATTGATTTTTTTTTTCGTGTTTCCTCTTCCTTTTCATGCATCATTTTCACGCAGGATTTTTTATTATTTTAGAGTTTATGGCTTATCCCACAGCAATTTTTCCTACCCTCAAGTTCACTCAAGAGCCCAATCTTGCAAAAGGGTCTTGGTTTTTCGGAGCATGTGTCTAGCTTACCCATGACAGACTTTCATATCTGCTTGTTATAGAAGACTGCAGATCTTAGGCTAGCATTCCGTATTTTGCCATTGAAATTCCAGTATGTGTGTATGCATGTGTGTGTGTGTGGTGGATTGATAACTTGTTCTTACTCCTTCCCACCCTTCTTTTTTGAGTGAAACAAACCTCCTTAATTACAAATAGGATATTCCAAATAGCAAATTCTCCCCTACTAAGCAATACGTGGAATTATTTTTGCATGTCATGCTGTTGTCTGGCCCTGGCCTAAGAGCACATTTTAATGAGTCAGATACCAGAGTGTAAGAAGAAGGAATGAGGCAGCAAGTCAGAGAAGGCAATGACTGAGACTGCTCAGGAGGACTTTCTGTCTCCAGCACGTTGCCTCAAGCTAGTTGTAGATGAAAAGTTGACTGCAACCAGGTTCCCTGCGTGCTCTACATGGACATGAAGGATGCCCAAATGGTGTCATTGCAGAGGACAGTTATGGAGACAACCAGTACAAGATACTGAGAGAGAGCTAGGTTACTTCCACTTTCAAAGCTTTGATAATATTGAAGGTGATTAGTAGTGAGGGACAGAAGGAGACAAAGCAAGGACACAAAAATTATAGTATGCTTTACATGCTTACATTCCCCAAATTCATATCTCTTTCTTTAAGAAAAACAAGGTAACATCCTTCTGCTAGCCAGAAGAACTTTGGGCCAAGGGGATACTCATGGAGCCTCTAATCCCTGGTGTTGGTTAACACCATTAGTTTTACTTTGATAGATTTCTCTGTGGCATGTTTAAGTAGTGCTGTCTTATGGTAAGAGATATTCTTTCCTTCTTCTGTCTTCCCTTCTATCTACGTGTGTTGGGAACATCTGGAAAATACCACCACAGGTCTGTTGGGAGATTTATACCAGTAGCTGGCTGCCTGCCTAATATTTGAGTTGGGCTAGAGGTGGGACTTGACATTTCCTGACAAGGGTGTGAGAGTAGATGTATCGAGACCCTGAATCAATTGTTGAATTTTCTACAACCTTGGTAGTAATAGGCATATAAGTGAGGCCTGAAAAATGTTAACTGTGCTTTCTTCCACCCTTCTGCCTGTATTTGCAAAGAGGAAATTTCCTTTTGCTTTTTAATTCAAACGACCCTATAGGTTAAATTGCAATAGACGTACTTAAAAATTGAGGACATGAGAAAATTATACCATCCTTATCATCCATGTCACTAGTGTGTTTAGAGAGCAGTGTTATTAGCTGTAGCAAGCTCAAGGGGAAGATTGTCCATGCTGTGTGTAATATTTGGATGTGAAAGTGTCCAAAATCATCTTCAATACAAACTACAGAATTAGCATGAAATTAATAAGCAAAGCTTTGAAAAAGAATAGGTTGCTATATAATAACAAAAACTACTCAATGCAAATGTAAATGGCAAAGACCATCATCATGCTGGTCTGCAGAAGGAGCCAATAACTGGAATAAGACAGGAAATGAAGGAGCAGAAGAGGAAAGCACTTTCAGAGGGACTGGATGGCTAGAGGGAGAAATGCATCACCACAGAGGACAGCTTCCAAGAGAAAGATCTTATTCAAGGGAGAGTTTTTCTTCGATGTACTTTGACTTTCAGAATCCCTGGAGGACTGCATAGGCTTTGAACAGGTGGTGCTGAGAGCCAGACCCACTGTAAAGTGCATGGCTTCCACCTTATGGAGTTCATTGTCCCTGCTGTAATAGGGCCGCACAGGCTCTGCACCACGAACATTTACTCATTGCTACCTCAGTGTGGATGATGGATAACCCCATAAAGTACATTTTTCTGTGTACCAAAATCTCTTTGTTACTTTGTCCCATATGTTCTGTCTCCTGCCAAATGTCTTAATGACTTAAAAAAATAAAAACACCTCATTTGGGGAATGACTTACACCATTCTGTTCCTTGATGTGATTTAAAAATTTTCAAAGACGAGCATTTTGCTAGCATAAGTAAGCCATTGTGCTACTTAATGTTTTATCACACTGAATTTTATCAAAAAAGATTAAATAATTAGTAAAAAATGTATTTTAGGACAAATGGACTGTTTTATATTTTTTGCAGACACTGTGAAGTTAGGATCATTTTGCTCAGTGATGTGTACCTGCCAAGTAAAGTGAAATAAATGGAACTTATTTTGCTTTTCCATGTAGAGTTACATGAAGACTTAAAGGGAGAAAAATTCCTGCAATAGACAGGGAATCCTAGAGAAGCCATTCCCTTTGGAGGCTATAGTTTGAGGGGGGAAATTCAATGAGAGGGGATTTGTGTGCAAATCTAGCAGTCTGTAGCCAGAGGTTTAACAGTATCTGAGACACACCCCAAATGTTATTCTGTTTTCTTTTCTGTGCTATGGCTTCAACCTAAAAAACCTCTCTGAAATCCGAGTACATGTTTAGTAAAGAAAAAAATTACAGAACCATTTATTAAGTGCACACTTCAAGTATGTTTATATGCTTGTGTAGGTCTGATGAAATATATTCCTTATTTGAAAAATAAGCAAACCATCTGGGTAGACATACCAAAAAAAGGGTGCCAAGCATGAATTATGCAGAAGCCTTGGTTTCCACCATTCAATGTACTTGATAATGGTCAGGGCAGCTTTTGAAGCCTACAAACTCCTGGTGATTTGGAGCCAGCACTTATAGAGTGGCCTAGGAACTTGGGTGTTAGCCAGCACACCAGATGGTAGTGATGAAGATAGTTCGGGGAGCACTGGTGATAGTCCTATGCTGTCTGAGATGAGCACTATCTGAGGCCAGATGTTTAACCAAAAGTTTATCTAAGTTCAGTCTTAACAGTACCTCGTGAGAGGGTGTGTGTGGTGGATAAAAGAAAAGTGGACCAAGACCTGGTATGTAAAGGTACAAGATCTCAGTAATGAATGTAACTGTACTGCCTACCTAGAATGTACCAATAAATTAAATTTTAAAAAACAAAAAGAAAAGTGGAAATGACATCTCTGTGGCTAAAAAGCAATGGTAAATTTGACACCAGTTTTGTCAGTTTCAAAAGAAATTCAACAATAGGAACACAGCAGTTGTACTTCAAAGGGAGTATCAAATAAGATAGTGATTAAAAAATACATCACATAGTCTACACAATGTCTACTTATAAAATATTTATTTATTTATTATTATTATTTTTTTATTTATTTATTTTTTTGGTTCCCAGGGATTGAACTTGAGTCCTTGCGCTTGCAAGGCAGGCCACCGAACCGCTGAGCTAAATCCCTGGCCCCTATGAAATATTTATTAAAAGACATTTTTATTTTCTTTATTATGGCCATCAGTTATTATGTAAGCCATGCATTTACTATTTATTGTTTTATCTTTAATAAATTAACCTAAGCGTTGCGCTGTTATCTTTATCATTTTGTGACTTGAAGAAGTGGGAATGGGAAAGGAAAGAAGGGAATGGAATTAATATGAGAAAATGAAAAAACGGTCTTTGTATATAGGGAGGGATGGAGGGGTTGAAGGGAGGGCAGGGAACTGGGGCAAAAATAAGAACCAAGATAGATTATGTGCATACACATTTCCAATGATGAATATCATATTGTTTACCTAAATGTACCAGTATAATCAAATAAAAGAAAAGAAAATAGCAGTTGTCTACCCTATGGTTCTTCATAAATACCTTTCATTATAACAGGAGTTACATGTTTAAAAAGATGCACACTTTTTCATACAGGACTCAAAGTTGCAGAGGGTTGTGATAATGCAACATGAATTTCTATACAGTTTAAAAGAAAACTAGGAGAGTTTGGTGAATGACGGGGATTATTCCTTTGTTCTCAGGAAAAGCACAGATTTTTCTCATTTTATAAAGTAGGAGTGTTAAAAAGACAACACTACATTAATTTTCATGGGAATGAAATCAACTTCTAAAGTATTTGGGTCTTCACGTAACAGCACTCTTGTCAACCCCTTGTGTCTCAATTATCATAAAGAAAATAAACACTAGAGCTTTTATGAACTGTTTGCTTTTACCCTAGCAACTCAATTCTCACAAGACTGCAAAGCCAACCCTTAAATAATGCTTTTATTCTATAATTAGAAGATCTAGTATGCTGGAATTTGTGAGGAGCCTAAGGACTCACTCTTCAAAACTACTAGCATTTTATTTACTCCAACTGTCTGGTTTTAGAATTCAGAAGTTTTAACTGGGGTCAGAAAGTGTCAAATCTTGTTTTGTACAAAAAAGATGCCCTTATGAACCATTCAGTCATTATTCTTTTCTGTAAAAATGGTAAGAATTTCTCTGGTAGGAGAGATATCTCATATATCCTCAGAGCCACAGACTGCAGATCCAATGAGAGATGCAACCACTGTGCCTCCTTCACTGACATCCAATAACACACATTTTCAGAAATGAATTTGACCTCAAAATGTCTATTATAGATTCCCACAAAGCATCAGTGCATTAAAACTCACATTTCTTTAAAGTATAGAATTTACTCAGTATAGTGTTCTTTCTAAAAATGAGGTCAGGCCATGAACCATGCCTTAGAAAATTATGTGTAGGTTAAATTCCTTTTCAGATGAATTGAATTTGAAACCAATAGGGAAAGATGCCTTTTTCTGAAAAAGTTAGATACAGAGATCCTTTTTTTCGTGTAATATAGAACCTTTTCTACTGAGGGGGTGGGGATGACTTCCAAAATGGTAGTCCAACCTAGCAATTTCCTCCAGTGAGGAACATCACTACCCCAGACACATTAGAGCCACATGGTGAGTCCTCTGCTATCATCAGGTGAGCCACTAAAATTTACTTCCCATTTGGGTTGCAGATTTGACTAGAGAAATTCCATTATTATTTTGTTTTTTATTTATTTTTTTAATTGAGTTTATTGGTACATTTTAGATATACAGTACAGTTACATTCATTATTGGGATCTTGTACCTTTACATGACAGGTCTTGGTTCTCATTTTTTCCCCTTGTCCCTGCCCTCCCTTCACCCCCCTCCTCCCCTCCCCACTTACAAACATTTTATTTCCATTTTTTTCATTTTCCATTTTTATTTTAAAATTTTGTTTAGTAGACTATGGAAGAATATTCACCAAGTGGAAAATTCCCCCAAATGGAGCCTAAGTAGGTTATGTTCAATTGGTATGAAAAATGAAGTGCTTCTAGATCCTTACCAGTCACAGGAGCCTCCTCTTAAGCCAGTGTCCTGCCTCTTGAAAACAAGCGGGGAGTCTGTGGTTTTTCTGATGATCTGGCTTCATTTAGAACCGTTTGGTTGTATAACTTACGTGTCTACCAAAATTGAAAGATTTCATTTTTGTGACACAGATTTGGTCAGAATTATCCAAAGTCCTCCTAAAATTTGACAAAAGTTGTAAATTTTCCATTTCATTTTATATAGTATGCATTTGGATTTGGTTTCTAATAGAGCAAATCAAACATAGACAAGAACAAGCGTGTGAGGAGACTCTGCTTGAAACCTTGGAGGTAGTGTGGAGGTTGCTCTTCCTGGACAAATGGATGACTCTTGCAGTCCTTCAGGATCCCAAGTGTTACAGTTTGTTGTCTTGCTCTGGCTGTTTTAGCAATCAGCTAGTTCTTTTCAATCCTGAGCAGTGCAGCCAATCACTTACACTGGTACCCGCAATGCTATTTTGCTGACCTGGTATATTTTGCACCCAACTGCTTTACTGTGCTCCCTTTTGTTCCTAAACGGGTTATATTTTCCTTGAAGGCAAGGAAAGCACTCAGCATATAAGAATCCAGGAAAATCAACAGTCAGTATCTTCTGAAAATTCCCTGTTAATTGAGCTCATTCTAATGCATAGTTTCAATTTAATGAAAGTTTAAACTGTCCTTTCAAATGCTAAAAATGTTTTAAAATGAAAGCTAATTTTGAGAATCTCGGCTCTTTGGCAGCTGGAGTGTCACTGAGGGAATAAAATAGGTTAATTACCTGACTCCACAGAAGAAGCTCCTCTGTGGAAGTAGAGCAGCTCTGCCTGTCAGAGAGAGGAGGCAGGCATTCCAAGAGCAGATTGGAATGACAAGAATAAGGGGCTCATGACTATGAAACAGGCATGGCTGTTATAACATCCGTGCCTACTATTCACTTGGAGAATATTCTTAGAAATGGAATGAATCTTACAGTATTGCTATTTTTTCTCTCCACGTATATTATTCACCTCCTCAGAATTTTCCTGGCCTTCTATGTTATTTTTTTTACATCCGTTCTTCTAACTACTAGCATCATAAAGATCATGTCATAGGATACATAAAAAATCGATGCTTCCGTAGTAGAAAATGCATCAGCCTTCAAAGTAATTTCTTGCAAATGTCATATGTCATATAGATTCATTGACTTTTTTAAATTGAGTTTATTGGTATATTTTAGATATATATATAGTGATCACATTCATCATAGGCAATTTGTACTTGTCCATGGTATATTTTGATTCTTCCTTTTTTCTCCATTTTCTTTGCCTCCCTCAATCTCTCTTTCTCTCCTTATTTGCAAAACTCTGTTTTTATTTTTTCCTTTTCTTTAACAAACTTACTGAGAGAGAAATTAAGGAAACCACACCTTTCACAATAGCAGAAAGAAAAGAAATACTTAGGAGTCAGTCTAACCAAAGGATGGAACAAATCTTTACATTGAAAACTACAGTACTCTGAAAAAGGAAATCAAAGAGTATATCAGAAAATGGAAAGATATCCTTAGCTCTTGGGTAGGAAGAACCAACATAGTGAAAATGGCGATACTCCTAAATTTGTTACACAGATTTAATGCGATCCTAATCAAAATACCAATATCATATTTTACATAATTAGAGAAAACAATCCTAAAATTAATTTGAAAATAGAAGAAACCTAGAATTGTAATTCTGGGCAGCAAAGACAAGGCACAGGGCATAACCATACCTGACTTGAAATTATAGTACAGAGCTACTGTGACAATAGCCACATAAAAGAAAAAAAAAAGACTCAAGGATCAATAAATCATGTTAGAAGATGCAGAAAGAACTCCAAATACATTCAGCTACCTTAGGGCAAAGACCTTCACTGGGAGAAAGGCAGCCTCTTTAATGAATGGTGCTAGAAAAACTGTCTTTCCACATGCTGAAGACTAAAACTAGACCCATGTATATCACCATGCATTAAACTAAAATCAAAATGGATGAAAGATCTAAATACTAAAACAGAAATGCTAAATCTTCTGGAAGAGAGAATTAGTGGAACCCTTGAAGACATAGGTATAGGCGAAGAGTTTATGAACAAAACCCCAATCACACAGGAAACATTACAAAGAATCAACAACTGGGATCTTGCCTTACTAAAAAATCCTTTGCACAACAAAAGAAATCACCAACAGAACGAAGAGACAACCCACAGAGCGAGAAAAGATTTTTGTCAGCTATTTCTCAAATGATTAATATCTAGAACTCATAAAGAAATAAAAAATGTCAGACCCCCAAATTTAAATAATGCCCAATCCAGATTTGGGTATCTGAGATGAAGTACAAAGAGCAAGTAAATATATGAAAAAATGTTCACTATCATTGGTCATTTGAGAGATGCAAATTAAAACAATGTTCAGATTCCATCTCACTCCAGAAAGAATGGCTGCTATAAAGAAATCAACCGATGGGTGAAGAGAGGGCAGGGACCAGGGGAAAAAATTCCAGGGGAAAAAATGAGAACCAAGACCTGTCATGTAAAGGTACGAGATCCCAATAATGAATGTAACTGTACTGTATACCTAAAATGTACCAATAAACTCAATAAAAAGAAAAAAAAGAAGTCAACCAATAACAACTGCTGATGGGGTTGTTTGGGAAAAAGAAATCCTCCACTGTTGGTGGGAATGTAGAGTTATACCACTGTGGAAATCAGTGTGGAGATTCCTCAAGAAAACTAAAACTAGAAGTTCCATTTTACCCATCTATTCCCCTTCTTGGTATCTCCTCAAAAGAATTAAAAGCATCATACCTCAGCAATATATGCATACCCACATTTATAGAAGCAAAGTTTGTAATAGCTAAATCTTGGATACAGCCCAAATGCCCATCAACCAATGAATGAATAAAGAGAAATCAATGCTACTGATTTTTGATTGTTCACTTTGTATCTAAGCTACACTAATTAATTTGGTTATTAAATCTAGAAGTCTTTTGGTGGAGCTTTGGGGGTCTTATTTATAGGGTATCATGTCATCTGCAAGTAGTGCTAATGGAACTTCTCCTTTTCTATATTTATCCTTTATTTCTTTTTCTTGTGTAATTTCTATGGCTAATGTTTCCAAAGCTATATTGAATAGGAGTGGTGATGGGGGACATTCATGTCTTATTCCTGATTTTAGAGTAATAACTTTCAGTTTTTGAACATTTAGCATAATGTCTGCTGTTAGTTTGTCATAGATAGCTTTTGTTGGATTAAGATAAAGACCATGTATTCCAATTTTCTATAGTATTTTCATCATGAATGGGTGTTGGACTTTGTCAAATGCCTTTTTTACATCTATTGAGATGATCATGTGATTTTTGCCTTGGCCCTGTTACTATGGTGTATTACATTTATTGATTTATTTGGTACTAGGGATCGATCTTGGGACCTGCACTTACAAGGTAGGCAGCAGCACTATTGCACTAAAACACAGGCCCCCTATATTTATTGATTTGCATATGTTGAACCATCCATACATCCCTGGAATGGTTCCTACTTAGTCATGATATGTAATCTTGATGATTTGCTGAATTCTGTGTGTCAATATTTTATTGAGGATTTTTGCATCTATGTTAATTAGGGAGATTGGCCTGTGGTTCTTAGTTTTGGCTGGATCCTTCTATGGTTTTGTTGTCAGGGTAATACCTGCTTCCAGGAATGACTCTGGAGTATTACTTCCTTTTCAATTTTATTAGAGTTTGAGGAGTAGTGGTGTTAGATCTCTAAATTTCTTGTAGAAGCAGTGATTCCATCCTGATCTTAGCTTTTCTTTGTTTGTAAGTTTTTAATAGCTTTTTCAATTTCATTGACTGTTATTTGGCCATGTAGAATTTTTATATCTTCTTGATTCTGCTACATTAATTTATATACATCCAGGAATTTGTCAATTCTGTGTTTTCCACAGAAGTACAGATTCATTGGATTTTTGAAAAGGCCCTTGTTTGGACAAGTCTAAAGTTCTGTTTGACTTTTTTATTAGGTATTAATAAACAATAATTAATTTGGACCAAAATTTAATTGCTTGAAATCTTAGAAAAGTAAGAGAAACTGTATTTTGGTTATACTTCTTTCATTTTAAATTTCTTGGGTGTATGATGTACTTGATTCAGTAGCTTTTATACTAAACCACTATGAGAAATATTTTTTACATTATTACTACCTACAAAAAAGTGTGCTGAGTTTATGTATTCATTTTCTATAGTGTGCTCCATTCCATTATATTTTAAGCTATGAAATACATAGAATAGATGTATAAGAATTTTACCCTGAAGTTGCTTTTTTCAGTATAAACACAATGGAACAGTGTGAAGCATACCTTACCGATTGCTACACTTTCCACTGTGAGAGTTTATAGATCTAGTGTATCTTTCTGCCAGTGCAACTGGGAGAAGAATCTTATCCAGAAGAAAATAAATCTTAAGACCCACTAAGCTGAATAATGTTTATATTTGTATGGTGTTTAAGATTATATATCATCTTGATATGAAGCATTTTCTGTTAGCAACTGAAGGCTCAGTGGGAGTGTATGTGTTTGTGTGGGGGAACGTGTAAGGGAAATAAGATAAAGGTAAATAGTAGTAAAACTTCATAAAAGTCCATGTAAAATAACCCTAAGTGGAATTCTTGTGGGACTAAAAGCTAAAGTTTAGCATGTTAATTCTAAAGCCAAAGAAAGCAACAGCTAAAAATCTAAAAACTAGGTGAAGTTTGAAGCTTGTGTTAGGTGTGTTGTGTAACCTTTAAAATGTTACTCGACTCTTCTTCAAGTCTGATATGGAACGATTTGAGTGTACATAAGTGTGGAACAATATAAGCTAACCTAATGTATGAACGACATTAATTCCTATCTATGTGTGTAAAAATTTGGATGGCTTATGAACTAAAAATGTTTTCCATTGCATGGCCGAAGTAATTGCTGATTGTACAATACACCTTCCAATGTTTTATTTCCAGATTTTGCATTTTAATGCCTCATCCACGCATATATTTTACCATTTGATGATTTTGATTTCCATGCTGAAATTCAACCCAATCTCTCTATCACACACTTCTTCTTTCTTTGATGGTGCACCCACTCTCCAGCAGCCTAGACCTCAGGCCTGACAGTGCTTTGCTCTGGAGAACTGTCCACCGGCCTCTTTCTTTCCCTCCCATGCTCTCCTCACTGTCTGCCAGGCTCAGACCGTTCATCTCTCCTTATCTTCACATGGACATTGCTGGCTGCCAACCAGGTCATCACACGCTTCCCAGTCTTTGCCCTCTAGTTTAACGGCTGTCGAGACATTCAAAACCCCCCTGTGCCTTGACCTGCTTTGTGGTCTCCTGCCTGCACTGATAAGCTTTGGGTCCAACTCAACTCTGGTTTTCTCTCCTGCTCTTCAACTGCCCAGATTGATGGGAGGAGAGTGTAGGATCACACAGTCTGAGCCTGTTACAAATCCTCACAGATTTAGTGTGGCCATTGACAGAGCTCTGCAAGCTCTTGTGCAACCCTCAGTTCGCTCCCACAGAGGCCGCTTGTGACCTTTTTCCTTCTCTGACTCTCAGTCTTGCCTTTCCTGCTTCCAGTTTTATTGCAAACCCTGCTGCAGTCTGCTGGGTCATGCTCCCCATCTCTCGTTATGTTCAGCTCTATCTGTCATTTGTTTCCTCCCAGTCCTCCTCTCCCCACACCTCATACCGTCACTGAATTCTGTGTAAAGACACCTCATTCCTTTCTAATAGCTACAGCTCTTCTACTACTTTTCAGCAAGATTGGCTCCAATTACCTAAAAATAAAACAACCAAATACCCTTTGGTTGACCTCTCTTTCCTCTCCTAGTATCTTTGACATAGTTCTGTCTCTCCTTTCAAATGTCAGGTATGTTGGTCCTTATCCGACTGCTGCATCTCCTCGTGTCCTTGGCCTTGGACTTCAAGTGCCACTGAATTGGCACCTCTGTTCTAATTCTCTTTCACTCACCTTGCTGACTCCTCCTGTTCTCAGACTCTATGACTGTCGTAAAGTGTGTCCTTGATGATTTTCATTCCTTGTTCTTTGCTTGGCATTTCTCCATCCCAAATATCAACTATATTTTCATACTATCCCCAAATAGTTTTCCCCATGGATCTCTCTCCAAAATTACTTCTCCATTTTCAAAGGCCTAATGGGCATTTCAACCTAATTATCCTATGATATCTTCTATTTGCCTTGTCTAAAATTTAATCAGCTATCTTCCTCCAAAAACTTTCCCCATTGACATTTCTTCCCCAAATGATTTTCCACCTCCAAATTTATTTTAATTTTTCAAAGAAAAATAGAAGTATTAGTAGAGGTAAATTCCTTTGGCTGGATGCTAAAATAATCATATGTAATGTCAGCTATCCATTCAGATTTTTAAATATTTTCCTCCTTTAAAAGTACATTGTATTGTAGATGATTATCATGATTTAGTTCATCTTTGTGTGCTGTGACTGTGAAATGACTTTATTTTTAGTAATTTACAATGCAAAGCAATGCCGAGAGTACGTCACTCATTTGTTATTAAATTCATTGTCCTTCTTACAATTAAAAGTTCATAAATAATAATTACTTCAAGAAATAAATTGGTCTTCCTAGGTAATGAATCCAAAAAACAAATGAAAAGTTGGGGTAAGCAGCCCAACAGCCAATTCAGCGTCATTCTCTCTTTCAGAGAATACAGAAACACCCCTGGGACAGTCACTGGTGCGCCTACTCCCAGAGCGCCCTTACTGGCAGGTAGTGATGGGTTCTCCCCCATGCCTCCATGATCCTGCCATACGGATAGCAGGTGCCTCTTTCAATACGCAATTACAGACATTTCTTGTGCCAACTGCAAAGGCAGCACTTACACCTACATTTTGAGGAACACCAGTCTTGCAAAGAATGACTTGTTTCTTTCATCCCATGAAACTGACCTATAAGGTAAATATACTACTGTTCCATCTATGTTTACAGGTGGCCACTTACATTATTTGCTTCTCTATTTTACTTATTATTTCTAATTAGGAAAAATGAATCGTAATATCTTTTTGAGAAAAATGGGGTCTTTGAAACGGGATAGTCCTTTGTTTATTGAGTCACAGAGTTGACGTGAGGAGGTTTGGAGAGTCTGGGATACAGTTTCATTGCAGGGCATAGCAAGTTGAAATACTGGAGACATGAAAGAGTAGGACAAATGGGAGAAAACAGAATGGGAAACCCCAAGAGGAGACTGAGTACAGGGAGCAAAGGAAAAGGAATATGTCAAATGGACATTTATAGAGTGTGTTGTGCAGAGTGAAATGCAGGGCCCTTTCCAGTTAGACTATGAAATGTTCTGGAAAATCTCCTTTGCTCAGCAGTGCTGTTGTTGACAGTAAGTAGATACTGGTGTCACTCATGAAGACCGCCTCCGTGGTGGCAGCTGCACATGGTTTTGTTTCAATTCACCAGAAAGCATTTAACGATGTGTGCTTTGCATTTTCTACTCAAACTCGTCATCGGTATCTGTTCAGGAGAAACAGTCAGGGCAGCATGGAAAATCCAGTGTTAGAAGCAAAGTTCTGAGTCACGTCGTGAAGGGGAAACAGAATGTTGGGAAGGTAAGGCATCCTTGGTAAGTGAGCACATCATTCAAAAAGTGTTTAAAGGAGGAAGACTTTATGGTTTGCAGGAGGAAAAAGCCCTTCCAGCTAGTCCTTCATATGGATCTATGCCATCTATATCTATACACATACACATGGCTTGACTAGTTTATCGTGGTGTTTTGGTTGATTGTGGCTGTTGTTATCATGAGTTTTGAGATACCTTTGCCTTTAGGTACCTCTGTTTCCTTTGTGTGGTGTTCTTGCTGTACTGCGCACCATCTTTAATTTTTGGATTTCTTACAATCTACTCTGATTCGCTCCATTTTAGTTCAGTGAGGAATCTGTTTAGATATTCTGTTTGGGAAGTTCCTTGTACATCACCTTCATTAAATCTGAGTGGCAGTGGGAGGGATTTGGTTGTTTCATTCTGAGATCACACAAGTAGAGATTATTACTTGCTATTTGGCCAAAAAATGTTCTGTAACCTTAACAATGATGCTATTAAAAACATTTCCTCTGTGCTTGTTTATGCATGTCTTTATCAAAAATGAAATTTTTTTTGTTCCATTTCGTCCCTCTCCCAACCAATCTCTGGAGAAATTCTAGTGATACTTAGGACTCAGTCTAGGAAAACCTTCCTCCACAGCCATTGTATAATAATGGTCTGGACTCAGTAAGATGCTGGGAGGTGTCACCTTCCACAGCTCCGGGGACGCCATTTATTGTTAATCCATGTGATGGTCCCTCCACAGCCTGAGCAGTATGCATAGCACCACTGGGCATCTCTCCCATAGCCCCACTGTGCTGTCCTCTGCTACTGTATTATTTTTGTCTGTATTTCTTTCCCTAACATGCTAAATTCTAGAAGGAAGACTGTAACATAGTTCCTTGTCCACAGGAAGCACTTGGTAAAGGCTTGTTTCATCAATGAAAAAAAAAATGAAGTTGAATACAACCTTTTTGTAAAATTCATAACCTAAAGGAAGATATTTCTAAAGACCTTGCCTTATTCAGTGTCACTCCTTACCCTTGGCTCACAGGACCAGCTAACGAGATTCTCTCCTCAATTGGGACTCCTGCTGCTTGGCTTTCCAGTTCATAGAATCATGTTTCCTCCTTACCCTCTGTGTTCCCAGTTCTTTTACCTTTGTCTCTGCTGCATGCTTTTCATTGGCCAGCATTACCTCATCCTCCTGACTCATTTACTTGATAGAAACAGCATCAGAGATTCTTCAAAACTCCACCACCTCCAACTTTTTCCAGGCTTCTTGCTTCTATCCATTGTATATCTCTCACCTTTCTCCTCCTCACTTGTCACTGAAATAGAAACTAAGCAAGAGAAGTTGAATTTGGATTTTTATATCCTTATTTTTCTTCTCTTTCTCTTCTTTTAATAGCACCCCCACAAACAAAATTATAGACTAACATGTTACTTTTCTCATCATTGCAACACAATACCCTGCACACTGCAGCAGGCTGTTTGTTTTCATTGAAAACTCTGAAAGGTTCACTATCACTGTTATAGATATTTGAGTTTGAGACCTTGGAAATCCAAAAAAATGTTATTATTAAAATTATACCAACAGCCTCTGAATGAACCATTACTAGTGTCAGAGGATAACCCGTGCAGGAAGAATGTCAGGGCTAATAAAGATTGCAGGAATACTGGTGTGGCTACTCCTGCTAACCCTAAATACCCTTTTAATACCACTATTTCCTGTCTTTTCCACCCAAGTGGAATATGGAAGCTGGATTCAGAGAAGACAGATGGTGCAGGACGTGTTCTGACTTACTTTCTGATGGCTAAGGAAATAAAAATCATGAAAACTAGAATGCAAAGGAAGATGGCAGATATGTTATATATTTGAGAAGTCATGGCAGATTGTATGGTACTCTGAAACAGAAGAGTCTGGTAGCTTCAGAGTGATGCAAACACTAAATATGCTACAGTAATGGGTGGTAGTTTTTAATTTGATTTGCTTTCCTATTAAAGGAAAAATTTTGGCAAGCCATTTTTGAATTCTCTATGATGTGATACAATAATAGTAGTTCTTCTTCTAAATGAATATGCCTTAATGCACCAATTTTCAGCTTCGGCAAAACCAATTCTGTAGTAATTTATCATAGCATTGTATAGTTATGGGTAAGATAAATGTATGCTTAATAGAAATTACAGTTTTACTTCCCCCATTCTATCATATCCCACCCTCTACTTACCCTTAATTTCTCAATATTTTCTTCTGTAGAATATAAGAACACCATTGGAATAAAATAAATGCTACCATAATTCCTTTCATAATTTGTGTATTAATAAAGATACTACATTCCTTAGTAGGAAAGATTTTTTAAAAAGGGGCTCTAATCCTCTTTTGCAGGGGAAGAAGTCATTAGGGAGTTTTAATTGGAAACTTAGCCATGAACCTATGGTTCTTAGAATTCTGGAGGCTGCTAATTAGGTTCTAAATTAACCTGTGCAAGGAGCAGAAGACTGTTGAATTTAGGAATGGGTTGTCACTATGTGGAAGAGTGGTATTTATATAGAATTTAAGATAGAATGTGTCATGGGAGAGAGGAGTGGGAGTCGATTCGGTGGGAAAGGGTGATATTTGGTTGTTTTCTTGGTTTTATGGATGAAGCAATTGGATATTGTTCTACCAGTCTTAAAACAACTACTGATTGACATAAAATATCATTGAAATCATAGTATCTCACATACATCATTTGATTCAAATTTTGAAAGTGTGGCTGCCATAGATTTAAAATTTTCTTCTTGTGATGAATTTCCTGTGGACCAATGACAATTTAGATACCACCTTCATGGATGTTTTCTTTGTCTGAGATACAGTGGGTACCTGGGGATAATTAAACTCTTGTAACACTGCAGTTAGTGGGGAAAGGAAAACTGAACAAGACAAACTCTTTGTAATTTTTACAAGCTGTTAAACCTTGTCTGTCCAGTATACATTTCTGTTGACTTTTTCACATAGTTAAAGGAAACATTTAAATTAGTGACCTGGTTGGTGGATTAGCTTTTAGAGAAGTGGCTTTAGGTACCATCTTTTGGCAAGGAGTTTCCATGAGGGTGTGGCATTCAGGCTGCCCTGGCTCCCGCTTCCCCCATTGTTCAGCTTTTCCCACCATCCTTTATTCTTAAGCTGGTTCTAAGTGCAAACTTTGTGAAAAGGATAGTTAGCATCTCTCATTTGATGGGAGAAATCCCAGCTACTGCTTTGGAACCTGTCGGATTTTAGATTCTCCACTGCATTTCTCTGGCCCTGGTGACCACTGGCCACCACACGGCCCAATATATTGGGCTATATTTCTGTCCTATATATGCTGATCATTTGATTGCTTTTTCCCTTCTCAACCACTCCCTGCTACTTAAACTCTTTCCCTTTGGTTTCCAGCATCCTTCTTTTCAGGAGCTATGGCCTTGCTACTTGTCACTTCTGTCACTTTTACAAGTCTCCCTGCACTTACTAATTGTAATAGGGACTTTCTCTAGGAATCAGCCTTGGGCCTCTGGTCATCTTATTTTACATTTATAGAAATGCGAACACCTTCAACTAATACATCCACACTGATAGAGCTCAGATTTAGCTCTTGGCTTGGCCTCCCCTGTGATCCCCAGACGCATGTCCAGAGCTTCAAAGATGACTTGATGCCATCTCACAAGTGTTCCAGTTCATCAGCGTCTCTTTGGAATTTTCCTCTCTGATGCTGCCTATTGTGTCGGTGATACCACCACTTGCCACCCACTGTACCAAGCTGTGACTCTTCCATCTGTCACTTCTGTCACATCTACTCAGTCACTGGTCCTGCCATTTCCATTTCCTGAGTCAACAATCCTTCTGTCCCTGTCCTCCCTTCCTCCCTTTCTGTCCCTTCCTCCTCTTCTTCCTCCCAATTTTTTTTCTAAATGAAGCTCTTCATTTATTCTCACATGAGTCACAACTATTCCTCTACCTTATTTTCTTTCTAATTATCTCCCTCCAAACTGTCCTTCCGTGTGGGCTTCGAGGGTGCTTCTAAGGTGCTGTTCTAATCATAGCATCTTTAGGGATAGGAATCGTCCTCAGATGTCAATTTCTTTCAGAAAAAAAAGTCATGAGCGTGTTCATAAGGCCCTTGTAAGCTTCCCCCTATGTAACTTTCTAACTCTATTCTTTATTTTTCTGACGGACATCACACTGCTGACATCACACCCCTGAATCACATTTCCTCTGTGCACTGTGAAGATTTATGCTCCCTAAGCTCTGAACCTGAATCAGAACCTCCCGTGAGAAAAGTTCTAGGCTTGTCCCACTGGAGGTAATACTTTTTTGTATTCTCATACATTTTGTAGGTATACATTTCTACTTTTTAGTGCTTATCATCTCCTTCTGATACAACCTGTTTACTTTCCTCTCTCTTACATAGAAGTCCAAATCTTATCCACTCTTTCTCCCCAGGGCCTAGCCCAGTACATCATGTGTTATTGCTGAATGTTTATTGAATGAATGATAACGAGTAAGTGAATAAATGAAATATCATAAAAAAGTAAGACACAAGCAGAGTTGTTCTCAATTAAAAATTCAGATGATTCATCTGAACAATTCTATTTATGTAATTTCACTTCTATTGTCAAGTCTTTCTGTGTATTTTGAGAAAAGTTGCATTCTTGCTAATTACGTATCCTGATTAATATTTTCGAATGAAATAAACCAACTTTTTGGAATAAGTATGCAGTTCAATCTATGGTACAAAAAGCTGTGGTCTAAATGATTGAATCTACAGTGCTTTTTCAACTTTTTTCCATTGTCATATCCTTTTGGTTGTTTTGATTGTCAATTATTATTTTATAATAGATGTGGAACCTGTAGGATCCCAAACATCAGAAGTACCTTATTTCATTATGACCTAATCATTTTCTAATCCCCAATTCAGTGATTATCTTGTAATGAAGTTGCTTTAAAAGATCCTCTGCCATCTTTAGAAACTCATTAAAATGAATATAATAGACTTTTATATATTTTACTCACCTCAGAAGATTTTTAAGTTACTGGGGCCTCTTTTGAAATAATTTCCTGGAATGTGGTATCTATCTTAAATTAAAGTCTACACCTTTACCCTAAGATAATTTCTCCCCAGAGTCTAAGTCACCAGAGGTTGTTCCATTCATCTCTTTCTTAGCATGGGACCAGCTTCTCAGTAGGTTCTCAATGGCTATGCCTTGAGTCAATGTTCTTAAAGTTCTTCTTTTAGTCACACTACATTTACAGGAATTTCAACCCAACAAAGTTGCTCAAATGTCGCTATGTTAGGTCATCAAACATACGTACTCAATGTTGGCTAGGTAAAATAACACATATGTGAAAAATCTTAAGCATAAAATCTATAGGCATATCTCTTTTATGCCCCTATGTTTTGTTTTTATTTTTATTTTTATATTTATTTTTATTAAAGACTGATTTCTTTCCTGCCAACAAATTTCCTTGGAGTAAAAATTTTTCACAGTGAAAAATAACTCATGTTACAGCTACTGCAACATTGGTGTATTTCAATAGAGAGAATGCTGAATAACTTGAAACATTGCTTCCTTACTTTTTGAAGTCTATTAAGTCATGAATCGGAAATTGATGAGAATTAATAATAATTTGTCATAATATAGAGACTGCATTCATTCTGCCTGCTAGAATGTAAAGGAGAAGAATCCCACATCTCTTCTGGAAAAAGCTGAGGCAGAATGTTTAATCCACATTTCCACAAGAAAAAAAAATAATGATGGAGGTATTCAGTGTTTGGGGGAAGTCTTGACAGAGGGAGGAAGAAAATCCTTTTTGATCCAATCAGACCCTCTTGTACCTGCTGCCAGTGCTGCCACACACTGGTTTACCTGTGGTTGTATCTTCTCCCATGTCCGCTTTGCTTGACTTATGCTGGCTGGCCTCCGTGCCATTCCACGAGCACACCAGGGATATTTGGGCCACATCGCTCTTTCCCAGGACCATTCTTTCTTCTGAAATCTGAATGACTCCCTTGTCTCCTGTAAATCTTTGCTTAAACCTCACTTTCCTTTTGAGTTATGCTTGGCCTACCTAGATGAAAATCTTAACTTGCATCCTGTAAAGCACTCGCAATGCCCCTTATTTGCTTTATTTTTTTATTGTAATACTTCCTAGTCATCTTCTAAAATCAAGTGGTCAATACTTGCCTACTGTTGAATAGGGCAGGGCACATCACATGACAGTTGTCTATGCACCACATCACAGCAGCTCTGTCCCAACTTTTCTGTGGATAGTGTGTGTGTGTGTGTGTGTGTGTGTGTGTGTGTGTCTGTGTCTGTGTCTGTGTGTCTGTGTGTGCATGTTGCTAGGGGTCAAACCCAGGGCCTCACATGTGTTAGGCAAGCACTTTACCATTACCATCCCATATCCCTGTGTTTTTATTGTAAGGTATGTTCATTTAAAAATAAAGAAGGTCAGAGACTCAGGTGCTAAGCAAGAAAGGAGAGAAAAGCCTTCTGAATAGTGTTGGGAAGATATGGAACATGTAAAGGAAATTGACAATGAAGAAAATAATACATAAAGTTATGGACATAATTACCTTGACTTAGCCATTCCAGAATGTTTACATATGTCTTGTACACACACACACACACACACACACACACACACACACAAAACATTTATTTGTTCATTTAAATAAATAAGAAAATGAGAGATTGTGATGTGACATGTTGGATTATAATGATATTTTAAAAATACAAGTAAACAATTATACTCCAGAAGAATAATTTATGTTTATTTCAAATGTTCTGGGCACCTCAATTCTAAACTGTCTTCTAAATCTGTTCAAGTTCCATCTTCTGTTTCAGGCCTTCTCAGATTCCAGTAAGCAGATCAGATCCCGCTTCTTCTCTCCCATCATAACTGGACCTGTGATACTTTTTACCAGAATTATTTATGTGTCCCTTCCTCAAATTATCCAAGAAGCTATAGTGTTTCATGCCATCTTTATTTTCATCTTTAATTTACACAGAGTACAACCAGGCCTTACATTTCTATGTGGTTCTGTCCATATCAGGAGTATATGGAAACATGTTTGTGTGGCCCTGAATATATTAGTATTAGTGGCCTCTGTGTCCCATTATGTCCTGTCCAGTGCTATGTGCTATATTTGCTCTCTTATCTTCACAATGGTTCTATATTAGTTCTAATAAAACAGAAAAAAACATTGACATACAGAAATATATATATATATATAATTTTCCATGTGTAGAGTATATATGTACATATTACACACATACACATAAACTATATATAGCAGTGGATCACAGAACTTTGGATATTAACATGTCTCATGACTTGCTGTCTGCTGACATAGGAAAACCAGTGACATCCTTCAAACGTCTGAGATCCAGAGAGCTGAAGACTGGAGGTATAGATTCCTTCCTGGGTCTGAAGGCCTGACAGTAAGGAATAGGGGTGTGTGTGTGTGTGTGTGTGTGTGTGTGTGTGTGTGTGTGTGGGGTAGAGGGTAGAACAAGGTCTCAGCTCTAGCAGTGAGGCAAAGAGAAAAGTCACCTTTTCTCTGCCACTGGTTTATCCCCTCAGTGGTTGGTGGTGCCAAACTCCATGGTGGCTGCCCATCTGCTTTACTCGGTCCACTAATCCAGATGTCAAGCTGTTTTAGAAGTGTCTTCATAGACGTGCACAGATATAGCCTTTAACCAGCTATCTGGGCTTCCCGTAGTCCAAGCTGGTTGACGTATAAAAATTAACCATCTCAGGTTCTTCATAGGAGAGATTTTCATTCTAATTTTTAAGAAAGCTAGCAAAGGTTAAAGAAACTTGTCCAAGTTATACCCCTCATTCTTTAATGAGGGGGAGCTATAACATCAATTCAGATATCTCTGACTCCAAATATTTTGTAATTTCTATTTAATTGAATTATGCTATAAGTCTTTTAGAATGATACATCTAAAGTCCAGCAGAAGGAACAAATTATTAATAGGTTCATAGGTATTGGATGTTCATTGTTCCTAAATATGACATCCTAGAATAATTTGATAGTATAGGTTTAAATGTTCTGGATTCACATCCTAGTTTTGCCTCTCATGAATGGTATGACTTTGGTCAAATTGTTTTTTTTAAACTTTATTTTCCTGATCTATAAAATGAGGATAATTATGTATGCATTGCATTGCAGAGTGGTGGAAAAATTAAATAAAGGCACATTTTAAACTATAAATGCCTTCCATTTTTGTCAGTTGAATATTTTATATTCAAGGAATATTTCTATATTAAGAATTAATAGCCTAAGCTGTGTTAAAACTTTAAGATTTTGTGTAATATTTTTGGCTGTATAAAATTATAATTAGGCTTTCACTAAGAAAAGTTCATTAAGCTTCTTGAGCGGTAAGTTGTATTAACCTCATTTAACCCAGTCAAGTGTTCTGTAGTACCAAATGCAGACATTTTTGACAATCTGTCCTCTTAGTGTTTGCATAATTTAATAATTTCAGTTTTAACAATCTGTCTGCGTGCTCTTCACCTTGTATCTTCTCTTGCTAAACTACTTGATTCCTCCTACCTACCAAAGAGTAACAAAAAATAGTGTGTCTTTAACCTGATTTCCTTTCTTACTTAGCTTTCACCCACAATCAAACAGTGTCAGTTAAATGTTAGGCTATCAAAACTTTATAGCTTCTTTTTCCTTCTCATGCTTAACAGCAATATTGAGGTAAAGCATTTATGGCTAATTGTCTGGCTAAACAACTCATGAATGGTATGGTATGACTTTGGTCAAATTGGTTTTTTTAAACTTTATTTTCCTGATCTATAAAATGAGGATAATTATATGTGCATTGCATTGCAGAGTGGTGGAAAAATTAAATAAAGGCACATTTTAAACTCTAAATGCCTTCCATTTTTGTCAGTTGAATATTTTATATTCAAGGAATATTTCTATATCAAGAATTAATAGCCTAAGCTGTGTTAAAACTTTAAGATTTCGTGTAATATTTTTGACTGTATAAAATTATAATTAGGCTTTCACTAAGAAAAGTTCATTAAGCTTCTTGAGCGGTAAGTTGTATTAACCTCATTTAACCCAGTCAAGTGTTCTGTAGTACCAAATGCAGACATTTTTGACAATCTGTCCTCTTAGTGTTTGCATAATTTAATAATTTCAGTTTTAACAATCTGTCTGCGTGCTCTTCACCTTGTATCTTCTCTTGCTAAACTACTTGATTCCTCCTACCTACCAAAGAGTAACAAAAAATAGTGTGTCTTTAACCTGATTTCCTTTCTTACTTAGCTTTCACCCACAATCAAACAGTGTCAGTTAAATGTTAGGCTATCAAAACTTTATAGCTTCTTTTTCCTTCTCATGCTTAACAGCAATATTGAGGTAAAGCATTTATGGCTAATTGTCTGGCTAAACCTTTGAGACTTGAATCTCTGAAAAATATATATACATGGAAAGTCAGAATGACTGTTTCAACTTGAAGGTTTGACTGATAATATTGTTACAGTGTAACAATATTCCTCAGGGTGCCATTGGTTCAGTCTCTTCCCACTTGCTTTGAAAGAGAAAAGCACTGGACAAACAATACTAACTCTATGTTTTGGTCATGGAAGTATACAAAATAATATAAACTAACATTATTTTCTATTTATGACTGTGTTTAGAACTTTTGGAAATAAAAAGTAATATTTTTAAGGATTTTTTGGACATATTTATCTTAATTTCCTTTTGATGTTTTAAGTTGTGAAACTTTAGTATTTATTTAGCAAAAATATTCTTTGCCTTCAGAACTGTAACATTGGTTAGTTCAGCAAACCAAAATGTTCCTTCAACATTGTGTAGGTGTTATGCTTTGTGTTGATAACGTACTGTTCTTCATTTTCTACCAATATTTGGAAAATAAATGCAGCATCTAAGAAAGTCAGTCTGTGTCAGTGTTGATTGTTACAGTCAGGGAAGCCCTCGCTTTCCCCATGTGTGGAAAGGATGCAGAAGGGGAACTTTTAAATGTTTGATAGAGCATGTTTTATAGGAATTATACTGTGACTTTGATATCCTCACAGTTTCTATGCAAGAACTGAATAGCCTCATTATAATGAAGGGTGATGACTTAAAGCACTTTCAACTTATTTGGTCTTAGGGGATAGTTGTCATGAAAACAATGATCACTACATCAAGTGCTCATCATTTTCTCTTCAAAACCAACGTAGAATGCATTCATAGCAATGAAGCTTTCTTCCATAAGTGTTTGCAGGTTTTCAAGAGGATACACTTTTTCTCTTGTATATTTAAAATGTCTGCAAATGTCTTAAGAATCCTGAAGGATGTTAATAGCAAGTTTCGCTAAGTATGGCGATGAGTAATTTAGAAATATAAACACATTTTGTCTTACTTATAGCTTAAAAAGCATTTCATAAACTAATTATATAGGGTTGTATTGGTAGCACCCTAATCATACATAATAAGTGTTCATTTACAGCACTGAATGTTAATTCTGAGAGCAAGAACTTTTAAAAAATTAGGTAAGAAGACTACACTGTGGACTTAATTAATAATAACACGGTTAGCACTTTGGCAATTCCCATTATACATTACCTAAGGAACAATGCAGTTGGTTCTGGTGGTTCCCCCATTTTTTGTTGAAAAATCAAAAGTTTAAAGAATTTAATGAGTTTCCGAATTCTATGCAGTGGATAAAAGTTAGTATTCAGTCCAAGACTGATCTAACTTCTGAACTCACAAACTCAGGCTTTACACTCTATGGCCTTAACCTTTCGTATTGTTCCTGAATTAAGGAAAATAAACCCATTAGAGCAAAGGACTTCAACTCACAATCTAGTCATTAGGATAGGGCAATTTACATATTTAGAGTAGTAACCTTCAATTTCCATTGTACATCAGAATTATCTGGGGCATTTTAAAATTTCTTTTTTGTTTATATTTGCAATTTATAATGTTTACATTTGTTTTAGGAAATTGGTACATGTGTATCGTACCTTAGTAAATTTTGTTCCCTTTTGGTCTCTGTAATATTTTGTCTTCCCTTACTCCATTTTTCAAATCTATTCATTTGTTGATAAGTATGTAAGCTATTTCCAGGGCTTAGCTCTTTTGAATTGCACTTTTATAAACATGGGTGTGAATGTATCACTACAGTATGATGACTTTAACACTTTTGGAGATGAACACAGGAGAGATATAGCTAAGTCATGAAACTTCTACTTTCAGTTTTCTGAGGAAGCTTCACATTTATTCCCATAGTGATTGTGCTTGTGCTAGTTTATATTCCCACCAACAATATACAAGGATACATTCCCACCAACAATGTACAATGATACCATATATTCCCAAGCATTTTTATTTCATTCTCAATGACAGCCATACTAACTGGATTAGGATAGGATCTCTTTGTTTTGATTTGCATTTCCCTAATGGCCAAAGATGGTGAACATTTTTTTCATGCAGTCATTGGCAATTTCTACATCTTTTTAAAAAACTAATGAATCTTTATTGAGATTTTTTTTAACAAAATAATTTTTAAACACAAAAAACCTCACATGTAAACAAGAAAGTAAATAAAGTTAGATGGTATTATTATGTACATCCAAGAATTGGAACATGATCTGGGTTAACATTTCATAATCCAGTACAGTGTTTTCACTCATCACTGCTTGGGGCAATGGAGACTTCTTTAAAACTATCAATAATGAATCCTAAAGTTTAAAGATAAAATCATCTATGAATTTGCAACTAAATGGCTTAGTTTTTCTTACCGCCTGCATAAATTTATATGTCACATGTAAATCTGTCCTAAAATGTAGTTAATTGTATCAATATCAGTCCAAAATGTTCATCATTCCAAATTAAGCATGTTACATGTATTTGATCTCCTCCTGGGTTTTTATGATAGGATGTTTCAGAACTCATGTATTACAACAGCAACATCTTTCAAAACTAACCTCATTCTAAATTCTATTTCTAAGCACTGTAGTGCTCCTTCATCCTCTCCTTGCTCTCTGCATACATAAAATACAATAGCAACTTTACCTGAAATATATTACTAACACAGTAATTAACATTTAGGCAGTAATTTCTGACCAAATTGTAGTTTGTTTACCAAAAAATGTTAAACTTTTATCTAAAAATTTAGGTCAAGTATTGTCATAATGGTAGTACTTAAAAATAATGGCCTCAATTTTAGAGTTCAGTATTTGAATCTCTACAATTCTAAATTAATCACTACAGTTCATGTGGGGAAAAAAAATCTCAGTTCTTGAAAGATCAAAATAGTTTTTGTTGTTTTCATCTGCGAGCCCGCTCACGGAACAAGGTTCAGGGACCCGAACTGGTAGGTGAAGGCCTGGAATCACCACACAGACTCCGGGAAGGTTTCTGGAACGCTTCCCTTTTATGGAGGAAATGTTCAGATTTATAGAGGGTAAGGCGGGGGTGGAGCCAGGGTGGCGCTACTGGATCACTATTGGATAGGGTAAGGCGGGGGTGGAACCAGGGTGGAGTCGGGATGTTTGGCACATCCTTATTGGCCACATGTTAGTTTTTGGATTTATGCTTTAGGGGCTGAGGCGAACGGAGTCAGGACTTTAGAGGTTTTCGAGAGGAACAGTTTATCTGTCTAAGGTCAGATCTCCTCACACCCGAGGGGGTGGATTATTCCAGCCCTAATAGGCCTTGGAGTTTTCTCCTGAGAGATGGGTGCGGTGCTTCTGACTCAGTCAGACATTAACCTGATCCTCAAATTTTATTACAATGAATATTATTAATTCAGTCTTTTTTGCTAATTAAATTCAATTCACCTCTGTAAGATGTACAAGATACCCAGAGTAGTTTTAAGTGATCTCAGTTTTTGTTTAAAACTAATACTTTTCTGCCATGTAATTTAAAGATGTGCACTATATCTTTGTGCTGTTTTTTTTTTTTTTTTTTTTGGTTTTTTTTGAGACAGGGTCTCACTATGTAGTTAAGACTGACCTGGAAGTCACTATGTAGACCAGGCTGGTCTCAAACTCACAGTGATCCTCCTGCCTCAGCCTCCCAAGTGCTGGGATTATAGGAGTGTGCCACCACGCCCGGCTATGTTTGTGCTATGTAAGGCAGGTGCCAAGTACATTTTGAAAGGTAATAACTTACTAACTAGAATGTTCTCCCAAAGGGGGAAGAAAAACAGAAAAGAAAAGCTAATGGCAGTTTTTAAGACAGATGTTTAAATAGCACTCTTCTTTTAGATCATTTAAAAATAATTTGGCAGCGGAACCACCCATGGTCATAAAAGATAATTGTTTACAAAGGCCAACCAACAGATACAGAATTAGTGATATGCTTTTATTCTTTTTACAAGTCTTTTTAAGTTGGTGCCTAGTGGCATTTAACAATAATTTTGTGTTCAGTGTGAAAAGATTTAGAACATGAACTGACACTAAATAAAAGATATGATTTCTCTATGTCATGCAGAAAAGAAGTCAACTTTTTACACATCACCACTCCTAAATAGTTCTAATTAAAAATCCAAACTGTTTCCATTTGTATATTATTGTCATTCTCTGGCAAAAGATTCAAAATAGCCATGGGATAGGAAACAACTGTTCATTTATGGTCTTCATTTTTCAAAATAAATGCGTTTTGTAAAAGGAATATGCACTGTGCTTGTTTTATCCTAAATAGTTGTATATAAGCAGAAATGCGATGACTTTTTTTGACTAATCTACTCCTAAGGCTTTGAGTTGCCTCTCAATCTCTTCATCGGTGATTGAAATCTTTGAAAGATAATAGCTTACCAACTAGACTGTTCACACAAAGGAGGAAGAAAAACAGAAAAGAAAAGCTGATGGCAGTTTGTGCAAGTATTCTGGCTACCTTGTACATCCTATAGAGATGAATTGAGTTTAATTAGCAAAAAAGACTGAATTAAAAACATTCCTTGTAATAAAACTGTATTTTGAAGTAGAGGCAGCTTTAGGCAGCTGACAGAGCTTTGACCTTTCTCTCTCTCTCTCTTTCTTTCTGCCTTTGAAAGATTTTTATTATGGTTTACAAATTAAGTTAATGTTTACTTTTTCCCCATTAAGTTTTACTGGCACACTTAAAGCAAACAGTACACTTACATTTATCATGGGGATCTTATACCTTTGCAGGATACGTCGTGGTTCTTCCTTCCAGAGGTTTCTATTTCAATTTCATCAAGAACTTCATTTACAATATCTTTAGCCATCGAAGATCTCATCACGTGTGTCGCTGATCGTTTCTTCAGTCCTTTCCATTTTCGTGTTTTCCTCCTGGAAATTCTGCATTGTTTGGAATGTCTTTCGTGGCTCCGTGTTCTTGTTCACGGCCTGCATTGTCTTTGCTGGGGTTGTGATTGCTCCATCCATCTTCATCTCAGAATTCGTCCCTTTTGTTTGTTTAGAGTAGAAGTCACTTTTGAACTTAATGCAAAAGTTCTTGTTTTCTGTTTTTGCAGATGTACAAGCTGTTTGGCTAAAATCTTACAAGCTTCTTTATTACCAATCTTGGCCATTTTCTTAATTTCTAATTCCTTTTCACCTAAAGGTGAACTTTTATGGTTTCCCCATCGTATATGAATTGCCAGCAATTCTTATTCTTGCGCAGCCGTTTTTCTTGTTTCTCTAAAGCAGATCGATCTCTGATTATAGCCCTCTGTGTACCTTGTAACTCCCAATTCTGTTCCTTTATTACATTGGCCGCAGTTTTCTTCTTGAAGAGAGAGGCCACGGTCCGGAACCGCACCCAGGCGGCCGGCTCTGTCCGGTCTGGAACGAAACTGGGAAAAGAGAAGAGGGAAGGGACATGCTTTCAGGGGGTTCGAGGCGGGCAGAGAGGGTGGGCAGGAGGAGGAGGGGAGTGTCTCCAGACGGGCCCCCCGGAGGGCGTGTATCCAGGAGGCCACCGCAGGCGGAGGGCGGGAGCTCAGGTGACAGGGACCAATTTCTACATCTTATTAGGAGAAGTGTCTATTAAGTTCAAGTGCCCATTTTCTGATTTGGTCATTTGTTTTCTGGGTGTTTTGAGTTTTTCATATATCCTAGAAATGAGTCCTGTATCTGAAGAGTGGCTGGAACAAATTTTCCTATTCTGTTGGTTGTCTCTTCACTCTATTCATTGTTTCTTTTGCTACGTAAAAGGTTTTCATTTTTAATATCATCTCATTTGTTGATTCTTGTTATTATATTTTTGTGCTCTTGGAGTTCAGGCCATGGAGACCTTTTTGAGAGAGATCTCAACTGTTGTGCTACTCCACGGGAATTCAAGGGAAAAAGTCGAGAAAAAAAAACATTAATGATATCGAGATTAATACTGAAGATATAATTGAGAGAAGCAAAAAGAATGTAAAACAGAAAGAAAATATAACAAGAGAAAAATATATGAAAGAGAGGCAGCAATCAGAGAGGTAGAAAATATGGGAAAGGATATAAGGAGGGCAGGGGAAGAAAGGAAATATGGCCAGGAGGTAAGAGAAGATGTAAACCCAAGAAACTTAAATATCTTCAAGAAGTGGCATGGAACTATATGGCTAAACAGCTTCGAGTGTTATGTTATGAATCAGGAAACTAATATCAATAGCTACATACTGATAGCCTGATCCTAATTATATTCAACTCTATACAGATAGTCAAGGAAGAAAGAAAAGAGAAAAACAACTAAGTATGTCCGTGTGTGTACTGCACACACAGACAGGTGCGCATGCACATAAACAGCAACAGAGAGAGGAAAAGCAGAGGAAGGTGGTCCTATTCCACTGGTTAGATGATATCTAAGAACAGATTATCAATGCTGCTGTCAATGGATCACCGTATTTGGGGGCCTTTAGTGTTTCCCATGGAATGGAGTTGGAGCCACTCTCTTTGGAGTCTCAGGCTTGGGGTCCCGGTGCATACTTGTACCCCAGCCTCTGAAGCAGACTCTGGGCGCCCAGGTTGTGTTTCTGCCAGCTTGCAAAACGCGCTCTGTCCTTTTCTTCTCTCCAGCTTCTGGCAGGTTCATCTCTCTCCCCTTGGGGCAATTTCCCCAATCTCCTGAGACCTCAGGGGCATCTGGGGGTCATGACGTGGACAGCTCTCACTCCTGTCTGGTGTTTTCTCACCAGCCAACCTCAGTGTTCATGAAGCCAACCTCCTTGGTGTTCCATACATCTCTCAAGTTGACTGTTCCCTCTGTGCACGGCGCTGAAGGTGGCAGAGGTTGGAGGATCTGACAAAAGCCTGAGCCAGGACCTCTGAGACTCTCTCACCACCCCATTGCTCGCCACTTCTGCCTCTGCCTCAGTCCCTCAAGTCTCTCTTGGGGTTACAGTTGCCTCAGTGCCCTGTGCTATGGAGATAAAGCTTGAGCCTGGATGTCCAGGTCAGTGACTGTGACTTCTGGCTTCTATCCTTTCCTCTCTACTTCCCTCTGGTTCTGGATTCCCACAGCACCCTTATCATGAGTACCACCTTCTTGTGCAAGTGTCGCAGTCTTTGGGTCCCCAGGCCAGCAGTGCATAGGGGATCTGCCTGCACTGTAGTTGGTAGAGAATAGGGTGAGCTCTAAATTGGCTTCCACCTCCACGGATTTTTACCCCTGGAGTATTTTGAGCATTTTGTAAAATGGTGAAATCTCTGAACCTATGCCATCAGCAACACCAAGGCAGGGCTGAGGCTTTGGTTCGTCGTTATTCTGCTGTGCCTACTTCTGTCTTTCATACACTTGCCATCCTGTTCCGGTCATATTTGTGGAGGGGGTTTTATTCCCATGCCGTGCAGCAGCGCAGCCATTAAGCTGGGTGAACTCTTCACAGGGACCAAGTGTGCTGTTTCTTCTAGAACACCATGTTGGACTTTTTCTGGGGACTTAGAATATAATGGGGTTCTGGTTCGATTGCCCTTAGGTAGTGGCTGGGTGCTGATATTTTTTAAATGTTCTGGAACTGATAATGGGCAGCCAGGGTACAGACGCATTTTTAAACTGTACTTTGTAGACCTTAACGTTCAGAGAAACGCTCCCTGCTTTTTTCCAACTTTAATTTTTAAGACCTTTGAACTATTAAATAACTAATAAAATACATTTAGAGTTATTAAACTTTTAAACAGAAGTTAAACTCTGGATGCGCCAAGCTTGCTTCACTGTGTATCTTGGAAACGGCCCTAACATACTTTTAAGCTTTCTAGGAAGCTGCTTCTTCACCCAGATTTTTATTGCAATATTCCTGCAAGGGGGCTCTCCCTAAATGTCTCCTTTATGATTGCCCTGACAATCTTTTATTTTGTCTCTTTAAAATTTTTTAAAAACCCTTCTTATTTTCTGAAATATCCTTATTTCTACTTGTACGTTGTTGGTATCCTTGGCCTGTAATGTAAGTGAGATGTGAGCAGATATCTCTCTACCTTGTTCAGCATGTGCGTAACCCTATGCAGGGGCCGAGTTGGATACGTGGTGAAGCCTGAAAGAGATGCCTGTTGAATGAAAGAGTGACCAGCAAAGTGAGAATAATTTTTTTGATAAGTCCCTCTGGTTATAAACTAAGCTATAGCGCCCAACTTTAGACACAAAGTCTCCCGTGTCTCATTGTTTTCTAGATAATTGGGAGAGGAACACAACTGGCTTATAGACGGATATTCTGGATTCACCCTGAAATTAGTGTTATTTGATACAGCCTTCACTCTGTAGCTCTTATTTGAGAGGAAAAAAAAAACCACTATTTTTGGAAAATATGAGCTTTTTTTCAGTCAACTGACAATAGTAATAAATCTTTTTTTAATTGAGTTTATTGGTACATTTTAGGTGTACAGTATAGTTACATTCATCATTGGGATCTTTCTGGATTCACCCTGAAATTAGTGTTATTTGATACAGCCTTCACTCTGTAGCTCTTATTTGAGAGGAAAAAAAAAACCACTATTTTTGGAAAATATGAGCTTTTTTTCAGTCAACTGACAATAGTAATAAATCTTTTTTTAATTGAGTTTATTGGTACATTTTAGGTGTACAGTATAGTTACATTCATCATTGGGATCTTGTGTCTTTACATGCCAGGTCTTGGTTCTCATTTTTCCCCCTTGTCCCTCCCTTCACCCCCTCCTCCCCTCCCCATTTACAAACACTTTATTTCCATTTTTTCATGGCTATTTTTTAGACTATCCTTTCAACAAAGTCCAATATAATGCTTTTTGCATTAACATCAGATGTAATCCTGTAGTTCGTACTATTTTAAGGAGCATGTTAGCTTTTGAATTTTAGCTGTAGCATTCTTTACTTTGGTGCCACTGCTTTTTGACCTTGACATTCTATTCTTTGGAAAAAAAATGGTTCACTAAAAATTCCTTTTGTATAGATGGGAAGTTGGACCATCAGAGGTGATTAAAGTATTTCATAAGAGAAGTTCATAGCCTTTCTCTTCTTATTCAGAATTACAGTTTCAAAGTCAGAAATCTTAGAATAATATGAAAGAAAACTTGCTTGTGGAGTAAAATTGACAGTGCTTATTGAGGGGTAGGGACATTTCTTTAGTTAGACTACGTTCCCATTGGATTTTATTTCATCCAGAAATAGTTTGATCTGATGCCAGAAGAAGTTTGCTAGCTTGCAGAATAACAGTAGAGTCAAGGCATCAAGGGCTGCTGATTACTTAATTCAATCCCTTCACTATATGTCTGAGAAAACTGAGCCAGGAAGGAGAAGTGAGTGCAAACCTCTGACTTTGCTTGGCTGCTGTATTGCAGATTCACACTGTGTCTTCCTAGCTAATGTGGCTGATGGCTCATGCCACATACTTTGGTGTCTGTATTATAGAAGAATACTTTGCTTTATACTTAAAGAGCTTGCTGATACTTTTCAAAATTATAAATGGATATAGATATAAGTGGAAAGTGTCACTGAGTAAGAGATCTAAAGCATCAATGGCTATTTGAAGTGACAACCTGAAGGTCTTTTGGGGTGTGCAGTATAATTAAAATAGGATTACTTTTATTTGGATAACTCCAGGATCATAAACTATGAAGGTTTTGCTTCTTAAAATTTGAACTTTAAGGCTGGGGATTTGGCTCAGTTGGTGTTGGCTCCTGCCTTGAAAGCATAAGGACTAGAGTTCAATTCCTAGTACCCCCAAAAATATGTTTTTGAATTTTGTCCTTGCACATCCCTATAGATTCACTCTCACAGTACCAAAATGAATTTATGCCTGGTGTTTTAATATTTACATTACATATAGATGTCCACAGACACTTCAAACTGTGACATGCTAAAGAGGTTTAGAAGAGACTATTAGACTGTGTAAAAGTCAGGTTACTAAGCTGTGGAGAAAATGAAAGACAGATATTAACTATAATTACTAGCTAACTATACTAATAGATATGAACTATAATTTTAGGCCACATTTTAGGGGCATAGAGTTCCATTTCCCGGTTGGGATATATTGTCTTAAGAAGCATGGATTTCAAGGCAGGCGATAGGGATGGTAAATCTCACTGTCAGCTTCTGAGCCAGGAGACTTTGAGCAGGTAGCAGGATACCGCCAACCTTCGTTTGACTCTGCTGTGGAATTGCCCAGAGATAAGTGGAATGGAGGGACCGTGGATGCGTCCCAAAACACCAACATGAAGGAGATGAAAACAGTTTTAAAAAATAAAATTGTAACGATGCCGCTTAAAACAATGTGACATTTACATGTTGGCCAAATAGGTGATGAGCTTAGCACCTGAATTATCAAGAAAGAGTAATCGAGACAGGGAAGCATCAGGAGTCAGTTCTGATACTGATACCCGACCCCCAGGTACACTAACAAGACAGTCTGACAGCGCTGCTTTTCATGTAGTCCATAATCACGAGAAACTTCTCTGACTGTGCCAGCCTCCTGATGTTTTGCAGATTGAGATAGCACACAAAATACTGCTACGGCTATATAAGCAGTATTCGTCGGCCAGTGTGACTGCCGGCGGCTCCTTCCTAGTTTTCCGCGTGTAATGTGATGCTGACTTTTGTGTTTGCGCCGTCTTTCCTGCTAGGCTTTCAGCAGAGTGAGGTGCTGCTGGCTTCTCCTTTCTGCCTACCACGTACGGAGCCTGATATGGAAGACATCCTGTTTAGGGAGATGGAGTAAGTGTTTGCTGTCATTCGGAAGTTGTTTATTTGGGGAGCGTGTTATCCTTTTGAGAGCTAAAGCTCTGCCCTGATCGAGAGATGAGCTCATAAAGGAGGATTTAGTACCCGTGATACTTCTGTGATCTGGCGGACCTTCCTGAGAAGTGACGAGGACAGGAAGAACTAGAGGCGGTCACTCTGGTATGAGACTGTGTCTATGTACTATCTCGCTGGATCTCTTCTCTGTATTTTAGTTCATTTGAAATACAATAGGTTGCAAATCATAAAAATAAAAATTTCCCGTATTTATATTATTTTCAGTGAACATGAATGATTCAACTAATGGAAGATGGAACTTTGATCTAAACTGCATTGGCATTCTCACTTAATGATTTCTTTGGGTTTGAAGGCTTTTGATAAAGATTACTCACAGAACAGCAATAAGAGGAAGATTGAGGTCCTTAGGTCTGTAGAACCAAGGTTCCAGTGCCCTTGACTTGAAAAATAAATCTTCAAGTTATGATGCAATAAATGAGGAGAATCATTCTCCTTATAGTTTGTAGCACAGCAAATGGAAAGGGATAAAATTCTTAGCATCAAGTTCACAGTTTTATACATGATAAAGGACATGTACTTCAGGTTATCTATGACGTTTGTCTGGATCTTGACAAACCCTCATTATCATAAAATCTACTATGACATATAAATTGATTGAAAACCAAGCCATAGTTCTTGTATCTCCTCGGAAAAGAAAAAGTAGATATATCATGGTAGGATTTTTGTAATGTACATTTTTCACTTGTCATTGATTTGTAAAACTCAAAGCCTTCAGAAGAGAGCTTAGCAAAAGTTATTGTGAAAATAGAAACATATTTACTATTGTCCACTTTTCTCATTTCATTTGAATTTCATTCCAGGGCCGGGATTTAGCTCAGGGGTTCTGCTGCCTGCCTCACAAGCACAAGGACCCGAGTTCGATCCCCACTACCAAAAAAAAAAGAAAGAAAGAAAGAATAAAAGAAATTCATTCTGTATTAGTACACATAGGAGCAGCTCATTTTTAAAATGATTTCTTAATATCCCTTTGTTTGAATTTATATAGTAGTTAGGCATTTTTCCTATGGGTAAAAATGTGTTTTTGATACATTTTTGGCATAAATAGTGATGCAAAGAATATCATTGCAGATATGTTATTGATTTCACAGTGAGTACACTACAGAAGAAATACCGAGCAGTAAAATTGCTAGGTTCTTCGGTTCATGCACTTCTTATTGTTTTTTTAAAATTGAATTTATTGGTACATTCTAGGTAGACAGTACAGTTACATTCATTACTGGGATCTTGTACCTATACATTGTACTTCTTATTGTTGATAAAAGTGGCCAAATTGCTCAACATAGGAGTTTTATCAATGTATGCTTCCTCCAGGAGTGTAAGAGGACACCTAATTCTTCACATATGTGTATCAGACTTTTAGATCTTTACCATCTGATAGATGAAAGGCAATGTTTATACCCTTTTCATTTGTGCAGTCCTTATTACAGATAGGAGCCATTTAAGATATTAATAGCTCAATTTCTATTCTCAATTGCTGTGTATTTTTCTCTTGGATTGTTTGTTGCCTTCTGATGTGTTCAAATCCCTTCCATGTTGGAACATTTATCTCTGCGATATGATTTGCAAATATCAGTTTTCCTCATTTTGGAGCATTTTTGTGATGTGCTTTGCCAAAAAGGAGATCTAGATTTTTGTTACCTATTCATGTGTGACTGTTTTATTTAGGGGTTTATCGGTGTAAATGTTTCTGGAGCTCTAGACCAGAGAGGCCTGACTTTGGGGTGTCACAAAGGACCAGTTCTGGTCACTGGCACCAGAAACCAGAGGGAAGAGCAGTGGCACAAAACAGTAAAGGAATGTATTCAGTACAGCCATAGTGGGAAGATACAGGCCTTCAAACGTCCCCAGCCCTGAGTTGGGGTAGGGAATGAGAGGCAGATGTATGCATCTTGAAGCCGTCTCTGTGCAGCTGTGGTCTGGTTGACCATTATCTGTGATAAGAAAGTTAATGGGGTGCAGGAAGGGTAGCTTGGACTCTTTCACAGGGTCTGGCCTGTTCTTTCTCGCATTCAAAGTGACTGCAGGAAAGAATGGTTAGAAGAGTGGTTAGAGAGGCAAGGTGGACGTAGGTCTTCAAGCTTAGGCCAGCGACTGGAGATTGGTAGGTGCTGCTCTGGGAGTGTCTAGTACAGGATGTTGTAAAGGCAGCGATTGACAGTGTTGGCCGCATGTCCCTTAAGATACTGGAAATACCTTTGTTACTTTCATGGTGGTGTCTTCACCCTCGAGGGGTGAGGATTAGCCTCTTTAGCCCAACGCTTCTTCAGTGATTAACACATCAACATGTGGTGTACAGGAATCTGGCGTAAAGTTTAAGGTACAAAGGAGACTGATATGAAATGAAGGCAAACATGCTGAACTTTTATTCTGTTTTTAATTACCCATCAGATATCTGCAAGCCCAAGTGAAGAGTGGATACTTTTAAGCAAAAGTAGCCTCTAAACCCCTAACTCTCTCGCACACACATACTCACACTATTCCCGTGTTTTTAGCTAGAATTTATTTTGACATGAGACAGAGATCCATTCTTAATTTTTCCCAGATGGCTTCCCAGTTGTCTTAACACCATTTAATCTATCATCTCCTGCCGATCCAACATGCCATTTATATCATAAACTAGAGTCCTCTATGCATTTGGATTTGTGTCTAAACTGTTTTGTTCCATCAATCTTTTCATGCAACTGAAGCACAATATTTTAATTGCAGTGGGCTTGTAATAAAACTAGTCCTCACAGTATCCCTGCCACTTCATCAGAATTCTTCTCAAAAAATTTCCTATTTGTGCAGTTATTTTCCCAGAGGCATTAAATGAACACCTTAATATAGGCCCTGAAAATAAGTTGTAACCATATTTAAAAATTGTGCTTAAGTTAGTCATTTGTGGTGTTATAGGGAGCCTAATTCATTAGATTTTAGCTGCCATATTACACTGGATTTGTATAAATACTTTAAAATTTTTTCTTCTTTTCTATCCTTAGAATATGTTTCAATAGTGTTAGAGGGATCTAGACTTCTGAATGGAATACAGTTTTGTGACTATCTATTTCTTATGGTCTTTGTTCAGTGAGGAATTAACCGGGGATTCTCCTATGAAGGTGTGAGAGTGGTTGGTGGGATCCTTTGTCTCTTTTCTCACCTTCATTTTCATCAGCTAGGATATTTAGATACTCTGCTCATCTGGGTCAATGTTTGTAAGTCACATTGTTCTTGTAAGTAATGTATTTCTTGCACGTTTTCAAATTAATTTGAAAATTGGTGAGAATAACGTCAACCTCTTCTCTTCATTTCCTGTTTTCTCACAGTGTTTCCTCTTGTGTGCGCGTGTGCCCAGCTGCCCCTCACTTATTTCTTAGTTACGTTCTCTATTCTGCTATATTCTTAATAAAGAATCATCTCTTGTAATTAAAATTTCTATAATCTAATTATTTGTTTTTCATTTCTCATTACTAGTTCTTTATTTTTGTATCATTTAGTTCTTAGTTTCATTTCATTTTTCTGATTTCCTGTGTATTAATTAGGTATATTTTTTCTTTTTTTGTTATTATGTAAGAATGCATATTTCCTCTTAAATCTGCTTTAACTATTTCTTACAATTTCTAATGCAGAACATTTTCCCTATTTGCAGTTTCAACTATTCTGTTATCTTTTCTTCTTCTTTAATCCACACACATCTGTAGCAATTATCCTTTGGGGAGCATATGGCCTAATAGTTGGTTAACTTTTTCTCAGCATTCTACCTTTATTTCAGAAGAAATTATCTTGGTTTGCATGTTATGGAAATTTATATTGATGACTCTAGGAAATGGGGCCTTTAGGTATAAGACAGCATTGATTAATAGTGTCCCACTTGGAAAGACGGAGCTAAAATCCTTCATGACTAAATTATTCACTACCTATGCTTATAGTTTTTGCTTTATGAATTATAATACTATGTTTTATTCACAGATGTCCTAGTTGTTAAATTTTCAGTAGATTAAACTTTTAAATATTATCCTTAGTATTCTATGTATAGTTATGTTTTCCAACTAAGAAGGTTATCCCTCTACAAAGATCTCTAAGACCAGTTTGGCCTTATTTTGTTTCTAAATTGTGTGGTGTTTATGCTCCTTCTATTTATTTGAATAAAATTTATTGACTGTCCTCTTTATATGAGATTTTAAATGATATTTTTACTTCACCTACCTTCCTTCCCTCCTCTCCTACCCTTCACTATTTTGGTGATCATATTTGCATTAGTTCTTATCACTTTACTTAATATTTTAAGTATGCCTCTTGTGCTTTTTTTTTTTAGCTTAGTGTGATGGCTTTGGATCCCTAGCTCTAAAAAGAGAAAAGTAATATCCCTACACTACCATCTCCTTCATCATTGAATTTTTGGTAATTATGTTATTTCTTTTATAGTTTTGGGTTTTATTTGATTTTGCAATAATGCCAGTAGGTTTGATTCTAGGAGTAGATGGTTTCAATAGCCACTGCTGTTTGCTATTCTTACCGTGTTTTTCTCTTCCTCAGCTGAACCTAATCCTCTGACTTTCAAGAAAAGTCAAGCTCCTTCAAGAAAGATTTCAAGGAACAAAATTCTCTGAATTCTTGTGGGTCCAAAAATGCTTTTCCTGTGGCCTTTAGACTCAGATGATTGCTCGGCTGGGTATAAAGTACTCAGTTCATTTTCTTCCTAATATCTTCCCAAGAATCATTCTACCACATGTTAGCTATTTATTCTCCTCTGGAGAATTCTGGGAAAAGTTAATATAAGGTCAAGAAAGATTTAAACACATACACATACACAAATACATACAATCTAAAATAAAACCTTAAAAAGCAAAGCACTTCAAAACAACATCCAGTACCTCTCAACTGAATCTGAAAACTCTATTGTAGTATTTCACATAGAAATAATATCCATTGCATATTCCAAAAAAGTAAATTGTTTTCAATATTATCTGTTTTATAAATAGTCCTCTATTCATTAAAGAACTATTCACATATTTTAATATTTTAAATATTATCTGATAACTTTAGCCTTTTTTTTGCTTTGCAAATTCCTCTTCATTATAGCATTTGTGTATATTTGCTGCTCAGTAATCTTATAACTTTTTTAAAAAATTCATCTTTTTTTAGGGCAGGGATTTAGCTCAGCGGTTCGGTGGCCTGCCTTGCAAGCGCATGGACCCAAGTTCAATCCCTGGTACTAAAAAAAAAAAAAAAAAAAAAAAAAAGGAAAAAAATCTTTTTTTCTTTATTGGTACATTTTAGGTATACAGTACAGCTACATTTATCATTGGGATCTTATACCTTTACATGGTGTATCTTGGTTCTTATTTTTTCCCCATTCCCCTGCTGTCTTCACCCCCTCCACCCTTTCCTATTTACAAAGACTTTGTTTCCATTTTTTTTCCTTTTTTCTTTTCCCTTCTTACCTTTCCCTTACCCCTCCCACTCCCCCTACACCTTTAGACCTTTTTTCCTATTACACAATATCAATTACACATTTTTATTCTTATTTATACTTTTAGTTTATCACATGAGAGAAACGATTCAGCATTTACATGTATGTACTATTAATTTTACTTAAAAATATGGCCTCAATGTGCATCCATTTAGCTATAAATGTCTCTAGTTTCTCATTCTTTATTGCTGACCCCCTACACCTTTAGACCTTTTTTCCTATTACACAATATCAATTACACATTTTTATTCTTATTTATACTTTTAGTTTATCACATGAGAGAAACGATTCAGCATTTACATGTATGTACTATTAATTTTACTTAAAAATATGGCCTCAATGTGCATCCATTTAGCTATAAATGTCTCTAGTTTCTCATTCTTTATTGCTGAGTAATATACCATGTATCTTAATTCTTATTTTCCCCATTCCCCTGCCCTCCCTTCACCTCCTCCACTCTTTCCTATTTACAAAGACTGTTTCCATTTTTTCCTTTTCTCATATTTTTCTTTTCTCTTCTTTCCTTTTTCCTACCCCTCCCACTTCCCCTACTTCTTTAGACGTTTTCTTCCTATTTTGCATTATCAATTATATATTTTGATCTTTATTTACACTTTCAGTTTTCCACACCAGGGAAACTATTAAGTATTTACACGTATGTCCTATTTATTTCAATTGAGTATGGCCTCAATGTGCATCCATTTAGCCAAAAATGTTACTAGTTTCTTGTTCTTTATGGCTAATACTCCATTTTATATATTTTTAAAAATCTTTATCCAGTCTCCAGTTATGGGCAATTAGGCTGTTTCCAAGTTTTAGCTATTACAAACTGTGCCTCTATAAACATGGGTAGCATCTACTGCTGTGGTATGATTCTTTGTTGTTCTGTGAAATTTATATTGTAAGCAAAAGGAATAGGAGACATTTTGCTCACTTGAATGGGAGAACAAGTATCTATAGTAATAGGATACCTCAAACTCAGAGAATTCTGTTAAGGCACACCCTGTTATCCCTATGTGAGAATCAGTAATTAAGAGCCAAAGGAGATACTCTGTAGTGCCATGGGAGGGAAGAGGGTATTGTATCAGCTTCTTGGTAAAGTAGCTTTTGAGATGGTAGATTTATGTCAAGACACACAAGAGAGATGTTGGTGAAAAGATGAGATGGAGGACACCTTGTAAGGTTCTTGTTTGTGGTATTGACACTTTTCTTAGCATATCTGAGATATGAGTTGAATCTCTACTTTTGACCAGAAGCAGTGTTTTCTATTAGTGAGATGTAAATCAGCAGCAAGCAAAGTTACCTCTTCAGTCTGTTACGTGACTGGTGCACTGGAAATGAGTGGAATTCCAAAGTGCTATCTTCACTTGATTTCTATTCCAACCTGAGACTGATTTAAAAGAATCATTCAATGCCCAAAAGAGATCTGTCTACCTAGGACTTCAGGAAAACACGGTCAGAATTCCTCATGAGGAACAGCAGTTGGGTTTGCTTTCCATTAACCTTTTATGAGTCAGTACAGATTCTGTTGCCCTGGGTATGTGTGTTTGAGGGAAAAGGGTGAGTAAATGTTTAAGGCAAGTGTGTTTATTTTTGTGTAAGCAGTAAAGAAAGCTGTTACTTAAACTGTGGTACAGGTTTGCACCTGATAGTTCCTATATAGAATCTCTGTTCTAAAGATTCCAAAGTCTATTTTTAATAACTAAGTATTTTAAAACAGGGGCAAATTAACCCAGACCTTTCAATACACTATGAAACATTATAGCAACTTCTAAGCTTTCCTACTTCCTAAGATATAGTTAGATATATGTTATATCTTTTTGTTTTTTAAAATTCAACATTACTTAAGTATGTGAATTGGGGGTGTTCTATAAAAACCAAATCCCTGGGAACTTGGGAAGTACAGAGAACCAGTTAGACACCTTGTAATGTGTTTGGCAATTTGACAGGAATATCAGCCATCTATGCATAATTACTGAAGACTTTTATATGTCATGCACTTCACTAAGTCTTTCATGTACATTATCTCATTTAATCCTCATGAAAATCATCTATCATTCTTGTACAGATCTGACTAAGAACTTGTCTAATGTCACACAGTTAATAAAACTCAGGGCTGATTTTTTACTTTAATTCTTCCACCTAAAAATCTGTTTATAAATATTTTATCAACCATATTATAAAAAAAACAAACTTAATTTTTCTTGCATGGAATCAGAACTAGTTGATAGGGAAAGGGGTAGAAGGAATAGCACACCATAGTTCTGAGCTACTAACGTCACATACAGACATACAGGAAGTTAGATACTTATAAAGTCCAAAACTTATACATAGATGGCTGATATTCCTGTCATTATGTTTAATGAATTGTGAGCTCCTTAAAGGTAGAAAGTAAATTTGTTCTGTTTTTCTGAGGATTAAGAACAGTGCTTTGTATGAGAAAGTATTTTAACAAATGTTTTTTCGGTAAAGGAATATTAATAAATTATACAAGGCTACCAGCTGCTAAGATCTTTGAGAAGGAGCATTGTTTTCAGGATGCGAAGGGCATGGGTGTTACTTCATTTCCTGCGCCTAGCAATGCCATCGGGGTACATTTAAGTCAAGTGCAGACTGGGATTTACTGGACAAGAAGCACATAAAATTCACGACACTCAGGTGGAGCAATTGTATTTTGAGGAGAATTCAGCTTAGGATAAAACCACAGATATCCATTACTATTAATGAAGGTGTGCACAGGAGCATCATGGGGAGCAAATCTGCTACACCTCTGCAGATGCTTGTGATGGAAAAGAACTATATTATTCTAGAACAACAATAGCAGAAAAATGCTAGTGTTAGAAGAACAGACTCTCAAGTTAGTGGCTAACAGATTGGAACAAGTTGTCACTTCTTGGGATTTAAAATTCTGTCTGACATCTGGTGGATTGTTTACTACTCTTGATGCAGAAGGAGCTTCTGGAATGTGATATATCAGCCTGGCCAGTTGGAGGCTTTGGGAGAGCTGCAAGTGATACCACAGTGGTTCTGAAGTTCTTTTATTCTCCTAATACGCAGGCTTGTGAAAGCTGACTTGATTCAACTGTGACATTGTGTAGGTGCATTTTTTTTCATTGAGTTGTTTGTTACTTTTTAAGTATATAGTACAGTTACATTCATCACTGGGATCTTTTACCTTTACATGACAGGTCTGGGTTCTCATTTTTTCCCCATACCCCTGCCCTCCCTTCACTCCCTCCACCTTCCTCTATTTACAAAGAATTTTTTCCATTTTTTCTTCTCTCATAATTTTTTCTCTTCCCTTACTTCCTTTCCCCTACCCTTCCCACTTCCCCTACACCTTTAGCCCTTTTCTTCCTATTTCACTTCATCAGTTATACAATTTGGATCTTATTTACACTTTTAGTTTTTCACACCAGGGAAACTACTCGGTATTTACACATGTTGTGCAGGTGCATTTTAAAACACAGGGTCATGCATAGAACTGTCTAGAAGATAAAACACAGCTGGCATTCTGGGAAGCTGAGGCAGGACAATTGCAAAGTCAAGCCTTTTCTGGACAACTTAGCAACTTGGGGAGACCCTGTCTCATAATAAATAATTAAATATTTTTAAAATACTGGGATATAGTTACATTTGCAGTTTCAATAAGGATCAAAAGGCATAACAGATATTGTGGAACTAGGAAGAAAAGGTCCAAAAAAGAAGGGGAAGTGGGAGGGATTTGGGAAAGAAAAAAAAGGGAATCAAATTAATATGAGAAAATGAAACAATGGAAACAAAATATTTGTAAATAGGGAGGGGTGGAGGGGTTGAAGGGAGGGCAGGGGAATGGGGAAAAAATCAGAACCAAGCTAGATTATGTAAAGGTGCACATTTCCAATGATGAATGTCATTATATTGTATACCTAAAATGTACCAATAAAAATTTTAAAATACTGGAATATAGCAATGTGAAGATCTTGTATTCAATCCCAGCACCACACACACACACACACACACACACACACACACACACACACACACACACTATATCTTATATATATTTTCTCCCCCTCTTTCTAATACACAAAAATAGGGCACATTTCTGTAAGTAGGAAACTAATCTAAATAGTAGACATATGCTGAAAAGAAGTAACTATGCACCAGTCCATCAGTCTTCCTTTGTATGACTTCATAAAGAGCCACAAATATCCTATTATTATGGTTATTTGGCAAGGTATTTTTCCCTAGTACTTTACATTATTTTACCCTAACTGGAACAGAAAATAAAATTTGTAAATAAATGACAATTATAATGTTCAATTTTGTACATTGAGATTCTCCTCCTTGGTTCTAGTCTTTTATTCTACTTAGTTTATAAATGCTGCCTTCATTAAGAGACTATTTAGACATTATTGGAAAACTCTAATCTTCCATTTCAACTCCATGTTTTGTTTTGTTTTGGTAATGGTGATTGAATCCAGGGGTGTTCTACAATTTAGCAACACTGCCAATTGTCTTTGTTTAGAGACAGAGTCTTGCTCACATGGCCAGGCTGGCCTCAAACTTCAAATGGTCCTGCTTTAACCTCTCTACTCACTGGGATTCCAGACTTGTACCACTCCTGCTGGTTTAACCTCTCTTTTAGGACTTGTTTCCTTTGATGCTTTTTCTCTGTGTATTATTTACCATAGTACACAAACAGACGTATACTTTTCCTTTTTGATTATACGGAAGACAATTTAGGAGTCGATAGGAGAAACGAGATATTGGAAATGCTTCCTTTGTCCATCTTCATTATTTATATTTTCTTTTCCCGGAAGTTCAAATTATTCCTGCACAGCAAATACAGGCTAAGTTTATTAGGATAGTACAGGTAGCATATCCAGGGTTTTGGAGCTACTTGCCCTCCATCCAACCAACTTTCCAAAACATAGCAGGGCCAGTCCTTTTTCCATTGTCCTAACAAAGACCCAGGAAATCTCTAAAGCTCCGGGACTGAGCACATGTGTATTAGATCCTGTGGCTTGACCTACAGTAACTTTTTCCTTGCTTGAACTTCATTAGGGGTTCATACATAGGGCCTGCATGTTATGCCTGCAGTTAAAACAGAGTGAATTATGGGAAAGTCATGTGTAGTAGATGCCCCTGAGATGACTCTGTCAATCATTTCTGCCAGTCCTGTCAGAGAAGACCAGTGAGAGGCAGCCAGAGCAAGGTGCACGTCTGTAAAATCTCAAGGCCTGCTTCATCTTTTTGCTTTGTAGCCACGCCCTGACACCATTTTCCCTGCTCATGTCACTGGTTGGTTTTGTTTCTGCTGGCACAAGCTCACACTCCCTGAGCACACCTTCCCGTTAACTTCAAAACATGTAGCTGCTCTTTCTTTTACCACTGGGTCTACACTTAGAATTCTTGACTCTGTCTTTTGAGACTGTCGCACGTATCAAGGACACGCAGAGTACTCTTGCACAAATGCAATGCACTGACATTGTAGTTGCTGTTTTTGCGGGGTATTCCAGATTTCATCCTCGAGGGCACAAATTGAAAGGAAGGTATGTTTCTTACTAGAAAACAGGGAAGGGCAATAGAGATCCCTGGCGGAATGCCCACATTCGCTCTTTCCCCCGTAGTCACATGACTCCTGGTGGGTATCAGCTCCAGGGAAGTTGCCCATTAGACTTCCAAATGGAGCTCCATCTGGTAGTGAAGGCAAAATCTGCATTTTCTCTTATGTTCATATCCTTTTTGACCTCACAGTAGACTGAAGGCCATGTGACCCTTGCCTCTTTGCTCTTTATTCATTTTAATTTTGATAATAAATAGCATTTCTAGTCTCTCAAGTAATAATATCCAAAACATTTCATAATTTGCGCTTTGCTGTCAAATTTTTGTTGAACTCCTAACCATAAAATATCTATAGAAATAAATAGTGTCGCTAGAACTTTTAAGATAACTTACATATTTCTGGTGGCACAACTATAAGGAACTCAAAATATATAGTTTGGTTGTCATGGATATGGGAATACAGAAGCTCACTTCATGAACGCATTACAAAGCTATACTATTTATTTTTAGTATAAAATATAATTTAATGAAAAACACAATACTGTTCATTTTTATCTCAATTAGGGTTATTTTATTAGGCATGTTGCTAAGGTTTTTTTCTTCCAAATGTTTATTAAAGGCATTTTATCAATTTGGACAAAAGGAATTGGGAAAGTTTTTCTTTTTTTTTTTTTTATAGGCCAAGATTGAGTAAGACTAAAGTGAAGTGATGTGGTGGGCCTTTTGAAAGTAATTTGCAGGCAGGGATTTGGCTCAGTGTTTCTGCTGCCTGCCTCGCAAGGGTCTGGGATTCGGGTACCAAAAATAAATAAATAAATAAATAAATAAAACAATAAAATAATAATAATAAGTTTAAAAATCATTAACCTTATAAGATGTGGAATTCTTTTATTGATTTTTTTTCTTACTCATGGAGTTTGTCAGGAAATAAGGTCTAAATGATGTGGGGAGGTCATTCTGTTGAAACATAACAAGAAAAAATAGATTTGAGAACTAATATGAAATGTTATTTGATATATATATATATATATGATATATTTAAAACAGCTCTGTTAACTAGAAGATGGTAAATGGAATAAAACTCTACCAATGAAAAATACACAACTACTTTGAAGAGACTATACTATGTATATAAATAACAGAAACTGGCAAATGCATGAAAAATGCATCTTTACATAAGCAGAAAAACAACTTCAGTATGAATTGCCAGGCAGGCTTCAGTAAGTTATTACTGTGAAGTAAATCTAAGGATATTCTTTTGTTGATGTGTCAAAATTTGATTGGGTGACTTTTTAAATAATCTGATTCTAATAATAAAATTTAAACATTAAATGCGATCTCAGGTTAAACTGTGTATGTGTGTGTATAGGATGTAAATATAAAAACGATAGAAAAGACTCTGAAGCAGCGTGAACCTTGAAGAACCTTGAAGAACTCAGGCATTTAATATATACTTGTTGGAGCTGCTACTGCTATGTGAATTTTCAAACATCATAGCTCACCAAGACTTGGGGTTATGAATTTGATAGCAACATTAAAATGTCAGCATAAGCTACTTCACTATTTTAGATGTCTAAATAGTTTAAGAGTCGCACACAGGGATAGCTATTTGGCATAAACACTACAGTAATTTATGCACACTCTTGTTTCCTTAGAGAAATAAGAACCAGCTTGGTGAAAATTTTTGCATAAGAACTGCAGGCTTATCCAACATCAATCAAATAGATGGTGGACTGCTAGGCTAGAGTTAAAAAGTACTTAAAGTTTAGTGGGGAGATAGGCATGCAATGTGATTATTACTGTAATGGGAGAATGCGGTGTGGGAAAGCTAGGAGAATGGTTGGGAGAGGGACAGGAAGGGTGTAGCAGAACTCTCAGTGCCCCACCCATATACCTCAGGCCCATCTCCTTGTACATGGGTCCAGTTTATATAACTCCTAGCATTTGCATTTCCGCTAGAGCCATGTGTGCAGGCTGCACCTACAGATGAATTACAGCCCTCCCCTCTTAGTAGCCCTCAATAAATAATGGACAGATGTTGGCATGTGGATTCCCCAACTCCCTCAACTTGTAGAGGGAGAACTCAGAGAAGTAGGTTATCCATCCTGTCCCAAGGTACCCCAGCCATACAAACCTAGGGGCCCACCAGGATAATGACTGATAGCACGCCCCTCATTGCCTCTCTCCCCCTTCCCAGTTTCAATCTTCCATTTTCTTTCCATGTTTTTTGAAATAACCACCAAATGAGTCACTTGTAAGCAAGTCCTCACTTCAGGGTTTGTTTGGGGGATGACACGATCCAAGATGGGTAGAAGATATTCCAGAGACACTGGCTGTCTGGCTGTTGTTTACAAACATACTCTACCCAGGAGAGGGTTGTGTCAGCCAGTCTCTTGAGTCATAGAAAGCCAGGAATTGAGAGATCTTGACCCCTGGTTCAGGACAAACAAAGGGAACAAAGTCTTTGTAAATAGGGAGGGGTGGAAGGGTTGAAGGAAGGGCAGGGAATGGGGAAAAAATAAGAACCAAGATATATCATGTAAAGGTACAAATTCCCAATGATGAGTGTCATCATGTTGTATACCTAAAATGTACCAATAAACATAATGAATTAAAAAAATTCTAGCTTCTTCACTTCAATTCCAACTTGTGTATAACAGAGATTAAGATTAAAACTGAAGCATTGCCGTTTTGACAAAATCCTTTTGGCTCCATGGTAAAGACATTTAGACATTATATAGTGGTGTATTGGGCAATGTCCTGCCAGACAGGAAACTTGGACGCATTGTAAACCCAGTGAATGGTATTTTAGAAAGAATCAAAATATATCAAGTACAGTAGCAAAATAGTGAAGATGTTCTTACAGAAGAAGCAGCTTCATTTCATGGGAAATCAAAAGGCCACGCCAGTGTAATGGAGATTTTGCAACACAATAACAGGGCTATAGACATGAGCAAAAGTGGTATTTGAAAAATGTCATCAACCTATGAAAGGTAATAAAAATATACTGTAAGTAAAATTAAAATTATCAACTCCATATGTCAAGGCCTCAGAGGTGTGCTTCAAATAGTCTCATGCTTTGTTCCACATTCAGGCAGCCCAGTGTTGTACTTATAATCACAGTAGCACCAAATGTTCCAGATGTATGTTCGGGAAACTCCTTTGATTTAATAAACACAGCATTTCAAAACCAAGAGTTTGCTGAGAAAGTTCTACCTTGACGTCATCAACAAAAGAGTAGGATCGTAGTCAGTGGGCAAAATGTGGATTTATATTCATGCCCAAATTGAAAACTAAATTTGGTGAATGATGCATGTCTATAATCCCAGAAACTGGTGAACTAAAGCAGGAGGATGGCAAGTTTGAGGCCAGTTTAGCAAGAACCTGTGTCAAAATAAACACACTCAAGGGCTGGAGGTGTGGCTGAATGGTAGAGCATTCCTGGTTTCGGTCTTTAGTACCTCTAAGACAAAATGAGAAAAAAAGACCCCACTAAATATTCGTGGTTCTCAAAGGGTTGTTTATGAACACATCAAAATCCAGCCTGCATATAAATTTCAGTATTTTTGGTATTTACCTTAAATTTGCAAAAGGGCCGTAAGACATATGAAGATATTTGTACTCCATACAACTAGGCACTATTTATAAGGAGCCAAGTACATTGTTGACTGTATGAATTAAGTTTTAACACCTTTTTTATTATTTTTGTACCAGGGATCGAACTTGAGACCTTGTGCTTGCAAGGCAGGAGGCAGAACCACTGAGCTAAATCCTTGTCCCCCTAGTTTTAATATCTCAGTACTACTAATTAAATTCTCGAATCATAAACAAGAACATACTGACAACCTAGCTTTCTTAGTTTTTTGATAGAAATTTTTATTTTACATGTCAAAGTTAAGTACATCCTGTTCATTGTGTGCTTGCCTTGGGTTCTTATAAGCATAAAAAGTTACAAATGTAATATGTATAGTCGTCTTTATCTTTCAACATGAATGAACACATGACAGATTACATTTAAGCATAGAAGTTAATTAACTTTGATAGCAATAGTACTCAGCCTAAGCACAACCCCTTTAAAGACCTAAGTTGTCCTCATGCAAAGCCAGCTGCTTTATGTCATTTCTGCTAAAATCATAGCTTGCTTACATTTATATTATTGTGCTTTCACTGTAATATATTTATGCAGTCTGTTAATATGCTGTATTTTTATGCATATTTATATATGAAATTCAGCTGTGAGGTACTAATCTTTCTTGTCTTTCCCTTGTAACTTATCTCAATGCCTTATAACTTATACTCAGTGAATGTTTAAGCAAAAGAATAATAAACAAATTAATGATTGAAAAATGTCAATTTAGAATGGCGAGCAAGGAAACTTATATGCCTATTGACTTTAAGAATACCATGGCATTAAAATATTTTCAAACAGTATTATGTAGAAATATAAAATACTGAAGAAATGGTCTTTATATCTGTGTGACTTTAAGATTAGCATTTTCCTCCCTAGTCTCTTCTTCCATAATTTGCTTCAGCGAGCCAGTGTTTTAAAGCATCCAGCTACAAGTAACAGAAACTGTACTGAGTGCTTACTAAAGGCAATTTGATTCTTGTAGATAATTAAAAACTCCTAGCCAGACACTTTGCCAAAGTGTTTGTAAATGGGGAGAGGGGGAGGGGGTGAAGGGAGGGCATGGACAAAGGGAAAAAAAACTCCTAGCCAGGCATGGTGGCACGTGATTGTAATCTCAGCACTTGAAAGGCTGAGGTAGGAAGATCACTATGAATTGAAGGCCAACCTGAGCTTCATAGTGAGTTGACAGATACCCAGAACTGTATGGTGATATCTGTCTCAATAAACAAACAAGCAAACAAACAAACTGGAAGATGCAGGTGATTCTAGGTTGGCTCAGTATTATGGAGGTCAAGCTATTGGGCTGGTGTCCCTGCCTTTCTCTCCCAAGACAGCTGACATGAACTCTGCTGCTGTAAATGTAGATACGCATCTATCACTGTGATCTGTTGTCTTTAATGTTTCTGGAAATATACAACCTAGGAGAGGAAGAGCTGGGTCAAGTAGAATTTTCATTCTTAGGTTTTTAGGAATCTCCACACTGATTTGCATACTGGCCATACTAGCTTACATTCCCACCAACGATGTGAAAAGGTCTTTTCCTCCACAGCTGGGCCAGCATCTGTTATTATTTGATTTCTTGGTGATAGCAATTTTTCTGGTGTAAGACAGAATCTCATTTTTCTTTTTTTTTTTAGTTTGCATTTCTCTAATGGCCAGCCATGTTTTAACATGTTTTCATGAATCTATTGGCTGTTTTTACTTCTTCTGTGAAGAGTCTATTTCACTTGCCCATGTTTTTTTTTAAAATTTGGTCTTTTATTTGTTTTTGTTTTAAAAAGTTCTTTATATAGTCTAGATATTAATTCTCTAAGGAGTAGCCTGCAAATCTTTTTCTTATTCTATAGGTTTTCTTTTTATTATGTTGGTTGTTTCTTTTGTTGTATAGAAGTTTTTCAATTTGATATGATCCCATTTGTTGATTCTCCATACCATTTTTCTATGCAACTGCGTTTCTGTTCAGAAAGTCCTTGTTTATGCCTACGACTTAAAAAGTTTTGCCTGATACTTATTTGGTCTCAGGAGAAAGTTTTTTTTTCCTAAGAATTCTTCCTCAGAATTCATTCTAAATAGAGTACTGAGCTGTTCTGTTTTAACACTGCACTTACAGTGAGCACAGCCTACCACACACAGCCCTCCTGAGTGCCTTTTTTCACCTCCATGTTCCTCAGGCTGTAGAGGACTGGGTGGAGCACTGGGGTGATGACCCCACAGAGCACTGAGATGAGTCTGTCTTTGGCAGGGGAGTTCAGCTGGAGGAGGGCCAGACATAGTCTGTTTTATGTTCCAGAAGATTAAATCTGTTTTAACATTGATATTTTAATCTATGTAGATTCTAGTTTAGTACATCATGAGATATATGGGTCTTGATTTAGTCTTCTGCAGGTGGAGAGCCAGTTTTCTCAGCACCATTTATGAAAGAGGCTCTCTTTCCTCTAGTGTATGTTGTTGGCCCCTTTGTCAAAGAACAAAGAGTTGAGTATGTGTGGTATTGTCTTTGCATTTTCTGATTGGTTCCATTGATCCATGTGTCTGTTTTTGTGACACTGTTGTTACCAGCGCCATTATGGCTTAGCACCATGCCTGGAATAACATAAAATATAACAAGTAATACTATTTTTATTAGGGGGAAAAATGAGAACTAAGACCTGTCATGTAAATGTACAAGATCCCAATGATGAATGCAACTGTACTGTATACTTAAAAAGTACCAATAAACCCAATAAGACTAAAAAAATCAATGTGAAAAATACTATTTTTATTATTAACTACTTTTGACTGGAGTGAACACAAAGATTGTAATAGGAAGTGAGAACTGTTCCTACCACCTAGAATTCATTTGTAAATTATTTATAAACTCATAGATTGCTGTTATCATTAATCTCATTAACATTATTTGTGTCCCTATCCTCTTAATTAATCTCTTTCCCTGAGATTTTGCATAAATTACCAAACACGAGAAACAGTTTATTTCTGATTTTAGGACTGAAATGCAGTGGCTTCTTAAAATATCAGTTAAGGTGAATGCAAAACTTTTTGTTTTAATTATTTTTGAAGATAGCTTCAAGAGTTAAGGTTTAATTTTACCTCATAGCTTCATAACTTATAAAATTTTCATAGCAGCAAACCTCTTGAGATAATACCTTGCCACTCAGCCATTTCTTTGTGAACTCTTTAGCTAACGGGAAAATTCATCAAATATGCTCATCCCATCAATTTAATGTTTGAAGAACACTGCAGATTTCAGTTGGGACATGAATTATGGTGGGAGAGTACAGCAATGTGGAAAGATAAAAAAGCTTGTATTCAGGGAATCAGGGAAGAATACCAAAGAGGTAAACAAAAGACAATAAAGAAGAAACTTTAGCGAAGAGAGAGAAGGATAAAAGCAATAAAGTCCACAACCAAGTTGGTTATGCTAGCAAATTTAGAGGCTCCTTAAATATACGAATCATAACACTTTACATTATACATGTTCTATACAAGCAAAACTCACAATGCCAGTAGCCTCGAGCAATAGTATTGTTCATGTCTGTAAGTAGAAAAACAAATGTTCACCTTCAAAAAAAAAAATCAGTGGGTGTATTTTAGCAAGCACAAATGTACATTATTGGTTGAAATGTATGTCATCAATATACTGAAGGAATCCTGCAATTCCTAATTGTAAGTATTTACTTACTAGCTGAAATATTAGAAAAATGAGATTACAATCCAGAACTACTACATCGTTCAGTAGTGTCATTGTTTGTTTTGTTCTTAAAACACTTATATTCAAATGCGACTTATGAACCAAATTGTTCATCTGGTAAAAATGCACAGTCAATGACCGGGCCTATGACACATTTTTAAGAGAAGCAGCGAAACTGAAAAAAAAAATTGAAAGGGAAGGAATGCTTAGAAAATCCTGATTTTCCTCTAGAAACGTACAATAAATGCTAAGTCTGTTTGTATTGGTCAGCTTTCCCATTGCTGGGACAGAATGCCTCACATCTGCAACTCAAAGTGGACAGGTGTATTCTGAGACGTGACTGTAGAGTGTGCAGTCCATGGCCGGTTGGCTCTGAGCTGGGAGCTTCGTGGCAGGAGGGCATGGCATCAGGGAAGCAGACATCAGGGGAAGAACCACAGAGGAAGGACCCAGGGACCAGATGTAAACCCTCCTGGTCCTGCTCCCGTGACCCAGTCAGACAGTTCTTTACTCATCTGCTAGTTGTGTCTCAAACAATCAAGTTGACAGGATTCACCCTCATATCAGTGAAGGACAAATATTTCACTAAAACCCAGAGGCCAATTAGAAATATTTTTATACATGGCATTGTTCGCTGGGTCTGGAGTTCAAATATCTATGGTACGTACATAGGATCACCTCCATCTGGGAATGGGGAATCTGCCAGTTCTCTCATGACAAATCTGGGACCAAATATGAGCAAAGGCAGAAAGGGGACGTGAGGTCGAAGAGGATGCCAAGGAGACTTTTGATGAGTACCAGGTAAGAAAGCCTTTCTCGGGACTGAGCAAGGGGGTTATTACTAGGCTTCCTTTTCATTTTGCCACGATTTACCAACTCTCTCCAAAGTATTCTTTTCTATTTTTAATTGCAAAAGTTCTTTCAATATGTATTTTAAACTTTTTAAGCCAAAAATGTTAGTTTCTAAGAATAATACTTGAAATGTGTCATCTAAGCCTGAAACTCCCTTTTAGACATTTTGCAGAACTTTTTAATCTTTTGCATAGGACTCTTTCAGTGACACGAGGTACTGATGAGGATTCAAGTTCAAAGCCATGTGCTTTTCCACTTGGAAAATTAAAGAGAAACAAGACAAGAGCCAGCTTTTTTAAGGAAATGGATTAAGATAATTGAAACCGCTCAACCAATTTACTGGAGTGTATATTGACACGATTGCTAAATATATTGTCTGTAATCGCTGTAATGGATCTTCAAAACTCCATGTTTTGAGAACTCATTTCTGCATGTTACTTTTATGCTCTAGCAAGCATGTCCTAAGTATTTACTTAAGTACTTGAGTTAATCTGTACACTTGAAATGTATTAGGCTATTAGATTTTTATTTGATGTTCTTTCTCCAAGAGAAGAGGCTATATCAAAATTAAAAGATTTTTGCCTTAGTTCAAGGTCATAAAAATGGGGGCACTTAGTCTCTATTTCCTTGAAGTAGTATCTTTTTCTTCTTGTCTTATTTTCTGTGCATTTCAATACACTTTTTATTAGTTTTTAGGAAAGCTGCAACATAAAGATAACTTTTACATAAGTAAGCACATACTTGGGGCTGAGGTATCATTGACCTCAACTTTATAAGAAAATTCTGCCTCTGAGTCTATAAGTTGAGGATAAAAATTGATTTCAGTGACTGAAAACTGAAGAATTAATATTTATTTTCTACAAGTGACAAGGTTTACTTTATTGCCCGCTGTACTCCATTCTTCTACACAAATGATAAAGGCATTTTTTTTTCAGTTCTCAGGATTGAACCTAGGAAACAAGGGTATCACAGTTGCGATGCAAACCCTCTGCCACTGAGCTACACTCTGAGCACCGAACTCGCTCTCAAGCACATTTCTGATCACATTTAATTGCTATGCATAAAACCTCAGTGAATGCCACCCCCACTCCACCCACTTTAATGAAATGGTTCAGATATCTTAGCAAAGATCATCACCTACCCTAGCCATACCATCCAAACCACTTCTTATCATCAAAATGTACCACTGGCCTTCTTACTTCCTTGGCTAACAACTGATCTATTGTCACCCATTTCTATGGCTGAAGTTGTTACTCTCTTATGCTTTTAGAAACAGGTTAGAAATCTTGTCTTCCTGATATTCCCTATGCCTTTCTAAACTCTGTGACACACCGCCTGCATCTGGATTGAGGAGCATGCCTAGCTGCAGCAACCTGCTCTCTGTTCTACCAGGGGCAGTTAAATTTCCTTAGGCATACCATAACGCTACTGGCAGTGTCTTCAGGAAAAGAACATCATAGTTGATAGAACTCCTCACTAGGAGATTTAAGGTGTGTGATTGAAAAGCACTGAATCGAAAGAAAGTAGGACTGATAAATGAAAATCCTTGGGAAGTGGGTCCTAATCACAGAGTGGTCCTAGCTCCACCCACTTTCTCAGGGATATGAGTCTGGTTACCTATGGGGCTTTTGCTCTCCTAGATGGAATGTCCATACCGCTTGATGTTAGAGCTGAGTAACTCCAGGAAAGAGAGATAGTCCTCACCCACCATTCCTCCATCGATTTTTTTCCTACATGTCACACAGTCTGTCCTCCAAAGTAAAGATTAAGGGATTAGACTTAATCCTTCTGGAGGCACTAGCTAAAGAACTTGTGTTTCAGCTTCTTCTGGGGGGTTAATTGTCCTGTCAAATCTTGTCTTTACTCTAGTACTTACTATGCTATCTCCTCAAGTAGTTAATGTAGGGTTCCATCCTTGAGTGGGATACACATTAATCTCTTCCATAACCTCAGCAGCTGACACAGTGCTAGGCACACAGCAAATATTCAAAAAGAGCTGGTCAGATTAACGAATTTATCTGTTCTAGTCAATGAAAATTAACCATATTTAAATGGTGTCTTCATAAAATTGCTAAAATCTTAAGTGCTGCAAGTGTGGCATCAGATAATTCTACACCTAAAGATATATATTTATGTACTTCTTCAACAAAAAATAAATATTTGTGAAATGTGACTTTAATTCCCTCTAACAAGAAAATAAAGAAGTCCCTTATTTGCTGGTGTTTTCCTTTTGCCTGAAGATAAAACATATGTTCAGGTATATTTGGTCCAGATGTTTTGCAGCATAAACTCCCATAGCTGGCAAAACTTTCCTCTTATATCTGTGACTCCACAAAACTCTGGTGAGTTTAGCCTCTTAGGCTGTCATGCTGGGTGGATCTGGGCTAAGTATTAGGCAACATTCATTTTATGTTCAAAGTAGATAATGCTGAAAATGCTTTATTTATGGCACATAATGGACTTTTAAAATATGCCACTCAGTGGATTTGCCTTAAAATCTAAAATGTTAATTGTTAAGAACTTAGCAGAGCATCAACATCCCTTTTATATTATGCTATTATCCCAAGACCCAAAGAAGTAAAGTCCCCTGACAGAGTCTGCAATGCTACTCATTGGTATAGGATGGAGAATTTGATTGCTCTGGCCTCCATACCATTTCATTCTATGTAATTGTGTCTTCACGGCTTCTTATTCTTATTCTCCTCTCTGTTTCTGCAAAAACAATTAGAAGTAACAGATGGCAGCATTTGTAGAGAAATCAAAATAAAGGGGACTAGGAACAGCAAGGGTAACTGGAAATTCACCACCCAGTTCATAGGCAAGATTCTAACAGAAAATGACATTGTAATAGTCCCTTCTCCCCTGGGCTCAAGGTGAATGCTTGAGGGTCACTAGTATATTTCAAGCGTGTCAAAAATTATCAGAATTGATAATTCAAGGTTTGGGGATTTTTATAGTCATCTTGTAATGCTGTGTTTATGATAAGAGTTCTTGTTGATTTTCTTCTTTGTTGGCCTCTTATCTTTCTTCCTTCTGGGAGGGTTTAGTGAGTTTTCAAACTGGATTTGCCCCCAGTTGCTTTGGTGCCAGGTTGACAGCTCTAGAAACAGAAGTTCTACATGTTCTGGCTACCGCAAAGCTTAGTTCAAGTCGCTGGCTCTGATCTCCGAAGTCTCTAGTGGCTTCGATTCTGGCAAACTCAGACAGCTGGGTTACATTTATCCAGTAACAGGTGAGTAGGATAGCACTCAATTCCTTACTTTGCCATTGAACTTTGTGGCAGAGATCACTCACACTGAATGATAATGGACTGAATCTACTGAGACTAAGATGAAAGTGATTTCAAGGCATATGAATTCTTTTATTAGTGGAGGTAGTATTTGTGCAAAAGAAGCAACTCAATATTTGATAAGATGAAGTAATTGGACTCATTTAAAACAGATTGTAGGTTGAATCATGGAACAGAAAATCCTGGTATTCAGAATTTCTATTTAGGAAATTTTATCACAATATTTTGATGCACCTATAATAAAAAAGAAGAATGTGGGATTACAGTTTGGTCAGCTATCAATGAGGAAATTTTAATATTTAAATGTAGTGAGAGAAATTAAGATATATACACACATGCATACACACAGACTTTTACAGGCAGTAAGGGAAATAACAAGGTCTTCTAATGATTCTATTTTTGAGAGGATTACTTAGTGTATGGCTCACTCTAAAAATTCACCTTGGAGAAGACCACAGAGCATAACAGAAATAAGAGATACTGAAGCTAGGGGTTTGGAAAAAATCACTTATATTATCTCATTCTCCATTTGATTAAGTGTGAAGGGAGGGCAATAATAACATTTTTCTCACTCATAGTTCACTATCATTATGGTGGTCAATCAAAATATGCTTGTCAGGCTACTTTATGAGGTATCAACACCAGCTTCTCTTTTTTTATTATTGGTGTGAATGCAATTAATATTGCTGCTATGGAGGTCACAGCTCCCCTGCCCTTCAAAATGAGATTTACCTTTGTGTAACACAGATAATCTTCTCCATAAAATTATATTGTAATGTTAAATCCTTAGTGAACTGTCATCATGGGAGATATTTGAGAATGGTCAAGATTGTCAGGAGTGATAAATGAGAACACTTCAGCCTGAGTTATTTTCAGAATCAAGGTTTGATTCCTATTCTTAATCTCTTGTCATTTTGCTTTTCTTTGCCAAATCGCTTTATGTTTAGTACTTGTTCTGCAGGTTACTGTCTGAGAACTTTCTCCTTTGAGCAGTCAGCACTTATTTAGACTAATAAGCAGTTCTTAGACTTCATAAGCATAGTAAGAGGTTGTCTTTTGTTCAACATAGTACTCAAAATATTAGCAAGAGCAATTAGGCAAGAAAAATAAAAAGGATAAGGATAGGAAAGGAAGAAATAAAATTATCATTGTTTGCAGATGACATCATCTTCTACATAAAAGACCCCCCAAAATCCACCAAAAGAACCTTAGAATAACCAAATTCAGTTACATAACAGGATACAAAATCCCTAAGTCAACCACGTTTCTAGAGCCTAATAATGAACCCAATGATAAAGTAGAAAAAATACCATTCACAACAGTAGCAAGAAAAATTAAATATTTGGCAATTCACTTAAATAGATAAAAGACCTCTACAACAAAAACTATAGTACTCTGACAGGTAACTGAAGAGGACATCAGAAAAATGGGAAAATATCCCCTGTTTCTGGCTAGGTAGAACCAGTAATTAGTCAAAATGGTCATTTCCAAAATTGACATATGGATTTCATGCAATTCCAATCAATAGCATTACTCACAGAACTAGAGAAAACAGTACTAAAAAGTACACGGATCCCAAGGAGACCCACAAGAGCAAAAGCAATTCTGGGCAACAAGAGCGAAGGAGGCGGTATCACAGACAGATTTGAACTCATATTACAAAGCTAATATAACAAAAACAGCATGAAAGTGGCACAAGAAAGACATGACGATCAACGGAACAGCATAGAGGATGCAGAAACAATGCCAAGCACATTAAAATATCTGATCTTTGAGAAAGGGGCCAAAACATATGGGTGAAAAAGAGTCTCTTTAATAAATGTTGTTGGGAAAACTGGCTCCCCACATGCAGAAGACTGAATGTAGAACCATGAATCTCACCATGTACTGAACTAAAAGAAAAATAAGTCAAAGAACTAAATATTAAAATAGAAACACTTAACTTGCTGGAAGTTAAAACAGGTAAAACTCGAAGTCATAGGCATAGGCAAGGACATTCTGAACACAATGCCAGTTGCACAGGAAATAGTACTTAGAATCCACAAATGGGATCACATCAAATTAAAAAGCTTCTGCACCACAAAAACAAAACAAAACAAACAAACAAAAAAAAAACAAATAACTAAGGAAGTAGAAAACCTACAGAATGAGAAGAAAAATTGCCAACTTTCCCTCAGAGGACGAATACCCAGAATATATAAAGAACTCAAAAATATGACAGCCCCCCAAAATAAAGGACCCAATCAAAAAATGAGCAAGTGAACTGAATAGACACCTTACAAAAGAAGTGCGCGTGGCCAATAAATACATGACAAAATGTACAGCACAGCCGGCCATTAGAGAAATTCAAACTAAAACACCTCTGAGATTCCATCTCTCTCCAGACAGAATGGCCATCATCAAAAAGTCAAATAATACCAAATGCTGGAAAGGTTGTAGGGAAAAAGGAGCCCTTCTATATTGTTGGTGGGAATGTAAACTAGTACAACCATTATGGAAATCAGTGTGGCGATTTCTCAAAGAACTAAAAGTAGAAATTCCGCTTGACTCAGGTATTCCCCTTCTGAGTATCCTCCAAAAAGTGTTAAAGACGTCATATCACAGCGATACATGCATACTCACGTTTAAAGCAGAACAATTCATAATGGCTACCTCTTGGAAGTGAGCTATATGTCCATCAACAGGTGAACAGATAAAGAAAAAAATGTGCCGTTTATACCCAATGAAGTACTGCTCTGCCATAAAGACTTGACTATTTTTATAGGAAAGTGAACGCACCATGAGACAAAAATATCTAGTGAAATAAATCACCCACAAGCTTAAATATTGAATGGTTTCTCTTATACGAGAAACTCAACTTATAAGTAAAGAGGACACTAAAACATAGATAAATAGCGAGTAGGGAGGCTTAAATGGGAGGGAACCAAGAATTGGAGGGAGATGGGGAAGAAAAGGAGGGAAGGGGAATAAAAAAGGAATTGAGATGCATGATGTACACGTACCAACTCTAAACAAGGCATGTAAACATTATGTCCTGCAAACATATACCAATAAAATATATATATATGAAAAAGAAATTAAGAAGGAAATAAGATTTGGGCAAGCAAAAAATCATCGGAGAATCAATAAGCTTTCCAGTCGTAAGTACTAGGTTTATCCCTAAATGACTTCAAAGAAATGAGTATAACACCTATGTTCAGTACATTTACTCTTTTTTATTCTTTCTGCAGTCAACAAATTTTGTACATCAAAAAGATGAGGAATAAAAAAATCTGAAAAATATACAGAGAAAAGAGAACTCTTGCACACTGTTGTTGAGGATGTAAATTAGCATAGATATTATTGATAACAATGAGGTGAAATTGTGGAATATGTACACAGTTGAAGACTACTCAGCCATCAAAATGGATGAACTGCCACTCACAGCAAAGTGAATGAAACTGAAATAATTATGCTAAGTAAAATTAGCCAAACTCAGGCTCTTGTTTAGCACAGTATGGTAATTATCAGACAAAGTCAATCTATGATGATGTACTTTGAAATGACTAGAAAAGAACACCAAATTACTAACACAAAAATGACCAATGGTTGAAGAAATGAAAGGATTTATAACCCTGATTTTATGAACATACATTATATATGTGTGTTGAATCACTATAAAATGTACCACATGAATATGTACAAATAAAAATAATAATAAATTTTAATTGAATTCCCATCATGTTCTAAACATTTAGCTAGGATCTGGGATACAGATGACAACTTCTCTGTAGAAATTATATTCAAGTAGGAGATGAAGACCAAAAGCAAGTAAGGCAACAACCTAATGGCTATAACTTCTCCTGGCATAGTGATGCACAGTCTGGGAGGCTGAGGCAGAAGGATCACAAGTTGGAGCCCGGCCTGGGCAACTTAGCAACTTAGCCAGATCCTGTCTCAAAATAAAAAGTTTTTTTAAGAAATTGGCTGGTGAGGTAGCTCAGGGCAAAGAACCTGAAAGAAAGAGCTATACATTCTGAAAAGTGTAAAAGAAATTCAAAGAAAACTGCAGTGAGTGATTAAAGGTAACTGAAGAAAGCAAGGAAAGGTTCTCTAGGGAGATGACACCCAAGCCAAGTCCTGAAGCAGAAGGAGCTGGGCTTGTGAAGAGCCAGAGGAAGGAGCTTTCAAAGAGAAAACAGTGAATGTAAACATTCTGTGCCAGGAAACACAGAAACTAAAGGAAATGAGGCTGGTGAGTGGCAAATCAAGGGCAAATCAAGAGTTAAGGCTAGAAAGATGGCAGAACCCAATGGCCACCAATGCCGAAAACCAACATGGAGAGTGCAGATTTCCTCCTGACTCTGTTGAAGGACTAGATGGCCCCACTCACAGTAGTGACTCAATCCATTTCAATCCTGTGTATTTTCATAAAGTTGAATTCATCATTCCCTCATCTAAACTATAGCCAGCAGTTTGCTTAGACAGAATTTAAAGTACAAGAAAAAAGCACATACATTACAGCTTTATCCAGCTTTTATTTACAGTACCAACAACTTTTTCCCTCAGGATAATGTTGGGTGTTACAGAACATTATGATTCTTTCAGTGTTATCGTTGTTCCACTCTCTTAGGGAGGGTGGAGAGGATGGGGAGGAGACTTCTGGGGACCGGTATGTGTGGTGGTGGTGGTGGTGGTGGGATCCCATGTAGTTGGCCCAGTGTCCACTGCCAGTGCACATACCGTTTAGGCTCTTGTGGATGGCTTTGGCAAGACTTGGAATAATGTCAGTCAGATTCTGATTGATTAGCCAATTTAGAAGTTATGATAAAATTATTCTTTGCTTTCTTCATTTTCTAACTCAGTAGCTTCAAGTTGGCAGTAGAGTTTTGAAAATGTTTTGCTTTCTCCCCAGTGAGTTGCACATTTCATACAAAAGTCAAGGAAACTTGAATAAAAGTCATAATTTGATTATATGATCGAACAAATACTTTTGTTTTTTACTTACTATGATATGCATCAAGCTTTCTGGTCAAATATATCTGTTGTGTAATTGAAACCTCCTGTTGCTGTTAGTATTAAGAATGGGATGTTACAATAGAATAGCTGAAATGTAGTGCACTTCAAAGTAGGTTTTACTTTTTATTTGAACATCATAAAGTTTATCTAATAATGTCGTCTTTATGTTGAAATTCAAACCATGGCTCTGAAACTTTCTTTGTGAACTTGGGTATTTAACCTTTGTATGCTGCAGTTTCTGCATCTAGAAAATACAGGCAGTGATAAAGTTTTCCTACAGAAATACATATTTTACTTAAGTATGTAGTATGTAGTGCATATAGAGAGCTTACCCTACCATAAGAGTCCTTTGGAAGCGTTCATTTTTTACTCATAAATACCACATACCAGGAGAGGTGTTATTTAACGGATGTAACAAGTGAGTGTGGACAGCCCTTGCCACCCAAGAGAGGTCGGCTAGATGGAACTAGAAGGTGGGGAAGAGATGCAGAAGTCGGCAGTAAAAGTGAGAGAAAGCCAGAGCCATTGGCAGCAGCTCCGGTACTGTCCTCTGCTGAGTTCTGGTGTAAACACTGGGTTAGTGAGATGCTTTCCCTCTTTTCAGTTCTGTCAGGTTAATGACTGACTTTTTTTATAAAGCCATACAATCCTTGTGTAAGTACTTTTAAGTGGTAGCTGTATACTGTATTGGGCAGAACATAGGTTTTTAGAACCAGAGAGAAACGCATTCAAGACCACTTACCAGCTGTGAGACTGTCTACATATTTCTTAACCTCTCCAAGACCAATTTCCTTGTCTGTAATACTGAGATAGTAATGCAACAAACTGCAAAGATGTTTTTTTTGCAAACATTTAGAAGGCTTGCTACCCTGCCTACCACACAGTAAGCTCTCAAAAGGTCATTCATCATCACTGTAACATTATCATAATCAGCCACCCTTTTACAGATGAGGACTCACAAAGTTAGATGAATTACCCAGCGACTTCATACAGATTCAAAACCTTGATTTCAAAACCCATGTGGTTGGCCTTGATTTCACACCTCTTGATGAGAAAAAAACAAAAAACAAAAAACAAAACAAAACCCGAAATTGGACAACTGTCTCTCAAAAGCTCAAATCATATAATCCCTGCCCCTACCATTAAGAAATATATATATATAAAAGAAGACTCATGGTTGTTCAAAACATGGTAACAGAATATACATCAACAGTACCTTTGCTGGAAGAGTGACAAGAGTAGAGAGCAAGTACAGTTTTCATTAGCTTTCTCATTAAAATCCTCTAGCAAGCAGAGTAGCTGCTTTGAAGAGTTTCCAGATCACAGTATGTCTCGTCTCCCAGGTGAGCAGGCCTTATGGCCCAATTCAGTGCTGGCTGTTACCATGAGAAGCTCGGATGTACAAGGCAGGTTGTGTGGCTGGTGCAGCTCTCGTTGCTGGGAGTCAGAGGGTGTTTGCACAAGTACGTGGGTGAGATTCAAATTTGAATTTCTGTCTTATTTCAGCCACCACTGGTCAATACATGTCGCTTAAACTGTGGTGTTAACAATGAAACACTGAACTTCCTTCCAATTCACAGAGATTATTCCAGCAGTAATTGGAGATTTAGGGCTTAAATCTCCTTTTCCAAAGGTATTAAATAATGAATTCTTCACAAAGTTGGACAAATTTGTGACTTTCATAATGGAAATTTATCTGAGATCCTTAAATTTCATTTGTGGGGATACGCTGGTATACACGTGTGCATTTGTGTGTAAGCACATATGTGCATGTGTGTGTTGCAGATGTTTAAGATTAGCACAGAATGCATTTTCATTAAGGATCAATGTAACAAATATTGGGAGACTGGGAATATTAAGTGGTTAGAAAGAAGCATCTAAAATTCCTTTCCTTAAAAAGCCTCCATGGACTCATTAACATTTTAGAATCATATCAAAAACTCATCCCCTTTGTGGATGGATGTAATAGGGTTTCAGAGTTGAATGAGGATGTATTTTACCTCTTGGCTTTTGAATATTAGTTATTTGTGTGTATGTGTGTCTATGTACATGGTCAATTTTTATTGAATAACTATGTGAGTAAACAAATTTATTCATAAATGAAAATTTTAAAGATGCCAAATTATAAGTGAATTTCTCCTAAATGATCCCCCGAAGACCTCCATAACAAGGAATCCAAGGGACCTAAGATGATTAAGATGTTACTATAGTGAAAACACCACTATAACATAATATTGAATAAAGCACAAAGAGGGTTTTCTACTGAAAATTACACACTATCGTGTGAAAGAGCATTAATGGTCCAGACGTGCAGTGTGGAGCAGAGGAATTCTGCAAGGAGCTGGTTTGCCATCTTTTTACATTTAGGGGACTGTTCCCATGGAGGGGGCTTGACTCAGAAATTATAGGGAGGCACATTTCATCTCAGCCTTAAGAAGAACTTGCTGTCAACTACAGCTGCTCATCCATGCGTTGAGCTGTTTCAGTCTCAGCCCCTCCCTGTCACTCCAGATGTTCCTGCCATTGGTGGACAGCAGTCAGGGAAAGGGAGAGGCGCAACACCAGAGGAAAGAAGGAGTAGAACACCACTGGCATCCTGAAATCTCTTTGCTTTACATGAAATGAATAAATAAGCTTAAGTGACTTAACAGAGTGAGTTGTTTCCATGTATTTAATGTATTTCAAAATCTATTAACCTAGGGCCCGGGATTTAGCTCAGTGGTTCCACTACCTGCCTCACAAGCGCAAGGACCAGAGTTCGATCCCCAGGACAAAAATAAATAAATAAATAAGCGAGTAAGTAAATAAATACCTATTAACATAAAAGATGCTGAAAGAGGGAAAATACATTAAGTGGAGAAAAAAAGTTGTTTAATCTATTTGAAGAACACATATGTTTGGAAATAAATAAGACTGTTGTATAAGTCAGTGGACTCTGTAAAGAGATTTTAGATTTTGAAAAATATTACAGAAGCATTGACTAGTTTCTAAAAATTTTATACCTCTATTTGTGGGTAGGTCAAATGAAGGAATAGGAAAAGTAGAGTATTTAGACAAAAATGATAAATTTCCATGAAATGCCAAGTGCAATCCTAATAACTGAGGCTAATTATAAAGAGAGTAAGATGTTAAGATGATAGAATACTAATTCAAGTGAAAGAGATCTGCAAAGGCATACCACAACTGGCTGCTAATCTCCCTTTTGAATGTTTGAATACCATCTGTACTATACACCACATTTATGTATTAGAGTCTGAAAATACATGTTTAGTGTGTATATACCTAAGAATTTCAATGTTATAATAACAAACTGCAAAATTCCACTAGAGCATCTGCAGTAGGCTTTTGAGTACCCTATATTACCTAGTCTCTGTGTCATTTCTGTTTTAGTTTCCTAGGTCTTCATCAACCACTCCCTTTATATTTAAGGAATAATAAGAAGATCGAACAAAATAGTGCAGCATTATATTGAGGTGCCATAATTTACTTAATGAGGGGGGGCATAAGCAAGGTGTGGTGGCAAATGCCTGCAATCCCAGTACTCTGGGAAGCTGAGACAGGAGAATTGCGGATTTAAACTTGGCCAAGGCAACTTTGTGACTTAGACAAATCATGTCTCAAAATTAAAAAAAAAA